>NC_137458.1:152223319-152844074 GCF_964235325.1 Thermobia domestica | reverse complement strand
AAGAACAACACTAAGCTGCTAAGTGTTCTCTGATGATTCTATACTATTTAGCAAAGTGATTAACTACCTCCAATCCATCCTGATTCTGTTCGATCAGTTCTCCTTTCTTCTTATCGTCCTTCTTCTTAGCAACACCAGTGACAATAACCACTCCTGACCCAGCTGCGGCACCTGGTTTAGCTCCTCCAGGCTTCTTTCCTCCACTTAGTTTATTCACCTTTCTCACTTCCTCTTGCACGCCCTACGAACAAGAATACTTAGTTTTACATCATCAAAATAGCAAGACAATCTCAAAGTTTCAGAAATAATTTTGATCGATTTTTTCAAGATTTCTACTTTATTTACAGCACTTACATGTCAAAAACTCGCAATCATTAGTATGAAACAAAAGTTATATATTACTAATGAAAACATAATACTTCATGTAGGCACGATGGCTTAGTGGTAGATCGCTCAGTTCTGTTGCAATTGGGTTTCTACCTCCGACGTTATGATTTCATCAATTCTTTTATAATTATTTACTTTACTTAATCATCCATCTTCTTTAGCGCAGGAATAAACGTAGGACGTAAAACTAAATATTTCATTTTATTTACCTTGTTTCCAGGCGACCTACATTTTTAAACAACGCCAAAGCATTAAAAGCATTCCAATACATATAATTTAGTTGTTTCTAATTAATACTTCATCCGTCACACTGTACCTTCAGTGGTAATATGTCCATAACATCTAACATAACACTGACGCGAAATGACACAAACTGGAGTAATACATACTAACGAAAGATAGAAACACTGATTTTTTCCACACCACAACCTTTCTATAGGTGCGAATTCTATAACACACAAAGAGTGAAAAGGAGACTGACTGGACCGGGACTCGAACTTGGAACAACAAGCGTAACTTGCCGGTGCGTTAACCACTACGCCAACCAGTCTGCTTCGAGCTCCTCCGTGGCTAAGTGCTTAGCATACGCGCCTTTGGCGTGGGCGACCCGGGTTCGATTCCCGGCGGGAGCTCATGTGGTTCGGAATCCACGTTAATCAGTAGGTCCACGTCTCATATAGCCTCGTTGCTGAAAGGGACGTTA
This sequence comes from Thermobia domestica, assembly GCF_964235325.1. Taxonomy (NCBI): domain Eukaryota; kingdom Metazoa; phylum Arthropoda; class Insecta; order Zygentoma; family Lepismatidae; genus Thermobia; species Thermobia domestica. Next base: position 152,842,984 of record NC_137458.1, on the reverse strand, counting down.
AACTCAAAATCAACTCAACTCAACCCAGTCTGCTTCCTAGAATAGCCACTCACTCTCGAGGTCGGTGCTCTCGGTCGAAGTGGTCCCAGATAAGAGCACCGACCTCGAGAGTGAGTGAGTGTTGTGGAAAGCTGACTGAGTGCCATAGTAATTAATGCATCTGTGTGATATGCGGAGATCCCGGGTTTGAGCCCCGACTCTTTGTATGTTATGGAATAATACAATTACAATAATTAAAATAAATCATATACGTTACAAAAATATTTATTCTTAGGCCAAATGCAGTCATCTTCCCAAATTCGTGGGCTACTTAGTTTGAATGTCAAACTATGTTTGCCGAATAGTAATGTATGTACGTCATAAAAATAACTATTTTGGTTACCATCATAAAAGCATCCAGAGGATCAACTTCTTCCTCTTCCCCTCCTTCTTTATTCTCCTTGTTTTCTTGTTTCTCTTCTTCCTCATCACTATCATCTTCCAAAGTCCATTTCTTTGTTGGTAAAGGAAGGTTAGCTGAGAATAAAAATTAAATTGTTTAGTTATTTAATATAAGTTGTATATTACATACAATTTCTTGCTCTACAATGTAAATAATCCCTCAAACTTTATATTGTCCCTGCTACCGATGGCTAAGAGATCGAACCCAAAGAGATGTGAGGATTATAGAACTATTAGTCTCATATCTCATGCAGCTAAAATTTTGCTCCGAATACTGAACAGGAGGTTATATGGAAGAACAAATGAAAAAGTCGAGGGGCAATTCGAGTTCAGAAGAGGTAAGGGCACAAGAGATACTATTGAATTATTAAGGGCGATTGGTGGAAGATTTATGGAAAAAGGGAAAGAGATGTATGTTGTATTTATTGATCTAGAAAAGGCTTTTACCCGAGTGAATTGGGAATTATTGTTGGAAGTTCTAAAGAAGGTAGAGTTGGAATGGAAAGACTGAGGACTTATACGAAACTTATACATGAACCAATAAGTATTAAGATAGGGGAAGAACTGACGGAAGAGAGTTTGACAATGATGCTGCCTCTCGCCAACACTATTTAATGTCTCTAGAAGAGATAGTGAACAAGAGTTTACATGCTGATGACGGCATTTCGGTAGAAGGTAGAATGATTAGATGCATAAGATTTTACAGGCGATATGGCGCTTGTTGCAGAATCTGAAGAGAAAATAAATAAAATGTTAGAAAACCTGAGGATGGGCTTTGAAGAATATGGGATGAAAATAAACGTTAGAAAGACAAAAGCCATGGTGATTGGAATGGTCTATGTCAAATATAAAAGTGGGAGGGGAGCAAATAGAACAAGTGAATAGCTTTCGATAACTGGGTAGTATTCTTAGTAATGACATGAAGTGCGAACGTGAAATAAAAGCAAGGATAGGAATGGCGAAAGAAGCTTTTAGGAGAAAGAAGAGTCTGTTTTGTGGGACCTTGAATAAAGAGTTGAGAAAAAGACTCATAAAATGCTTCGTGTGGAGTGTTGTACTGTACGGGGCGGAAACGTGGACATTACGTAAAAGTGATGAAAAACGACTGGAAGCATTCGAAATGTGGATGTGGAGAAGAATGGAAAGAATTAGTTGGGTCGAGCGGAAAACGAATGAGAGAGTGTTAAAAATGGTGGGTGAGAAAAGAACACTTTTAGATATTATTAGGGAGAGGAAGAGAAACTGGTTGGGACATTGCCTAAGAAGAAATTGTATCATGAGGGACGTCCTAGAAAATATGGTGGTGGGAAAGAGAGGGAGGGGGCGAAGGAGACTACAATTAATGAATGATATAAAAACAAAAAGATCATACGTCAAGTCGAAGAGGTTAGTGGAGGACCATGGAGCATGGAAGCTTTTCAGCTGCTGCAAGTGACCTGCCAGTAAGGGCAGAAAATCTATGATGATGCTACAGTTGTTTCCGGCTACAGAACTAACCGTAAATAGGGTGAAACCACGCTAAGTTGGATACCTGTGGTTCCTTCGAAAACTGTCCAAGATAAAGGGGTAGAGGCTTATATCATAGTCATCTTATCTAATAAACAATACAACACAGCTAGATGCATCTAATACACTATATTATGTGATCATGTTGCTGATAGTGAATACTTTTACAGCATCTTTACATAGAAACAATCATCTTGAGAAAATGAAGAAAACAAAGTTTAAAAGCCAATCAAGAGAGCTAGTGCCGGATTGAACCTTGCTAGAACTTAGAAGTACAGAATGTTATAAAGTCTTTTCTTCATTCTGTCTATCACAGGAATACAAAGTTAGAAGTTGAATAAGCCTATTTGATTAAAATAAATAAATAAATATTACGCTGACTCATAAATAGCTTCCGATGCAGCTAGGTAGAAGATATTATTCGTATCTAACCACAATAAGTCACCGGGGCAAACGAAGTTTTGCTTTCGCTAAATAGATAAGGATTCAGTTAGTTTTCTGACAACTGTTTTATGTGGTGCACGTTACATTAAACTATTGCTCCTAACCCTTAAAATGGAGAGTGAAAAAATGCATATTCGTCATGTGATGCCTTGGGAATTTAAACAAGGAAGAAGTGCTAAGATGATAGCAGAAAAAAATGCAGTGTATATGGTGAAGGACTAATAAGCAACCGGGAAGTTAGAAATTGATTTACCAAATTCTGTTCTCTATCTACGACCTTAAAAAAAGAACAGAAGGTGGGACGTTCTTTCCACCTCGATGACAACATTTAAAGGCAATATTGAAGCAAAATTCACGTCAATCAACAAGAGATACGAGAGAACTGTTCCCCGTCACTGAAGAAATTAGGGTTAGGAGTATAGGCCTCACAATTTTAGTGAACGGAATAAAGATGCATGTCAATCGTCAGAAGTCTTCTCTCACGGGTAAAAATCGATTTTTTTTTAAAAGACAGGGTTGTTACAGACGATGAAAAATGAGATACTTATGACAATATCATCCGCAAAAAACAGTGGCTTGATAAGAATAAACTACGCCCACCAGATATGAAAAAAAGTATTGTGTGTATGTATGGTCGGATTATCGAGGATAATTCATCACGAGTTATTGAAGTCACATTTAACATTATTGCAGATACATATGTTTCACAGTTGCAAAGAGTGAAAGAGAAACTCCATGACGAGTGTCCTGCATCGTCAATCACAAAAGCGTCATTTTTTACACAACAATGATTACCACATACAGCAAGGGTGATTCAAGAAAAAATCCTTGAGCTTGGGTAGTCTGTTTTACCACATCCATCTTACTCCACGAACCTTGTCCCGAAAGACTACCACCTTTTCTGTTTCTTACAAAACTTTTTGTATGAAAAAACCTGTAAGTCTGAAGAGCAAATAAGTCAGGCTTCGAGATTTCTTCCAGTTCAAACCAACCACATCTTACAAAGAAGGAACTGATAAGCTGTCAGGAAGATGGGAAAAGGTCATAGATAATACTGGTGAATACACAATACGTTAATAATATTTTATTATTTAATGAAAGCAAAATGAATATTTGATAAAAAACGGAAGTTATTGATGACAACATAAAAAGTAAAGTAAGCTATTTTTACTACAAAATACTTTTAAAGGAAAAATTCAATTTAAAAAACTCTCCTTTTTCTCATCATTTCTACAATCCAGAGCTCTATGCTGTAGATTTAAAAAATACGTCTCATCAGGAATGATTGAAATGTTCGAGTTAATGTTCCAAAATTAACTACCTTCCGACACAATTGTTTTAATTACTTTTTAAAAGTTCTATAATTATTCTACACACTTATGAAGCAATCATAACAAAAAGTGAACATAAATGCTTTTGCTAGTTCTTTCGAATATACAGAGTGTAACATAAATGAATGTCCAAAACTGACGAGGTGATTGCGGACATCCAAATAAGTAAAAATGTTCCTATAAACATGGCTCCGATGCCGCTACGTTTCCGAGATACAGGGGGCTCAAATGTCGAGTCCCTCCAATGGCTCACTATGGGAAAGTGAATGGAAATATTCAATATTACTGGAGTAATATAATCAAGTGGAATTATGCCTGTGTAAATATATTTATACTAACATAGAGAATAAAACTAATCAACATTAAAGGTTATTGGGTTATCAGCGTTGCCAATCTGGTACAAAGAGTTATGTTTTCAAATAGCACTAGACTTCACATATTAGCATATGATTGCTGACATCAAAACGTTCTTAAACGTGGGGCAGATACCGCTTCGTTTTCAAAAGACAAGGCGTCCAAGTGTGAAGTCAATTAACGGCTTACAATAGTAAACAACTTTTCATAGATCATAATAACTATTGTATGTTTCCAAAGATAAAGTAATTGAGAAAGGTATTCGATGGAGGCCACAGCATTCGTTTATATCACACATAAATTTCGGAAGACAGTGCCCCATGTTTAGGAATGTTTTGACGTCAGCAATCATATGCTAACATGTGGACGTCTAGTGCTATTTGAAAACATAACATTTTGTACCACGTTGTCAATACTGACAACCCAATAACCTCAAATATTGATTAGTTACATCCTCTATGTTAGTATAAATTTATTTGCACAGAAACAATTCCACTTGATTGTATCATTCCTGTAATACTGAACATTTCCATTCACTTTCCCATAGAGAGTCATTGGAGGGACTCGACATTTGAGCCCCCTGTATCTCGGAAACGTAGCGGCATCGGAGCCATATTTATAGGAATATTTTTACTTATTTGGATGTCCGCAATCACCTCATCACTTTTAGACATGCATTTTATGTTACACCCTGTATACAGGAAGTGAAAGAAAGACAAAACTCTAATTAAAACTTATTTTCTTCTTTCAAATCAAACTGATCCAAAGAATTACTTCCACTGATTTAAATGTATCAGGAAAAAGTATATATATCTTACCATTACAACTGCTATGTACCACATCTACCATTCCAACACCTTTTTAAATTACAATTTCAATATTATGTAGAATCCTATTAGAAGGGAGATTTGGATTATTTGCAGGTTCTCGCTTATAGCTGACTTAAGATAGTTGAAAACCAAAGAAACTCAATAGCTCAAATATGTACAGTCTTACACATATCACGAAGTATACTTCAAAGTTTCAGTGTGCTCTGACATCTCTATTGATGATTTCTTCAAAGTTGCTAAACTGGAACCATATGTGAAGATTCTTGTCTTCCAGTGAAATCTTTCTGAGAAAAATAATAAACGAACTTAGTTCTCAAAATTGTAACGAACCCAGCTTCTTGGAAAAAGTAGGATGCACAATTTATTTTTTATGATTTGGATTCCTGGGCTTTCGACATCTACGGTCATGTTAGCCCGTCACGTATGAGGGATGACGTCCCTCGGCCAGCACACTATCCGGGGAAAGGGAAGGAAGGACCCGGGCTGGGAAAATCTCATTCAGAATGGCTGGCCTGAAAAAGCTTTTTACACTTTTTCGGCCGAGTGCACCCACCGGGAATTGAATCCGGAACCACTCGCACCAAAGGCGACAGCGTTAGCGACTACGCTACGCGGGGCCACTGTACAATTTATTAGCTACAAAGAAGAAAGAAAACACACAGTGCTAGGTCCATAAGCCGTGCATAGCACTTTTTCCAAGGGACAAAATTCATTAGTTTTGAGAGTGAGATTTCCTTTTTTTTTTTTTTTTTTTTTTCAGAAAGAGTTTACAAGAAAGCAGGAAAATTCAGAATTGGCTAGTTTAGCAAACTTTTAGAAGTCATCGACAAAGATGCCAGCACACAATTACTTCGTGCTGTTTGATTAAAGGACAACTACTTTGTGATACAAGGTAAGGTGATCATATTTGACTTAATCATTATGCATCTAGCATCTATCAGAAATTATTAAAGTACTCTACATTTACTATACTGTATCAAGATATCACACCACAGTTTACCATTCAGAATTTTCTGTAAGCATTCCAAAGTACGTACACATATGCCAACCTGTAAATATTGAGAAACTCTCACCTAAAAGCAGGCCCTTCTCTGCCTCCTTTTTGGCCTGTTCTAACTCTTTCTTCTTTCTTTCTGCTCGCCATCTTTCTATCCGCTCTCTCCTTTTTTGCATCTCAAGTTCCAAACGTTTCTGTTCTTCTTCCTAAGATGTAATAAAAATAACACTTTCAGAAGAAAATAATACTATTAAATAGGATATAATATCTAAAAAGTGAAAATATACACATTTATGTTCAAATTATGTAAGAAACAATGACAGACAGCTAATATCATACATAAAAAAGAAAACTACCCTTTTTACTTGTTACACTCATCAGCATATGAAGAAAACGCATAGAAAGCATGCAAATTTTCTACAGTTCCGAAAATAGATAGAAAACTTTACTTCTTCGCAGATAAAAAGCATGTAAGACGTGCAAACGCTTGACAGAAGTGTAACATTGGCTCTATAGAAGAAAATGCCATCAAAATCCCTGAGCTAAACAATACTGCTACAAGATGAACTGTTAGTGTGGGGCACGCCTAATTAATCAGTGCAGTGATAAGAGTGCTCACTTGTCATGCGAAGAACTCCTGGATTGCTCGAAGCTAATGTAAGCTTGTGTCAGTCAGAATTAAATTCGTGAGTTTTCTAGTTTTTCAATTTCTCTCCAATTTCCCACTCCATTAATTCTTTCGCAATTACGTACTCGCTTTAATTATCCCTTTCTCTATGCCTGAAGATTTAACTTCATTTCAGGAGTCAGACTACCAGAGCTCTGCTTAAAAAAACAACTTAAAAAACATTCAAATGTAAAGTTATTAGTAAGAGAAAAATTCAAAAGAATGTTTTACGTGTTTATTACAAAATCTTATAAGTTACAGTTATTTTTAAACTCTTGCACCGCTTTCCGTCCAGAATAAAAAGAAGTATATGAGGCTTTTTATATAAGACAAAAAATTGAACACAGAAAAAAGAAATCAAGTAGTAAGATGCTGTGTTCACTGATTACAATAACAAAGAACATTGCTAAACTATATATATATATATATATATCAGATTTTATTATTAATAATAAAAGTACTACGTACAAAAATTACCAAAGATGAAGCAATTTGCAATTATGAATTGGCAACAATGATTTCATATACACAGAAAATGAAGGCGAGGCGCAAACAAACTAAACGACTCTGTTCTTAATAAATTTAAAGAAGGCCACTGAACAACGATACTAGAAAATGTTTCAATTTAACGGATTTTGTACAAAATAAGGTTAGATGAGTTATTTAGGTGCTCTTAAAAAGAAAAAAAAAATTGTGTTTAAATGGAAATCAATACCACTGAAAAACTGTTAGGTATATTTTGTAGACTAAGCTACGTCAATCATCTTCCAAGTTATAAATTTTTAAGTGAGCAGACACAAGACAAAACACATGCAATGAACCTCAATAGTAAAATATGTAGGAAATAGGTACGTGTGAAAAAGAAAAAAAAAATATGACAATCTTTACTGTCGGAAAAAGAAAAAAACAAATAGTTTTTGAAACAATGTGCACATGTTTATGCACTATATCTGTCTTCAGGGAACATGTAGGTGAGTGGGAAAAACCTTATAAGTTAGTTTCATTAACTACGTATTAATAACATTTAACATGAACATGATTACTTGGTTTATTACTGACTTCAACAAACATCAATTTCCATTTCAAACGTTCAAACCAGCCAACTGACATGTTGAGCAGTCTAAGCAGTGCGAGAGGCTAGAGATCACCAAACATATGCAATATGTGTTCGAGTCCCACTCAGGGCACGCATATTATATATTATCTTTTCACCATTAATTTTTCATTATCTCCCTTATTATAACGGAACACAGGACGCAAAACCCAAATATACTACTATTAGAAAAGAAACTCCGCCCTTCTTGTCTGATACGGGATATGAGATATTGGATTCGATCAACAGTGTTTAATATATTTAATATAATATTTGTTTTAAGAAAGAAAACATCACTGTTGTTAATTCATATTACAAATCAGAATTAATGACAGTTGTCTTATAAACAACAGAAAAGAGTTATTTATGGCTATGATATAGAACGAAGATATGTTGTAGTAATTAAAGTAGTAAATATGAAGTATGAGTAGTTGATCAAATATTGAGTCGTTTCAATTAAGTGTAGGTCTAACTTTAATTATGAAGATTGCCGTGGGCATAGTAAGATATAGAGTTATTGGTCTTAATATGATGATTGCCGTGGGTATAGTAAGATATAGAGTTATTGGTTTTAATATGATGATTGCCGTGGACATAGTGCGATATAGAGTTATTAGTCTTAACAACTATTAATACGTACAATTTCTCCCTACCTGAAACAACACACAAGGAACAGTATTTTAAAATTTAATTTACACATTTATAATGTAAATTACATTATATTTAGTTCAATGGTTCGTTGGATTGGAATTTAGCGTTCCTTTCAGCAGCGGGGCTATATGAGACGTACACTTACAATCTAAAGTGGAAGCCGAACCATATGAACACTCAGGCTAGAACCCGAGTCTCCCGCGTCGGAGACGCATACATATATATTTAGGTTCAATATAATCTCACGTTTTATTTATTTTCTTTTTTCAAGTTATAAACTTCATACTGTTTCTTTTTCCCTACTATATTTTTAATGCCCCAATAATGGGGACAATAAAAACTTCCACGTTGATGGAAATGAACGTAACAAATTATTTATCAGTATTATTATTATTATTTCCGAAAGAACCTTTTACGCGTTCAATTCGTGCTTTCTTCTTCACCTTTCTAACTGGGAAGCCGGAAAACTGCAGAATCAATTCTGCACAGCTGACGACAGGGTCCATTCCTTTATTAATTATTGAGGAAAATTACTTTCTCATTAGATTACTTAAATAACAAAACTTCGAAGTTGGCAGAACATAGCCCCTTTTATATGCTCATTCTTGACCGATTTCAACCACAATCAACGAAGATTATCAGAATTCCCTATAGAAAAAATAGTTTTATCACAATCAAATAATTTTTACACACTTTATACCGGAAGATAGTTTACTATGTATGTAAATTTGCAACATGGGAAAGATATTGCTCTCTTTTACACCATCCATTGTTGGATTTCAATCCCAAACAACAGGGTTACTTCGGAAAGTTGAAGGGAAGTACACACCAAGATTCATTCAAGTCTAATATATTTTATTGGAGTTATAGTGGAACAGACACACACACACACACACACACAAACATAAACACACACACATACACACAAATGCCGGTTGAGTTGAAAGGTAGAAGCTCGCTACGTTTGCCTCAATAAACTTGAACTCGCTTGATATTACTTATATGTTTACGATAATTTGTCGAAAAATAGATTATGTAAAGACCGACGTCATGATATGTAACACGAAGTACATATCATTATTTGGTGTCAAAAGCACATTTACAACTATAGTTAAGCAGGACAATATATGAAGAGAAATTTTAGATTAACGTGAAGAAAATAGCAATGCATACCTGAGAATTTAGGTGACATATCAACAAGTATTATTAAAGACTGATGTGCAAAAGATTACCGCAACTTACTTTGTCCAACTTTGTGGGGTCGAAGGGTTCATCGCCCTCCTCTTTCTCTTCTGACGTCCGCTCCTTCTTTTCTCTCTCCTTGGACTGAGATCTTGATCTGTCTTTTAGTTCCGGATGTCTCTTCGATCGTGGGGAACGCCCATCTCGACTTCTACTTCTGCGATATAGATTTATTACTACGAAACTCATTGAAGTACAACACTTTTCAATCTACTACTATTACTTTCTTATTTTTTGCAATACATTGTAAAAACGTACTACAATATTACATTAGAAAAAAAAAATCCCTTTTTGCACCCTGAACTATAAAATCACAACAGCATACTGTTTCAGGACTTTTTTGGACTCTTTCTCAATGCATCTTCTATTACAACTCCCCCACTAAACATAGTTATAGGTTCTGCCCAACCGTAAAAACCCATGCTTCAATGTAAAATCTTTGTAAAGAGGAAAAAGTTGGTTCAATTCATACTATAATGGAAATTATTATGGCTCAAGATGTAGACACTAATTACAAAGAAAGTAGTTATATGCCAAAAATGTATTTTACACCTGGAAGTATGTATTCTTTTCAGTAACTGCGAGAATTGAGAAATGTCAAAAAGTAGAACATACTGTCACCAACAATGCAGGTGGAGACTACTATGTTAATTTATAAAGAATAAACGAAGCACTACCGATTAACGCTTGCCCACTTGTTTCACGAGTGATTTCAAAATCAGCATTAAAAAACTTTTTAGTAGCTATTTTAGCATTGATTTTAATGGATTGAGAGAACCTATACTTTCGTTTTAGTGGGTGGTGTAATGCAAGGTAACAGGAGATGCACTGAGAAAGAATCCAGAGATATCCTTAAGTTATGGTTCTGTACTTCAGGATGCAACATCGAAGAATTGTTTTTAATAATAGATACACATCCAATAGCTTCTATAAATAAATACAAATTATAGAATGCGGAAGACCTAATTTGATTCCCGCTGAGAACACATGTAACTGTGATCTTAAATTAAACTTTACGAATATATTTCATATAGCGTAGATGCTAAAAAGAGATGACAAGCTAAAACAATAAACGTGCTAAAGGAACTTTTTAAAAAAAGTAGAACTAATGCTTACATTTTATGTTGGAAGAGATAATCAGATATTCTATATAAAGTATTCTCTTTTATATATAAGATTAAAAATCAAGCTCATTCACTTAAATTAAGTAATTATTTTCTTTGTCTCTTTCTCGTTCTCATGCTTTCATTTCTATCTCCATTCCTTTCTTTCCTTGTATAATTATTCTCTCCTTTCTTAAATTGGATGATTATTTATCTTCTGTTTTCGGCACCAATATTGTATGAGATGTGGACCTACAATTTTATGCGATATCTGAACTTTGATATACTGTATATGTTAATAGTCTAGGCATCAACTTGACCAAAGTGCTCTCCTTTTCGAGTTTTAGTGCAAATCATTTAACAATTTGGCATCCGATATTTTTTTGAATATATACCTCTCACTGATCACAAAAGTGCCGGATACCAGAAAAAATAACTAACGGGAGGGGAGAGGGAAGGGGAGAAAGCCGAAATTTTAACCGTTTCTATTATTCACTATATCTCCGTAACTACTGGAGCTAGAGCATCCAAACTTTTTTTCATTTTGTTTGTCTAATTGTATCCTACAATTTAACTCTAGTGTCTTTTTGAGCTAAATATAATGGTTTTCTTGTTATTTTCATTTTTACTCAATATTGGTTGCGCGTGACGTCAGTTATTTAGCTACAGATTCTTTACAAGATTGAATTCGGAAAAATATTTTTTCTAAAAGTTTTTCATCACTTTATGCTCTTTCAAAAAATGTGCACGACTAATAGTGTCTGAGTTATAAGCGACTTTATCCTGTCGTGTATGAAACATTACGGCGCGGCCCAAGACTTACCTTCCCACAAACGGTAGATATTAGCAGCTGATGATGATTAATATATATATAATCTTGTCTGCCTGCAAGTGTATAATCCTGATGAATAAGTCTGTCTATGATGTAATTAAAAATATCCATTTTTAATATCAATTGAGAGGCTTTTTGGAAAATAACCCTTGTCAAATCTCAAAATTTCTTTGAAAAATGAAAAGAGAGCTTTCTCTAGTACACAGTATGAGAAACTCTGCAAATGTATTTCTTTATACGTGTCTCTGATACCTTCTAAAACGTACACAAACTTACAGCTTTCTATTCAATTTTCTGAAAAAAAAAAAAAAAAAGTTTCGACAAGGGTTGTTTTTGCTACAAGTCCTTCGATTTGTGTACTACAATGGTACTGAGCGAAATAAAGCAGAGCAGGATTTTCAAGAATCATGAAAAATTGGCCATTCACGTTTTTTATATATTACCAAATTTCCCTCCTAATACCTACTGTAACTGTAAGAAAAAACCCAAAAATAAGATTTGCCTAACACATTTTATAAATGATGAGTTTTTAAACTATTAAATCTTATTTCCAGAAGAAGCACTTGCCTATTATTAAGATTATGTACAGTTGCTATAATACAATAAATCCATATAAGAAAGGTAAAAGAAGGAAACAATATGCTTAAGAAATCTCTACACAAGAGAACAAATTATTTGATTTCTAGAATTAATTCTCGATCATGTTATGTCACTCTTATGTCCTGAAAATATAAAGAAATTTGTGATGTCTTTAATGCATCATTCAGTTCATTAACTGATATTGACTTTTTATACTCGCTCGGACAAGCTTTGAGAATATCTTCAAGTGTTTTCAAAACTGGTGTTAGAGTTTGGTCCTCGAAGTACCATCCGGAGTCTTCTGGCCTTGGCAGATAGAGCTCAGATTTATCAGCGTTTCCCAAGTTGCTGTTTGGTAATGGGGATTCTTTATATGTTGTTTCCGAGCATCACTAATTGGAGATGATTTCTCCAGGCTGCATTTTCCTGAAAGTAGGATCAAGCTCCATCACAAATCTTCATATTAATCTTGAGGAGCTTTGTGAAAAAGAGTTCTGCAGATTCAATAGAGTTCGTTGATAAAGGAATCTGTCCTAGGGAAAATAAAAGGTGACAGTTCCATGGGTAAGTAGAGCATAAGTAGATAATGCATTGCTGGAATTATCACCTTCAGAACTCTGTTGTTGTTTCCGGTAGTTTTAAAGATCAGAATATTGTTAAGTCAAACTTCGAAATCGATTTCAAAATCTTGAAGGAAAGCATGAAGAATCAGAATCTAGAATGATACTTCATACTGTGAATCACAATTCAGAAAGAGTTGTTGTGATGAGTGGAGACACCGATGTATTCCTGCTGCAGAAACACCATTATGACAGAATTTCTTGTAAAGAATTGTATATGATGGCAGGATTTCAAAGACAAGAAGGTTTATTCCAGTTCACCACCTTTGCCACGAGTTATCTGAGAATGAGAAGATAGGTAATGGCTTATCATGCTCCACTTGGATGCGGCATAACGTCATATCTTCTCTCTTCTTTTTAAGTTTTACGTCCCACGGTTATGCCGGTTAGGCTAAAGGAGACGGTGATGATGAGAGATGAGTGAAATGGTGGAATGAAGAAAGTGGGAAGAAACGGGAGAACCCCGAGAAAACCCACGAGCACGGTGTTTGTCCACCACAAAGTTCACTTGGCGGGGGCTGGGATCGAACCCGGGACCCCAAGCACCAGAGGTGAACGCTCTACCACTGAGCCACCGCGCCCCCCAACGTCATATCCAGTTGGAACATCAATGATCAAGAACTGTCTACTTACTCATGTCAGAAAACTATGACCTTTTATTTTCCTTAGGACAGATTCCTGTATCAGCAAGCACTATAGAATCTGCAGAACCGTTTTTCACAAAGCGCCTCAACGTTAATGCGAAGATCTGTGATGAAGCTAGGCTCCCATTTTTAGGAAAATGCAGCCTGGAGAAATTACCTCCCACTTGTGAAGCTCTGAAACAACATATAAACAGATCCCATTACCAAACAGCAATTTGGAAAATGCTTGATAAGTGTGAGATTGATCTACCAAGGCCGAAAGACTCCGGATGGTACTTGGAGGACCAAATTCTGAAGCCAGTTTTGAAAACATTCGAAGATAATCCCAAGGCTCGTTAAGAGATTACCATGTGTAGCTGTCAGAAACTTGTGTGCATAAGTTTGAAATGCAAATGTAAGAATCGCAGTTTCTTGTGCACTCCAGTGTGTAGTTGTCCGAGCGACTATAAAAATTCAATATAAGTTAATGCACAGAGTGATGAAGAAGACTGAATGACACATTAAAGACATCAGTCTTTTTTTTTGTTTGTTTGTTTGTTTTATCTTTTTCGAAGTGTAAGGGTAACCAAGAAAGTTCTATCGCTTTTGGAGGTGTGTGTTCAATTAGCTCTCACACCGTCAGTTGAATGCAAATGGAGATAAGGCGAAGGCCAGTTGTTGGTGTGGGTATATCCCACATACTACCTGGTTGAGGCAGGTCAGTTACACAGTGAACTTGCGTAAGGACAGTTAGTCCAGGAAATAAAGGGTTTTTGTCGGGAAAAATTCGAGATAAGCTAAATTTCTGCCAGTTGTTAGGGCTCAACTACGAGTGTATTTTCCCAAAAGTCCCCACCCCTCCCCCTTGTGCTTTCCCTCCACCCCCCTTTAACATCCAATTTGCAGGATTTTCGATTATCGCTCATATCTCCGTTATTATTAATCCTATCTTCAAACTCTTTTTACACTTTTCTTCCTTGAACAACGATCTATAAAAAGTTATTCTTAACAGTTTTCGCTAGGTCTAATACTTTAAGAGATATTCGTGGAAATATGTAAAATTTCACATTTTTATGTGTACCTTTTTCCGTTTTTTATATTTTAACTTTTGTGTATTCGATAATTTGTAGAAAAGCTTCAAATAAAAGTTGTAGAGCGCTTCTTTAGCTTTAAAGCGGTGTATATATTAATATACTTAGAGGTATGGGAACGTGTGAAAGGGCACCTGAAGAGAGCAAAGTACGTGCTCACCATTATTGCTAACGTCGCAGAGTTGCCACGCCCTCTCTCGCCTTGTTTACTTAAAATACCACGTGAACCCCTATGCTATGCAATATCCAAAAATGGGCTCCTTTCTTCCTTTTTCTGGCTTTATTGGTAACCTGAGCTTTGACACTCACGGTCCCTGCCTTAAGTCACACTCACTATCGTTCTTGATGAATGATGATCGTAAATAAATTTTTTCCGATTTTGTAGAATATATTTCTCGTATTTTATCTTAATTTCGCGTATCTTTTTTGTCAGTTTTGGTTCAGGTGCGCTTTTGTCCCTAACCCATATGATATAGGGTTGTTTCATTATTCATCACGTATGGACACGCCGTGTCCCGGACTAACAGCTGTGAATTAATCGACAATATTATCTATTAAAAATAATCATTGTCATTCACGGAATCACGGACCTATCACCCACCACTAGCTAATGTTACAAATTTATGTTTCTTACACAGGTTAAGTTCATTATTTATTTCTTGACTTTTTGTTTACACATCATCCTATCAATAATTCATACATACAATTCCTGTCTATATTGAAGGGATTTAACACTATTTACAATATATACATGTTATTATTCATAATTAATTGTGTCTTGATCTTCATCCATAGTTGCTGCGTTGTGACATGAGAGACCATTACAATGTTCGCACATAGCTGAACAATTCATATCTGTCAACACTTACAATAATCTCCACAATAATTTTGTAAGAATACAAACACAAAAAATCATCTGGTGCAAAAGGATTTGAAGAGATAACTGGTTTAAGTACTTTTCTCCCTCCTCCATTTCCTCTTACGGACTCTAGCTTCCATTCCCATTCATTAGCTGACAAATTGGCTCCTAACCATCTCTGTACTTGCAAATAAACCCTTAGTAAGTTCTATTGACATGCTTCTGTTGTTGGAGATAGTTTAGCCAAATCGAAATTCGATCTCAAATTTGACTTTCTTGTGAGCATAGTAAATTTGAAGTATCGGGCTTCATTCAAGTTTGAGTGTCTGTTCAGTCCATACAAAACGTTCTCTACTTCTTAGCAATTCTTCTTCGGAAGTATTGTCCTCGGTAAACATCAAAGCTTGCTTCTTAGCGTCAGACGAGGATTTCAACATCTCTACTGCTTTTACCTTTCCTGAACCATAAAAGAAAGACGTAGTGTCGCAGCCAGTCACTGCATGGGTAAATAAGAGACTTCTTCTGATTTGTTTTGTTCAACCAACATTTGAATGTTATAAAATTTGTTCAACCAACATTTGAATGTTATAAAATGCTTTGGTTTGATCCTTACCGCCTATTTGTTTACAAAACTACATACTATTTTCTTCTTCTTTCTCAGGAGTAAGGGCCACTAAAAGGACGAATAAATCCGTATCGGAACCTACAACAACGATCTTAGAACACTGATTTAGTTTTTCTATGGCAGCTTTTACTATATGAACATCAGCATTTTCTTCTGCCGTTGTGTAGACTGATACAACTTCTTGTTCAGTTCTGATGCTACTGCCTGCAACATTTTTTTCTTGTTTTCCCCATTTCCTAAAAAGTTTTCTTTGGCTGTTAAATATTTTGTGTTATCCTCAAAGTTTATTTTGTATGAAGTTTTATTTGCACCTCTTCTGTTTTGTTCCTCGTGTTTAATGGTCGAATGCTCCAAATATCCATCAAAAATTATAATAGCTTTTCCTCCATAGTTAGATATTACATGGTCACAATAATATTTAACTACTTCTCCATAGGTGGAATCACTCGGCCATCTCACATAATGAATCAGAAACCCTCCATCGACTATAAATTTCACATCAATTGCATCAATATCTTCTTGCAAACCACCTTGGAATATCTTCAGCAATGAGGATTTCGTGTCTTTACGGAGTGACACATCATCAAAAAGAGACGACGGTCTAGATGCTAGCTCATATGATAGGTATTCTTTTAATTGTTTGGATTGTCACAAACACACAATATTCTGTTGAAAAGCTGTTGAGGATTGACTGTCACTTCCTTTGACTGAACTTTCACTTCTTTTGGTTTAGCTAAGTTTTCATCATGTCCCTTCTATGAAGCTGTAAATCGCTAAAATTTTTGTCTTTAATTTTTTCCATCGCTGCGACTCCTATTTCATAAGCCTCATCAAAGTTGACAGAATAATCAGACACATATTCATATGGTAAAGAAAGGAGTTCTCAGATAACTTAGTGAACGGATTGTGTTCTGTAAGCTATGTAATTAACTTTTCCAAACGTGCCTGGTCTCTTTTTCTTGTTTCTCTAATCTCCACATGTTGTTCAGTATGTGTTATTGCAGTTCAAATAAAACTCTTCAATGGCATTCCAAAGGGTCTCAAAAACCAACAGTGAACTTCATCGGCAGTTTTTCAGTTCCCTTGAGACATCTATTGCGCACACCTTGCAGTTTTGAAATCTGCATTTTTAAATAGAGCAGGTATGACTTTCATGTGAGTTTTTAAGCTGCACTCATTCGACCGAAGTTAAAAAGAACTTTTTTCAACTTTTGATGTCCCCTACACGGTGATTGAGAGTTTTAACACTTATTTGGGAACACCATATATATATATATATATATATATATATATATATATATATATATATATATATATATATATATATATATATATAATATTAGAGAACGGCAATAATACAGAACATAGAATCAGAAAACTACACTCTATATTCTTGCTGTTTTTGAATTTTGTTTGTTTGTTTGTACTCTCGAAACTTCACGGAAGTAACTCTGGTCCCTTTTTACAATACCAATTGATTCGATAAATTAAAACACATTAAATTTTCTGCGTATTACTTTTGATAAATTAAAATAGTCCAAAGTTTCCATATGGACTATGTAGTAACAATGAAATTTCATAGTGAGGTGACGTAATTTAATGGACAAAGTTCAGTTTAGATATAAAAAACTAATTGGTATATTTACTTTTCTGAAATATACTATTTTGACCTGTATAATAGCTCTTAACAACTGGCGTGTTTTCAAAAGCTCAGGGTATATATATATATCGATAGATAGATTTGGAACATTGAATAAACACTGAGATTTTAACTTAAAAGTAAAATCTATACTACTTACCGAAAATTTTATCTCAGTAAAACTATTAATTAACCATGATTGTCCTAATGAGCACAAACGGAAACAAAATAACACCATTTACGATGCAAACCATACGAAACACTCCACTATTATGTTGACATATTAAAGTCCACTAAACAATTCACAGGGAGTGGCTGTCCGGAACCAGTGTGTGTGGCACTAGTGAGCACGCTCTTCGCTCTCTTAAGGTGCCCTTTTACACGTTCCCATACCTCTAAATATATTAATATATACACCGCTTTAAAGCTAAAGAAGCGCTCTACTACTTTTATTTGAAGCTTTTCTTCAAATTATTGAATACACAAAAGTTAAAATATAAAAAACGGAAAAAAGTACACATAAAAATGTGGAATTTTACATATTTCTACGAATATCTCTTAAAGTATTTGGCCTAGCGAAAATTGTTAAGAATAACTTTTTATAGATCGTGGTTCAAGGAAGAAAACTGTAAAAAGAGTTCGAAGATAGGATTAATAATAACGGAGATATGAGCGATAATCGAAAACCTTGCAAATCGGATGTTAAAGGGGGTGCAGGGGAAAGCACAAGGGGGAGGGGTGGAGACTTTTGAGAAAATATATCTCTAGTTGGGTTCTAACAACTGGCAAAAATTCAGCTTGTCTCGAATTTTTCGCGACAATCATGGATTTTTTGCTTTCATTTCCTGGGCTGTGTGTGTGAACATGGGACCTCCACAGAGCGTCATAAGGGCGTGCATGCTCTACAAGTTCAAACTGGGATCAAACGCCGCTTCAGCGGGGCGGAAGATATGCCAGGCTTTTGGTGAGGGTGTCGTGACTACACGAACAGCACAGCGGTGGTTTAACAAGTTTAAGAACGCTGACGAAACACTCAAATACGTACCACGTGCCGGGACACCAACATATATACAAAATGAAGATCTTCAGGCAGCAATTGAGGCAAACAGTGGCCAGACATGTGATTAACTGGGACAACAATTCAGTTGAGTGGAGAAACAATTCGGCAGCTCCTCTATCAATTTGGGAAGCACTACAAGTTGGGTCGATGGGTCCTACACGATTTGACTCCGGGCCAGACGGCAACGCGAGCAGATACCTGTGTTTCTTTGCTGTCTCATCTGAGGAATGAGATATTTCTAAACAGGTTGTTGACATGCGATGAGAAGTAGGACGTGTACAAAACTCTATGGCGCCGACATCATTGGTTAGCATCCCATGAACCGGTTCCAAACCAGCCAAAACCAGCACTGCACCAAAAGAAGGTCCTTTTGTCTGTTTGGTGGACTCCTCGCGGCTTCGTGCATCGGGAACAGCTACCAGTTGGTCAGAGCATCAATGTGACTGTGTATTGTCAGCAGTCGAGCTTTGTTCAAGAAAAACTCAAAACTCTGGAGCAGCACTTCTGAATCGCAAAGGGGTCCTCCTATTACAGGACAACACTAAGCCCCACGTGGCTAGGATGACCCGGGACACCATTCAACGCCTTGGATGGGAAACACTAATGCATCCGCCATACTCCCTGGACATTGCACCGTCCGATTATCACTTATTCCATTCCTTGGACAATCACCTTATAGGACGCCAGTTCAAATCCCTAGTAGAGATGCAAAATGCACTTGATACCTTCTTCGTTCCACGGCCCACCAAGTTCTACCGCCGATGGAATCAATAGCCTTCCAGAACGTTGGCAGAAAGTCGTCGATGTTGATGGGTAATATTTTTTATCTTTCAGGTACGTCCTAGGAGACATATCGATGAGTGAATGTGGTGGGAAAATGCGACAGAACGTTTTGGTTACCTTTATAAAGAGTGGCATAACATAGTTGAAACTAATTGTAGAAATCAAATAATTTGTTCTCTTCTGTAGAGATTTCTTAAGTATACGGTTTCCTTTTATTACGTTTCTTATTATAGATTTATTGTATTATAACAACTGTATATAATCTTAATAATAGGCAAGTGCTTCTTCTGGAAATAAGATTTAACAGCTTATAAACTTATCATTTATAAAATGTGTTAGGCACATCTTATTTTTTCCCTTTTTTTCTTACGGTTACAGTACGTATTAAGAGAGAAATGTGGTAATATATAAAAAATGTGAATGGCAAATTTTTCATGATTATCTCTTGAAGTAATTTTGAAATCTGGCTCCTGCTTTATTTCGCACTGTACCATTGTAGTACACAAACCGAAGAACTTGTAGCAAAAACAACCCTTGTCGAAACAAGATATTTTTTTTTTTCAGAAAAATGAATAGAAAACTGCATGTTTGTGCACGTTTTAGAAGGTATCAGAGACACGTATAAAGAAATACATTTGCAGAGTTTCTCATACTGTATACTAGAGAAAGCTCTCTTTTCATTTTTCAAAGAAATTTTGAGATTTGACAAGGGTTATTTTCCAAAAAGCCCCTCAATTGATATAAAAAAATGGATATTTTTAATTAGATCATAGACAAACTTAATCATCAGGATTATACACTTGCAGGCAGACAAGATTATATATATATTAATCATCATCAGCTGCTAACATCTTACCGTTTGTGGGAAGGTAACTCTTGGGCCGCGCCGTAATGTTTCGCACACGACAGAATAAAGTCACTTATAATTCAGGCGCTATTAGTTCTACGCTAGTATAGATATACATTTTTGAAAGAGCAAAAGTGACGAAAAACTTTTAGGAAAAACATTTTTTCGAATTCGATCTTGTAAAGAATCTGTAGCTAAAAAACTGACGTCACGCGCAACCAATATTGAGTAAAATTGAAAATAACAAGAAAACCATTATATTTAGCTCAAAAATGCACTAGAGTTAAATTGTAGAATACAATTAGACAAACAAAATGAAAAAAAAAAAAAGTTTGGATGCTCTAGCTCCAGTAGTTACGGAGATATAGTGAATAATAGAAATGGCTAAAATGTCGGCTTTCTCCCCCTCCTCCCCCCCTCCCGTGAGGTATTTTTTCTGGCATCCGGCATTTTTGTGATCAGTGAGAGGTATATATTAAAAAATATCGGATACGAAATTGTTACATGATTTGCCCTTGGAACTCAATTTTTAAGCCCCGATGCCTAAACTATAAGGCTTTATATATTAAGCGATATCTGATTCATATATACTGGTGTGCAAAACCTAAGGACAGATCAAGTAAAATAAAATATTGCATATTTGGTAGAATTATTGAAAGCCCGGCAACATGTTATCAGAGGTCCCTCACACGTGCACACGCAAGATAACGTTACATGGTGTAAGGCCAGCGTGACCGTAGCACCGAATGAGTCTGCTTCTCCAATACCAAGCAACTGAATGAAAAAAATAGACTGTGTGTGTGTGTGTGTGTGTCAGAGCTGTTAAAGTGGATTGTGGTGGTGTTACAACTTTTAACAACACAGCCCGGAGATATTTGGATGACTTCACAAGGAGAAGAATCATTGGGAAACTGGATGATGTGCATTTGGGAACATTCCGAACCACAGGCAATACTGTGCGGAGAGGTAATGGTTGACCACGGTGAACTTCAGCAGCAGACAACCGTTACATTTTGAGACAGGCAAGAAGAGACCGACATTAAACAGTGGATGCAATTGCAATCATATTTAACAGGACTACATGGTGTCCAATCTGATGTTTTACAGTGGCACGTCGACTGCATGGAGGTGGTCTCTTTGCCTGACGGCTACTACGTTGTGAACCGTTGACACCCGCACATCGACAGCATCGAGAAAGAGCAGAAAAAGAGCAATATTAATTTTCTGTGAAACTCGAAAATTTGACCTAAAACGTAGTTAAAAAAAAAAAAAAATCCAACTCAACAGCCAAAGAATTAATAAAAAAGATTTCCAATTTAATCCTGTACTTTGATGATGATAATAATAACTAAGTATTTACGTCTTATCCGTAAACGGCAAACGTCTCAGTTCTTCATTCTGTGCGTCACGCTAATAAATGTCACTACCTGCTCTAACGTTTACCTATCTGCGACGACTGTGTATTGTTATCACTTGTTTACTCAGCCATTTTGCTTCATGTTTGTGGTTTTGAATTTGTGAAAATTTTTATTATAAAACTTTCAAATAAAAATGTAAGCTTTCGATTTCTTCTGTTTAAAATTCGTAGCTGTTTATGCCGATCAGGTGGTCAACAATGTATGATTTTAACCTACAGCACCTTATCGCATTACTATTTTCCTATAATATAAGAACTGGAAGTCCAGCTTTTACTTTTTCTTTACTGCATTACGATAATCTAAATTTACAAATATTTGTACTTACCGTCTTCTTTCTCTGCTACGAGATCGTCTATGCCTTTCAGCAAGTTCCCTATCTCGTTCACGCTCACGAGATCTCTCTCGTTCACGGGATCTGCTTCTTCTATAGTGGAGGCGGCTCTTGGAGGCCCTAGAAACATAAAATAACAACACTCATTATGTATTTACGATACCTGGATCACTCATCTGCAATACATATCTATGTTACGGGTCATTTTTTATACCAAAGCTACAGTAATCAGGGTTGATTGATTTTCGGATATATATATATATATATATATTTAAATAATGATTTAAATCAAACTTACTTTTCCTGAACAGAAATAAAATGCAGTATTTCTGACACTATGGAATGTCAGTCTGAAATTAGCATCTTAACCCGTACTATGTGATATGTGATGGTATGATCTTAATAATATAAGTTTAAACAAAATGTCTATTTATTTTTATTTTTATTTTTATTTTTAGATTGAAGTTCATGGTCCATGGAATTCTGACAATGTACTTAATTTAATCATGTCGTATTGTATAGGAGGCTCGGGGAGAAAACTTCAATCCGTTTTATTTTCAGTACTCATAATTTTCACTTCAGAATTTTAGATATTGTGGTAATAAATAGTTTAGCCTTTATGTAACTTCCTCCATGTTGACTCTGGAATTATTATTTTTCTGACTAGAGTATGTACTTCTTTATTTAAAATTAAAATATTCCGTAACAGTTTCCATAACGTAACGTTATCCTCCTCAGATGTTAATATGAACATACATATGTTACGTTATGTAAACTGTAGCGAAATATTTTAATTTTTAATACAGACGTACATACTCTGGTCAGAAAAATATTAATTATTTAGCCTTTAATAAACGAAGTGATACATATGAGGCAATGCATATCCAAAGTATTTTAGTGTCTAACACTACGATTATGATATGACGGATTTTGAATGAATACGATCAAACCTAAGGGATTGAAAAAATGACTTATTTCGATAAACTGCTGAAGTAAGTATTTCATCCAACAGCATAGGTGGTTTTTCATAGATTTTATTCTGTTTTTTTTTTTAAGAAATCAAGTACAAATGATTTAAATTTTAAAAAATCGATTAAAGTAAAAAAAAATCAACAAAAATAGTTTCTTTGAATAAATAGTGATTTTTTCAACAGTGATGATAATAAATTTAATGAGAAAATGGGAAGAATGAACCTACTCTCCTCATATAATATCCTCTATACAAGAAAATTCAATGGATATTTAAGAACTGAAAAGGTGTGGGTGGGAATGAGCCAAGAATCGCCATCGGGTCTCCGGTTTATTGTGCCCTACCATTATGCTATTCAGCCCGTCTCCCAAAAGTCGAATACCTTAGATCAGTCCCGCACATTTTTACTTTCTCATTTATTATAATAAATTTTACCACA
Source organism: Thermobia domestica (assembly GCF_964235325.1). NCBI lineage: Eukaryota > Metazoa > Arthropoda > Insecta > Zygentoma > Lepismatidae > Thermobia > Thermobia domestica. Next base: position 152,819,609 of record NC_137458.1, on the reverse strand, counting down.
TACACTTAATATTCTGAGAACTTGTTTTGCTAATTTTACTCATTCTGCAAGATAAATTAAGCATTTCCGGGATAAAATTTTGTCATACAGGCTTATAGTCCAGTCAAATTACATAAAAAATAGGCGAAACCTAGACATTTAGAATAAAAAGATGGGACCTTCTGGAATTTGTTCGTGATCTCTTCCTCATTAACCTCCAGAAAATCCCCCCAAAAAATCCAGTTGCGGGTTTTCTGCCATTTTGAATAAATAGTTTGTCAACTTGGATTTCTCACAAGAACTTAGTTTATGCCACATAACTTCTAAACTAATTAACGTAGAAGGATCATTCTTTTTTTATTATACTTCTAATATTATAGGCAATGTAACAAGTTATTATCACTTTTCTTCGAGTAATCATTTTTGTATAACTTCAGAATAAAGTGAAAAATTGGGATTTGTATTAGGGGACATATTCTTTTCATTGCTTCATTCAACTAGAATGGAAATATGAAAAAAGTGCTCAAAAAAAGTTGTTTGAAATTTCATAAGCTTTAAACGTCATCAGACTGCACAGTTTCTGTAGAAACATATGAATGAATCATTTAATGAAGAAAAAGATATTTAGTGATTTGAGACGGCTTTTCATTGCAATTTCCAGTAAGTGCCAACAAGTTTGAAATTCCGACTAGTTTAATAAATAGTTCGTAAACAGTGGCGTTGCAAGGGGGTGCGCAAGAACTCTGAAAGAAGACTTTCGCACCAGCTTTCTGTATGTAGGTCTATGTATCATTTCTGGTTTTGAAGGAAGTACGGACCTCCTCCCATTGGCTACGTGCCTGCGCGTTATCAAATTTTCAGTGTACTTTAAAGTTTTATCTATTAGTACTTGAAAATATAAATTTAGGAAAAAATAAAAATGGTGATTTACACACGGGATTGGTTATTAAAAATGAAGGAAAATATACTTACCGGAATTATTTGAGAAGAATTTGGTATCTGATTTACAGCAAATACCATCATATACTGTTTCATGATTTTCGATATTTCATTATAGTACTAGCTTTCTTTTTAGTTTTACAATTAGACATAGTTAGTTTTAAAATAGTTGGTTTTTCTTTTTAAGCAACTTAATCAGTAAAGAATTCAAATATGCTCGTGTAGAATAATTTACAGTGCACTGCACAATGAGTATATAACCTTTTTCAAATTTTTATTTATAAAATGAATAATTTTTTACACTCATATTTTTATTATATCATAATGAATATCAATATATTTTTATATAATGTTAATCAGTGTTGTTATATATATCATATGTTCATATCTCTTGTACGCACTTACATTTACCTATAGAAGAGGAATGATCACTAGATGTAATTATAGGTAAACATTTAATTTTATTTTGTTACATATCAGAAATTTCGCTTAAAACTTGTATCTCAACATGATATAATACGTATGTGTGTGTGTGTGAGAGAGAGAGAGATATGTTATACATACATAAATATGAAGATGGTTTAATAGTTAGTAGAAAGAAGTTTAGCACAGGGCGTAGACACTGCCATAAACGAAGAGCTTTTAGTTTCTAATCAAAAATGCAATTTCTTATAAATATATTTTTCTATATTCTTATTAATAATTTTGTAATTATGGTAAAAACAAGCCTGTGGTATATATTATCAAACTAACTAACTAACTCTATGGCCTATGGAACCCGGAGGTTCAATGCCGCGTTCATAAAAGCTCTCCACTGACTTCTATCCTTAGTTAACTGCATCCAGTTTCTACTCTGTATTCCAATCTCTGCGAGATCCATCTTAATATTGCTCTCCCATCTGCGCCTAGGTCTTCCTAATGGTCGTTTTCCGATTGGTCTTCCAGTCAAGACTTTGAAAGCGTTTCTACTTTCTACCATTCTAGCTACATGACCTGCCCACCTAAGCTTCCTAGACTTGACGACTCTCACAATGTTGGGTAAATCATATAAATTATGTAGTTCTTCGTTATGAAGTTTCCGCCATTTCCCATTCCCGCTTCTCTTGGGTCCGAATATTCGTCTCAGGATCTTGTTCTCAAATACTTTTAGTCTATATTCTTCCCTCAGAGTAAGCGACCATGTTTCGCAGCCATACAGAATAACAGGCATGATTACCGTTTTGTATATTTTAAGTTTCAAATTCCTCGACAGAATTCGCGACGACAAGAGATTTTGAACCGAATAGTAACACGAATTTCCTGCTTTTAGTCGACATTTAATTTCTCCGTGAATATGATTTTCCTGTGTTAATATTGATCCTAGATATTTGAAAGTATCCACTTTATCAAAAGTATTATTTAATATTTTAACGCATCCATAATTTGCTGTATTCCGGTCCCGACTCACTTCCATGTATTTAGTTTTTTCTGCATTTACTTCTAAACCCATGTCCCTGCAAGCGTTTAATAAGACCTCTGCATTTCTTTCTATTGTTTTCCTATCATCTCCTATTAAATTTACATCATCAGCATATGCCATTACCTGGTGAATTAATCTAATTAGCTTTCTCGGCATTCCAAGTTCTGCAAGAACGTTGTATAATGTTTCTCTCCTAACCGAGTCGTAAGCCTTTCTAAAATCAATAAATAGTTGATGTACCGGGGTATTGTATTCCCACTTTTTTTCAAGTATTTGGCGAATGGTAAATATTTGGTCGATAGTTGATCGATTTCGTCTAAATCCGCACTGATAATCTCCAATAATTTCATCTCCGTATGGGGTCAGTCTTGCTAATAGAATATTTGAAAGGATTTTATAGGATGTTGACAGAAGAGAAATGCCTCGATAATTATTACAGTCAGTTTTGTCGCCTTTCTTGTGGATTGGAACAATGATTGATTCTTTCCACTCTTGTGGCAATTCTTCCTTGTTCCAGATAAGGAGAATGAGTTTGTGTATCTTGTTCCACAATTTTTCGCCTCCAGCTAAGATTAACTCAGCCGGAATCTCATCTACACCCGGAGATTTGTGCTTCTTTAATTTCTTTATAGCGGTTTCTACTTCTATTCGGTTGGGTTCTGGAATATACGGTTCTGCGGTGTGTATCTCCTTTTCTCCATGCACACTAGTTTTTGGTTGCGTGTTAAGCAAATCGTCAAAGAAATCTTTCCATCTATTTAAGATGCTATCCGTGTCAGTGAGACTGTACCGTCAGATTTCTTTAATATATAAGCACGAGGTTGATAGCCTTTCTTAAATTCGTTGATTCCCTTATACATGTCCCGTATGTTTTTATTTTTACTATTATCTTCAAGTTCCTTAATTTTAGCTTTCAGAAAATCGCGTTTCTTTGTTCTAAAAGTTTTGGAAGTTCCTCGCCTGATATCTGCGAAATTTTGTGTAGTTATTTCATTCGGATTTTGTAGCCAGAGTAATTTTGCCTGTTGTCTCTTCTCTGCTAGTGCCATATTATCAAACTGGTATGTGCAATTCTGAACTGAAAATTGTGAATACTGAATTCTAAATTATTCATTGTCATTGACAATGAATTCTACACTGTCAAAATTCTTGGTCCAGGAATTTTAATTTTTTTTTAAAAAAAAAGGTTTAAACTTGCATCCTACCTGATATAACCTTAAAATATAAGAGCTACGAACTAATAAACAGAATAGCAATGGCGAGGTTGGTTAAATGTTAATTTTAGATTCATTATATGGTATCGTCTGACACTATCTACCTATAAGTACGCAAACATGATTAGTAATTATAATTCGTCACATTATGTAATGAGTAGTAATATGCCATTCCAATAAATATGGTAATCTGATTTGAATAGTTCAGTATGTATGTTATTTGAATCATAAACTAACTTTCATCACTACCCATAAACAAAGTAATCTATTTAGAACATTCCTTCTTCTGATTATCCTATTAACTGGCGTTACTACCGCTACACAGTACGGATGAAGATACGAATTTTAGATTTAAATTCGACTAGAGTTTCAAAATGGTCAAAAGTACTGCATTTTATTTTAGTTTAAAGAAAAAGAGACTTGATTTAAATCATTCATTAAAAGAAAGACGTGCAATTTAAATAACTTTGATTTAAATCAAACAAACCTGCTCCATTCATTTCTATTCTCACATTGTTTATGTTAAGGCATGAGAATTTCGATCTTCATATCATCCAGGAGCTAACACCTTCTTCCCATGCTTCTCCTCCCAGAAATTAACCTTCCAAAATGTCTCTTATAAGGCAATATATAAGCAAATAGTCCACAAAATAGTTTTGGTCGATCGTAAATTGAAGTTGCGTGAGATAGCTGACACCTTAAATATCACAAGGCAGTGTATTCACAGAGAGCATGAACATTTGTCCATGAGAAAGCTCTGTTCGAAGTTCGTACCGTGTTTGTTCACAGTATACAAAAGCCAACAATGCGTCGACGATTCAGAGCGTTATTTGGGACCGTTTCGGCACAATAGAAAGAATTTTTCTGCGGTATGTGACAATGGATCCATCATTAAACTCCAGAGTAAAATCGGCAATCAGCTGAGTGGACAGCAACGGCGAAAACCGCCTCGTGTCCAAAAATACAAATGTCAGCTCGTAAGGTATCGGCCTCTGTATTTTGGGATGCGCACGGTATTTTATTCATCGGTTAACTTGAAAAAGAAAGAACCATCAATAACGAATATTATGTGGCGTTATTGGTGCGTTTGAAGAAAAAATGAAAAGAAAAGAAAAACGAAATGAAGAAAAAGGTGCTCTTTTAGCAAGACAATGTACTGTATCATAAGTCGTTCGTAATAATGGCAAAATTGCACAAATTGCACTTTGGATTGCTTCCCCCACCCACCGTACTCTCTGGATCTGGCTCCAATAAAGAAGTGATTGTTGAAACTGAAGCCTATTTTGAGGTCAAAGATAAATCGTTCTACAGAAAGGCATCGAAAGAGATGTTACAGAAGCGTTGGAATGAATGGATAATTCTTGAAGGAAAATGTGTTGATGAATAAAAACGAATTTGTTTAAAACTTGTTTTATTAGTCATTCTACGAATTTCTTGAGTAATGTGTTATGTAAAAGTAAAAAAATAAAATAAAATAAATAAATAACGGCTGCATTAAAAATTAAAAAAGTCTTACCACCACCAGGTGAACCTGTAAGAAGACAACGCATATAATCAGATAATAATTCTCCATTGCTCTTTTTTAACTGACTTTTCTTTAATCATTTCTTCTACATTCCAATTAACAATTTTCTTAAGCTTACTCATTTATTACAGGCAAAATATTTTGAGTGTTTCTTTAATTTTAGTGACAATACATATCTCCGTTTAGTGTTATAACTTTTCTAATTGTCCTTCAAATGAGTTAATGCAATTAACAGTCGTTTTATATGCATACTTTCTTCTTGCTAATGTTAAATTTAGATTATAAACTTGTTATTACTGCGCATTATAGATATAGATGTTGTTATAATTGAATATACAGTGACAGGGATACATGTATTAATAAAATCAGTTGTCGCAGATAATAATGTTGATAAAGTGATTAAACTATAATAAACATATTTAACAAATATCAGTTTTTCTATTTTTAAATTTACTTTAATTTTTGTATGATGTCTTCTATTAATTTTATTAAATTGTCTCCTGGAATAACTTTTACTAAATTAAACTCACTCACTTATTATAATATACTAAATGAACACAGAATTTGAATTAACTGGTAATATTCCTACATTAACAAAGAGGTTTCACTCTGATTTAGATAATAGAAATTATGTTTTAAGGATGAGATTTGAAGGTTTTTATAGTGCATATTTAACCTCAAACATTAGATTGCGAAAAAATCAATTCAAATATGATGGTACAGAAATGTTGTTTCAGAAGGACAACCCAGTTTAAGAACTTAATGATTACTTAAAATCTCAATCTAGAAACACAGAAAATCAATTGAAAAAGCGAATAGAATAAAAATAGACACTACAGATGTAATTTGAAATATACGAATAATTCTTGGTTTTGAATACGCAAAAGTGCTAGAAAAGAATACACTACATACAGGTGATAATCTTCTAAAACTTCATTCTCTTGACATAATTAATAGTCACTGTAATTTAGCTAATGCAATGTTCGTTAAAAGTGATGAATATACACATAAGGAAACAAGAGTAATAGTATCATTTACGAAAGATGCAAAGTTTAAATAGAATTGTACATAAAAATTCTTTATTTTTACCTATAGCAAGACGAAATTAATATATATAGTCAGAGTGGTAATGTCAAATATCATTTTGCTTCACAAATCTTGTAACGTTATTTTCGGTTCATAATATACATCTCTATACTCTTCAATCTATTTAGATAGCTTTATCTTTTAAATCCATATCCCGAACAAGCTTGCAATACAACTTATAAGAGAACCTTCAATTTGAATCAACTACAATTTTATTAATATTTTTAAATCTCACTATGTGCATTCTCCATGCTTACGAAAACTTCTATGGTAATTATCCACATAAAAGCATTAAACACATATTTTAATTTATTTTTTATTATATACATAACATCACTAAAAGAACGACTTTCACTCGATAATTTTCAAACTTAACACATAGATGGCCACAAATAACAGAATTAAAGTCTTATATACGATTATCATTACATTTTTTTTTTAATTCCAAGATACTGTATTAATAGTTTTCGCGGAACACCTCCATTAGAACCACATACGTACTTAACACATTTACTTTTTCAATAACATATCCAATGTGTTCTATTTTTTTCAGAATCATCTAAATTTACAACACCTCTTTATTTTTGCTTTTTAGGCAATCCATTACTTATAAACACACCTCTAAAATGTTTTATCTTTAATTCTTTTACCAACCTCTCTATGTTAAAGTTGGTCAATGGTTTTAGTTTTTTGACTTTCTACCTCTAACTCCTCACCAGGCTTTCTTCCACTGCTAAATTGTGTCTTTTTTGTTCTGCTTCTTGTTTATCCTTTTTGCTTCATCTACAGCTTTTCCAACACCTGCTGCTCCTCATGATAAAGAATCAAGATCTACTGCTGTAGAGTCGAGTTTTGAGTTTAACGTTCCTTTCAGCAGCAACGCTACATGAGACAGGACCTATTGATTAACGTGGAATCCGAACCACATGAGCTCCCGCCTGGAACTACTGCTGTAAGAACAGCCGGTATCAAAAATATAAAACCACCAATATGCTCTTTCAGAAAAAATTTCATTCTTTTTCATTTGTGTTGTATTTAAAGTCAGATTAATTCCTTCATCATCTTTTATTTTATTGGCTTTATCGTTGTTTCTTTGTTAAGAGATGGTTAATTTTTAAAATAATTAACTCGTTATGAGGAATGGAAAATATTTATTATGGAGAAAACTTATATAAATCCCATTCTGATTTTAAACCCATGCCTAAATTTACTACGGGTTTCATCACTGATTCAGTCCCTGAAGCTAGTAATTTTTCAGTAATTAATGACATTTTTAGCAAAAATTCTTTCTCATGCTTTATTGTCTAATTCTGTCTGCAATATGTCTAGTAGCTTACCTTTATTATCTCTGTAATATATATCATGTTCTTTACAAGCTTCGTTTAATAGAATTATACCTTTATACCCTCTCTCTAATTGTTCTCGTAGCTTTGCACATGGCAGTAAATCCTTTTAAGTTTCCTTACAAGCTTGATTGTATCTTAATGGACCGTTGGAGTTGGTTAGACTCCTCACGACCACACCTGTCCAGTCTCTGTAATGGTCCTTTTAGACTGATCATTTTTATGCTACTCAGGAGCTCGTCTTCGGATTGCCCAATCCCAACCAATGTTTGCATCGTTTTCGGTGATTACCCGAGCTTCCTCTAAAAGTACCCAATTAGAGGCGGTAGATTAGGCTCTGAGGATTTTTCCGTAATAAGGTGTATATTCCCATACTCTTTTACAACAAGACAGCGGACCAAAGTTGACCGCAGAATCTAAATTCTCGAATATGCATCTCAAACAAAGTTTCATTATTTAAATCTTATACTAATTCCTTTCCATATTTTGTTATTCCAAAATCTTGGTGGAATGTTAGTGATATCTTAATTAAATAACATATACATTATTTGGATCATTAGGAATAAATTGAGAGTATAGAGCTGATCATATCCATTATACTCACTGTTTCATTGTAAAAAATGTTATTTCTAGCTTTTCTTCCCCATCTAAAATGTTATAACAATCATTCGATCAATTATCTTCTCACATCATCCATCCATATGTATTCTTTTGATAATGTGTTATATTTCTTTACTTCCTGTCCAGATTTTAGAGTTTTCTTTCTTGGCGCTGTTGGTGTAAGATTTGGTTTTATAAACTTATTCCAAATAGGTTTGATTTCACTATATTTTTTACTTCTACTAGATTTTGGTTTTCTTGCATTTGGATTATTTTTGTTTTGAAATACAGTAATTAAATTTAATTATTACTTTTGTATAAGTTTTTAGATCATCATCATAGTTTGTTGGATTTATTTTTGTTAACAATTCCCATAAACCTTCTGTTCCTGTATAATGTTGATTATTAATGAACAAATCATCACAACTTACGTAAACTTTCGTATCTCCTATCACGTGTATTATTTTTGCGTTGTTATTATATGCATGTATTCCGGAAACCTTATCATCTCTCATTGCATAATATTTTGAAGTAAACTTACCAAAACGTGTTTTTTTAGCAATCTCATCTATTCCTTCTACTTTGATCTGGTTTCTCTTTGTGTTTTATTTGTATTCTCACTGGCGAATTACCTTCCTCTATAGAACTAATCACACCTTACCACTTTATACTTTGAAGTTTATGTTATTAATAAATTAGGATTTCTTGAGGCAATATTATTTATAGCTGAAACAAGCTTTATTAGATTTTTAATTTTTTTGCTACTTCTTTAAACGCGCTTTCTACAGAATTAATAGTATCTGTTACAGGTTGTTCTTGCTTTTTATACTTGTCATATATTCCTACTCTTTTTTTTTTAAAAAAAAAAATAATAATAATAACAAACTCTTTCAACTTAACTTCCTCTTAAATTCCTTCTTATCCATTTATTATAAAGAAAATCTTGAAACATTGATGTTTGTAAGTTAAACATTAATTGAACGTATTACGTTTGTGCGTTTGACGTTTGTATATTAGATGTTTATAATATCTTTAATCTTATTACTATAATTTCCATTATTTTTCTCGTCATAACAATTTACTTTAAAACTATAATCAACTTTCCAACAAGTACAACAATACCTCCTTACATTTATCATAATACATATCTCCTCCTTCTGACTCATTATACACATGTTTAAGATTAATATAATCTCGACGAAATACTCATAAGAAATTAACATTATCTATTACTAACTGTTTTGGTACTTTTGAGTATGTTTATACAAGATAAAAACCAACCAAATAAATATGCCTTCCATTTGTAAATTAATATCTAGATCTGGTTCTCTAAGATAAAATCATGAAACAACAGCTATACAATAATCTTTACATTTATCAATTGGAATAATAGAATCATTCCAATGCTGGGTTAAAAGGCTGCTATTTCATCTTTAAATTTTAATTCTACTTCTTTAAATCGCGTTGTAGTTGTTATTTAGAATGATTTATGCTTTTGAAATACAGCACATCACTCAATAAGTTAGTAGGATAACATATAAATGTTGACTCTATTCAAAAATCGATGTTTAGGAAGTACTAACCGTCAAATGATACGGCGACATTTCATAACAATCTACCGTATAGTTTACAAGTTAGAGTGGTTTCATTGAAGCTACTTTTGTTATTATTAAAACTATGGAAAAATCTGAATTTTATGTTTTAATAAAGCACTGCTTTTTAATGGGGAAAAATACGGTTGAAGCAAAGCAATGGCTTTACAAGTGTTATTCGGACTCTGCTCCCTGGAGACAAAACAGAACAAAAGTGATTTGATGAATCTAAATGCGACCGTACAGACACCGATGATGCTGAACGCTCTGGACTCCCATATTCGGCAGTTGTTTTAGAAGACAAAAAAGCCCACAAAATAGTTTTGGCCAATCGTAATTGTAAAGTTGCGTGAGACAGATGACACCATAACATCACATGTCCATGAGAAAACTTTGTTCGAAGTGGGTACCGCGATTGCTCACAGTCAACAAAACCAACAACACGCCGATTCAGTGCGCAATTTGGAGCTGTTCCAGCACAATAAAAAGGATTTTTACTATGGTATGCGACAATGAATCAAACATGGATCCATCAGTACGCTCCAGAGTCAAATCGGCAATCAACTGAGTGGACAGCAACCATGAAAGCCGCCTCGAGTGACCAAAAACACAAATGTCAGCTGGTAAGGTTTTGACCTCTGCATTTCTGTATTTTGGGATGTGCACGGAATTTTATTCATCGATTACCTTGAGAAAGCAAGAACCATCAATAGCAAATAAGTGGCGTTATTGGCGCGTTTGAAGAAAGAAATTGCGAAAAAAGGCCCGAAATGAAGAAAAAAGTGATCTTTTACGAAGACGACGCACTGTCTTGAGTCGATCGCAATAATGGCAAGATTGCACGAATTGCACTTTGAATTACTTCCCCATCCACCGTACTCTCCGGCTCTGGTTCCAAGCGAGTACTCTATGTTTGCAGACCTAAAAATTGCTCCAAGGAAAGAAATTTGGTTCCAATAAAGAAGTGATTGCCGAAACTGAAGCCTATTTTGAGGTCAAAGATAAATCGTTCTACAGAAGGGCATCGACGTGTTAGAGAAGTGTTGGAATGAAAGTATCACTTTTAAAGTCGAATGATGATGAATAAAGTTGAATTTTGCCTAACACTTGTTATTTTATTAGTCATCCTACGAACTTATTTAGTAATGTGTTACATAAAAGTAAAAATTAGCTAACCAAACTGGCTGAAGTAAAATACTAAATAAGAAAAAATTCTTACCACATCTTGGGGGACCTATAATAAGACAACGTATATCATCAGATAATAGTTCTCCATTTTTCTTTTTAACTTAATTTTCTTTAATCACTTACTCTACATGCCAAACAGTTTTCTTAAGCTTACTCATTTATTACAGGGAAAATGTTTTGAGTGTTTCTTTAATTTTAGTGACAACACTTTTAATGCAATTCAGAATCGTTTTACATTCATACTTTCAACTTGCTAATGTTTAATTTAGATGATAAACCTGTTATTACTGCGCTTCCTGTAGCTAGTAACATTGTTACAATTGAATAAATAATGACAGAGATTAATAAAACCAGTTCTTCCAGATAATAATATTAGTAAAGGGCTTAAGATATAGTTAACATATGCAACAAACCGTAGCTTTTTTTCTTTTTTAAAATTGTATTCTAATTTTCATATGATATCTTTTATTAATTATATTACTTTGTCTCTTGGAATATCTTAAGGTAAATTAAACTCACTCATTTGTTAAATAATAAATGAACAGGGCATTTAAAGGATTTAGTGATACTTCTATATTAAGGAAGAGATTTCACTATGACTTAGGTAATAGAATTTATGATTTAAGTATAGCATTGGTAGGTTTTTATAGTACATATTTAACCTCAAACATTAGATCGGTAAGAAATCAATTTAAATATGAATTTAAAGAAACTGTTGTTCCACAAGGACACCAAAGTTTAAGAAGTTAATGATTACTTAAAATCTCAATCTATAAATGCATCACAAAATCAACTGAAATATCGAGTAGAAATAAAAACACAATAAAGATGTAACAATTTGAAATATAGGAACTGTTCTTGGTTTTGAGCACGGAAAAATGTTAGAAAAAAATAATTACAAGTGATAAGCTTCCATAGTACATCCTTTTGACAGAACTAATACTCGTTATAATGTAGCTGACGGAATGTTCGTTAAAAGTGATGAACATAAACACAAGGAAATAGAACTAGAAGTAATAGAATTATTTACGACAGATGCAAAGTTTAAACATAGAATTGTATATAAACCTTCTTATTGTTAATTTTCCTATAACAAGATATAAAATTAATGAAATAGATATAAAAATAAGATGATAATTGAAGATGATAATTTGATTAATTTTGGTGGAGCAACAACAACAGTACTTTTACAAACAAGATTTTCTCAATAATAAATGAATGGTATTAGAAGTTACCAGCTGCAAAGTTGTACGACAAACAGACAAACATTTTGTAATATGAATCAACCTAATAAAGATATTGAGTTTGATTACGAAATTTGAAATTGTAGGTGCTCAAGCTAGAGGAACATTTGGCACAAACGATACAATAAACTTGTAGGTAATTTCTTTCCATTCTTCTTCTCGCAAATATAAATTAGAAAGCATGTAGTTGTCATGCATAAGATTGAGTTACCAGGAATAACATAAACTGTAATTAGAACTTTAAATGTATCTAAACCTGATGCATCATAGTTAAAACAGGCTCGTTTTGAAACAGATAATAAACTTTATTTAAGAAAGAAATTTAGTGTTCTATTTCCGCTAAGATTGATACCAGGATTTTTAAGTGATTATAAAGAGATTATGTGGAAAGGAGGATTGAGAATTAAATTTACAAATGCTAATACTACTGAGGATGTTTTATTTATATAAGTGGACAGGGACAAGACACTCGTAACAGATATGGAAAAATAACAATCAACAGCATGGAAATAAGAATGTCAATAGTAGAATATGAGTCTAATTATGAGAGTGAATTAAAAGTGAACATATTGAAAGAGCCAAAAAAAATTGTATATTCGTTTAATATGTATCAATGTATTCAGAAAGCTGTAATAAGTACGTTCTTTGAGTTTGATGTAACTACTCAATTTAACTCAAGACAATTTGATATGCCTGAATTTTTAATTGTGACGTTTCAAACTGGTACAAGCAAAGTAAAGATAGCAGTAAATGTGATTATTGTAAGGCTAAAAATACAACGTATCTTAAGAATGGTAGGAATGACCGCACACTACGAAGTGGATGTGTAAATTTACAGGGGTGGGGGTAACCTGAAGATATGCTAAGGTTCGGAACCCCAATTTGTGTAACCACCGCCAAAAACATTGCTCTTGTTGAGTCTCTTGTCATAGGGCAGAAGGGGTAAAATATCTAACTTTATAGGATTCTCTTACTGTATCATAAAAAGATTTCTGACAGATCACTTGAAGTTGTCTAAGGTCCGTCTATGTTTTCTTCGACATCTGGATGAAGCAGGCTTTCGGATAAAGAGAAGGCTTTTTACACGATAAGAACATTGAAATGGTCCTTCATTCATTTTCCTCCCTCGAACTATTTTCTTGTGACTTTTGTCTATTTTCAAAACTGAAGAATTCATTGCGAAGCAGATGTTTTGAGCTTAGAAACATCATCTTCCAGTATCTAAAGCATATGCTCCCAAGTGATTACTTAGACGCTTTTGATAGTATGATGCAAATATTGCTATGGTGTGTAGAAGTGGACAGAAACTGTGTCGAATAGTGACAGAAATATATATCTCGAAGATACTTTAATTTGATTCGATTTGATTTTCAGTTTAGTACCTCTCTTCAGCAGTGTAGCTATATGAGACACTGACCTACAGCTTAACGTGGGATCCGAACCACATAAGCTCCCAAAGGGACAAAACGCCAAAGGCGCATACGTTAACTACTTAGCCACAAGGGAGCTCACCTGGAAGATATAAAACTGCGGGAGTTATGGGAAAACGGTATGTAATTTTGGTATGCACTGCGTATATTAGGATGAAATTAATGAATATTTACTCGCACTTAGCTATAAGTTGGGATGACTAATCTGATTTTCACGAAGCTTTGCACCTCTTGTAAACAATGCAGACTGCAGTGCAGAAATGTTGCCAACTAATTAAACAAAAAATGTTATATGCAATTTTGTGCTAAGAAATGAATAAACAAACTGCATGGGGGAAAACAATGAGATTAAAAATAAAATGGCATGGGCTTGTGATAAGAGAATCAGGAACCATTTTTTCCCGTTTGCAGTGGCGTACGCACTGCTCTCCTGAATCTTTGAACTACTATGTAAACGCATCAGGAGGAAGAAGGGCAGAACGTTGAATTTCTTCTACCAGTGTAAATTACAACTCAAACTTACTATCCCCACTCCTAACGTTTCCTCTAGCTGAGAATCTACCTAAAATGTTAGGATTCAGAGCCACTATTACATGATGACTTAGTGTTCCTACTAGCAGATCTATGGTTGGATGGATGGATTAAAGTTTATCGTCCCCTTCAACAATAAGGTTCTATAAGATTTGGACCTACAGCCGAACGAGTGATCCGAACTACATGAATTTCCTCCGGAAATCGAACGCGGGTCTCCCGCCCGACGACGAGTACGCGGGTCATATAGCCACAAAGGAGTTAATTATCAGATCTAGAAACATGTGCAGTTGTACTCACGACTTCTATTCAAAATTGAGCTCTTGGGGGGCCGCGGTGGCTCAGTGGTAAAGCGTTCACCTCTGGCACATGGGGTTCCAGATTCGATCCCAGTTCGCGCCAAATGAACCTTGTGGTAGACAAATATCGTGTGCGTGGGTTTCCTCTGGGTACTTCAGTTTCCTCCACTTTCTTCATTCCACCATTTCATTCATGTTTTCATCATCACAGTCTCCTTTAGCCTAGCCTGCATAATCGTGGGACGTAAAACTCGAAAAATTTCATTTAATTTCATTTTAAAATTGAGCTCCTTGTACGTTTTCATTATAGGCGAGCGAGTGTTTGGAACAAGCAATTGTTCATTCTGCAAGAACTTGAAAACTACTGAGTTTACTTATTTATTGAATAGAGAATTTATTATTTTATTTCCTTTGTTATATGTAATAAAATATATATAAAATATATTTTGAATCCTCATGACTTATCCTTTCATTTGATATCTAACAGAAAAGTTACGCCATGAAAAACTAATATCAGTCATGAGAGTATGAAGACTATCGACATCTTATATAACAAATTTCAAGAAACTTTTTAGATTCTACATAGGAATAAAGACACATTATTTAACATGCACATAGCACCTCCTCTTAATTTCATTGCAGTCAGAAAAAAATAAGACTCAAAAGTTATGAACATTCCTATCCAATATTATAAAAATTCTTAAATGTTTAAGATTCCTTTGTACATTATTTCATTTCTGGCACCGAATATTCGGTTTTTGCATCTTTTATATGGTCATTTATTCTGATCGCATTTTAAAAAGGCGATATACAAATTATAATTGAAAAAAATAGCCTCATATTACTTCGTAATGAATCACTAAAACATGTTTTATCCTCTTTAACTTCTCTCTATCCCTCTCACTCTCTCTTTTTTTTAATTGACTATTTCCCCATCTCTAATGAAAGGCCAAGCAAAGATCTGAAATACTATAAAGAACTTATTATCTTCAATAAGAACAGCGAGTTCGCTTGATTTCTCTTTTTCATTTTCTTAGCCCATTTTCATGAAATGACACAACTGTTTGACAACCATTCTTTGTGAAAAACTGAAAAATAACTATGAGTTAGCAACATTGAAAGCGAGACTAATAACAGTTTATTCTTCCATGAGCAAATAGTACACAACAAATGCAATGTATTATGATAATTAGTGTATTGTTAAGGCACAGCAAGAACATTTAAGTTTCGACTCAAAGTATGTATCTATATGGGATCGAAATCTTGAACCGAAATCGAATTTGTAAGAGAAAACTGTTACAACAAATGACAAAACACACGAAGTGCGCGCCGCAATTTAAAGATGTCGCCTAAGGAAGCCAGCAGGTTACCTGCTGCTCCGAGTTATTCTGTTAAACATAAACAAGGCAAACCCGTAAGTGCAGAAGAAAAGCAAATACTTTATCAAACGGTATCAACGTTGTTCAATTCACTTGAAGAAAATTAAGACCTATAATAGATAATTTTCGTGTTCTCATAGAATATTTATTTACTTACGTTGTAGTCTGAAGTTAGTATTTGTACATTCGCATGCTATACAATGTAAGAAAACACATCAATAAATTGAACTTACGGGGGAAAATTACCATTTGTTTTTCATGGATATGCATAATGATTTAAGTAATAGATGAAAAAGAAATAATCTCCCATAAGATAAATATGCTTGCTGTTACATACCAGCGCCATCTCTTTATCGTTCAGTTGATAATTTGACATAACTCGTTGTAATTTCATCTATAATTACATTTTGGAGAAAAATAACAATGTTCACTTGCTCTTAAAGGAGGGGGATTATATAGTTTTGGGTATTTTGCCCTATATCACGGCAATGGTGTGAGAGTGAGACGAGTAATGCACATCGCAGTAGCACAAATACATGCACGTGCTGCAGCAGAAATATTGCGGGAATCAGACGAAACAATTTCGTCTTCACCAATCAGCAAATAGTCGTGCGCGCAGTGATACAACATCAAGTTACGCGGTTTGTTTTTGAAAGGTGCAAAGGACTGTGAAAAACGCTTTAGATCTGAGAATAATAATAAATAATAAGATGGGGCACTTGGCATTTTTCTCGAGACACCCTACAACTTTTTGAAAAAGGGAACTATTCCATTAGACTTGAAGATGGCCACAGAAAAGGAATGGTTAAAATATATTGTTCAAGTCAAGACTCATTCAAATACAAGGTAACAAAAGATTACTTTATTTATATTGTAAATTTTGCTTAAATTAAGTGTGTTATTTATTCTTAGTCAAGATTGTTAAGAAACCATTTGATTTCCTGGCAAAATCCAATGATGTCCACATGGAGTTTTCAACTATCGCAGGAAAAGCCAATGTAATTTCTTGTGGAACTAATGTGATTTATACCGTTCTTTTCTTTTTCTTTAATTTTCTTGAAACGTTTATTTTCTTAAGTGATTAGAAACTTCGCCTATTCAGATGATGCAGTAACGAAGAAAGTTACTGAGTCTCATTCTAAATCTCACCCACTGACGAAGGATGGATGAATCCAAAATACCGGTGATTTAATATACTAAAAAGTTGGAAACATTTTTGATGAGTAAGAAATATATATACATATTTTGACCCATACCTTTCTCGACTTCGAGATCTTCGACTTTTCTTCTTCTCTGGAGTAGGAGATCTTGAATGGGACCTTCTTCTACTGTGGTACCTGCAAAAGTGAAATATTAATACAAACTTGTGCAATCAATATATACAAAGAATATTTTGTTTATAGATACTATAGAATTTGGGCTCCAATATTTCTAGACTAAAAACCGGTACACTATGGCATATTATATTCATAGTTGTCTTGTTCCTTGCTGACACATCAGAATTAATAGGTCAACACTCACCAAAGGTTACATATGTGACTACTGGTGCTTAGGGTTGAGAAACGAGACATTTTCAATTATTTCCTTTTTTACATCGAAATCGGTATTGTCTGTTGTTTGTGATCGTATCCCGAGGAAATAATTGAACAATTTTAATTTTGGAATACAGTTAATACTTATCTCGAGCTAATCTTTCATCATATTATTTCGATTAAACGGCGTATCCTAAGAAAGTTAAACGGGATAAAAATTTATGAAAAAAAGTACAGTATCTCACGAGTCCGTCAAGTTGGGAAGATCAAACTCGGCATGTAAACTCCTCATTAAAAATGAAGGGAAGAAAGAAAGAGACATATTTATAATTTCTTTCTTCATATTAAAATCAATGTTGCCTATTGTTTGTGGTCACATAGGAAAACGGTTGAACAGTTTGAAATGAATTTCGAAACAGAGTATCTACAAGCTAAGCTCGTTACACGGGCTTCGAAATGTATGCCAAAAATACAGTATTTTACGAGCACGTCAAGTTAGGAAGATGAATCTTGATATATGAACTCTTTATTAAAAATAAGGGAACACTTGTCTCAGCGTTTTTGAAAACGTCCGTTTTAAGGTGGGCAAGTGGGAATTTTCTAGAACTACTTTCTTCACATTGAAATGGACGTTGTCTGTTGTTTGTGATCACATTAAGGGAAAATGACTGACACATTTAAAATAAATTTTGGAACATTACTCAAACTAAGATTTTTATCATGTCTCTTTAATTGAAGGTCGTATCCTAAAGGTTTAGGGGATCAAATTCTAAGTCAAAAATGTAGTATCTTAACGAGACTTTACTATTGCACCTTGATTAAAATGCTTATCCTATGGGAAGGGAGGAGGGAATGCTTATCCAAATACTTGCGAAAAACCCATTCTCCCCAAGCGAAGAACGTGTATTTCAGCTAGTCATCAATGTATCTCTTCGATACGGTACCAAAATAAAACATGCTAATAGATACTTCCAACCTCCGTAGAAACTCATGCTTAAATAGAAAACTTTTGTAAAGGAAAAGTAAGTAAAATTCAATCCACATTTTTTTTAAAAACGTTGATTAAATATGTAAATACTGATCCACAGTGAAAGCTGATACAAAAGAGTAAAGCATTTCATATCCTAATGTTAAGGAATATTAACTTCTGAAGTGCGTAAATTGTGAAATGTCAGAAAAGCAAGCCCGTATCCACGGGGAGGGGAGGGGGGGGCTAAATTTTTCACGACAGGCTTTCAAATGAACTATAATATGGTTGGACCGCTCCCCCCCATCAGGGCCTCTCTGCATTTTTGGGCTGGATACAGGCCTGCAAAAAAGTAGTGTATAGTCACTGACAATGTTAAATAATGGAAATATATTGTATTGTAATTTCCAATAAAAACTTTGCACTGAGTCCTTTTCACTTCAGATACAATTTTGAAGCTTTCTTATGACAACCACAAGGTGCACATTCATCACGTGAATTTAATAACTACTACATTAAAACTGTTTGGTGGTCGTATTTCCTTTGTTCTTCGTCTTCAAAACTAAACGGAATGAATAAGTTTCAGTACAAAGGTTTTCTTTAAAATGACAGATTAATACAATAGATTTTATGTATGGATTTGTCTTCTAAATTATCATCAATGTACTACTGTTCGCCAGAGATTGATTGTCACTGAGAAGACAAATACACGTCAACTTTATACTATTTACAGATTTTGTATTCATTATTAATGTTATTGGGAAAGTTGTTTAAAGTTTTTGTTACAAACACAACAAAGTAAAGCTTAAATAGTGTTAAGACTATCAACTTTGCAAGGTCTTTTTTTTTTTTTTTTTCTCAAGAAGTCAAATTAAACAAGAGCAGTAGCTTTCATCGATACTCAACTATTAGGAATAGCCTAATCTTTGTCACTCAACGAGATTGTACATCTAAACATCACTTCAATGGTGTATTAGCCAATCCCCCCCCCTCCTTGCAACAAAAACAGGTAATGAGTTTATATGCCGAGTTTCGTCTTCCTAACTTGGCGGGCTCGTGAGATACTGTACTACTTGTGGCATAAATTAAATTTGGACTCCCTCTGCTACTCCTTTTCCCTCCATTACGATATACCAAAGTAACATGTTCAAAACTTAGGTCGAGATATGTACTAACAATGTTCCAAAATTCATTTCAAATTGTTCAACCGTTTCTTCGGGATACGATCACAAATAATATGCAACGTCGTTTGAATGTGAAGAAATAAATTATTCAAAATACCCCTCCTCCCTTCGCTGGGACAAGTATCCTCTTACTTTTAATGAGGGGTTTATATACCGAGTTTCATTTCTCAAACTCGTGAGATACTAAATGTTCCGCGTAAATTATGAAAGCCCCGTTCAGGTTCCTCCCTTAGGATATGCTATTTATCCTGCGTGTCCGTTCGGTAATAATTCTCGTAAACTTTATCTTAACTGAAAGTTGCGTATTATGTTTAGAACTTTCCAAACACTGTTTTGGTTCGTAACTGATAAAGAATAAAATAGAAATAAATAAATACGATAAAATCATTCCAATTTGGAAGATGCGTAGTATCGTATTATTCACAAAACAACTTTTCAGTATAATTTTCCAATCATCCTATTTGGTTGTGAATGAAATCGAAAAATAATAAATAGTAGTTAATTTTCTCCTTTCTCCCATCTTAGAAAATAAGTTCCACGATAAATCTGGTAAAAAAAAAAAAAAGCCCAGATTTTTATTAAATATAGTCTGTGTTTTCTCTGGAACTTACGATCTATACCTGCCGTTTGGGGTTGAAATCAGTCACTTTTTCGTTTTCAATTTATTTTCTATACAAGGTGAGCACAAAGTCGCTTTCTCCAATACGCTGTACTGATATTTACATACTTGTTAATATAATTGTCAAGTCATTTCTAAAGGACAAAAAGATAAACAGTTGTACAAGTGAAACCATTACACAGAATTACATATGGAGAATTTCAAAATACTGCAGAGTACAGAAGAACTAATTTAGTCCAAGTTTGTTCACTACAACTTTTATTAGTCCAAGTTAAAGAAATACAACTTGATTTGCGTATCAGTAAGAAAAGTGAATAAAGATACGAATATTTGAGTCCACTTTGGCTCTGACCCATTTATACATAAATAGATACCAAAGATACTTCTGATTTCAATAAATGTCTCTCGTGAGGTTTGTATTACCCCCCCTTCCCCAAAGTACGGCATTTCGATGTATTTTATCAATAGTAAACAATAAACATTATTAAAACGAAACAATATTTAGAATTTTTCTTTGATTGCAATTGCATAACAATAATAACAAACTATAAAAAATCACAAAAGAAACATTCATAAACTTATTAAAAAGCAAAAGTTGCTTTTGTAGTATAATCTCTTTGAGTAATGAATGGGGAATTTAGGTCTGAATATAATACGAACAATATACGGGAGTGAAACACGATAACCTAGGCATGTGTTCAAATGTGTTCAAGATTTAACGAACACTTTTAGTTTTTTGGTTTAAACCAGTTGGTTTTTCTTTTTCTGAAAAAAAAAAAAAAAAAAAAAAAAAACAGCAGGTTTAAATCAGCCAATCCTGATAGGAAGAATACTTATTTCGCGGAAAACGACTTTGTGCCTACCCTATATGTTATTTACTAGTATTTATATATGCTTGTCAAAAAATATAATATTATGATTTTAAAACAACATGACTTTACTCAAAATTGTCCTACTGTTTAGGAATAAAATCGGTCTACAATACAGACAAAAAAAAAAAAAAAAAAAAAGCGCTTCACCTGATTCTACTACACACAGTGCCACCAATATTTTACATCTGATTCTTGCAGTAAGATACTACCTATGATATTATCCAAAGAAATAAGCTTAAATGATAAAAATTTAATAAGTAAAGGAGACTGAAAGAACAATAGGTTTTGTACTGTTCATAGTGATGTAGGACTTTTATTTGGTTCAGATGATGATATATTTAATCTGATGTTGTTTTATACATACACATATTGCTGAAAGTAACCAATTTGTTCTTTTACAATCACAGTCACCTAAGTTATATATTTTAAAATTAATTAACAGACTTGAGTTCTTGGGAATTGGTTCGCTTTGGTAGTTTTAATTTGGATATTCTTTAGTTTCCTAATAATGATAAACGTTACTCCTCATAATCTGACATTATGTTACATTCTCCTACAACCAGTTATTTCTCGGCATCGGGGCATCACTTTTGGCGCGAGGGGTCACTGGCTCGATCTCAGGCCAAGTGAGTCTGTGGTAGATTACACCATATAAAAGTGGGTGCTTTCGTCTTTTCCTATATTTTCATTCCACAGATATATACATTCCCTTCATTAATCATCCATCTCCTTTAGGTAAGTACATATGTACACTCATGTCCAAAATGATTGTCGCATATCTATAACTGTCTCCTTGTAAGAATATAATTTGATAATGATTTTGCAGAGTACTTTTAATACTAATACTATTTGTATAATGGGGAAATGTGTATTTGTGATAAATTTCATAGGAAAAGAATTATAAATACGAAAGTTAGAATGAGTAAAACAAAATGTTGCTAAATGGAAAGGAAAGTTTTATTTTCGTTTTATTGTTCTTATTTACTGATCTTTTGACATGAAATTTGCCACATACATGTCTTTGCCGATTATACACATACTAACATTGTACGAAATACCGGGCGAATTCGTTAACAAATTATATTCCTACAACAACATATTTATAGACATGCGACAATAATTTTGGACATGAGTGTACATTAGAAACCGTAGATTAGATGGTGTAGAGTAGAAGTAAGTAGATTCGCGTAGCAAGTATTTAAAAATTATCCATGTTGTTAACCCTACAATGTGCCTTCTTTTTTTCTGTGAAAAAATAGCTTTGCAAGAGAAAACGAAAACGAGTAATTGAAGTACCGGTACGCTTAATAGGCCATCTATGCGGAAACTGTGGAATTACAACTAGCTTCGAACGTTCCCAATCTGGTTCAACATGCATTAGCAACTACATACCGTTATGCAGGAAAGCACAGATTATTTACCACTATGACCCATATTTGTCCCACTATGCATTGTAGGGTTAATTCACCAATGTAGGAGATATAGTAGATTTGTTCCTTATCTGTCAAGCTTGTAGAGATTATTATTTGTAGAACCAGAAAGTAGTTACTTTTTGTATGAGGGATAACAGCACTTAGCTATCTGTAAGGAGTTTAAATTGATATATAGTAAGCACTTAGCTATCTGTAAGGAGTTTAAATTGATATATAGTAAAGACAATTGAGTATGCATACATTAAGAAATAGGACTTACGAGCTGAAGACAAAGTACTGTATCATGTAGTTATGTAAATAACCATCTGTATATTCAGAGGCTTGGAAGCTTTAAATGTGTTGGCAAAGCTAGATAAAAACACACAATTACAACTATAATACTACATATGTTCCATTAACGTTCTTCTTTTAAAGATTTTGTACATGCACAGTTTCAGGAACAGCATAGGAATCACACCAGTCTAGCAAAAAGGTGTATATTCCCCACGTAATATATTTCTTTACCATATTATATCTATAATCCTTCCTTTAATATTAATGAAGCTATCTATATCTATATATGTATTACTTTAATTATTTTATATCATTACCATACTCAAACCTTTTTACCTATGCCGTAGATATCCCTGCTCGGCTGCTGAAAAGACAAGGCATGACATCACAGCTACAAGACGAAGAATTAGAATGTTTATTCTGAATTTATATAACTTAATTAGATTGTACGTAGTGCTGTTCTGTACTATATACCACTGCTACCATCTATGTAATAAGAAATATTATGCCCATAAAATACACCATAAGTTTCAGATTACTCCTAGTAACTTCCTTATTAACCAAATGATTAATAAAAAATACTGGAATTTAGCTGAAACAGAACTGTTAAATTATAAAGTGAAATATTTTGCCCTGACTAAGTTAGATACATGGCAACGCAGAGGAAGGGCCTATGCCCCCAGAAGAAACTCTTTACCTAGCCAGGAATTCCATTCTTCTGCCCATCATGAACAAAAGTAAATTTTCAGTGCTTTAACGATTGCGTTACCTGAAATAGGTGCTATCAAACTAGTCAGGTACTTTCATCTTCGTTACCAAATTCCAATAATGCGTATTTCCTAGTAACTCTTTTATATCCAAAGGGGACGCAGTGACTCAGTGGTAGAGCATTCACCTTCGGTGCTTGGGGTCCCTGGTTCGATCGCAGCTCGCGCCGTATGGACTTTATGGTGGACAAACACCGTGCTCGTGGGTTTTATCGGGGTTCTCCCGTTTCCTCCCACTTTCTTCATTCCACCATTTCATTCATTTCTCACAATCACCGTCTCCCTTAGCCTAACCGGCATAACCGTGGGATGTAAAACTCAAAGATTTTGTTTCTTTTATATCCAAATAACTTGCTTAAGATCAATAATTGAAGGAATATTTCAACTTGTTTATTAAATCTTGTGTGCGATATTAATTTTTATATTTCATCGATAAAATGTTATTCCTCTTCTCTCTCTGTTGCAGAAAGAAAAAAGTCATTTCGCCAATTAACATTGACGCAAAGTAAACTAATAACTGAATTAGAGGTACAGCACGATCTGTCAGTCTTGCACATTCACTGCTGTGCTGTCGAAAGTATGTGCAGCCATAGAGAGGTGTACAGAAGATGTGGAGCGGAAGCACCTTCAGCCAGAACTGTATCTTAAGCAGTTACTGTGAAATTTATGGATTAAATTTTAAAAGCCCAACCCAGATGCTATCTATCGCAACCACGAAAAATAGCACTACTCTCAACCATGAGGTCAAAGAAGCCGTCTATGTAAAATGCTGAAACAAGCAACCATTGGTGCTACACCAGATTAGGTATCCATACTTGAATTCATGAACTATGACTTCTTTCCACAGAAAATGGACTATTAGTGCCTTATAAATTGTTTTATGGGTCAAAGAATAACATTGTAATGCTATGGGGAGCAGCTGCATTCACGGATGCAGATTCACTTTAGAAGGTCTTAAACGCTACAGGTCGTGGGGATATATTTGTAGACCATACACACGATCGTCCATAATATACAAAAAAAGTGGGAACTTAAAAGGACGAATGCAGTCTAATCGAGTCAAGGCAGGGTGAAGCTGATGGGCCCGCACGAAAATTTACGGAAGAAATAGCCTATCAAAGGTTGACGTGGGGCAATTTTGGCAGGGGTGAGAGAGTAACATTATTTGCTAATGGGAAGAAACGGATTGCATTTACGGATGCAGATTCACTTTAGAAGATAATAAGTGTTACATGACATATGTCGTGCGGATATATTTGTATACATAAATATGACACGGTGGACACTAGAAAGCACAAATGCTAGGCCTATCTAACCGAATCAAGCAGGCGTGTCAGTGATGGTAGGCATGGGCGCAATAAAGGATAGTGGAAACAGAATTGTTTCTCACGTTACTAGATGTCAGATAGCTTCATCGTTACAGATCATAACTTAACACACTGCATTGACATACGAATTGGAGTTCATCATAGCTTTTTTATGGACTATTGCGTGCTTAAAAGCATAGTTTGAATTACGATTTTTAACATTACAAGGGGGTGTCAGAAATAAGTTCCACACATATACTTTGACTGTTTATAGGGTGCCGTGTGGCAATTATGCCAGAAGCCTATAATTTACAATTACACACTGTAAGCAAAATTATTATTTAAAAAAAAAAAAAAAAAAAAAACCTGCCTTCATCCGCGTCGGGGACTTTGACTGGTGCTTATTTTTAAGCTAACCATTGTTTCCCCTTTAAAGGTTTTTAGTAATGCAGGTGCTTTTACCATGTTCCAAAGCACTATAACACAAATAATAACGTTAGCTATTGCAACGTAAATGAACCATACGAATTTTTTAGTTTAACGTCCCAGGTTTATGCCCTTTACACTAAAGGAGACATATCATTAATGAAAATAAATAAACATGACATGACCATAAATAAATTAATGAACAAAATAAACTTTTGTTTTATTCACTGACGCTGAACCAGACACTGAGAAAGATTTACAGTGAAAACTTCATTAGGAGAGTCCCAAATTTGCTTTCAATTGTAATATTTTATGCAGTTTTACCTGTGAGTACTGCTTTACGCGAAAGAGACTACAACATTCTCAACAGAAATTCATTGAATACTGACACATTGGATGATTTGCTGACACTTTCCATCAATGGTCCTTCACTTAAGGCATTTTGATCCGAAAACGCCAATCGATAACTGGAGAGAGAGAGAGAGAGAGAGAGAGAGCGCGTGTTATACTGACGTGAAGTCTTAAAGTAAGATATTTTTTAACACGTATATGAATTGTGCAATTTAAATTTTTTCTTTGTCAAACCAAATGTCATGGCGGGGGGGCTCTCATAATTTGTACGTGAGATACTAGCGACCATCAATTTTGTATTGGCGAGTGCGTCTGACTGAAATTCTGCGCCCTGTTGTGATTACCCTCTTTTATTACTGTATGGGGCATTTATGTCAGCGTTCTTTTAGCAGGAGCATAAAAATAGAAGAAAATGCATGAAAACAATGCTCAGTAAACATTTGTGACATAGATACCTACATTACAGCTGAACAACTGTTTCTTTCTTTCTTCGATATTGATGTTCTAAAGTAGATTCCCCTATCTCAAAACTCTAAATGGACATGGATCACTTACAGTAAAAGACAGAGAAATGTACAAGTAGATTTCCATGTATAAAGATAAACTTTTCCCAACATATTATGACTCAGATTTTGACTGAGGATTCGCTGGTTACGTTGTGCCCTAAACAAGTGTCTCAATGTAACTGACAATATACGCTATTTTAAATAAATTTAGATCTAATAGTTTTTAAGCCTATTTGTAAGTTTCATAGTTACATTGTTCTTATTTGTACCTGTAGCATTAAACAGTTGTTCGTACTATCTGGCATTGTTATTCATGACTTCCTTATAAATGTAGATAGATAAAATTTACACGGCTAAAACAGATCTATGCCATGATTGCTCTACAGTCATTGTAATGTAAATACATTAGAAGCTAGGAGACTTTGCCATAATTCATCTAAGGTTGGGGTAAGCCTGGCAGTTTGGAATTTTCTTTTTTTTAAAGTACTCCTTTCAAAGTAAGTTGGGAATTTTTCTTAACTCATGCAAATAATATAGAAGTAACATCGAATTGATATGGTATTTGTCAAAATTAAGAAAAATATATTACTTTTGAATAAAAGCAGTTTAGTTTTATATGTAGCCGTCATAATTGCTCCACATCACTCTATATTTCTCATTTGAAATAACACTCGATATTTCTTCTGTAAATTCTACAAATTTATGGGTAGGCCTATCTACTTGGATAGCACCCAATCTTTCATGTGCATATCCTCGTCACTAATGCTCCTGCTCTTCACGAACGCATCTCGCGCAGTACCACATGCTTCGCCCTGCTTTGCCGCAGATTAAATGGAATACTGGCTTGCCGTAATCACTTAGTATAATTTGATGGATGCTTTCCGCAAAATTAGCATTACACTCTGTTCAGCAGCGCCGCAAATACTTTCTTACATCATGGTAAGCCGATCAGAACATAACCTATCTAATGTTAAATGAAAAAAATGAAATGAAATCTTTGAGTTTTACGTCCCACGATTATGCCGGTTAGGCAAAAGAAGACGGTGATGGTGAGTAATGAATGAAATGGTGGAATGAAGAAAGTGGGAGGAAACGGGAGAACCCGAGAAAACCCACGCACACGGTATTTGTCCACCACAAAGTTTACTTGGCGGAGGCTGGGATCGAACCCGAGACCCCAAGCACCGGAGGTGAACGCTCTACCACTGAGCCACCGCGGCCCTAATGTTAAATGAATCTAAACTAACTAACCTAACGTGTGTTGTATAAGTGGACGGGGGTTAACACGACATGGGATCTCTACATATGTTCCAATAGCCACACCAGCGTTGTAAAGTATTACCATTAACAGATATATGCCCAAAATTGCACCATGCATGCCTTATCTGTAAAAATACAACAACGTTATTTGACGCAAAACACCTTTAAACCAGCTGCTTGTTGAATCTGCGTAAGAATACCAAACGGAGCGTGTAAAGTTAACCCGAAAAGGCCTTCTTTGAGAACAATATTTTAAGATTAGTTAGGGTAGGTTGTCTTTCAGAATGAAAGCTTCGTACTAGTACTGTTTCGCCCTAAAACGAATTTCTTCCCTCAAGTGATATACTATCGTCAAGATATTTTTTAATATTGTACTTGAAACGTGATTTAATTAGTATTTGAAGAAACATTATAAATACAGAATTTCAATTCAAACTGATACGATGAAAAACTTATGCAACAACTTACCCACGAACCATCTTGATACTCTCGATAAATTATCTCGGATTTACTCATGTACCATTTACAGGACTAGATACAGATACACATTTCCGTACTTTTATGTAATAATTGCACGTGGAACAAACCCGCACATATTTCTTTGACACGTATTATAATATTTATTGTTATAAAGATAAACACTGAGCCATATCAAAACACTAAACTGTTCACTGTTTAACCTCGATCTCATGTTTACTTCGTATCTTCCCAGAATTTCAGCTATACGCTCTCAGCAAGCATGTTATGAGTATGGTCCTTGGCTGGGAGCCTGTAGTTTCAAATAAAAGATATCTTTATCTCGGAATGAAAATAAACTAAGAATGAATTGAAAAATGTAGTTGATGTCACATAAGAGATTCCGCAAAACTTGCGCATCTCAGTAGAACTCAAATAATAACAAGTAATTATAACTGCTATGCCGACCATCGCAAGCTAAAACGCAAATTTTACATTAAGCTGACGGAAAACCGCTACAGAATGAGGCCTGAGCTTTATCATTTGCTTTTACACGCAGTACCCTGCTTAAGAAACAATTGAAAATTCTTGTTGCTAGTGTACTTTATTTAAGAAAATTACCGCTTTTCACACTTTCTTATGCAAAGTTCAGGGTAAGATATGTATGATCGTAGATATGTTCTATACATTATAAATTACATCCTAAGCATGGGCGCCCAAAGGGGGGCATGGAGCCGGCCTCCTGGCTCATGAAAATGTATACGTAATATAGCAAACCACGTACAAACCATCAGAACCAGAAGAAATACCAGACGTAATATAGCAACCAGGAGATGCCCCCCTAGAAAATTTTCTTCGGGCGCCCCTGATCCTAAGTTCTGTTTTTTTTTCTGATATTAAATATACATTTTCTAAAATTTGAGAGCCACAATTTCTATTACTATCTTTATTTTATTGAATTCTGCCCACCAAGTGTATAAGAGCATGGGTGCAAGCTTGAAATGATGTATATTGGGATTAAATGGGGAAGTAGGTGGAAACGTTACATATCCTGTTACGATAAATTATTGGCCGACACATGCTGTTTAAAAATAATATATGGCGAGGTAAAGCTATACAAATTTGCAAATGGGGTGAAATACGTTTCTCTGTAAACAAGATAACTTTTTACCTATAACAGCTAGGGAGCTCAAATTTGGTATATAGGTAGACCTATCTTAGGCCGATACCGAGATCCAATAACCGAACCAGCCATCTAGGGTCATTCTCAAGGTCAAAAGGTCAAATTATTGAAAAATTGTCTAAAATCTATAGAAAGAGACCTATACGTTACAGTGACCTTAAAAATTGATATGTGTAAGCAGATAACGTACACTTACCTCCAAAAAATACAAACAAACATGGTCACATTGAAGAGTAGGAAACTTATTTTTTAAACATCACTATTTGTGATTGAAAAGCTTTTTATTTAGTGCCAAATACTAATAACGGTTTACAATAACATAAAGACTACGGATGATTTTCAAGTTAACAAATATTATATACAATCGCTAAGGAATATAAAAGCATCTCACTGACAGTTTTATCATTCCACTACAAATTTGTGTCATTATTTGAAGACGATACTGATACATCTGGTTATCATTTACTGAGAAAGGTATTTCGCGATCAGTAGCTTAAAATGTTGCGAAAAGGACACAATATATCCCACAAATATATTGCGTTATATTGCCATCTATGTTTGTATAACAGCTCACTGAGTTGAGGGACAGGTACTCCAAGTCTTGTTCTCTGATACAATTTGTGAATTAGTTGCTTCAATCTTTCAATGCGTGTGCTACCTGCCATACCATATGAGTCGATTGTTCCAAGTCGATCATGTCGTTGATCCCAAAAACCTAAATAAAAGTAACCATCATCGGAATAACGGAACAAGATCAACTATGACGAGCATCTTTTCATCATAATATTCATGTATTTTCCTGTCTCCGTACTCGAGTGTCGAAACAATGTACAGCTTCATCAGCAAAACTTCGTCGAAGACAGCTATAGGGCAGATTGAAACTGGTCGCCCAGTTATTCGAATATCGGTTATCGTTTACGTGTGTATCCGCACAACTTAAACATATGAAGATAAATATCGATCACAGAAGTTGACACATCCCGCATTGGATCCAGGAAAGGCAAAACCTCTGAAATGGAAGGAGCCACTTTTACGTCATCATGAAGAGTTGAATTCCCTGACAGATGTAATTGCTGTGAGGCTTGAGTCGTATTGAGCAATTGTCCGGCGTGTTGTGCGGATGCCGGCTTTTTCTAGATAAGTTGAAATTTTGTATTAATTCATGTGTTTCGGCATTGTATTCATCACTAATATCCATTTTTTAAATAGAAGTTATCATGTCTATATTTTCCTCAATTAGTTTCACTTTTTACGAATCGTAGTACCCGCATGTTCTGTCTGTATTTTTCTTGTTTTTGAGGGCGTTTGTCTCGATGATTGCACGGGAACTCATATCTACCAGTCGGATATTAGGGATTAAAAATCCTAAACTTCCTTCATATTTCCGACGCTGTAGAAGTGCATGTAAATATTTTTTTCTCGTCGAAGTTCAGTGAACATTGGGTCGAACATGTTTCCATCGGATAATGTTTTGCATCTACTTATCGCAACATATGTTAATCCCAGGCTAGCTTCTCTTAACAATGTCTATTACAGCTCTGTCAAGTGTGGTGCCTTTAAATTGTCTGATAGATCACGGAGGCAGAGGCGATGGAGGCGAATTATCTTCAACCGACGCTGGGAGGCAGTTTTTCTTCTTTTTTTCTCTGGGAGGATCAGTTGAGAAACACATACGAGAGAAATTAATTGAACTCAGGAAGTGAGAATGAGGAATATTTAATTGATGTGACTATCCTCCATTTTGACGTGTTTCATTTTTGAAAATGTGTTCTTTTTAAACTACACTCGCCCTCTGCTATGGTTTTATTGGGGTTTGAATGTATTATAGGCACCTCGCCATCCTCGTTCCACGAGCGCCTAGTAATAGAACATGAAACTTGAAGATTCCCAACAGCGGGATGCCTGTTAAAAGTGGTAACATCACACCGATAAGCTACGCTAGTTTTACAGATTTATGAGAACCATGGAACACCATCGCATCGTCGTGAACAATCACATCAAAATTCTGGAATGGAACCACGGGCAGTATCGATAAGGGTTTGTTCAGTGTTTTCGAATAGTACTGTAACTGAACACATACGTAAAGCATCAGAAGGATTCTCATTGACCTCATGGTATTAGACAGAGAGTAGTATGCTGCTATTACTCACCTTGATCTGGCAGTCGAAGACCCGGCCTGTGGGTCTAAATTAACAGGCCAGTACCTTTAACCACAAGGACCGTAATTCCTTAATACTTGACACTCAAGTGTCCTCGTCTACAAGTTCCCCCCAACTTTGTGTATGCTATAAGCGAGTAACCCTTAGCTCACATTCGTAAGTGAGATAGGCCCGCTGCACAACCAGACCGAAGTCATTTGTGTATACCAATTTTACCTACTTGTCGAAGCAGCCCTGCTGGTGAGTCAGGGCCTACCTTCAGGTATAGCGCCCGAGCGTTACAAGGCAAGCTCACCTCCCGCCAGTGCAAGTACCAGCTACCGAATCCTACCGATTGACCACGGACGCTAGAGTCCGACTTAAATTCGGGAATCTCAGGTGAACAAAGAGGGACTTGATTATTACCGGCCCTGCCTTCCTCTATCGTTCAATATACACTGCCTTCCGCGAAGACGTGAAGATGTTCTCGTATCTCATCCCGGATTTAATGGTAAGTGTAAGTCACCATTTGAGTTTGAGGTCAATCCCTTACCCTGGTTGAATTTCCCTTTCACCATGAATCAACAACCGGTATCTAGATTCCTGACGTGGGATGGACACTTTTCCTTAGTTGCCGTTTGGATACTTTCCAGGCAGTAGATTAGCCTCCCCCTGATAGGATAATCAATGCCATATGGGACTTTCTCTAGTTACGGCAGAAATAACCATACATTGCTGGAATCCACAGCTGATGCATATTGTCTGCTTTCGCAGACATGGCCATTTGATAGTCCTCCGAGTCTTTGTTCCCCCGGTAGACCCGTCTAAGTATTACAGAACTTCCTCTCTTTTACGTGTTGAGGCACCACATACTCGTTATAGCTCTACTGCTTCCCCCGAACTCAATGCTACATGTGGGCCACCGTTCACGAGCGATTACTCACCTTCCTTCGGTAGCGTCGTCCAGGAAATACATGATTTCCTCTAGTTACAGCAAAAGTATTCCGTACATTACCCGACCCAATATCATACGTAAACTGTGTACCTTTAAAGACATGGTCATTTGGAAAGGCGGTATGTGTAAAACAGAATGTACATAGAACATTTTTGCGAAACATAGGAAAAGGATGTCCTACACGGGATGGCGATGCACAGTACGATGGAGGGACCTCAGTGATATACTCAGTGACCCCGCAGATATTGCTCGTCAAGGGAGACCCCATGACTACTACTATTTCATCACCACTATCAATAATAATAATAATAATAATAATAATAATAATAATAATCGGAATAATAATCATATAGACTTGACTCCAAAGAACACTGGTTCTAACATAAGTAATTAAATTGCTCCTACACCTTCACTACTGGCATTCTACTCCTCTACCTCTTGTTTCAACCATGTTCTGACCTAAATTCGTCACTGTTAAAGTTAAATCCAATTATTCCCTTAAATATTACAGACGAGGTTATAAAATATACCACATATCTCTTAGTATATTGCCAGTCTACGTAGAAGAGATGGATTAAGCCACTCAGCATCTGCGTTGAAATTGTCCGCCATTAGCCGAATTTCACAGGTGGCATCGGCGAATGAAATATTGTCCTGTAAAATCAAATGCTTCGAGTGTGTCTGAGATAAATGCTCCAGGTGGAGTAATTTTCTTCGACTTATGCGTTAGACGTTTTATAGATAAGAAATTTTGTCGTCCTCTTCCCCAGGGAAAGAAGTCCAATAGTGTGGGATCGGGCGAGTGAGGTAGTCATAATACTAGACTACCTCTATCAATTCAACAATAGCCAAATATTTCGTTCAGGAAGTTCCATATAGCTTTGCCAAAATGAGCGGGTGCACCGTCATATTGAAACTAAAGCTGTGTAATTGGAAGAAACATCTTTCAAAAATTCAGGTATGATCTCACGCAGAAAGACAAGAAATTGCCTCCACAGAGGAGAGTAGGCAATATGTAAGGTCCAACCAGGTAGTTATTTACTCCCAGAAAGACAAAATAATTGACATTACAAAGGCGAATAGATAACATTTAAAGTGCAACAAGGTAATCGTTTTACTATTCATCAGACACAGCAAACCTGTGCTGATAATGTTGCACAAGGATTGCATGAGAATTGTCCATAGGCCTCATATGGCTATTGAGGCAGTTGAACTGCCCCCTCTGGTAAATATGACTTCGTCTGTCCATGAAATCTAATGCTAAGTCCGGGATGGCAACAGTGTGCTGCAGAAAATACTAGCAAAATTCCACAGGCGGGGAAAATCCGTAGTGGATATGTCATGCATCTTCTGAAATTTAGGGTGCATCTCTGCCTCATGCAGAACTGTGCTGCTGACACGTCCTCCTCAAATTGAAAACTTCGTATACTGAGATCCCTTCCAATTTCTAGTGGATGTATTCGTAGAGATCCTGCTTTCCGAAGTCGATGATCGATTGTTTGAAAGAAAAAGTCTGAGGGTAACCTATTTGGAAACTGTTCTTCATACAGACGTTTTGCTTCTCGGCTATTATCTGTTTGGCAAAGAGCATTCCTCCATCCTGTATTGCTTTCACTGTCGCTTTAAACTTATGGATGTACTACAATGAGCACCGTTAAAACTTTGTAAGTTCGTAGATCTGTACCATCACTTATTCGTTCCGGCACTTACGGGCTACCGGGCTATCCAATTCTATTTGGTCTAGGAATTAATTCGTGCGGTTGGTACGCACACATTGAAGCTGTAGTACAAACACAAAATACATAAATACCTTAAGAAAAATATTGTCCATCGCTAGCCACCACTTTCGCCTATCTGTCAGGCAATGTACGGATTCCGTGGCGAAAGAAGTCCTCATCCTTGGAAGCGATCCAGTCAGAGACCCATGTTTCGATATCTTCTGAAGAAGTAAACCGCTGTCCAATCAAATCGTTGTTCATGCAATCGAACAAGTAGTAGTCCGAAGGAGCAACGTCTGGTGAATACGGCGGGTGGGGTAAAACTTCCCATCTGACATTTTCTAAATAGGTGTTGACCGGTTTTGCGACATGTGGGCGAGCGTTATCATGTTGAACAATAAGTTTATCATGTCTGTTCTCCCATTCTCGTCGTGTTCTGGCCAGAGCTTGCTTCAAACGCATTAATTGTCGTCGATAACGTTCTCCATTCATAGTTTCACCCGGTTGCAGCAGCTCATAGTACACCACACCTTTCATATCCCACCATATGCACAGCATAACTTTTGCACAGTGAATATCTCGTTTTGGTTGTGATGGACCTGGTTCACCTGGTTTCACCCAGGCCTTTTTTCGTTTAGGGTTCTCGTAATGGATCCACTTCTCATCACCCGTAATGATTCGATGCAGAAAGCCCTTTCTGCTCTGCCGTTGAAGCAGCAATTCGCAAATGGTTTTTCGTCTTTCAACGTCTCTGTCTTTCAATTCATGTGGAACCCAATGTGACATCTTTTGAATCATTCCCATGGCTTTCAAGCGTTTGGAGACTGTTGTTTGATCAACGCCTAATGCTGCTGCAAGTTGTTCCTGCGTTTGACACGAATCCTGCTCGAGCAATGCTGTCAATTCTTCGTCTTGAAATTTTTTTGGCTGTCCAGCTAGCTCTTGGTCTGCCAAGCCGAA
Organism: Thermobia domestica; assembly: GCF_964235325.1. Classification (NCBI taxonomy): domain Eukaryota; kingdom Metazoa; phylum Arthropoda; class Insecta; order Zygentoma; family Lepismatidae; genus Thermobia; species Thermobia domestica. Next base: position 152,784,894 of record NC_137458.1, on the reverse strand, counting down.
ATCACCACTTCTAAACCGTGCAAACCACTTCTGACACGTTCGCTCAGCTAGAGCATGGTCACCATACACTTCCACCAAAATACGATGACTTTCAGTCGCACTTTTCTGCATGTTAAAGTAATACAGCAGGACACCCCGCAAAAACACTTTATCAGGCACAAATTGCGCCATGTTCACTTAACTACAAACTGGTGTTGTTGACGCTTTAATCCACTGCCCTATACTACGAACGATACGTGATGACAGGGGTTTGCAACACATGTGTGGATACACGGAACTGTGGGACGCTCCGTTCGTTGCGCCATCTCTTGTCCACCCGCACGAATTAATTCCTAGACCAAATACTCACTGATATCCCTAGACACTATTCACCCAGACAGACGAACATAGACACACAGAAAAGATGATCATATGGTGGGAGGCAACAAGCTGCAACCACGGCGCCCAAGATTTTCTTCATACAAATTAAAAAAAAAAAAAAAACAAATATAACAACCAGGGAGATGAACCCCCTAAAAATTTTCTTTCGGGCGCCCGAAGTTGCCACCATCACAATGCAATGTCACTTAAGTGTGCAACTCAGTTAATATACCCTGCATTAAAGGATCACTCTAGTGGGAAACGGTAGGCTACGTACGTACAGTATGCGATTTGTTTTATAGCAAAGAAGAAAGTACGTCACTTGCAGCCCAGGCTCAATCCCTTATTTATTAATGGAGAACAAACTGTAATGGAACTTTCTTGTCACACTATACTGTAGACTTCGAACATAAATTGAAAAAGCGTCCTTTACACTCAACCCTCTATTCAACCAACTAGGCCTATTTATTTATGCATTTATTTACTTTGGCAATTATGTTGCAAGCCTGTTACAAGCAGGAGAGATGACTCCCCTCGGCGAGTACACAATCCGTGGGAAAGGGATGGAACAGGTAGTGCCCAGAGCCTTTTTGTTAAGATACCCTCAAGTCCTTCGTCTCATGCTAACTAGGGAAACGTTGGAGAACCTCCAGCAAAATGATTAGGAGCAAGTTTTCATCACAAGACATCCCGAGCTGGCTGTTTTATTTGTTATTGTTATTATTACGTATTATTATTATTATTATTATTATTATTATTATTATTATTATTATTATTATTATTATTATTATTGAATATCTTCGTCTCTAACACTCTCGCCTTTCATGAGAGCTATCGCGTATTGAATCTTGAATGAGAGTCACCAGTTTTTGGATGTTTCTCTGCATCTTGCAATCATTTGGGAATCGCATTAACTTAAACTAGCAAACTGTGTACTACAAAGAGAGAAGCCATACGAGGAGTCTTCAAACTCCCCATGTGACACTCTCTACACCTACAAGCTACTTGGGATACTTGCTACGTTCTAACTTGGTATAATGTATCATAGTCCGAGATCTTTTGGACATCCTATATATATTTACATTTTATTACGAGTAGTAGAAATTTTGAAATATGGAGAAATTCGTTGTTGTACCGCAGAATTCAATAATCAAAATTTTAATTATATTTGTCATAATACTATTTAATCAGGGATTCTATACAAAATATAGGTAGCAATATTTTTTTTTTTTTTTTAAAAAAAGACTTTTGCTTATTTAATCAATAATATTGAGTTAATTTAGGTAGTAAGACTGTATTTCGCAGTTTTCAGTTCCTTTTCAATGGAATTTTGATGCAGGAAGTCTTAAAGAAACTCCAAAATTTTATTTCTTAAATTCTTCCAAAATTTTGAAAAATGAAATGAAATTTTTGAATTTTACGTCCCACGATTATGCCGGTTAGGATAAAGGAGACGGTGATTATGAGAAATTAATGAAATGGTGGAATGAAGAAAGTGGGAGGAAACGGGAGAACCCCGAGAAAACCCACGCACACGGTGTTTGTCCACCACAAAGTTCATTTGGCGGGGGCTGGGATCGAACCCGGGACCCCAAGCACCAGAGGTGAACGCTCTACCACTGAGCCACCGCAGCCCCAACCAAAATTTTGAGTTTAGAAATTCAACCATAATGTCTTCTTGGCACATCACCTTTGTTTAGGTGAAAATGGTTTGTTGTTGGATCTCAGCTGAGGTGGAGACTAATCTCGGGATTCATTATTGGAGCGGTTCTTTTGATCTTAAGAGATTAAAACTTTCATCTATTTGTTACGTCATCAAAAGAGTCAATTAGTTACTTTCTTCTTCATACCAGGGGTAAAAGTGCGGGGAACGTAGGGGGACTTCGTCCCCATGTTTAAAAATATGTACGGCGTTCCTAAGAAATTACAATGGGCAAAGATGGGCAGGGGGACGGCGTGAGGTCATGCCGGTACCTACCGTCCCCTACCTTTTCAGATCCACTTTCATTCCTGCTTCATACCCTTTGTCTTTTACCAGAAACACTTCTACAGGGACGAAATTTCTGTTTCAGCAATAACCTTCAAAATCCTATGGTAGCTGCAGCGGATAATTTTGATGTTTTCTGTATTAGTAATTGAAGTTACCATGATGTGCTATCTTGCTTTAGGTTTCCCCAGGAATTACGTTTATACGAGGTGTGCCAATTAAATAACGAGACTGGTGTCATAAATGTAATGTATTGCAAAGAAAGTTACAATTGACTGTTATCCCCTTCAATATACTGCCCTCTCCTATCTATATACCGCTGCATATGTGCCTTCCATTGTTCAAAGCAATGATGCAGGTCATCAGATGTCACACTGTTTAAAACTCTGCCGTTTTTCGTTTCACGTCTTCCACAGACTGAAAATGTGTTCCCTTCAATGGACTTTTTACTTTTGGGAATATATAAAAGTCACAGAGAGCCAACTTTGGGGAATACGGAGGATGGTCGAACACAAGAATGCGCTTGGTTGCTGAAAACTGCTTCACAGAAAGGGCATTATGGGCATGCGCATTGTCTTGGTGGAGGATCCATGCATCGTTCTTTCACAAATCCGGTCTCTTCTTCCTTATTCTTTCTCTCAGCTTCATTAGGACTTCTTTGTAGTATGTCTGATTCACCATTTGACTCTGAGGCACCCATACAGTCATGATGATAACCCTGATATCTAAAAAAACGATGAGCATTGACTTCACTTTCGACTTGTTCGTTCTTGTTTTTTTCATTCTTGGCGATGTAGAAGTCTTCCAGTGCATGGATTGACGTTTAGCCTCGAGGTCATACTGGCAAAACCATGTTTCATCACATGTGATGACACGTGTTAGCAAGTCTGAGTCTGCTTTGAGTTGTTCTATGACGTCACAGCAAATGGTCTTTCGAATGTCTTTTTGTTCCTGAGAGAGTTTTTTTGGGACAATTTTTGGACAAACTTTTGTCATGTTTAAATTGTTATGCAAAATTTGTCTTACTGTCTCTTTGTTAATGTTCGTCATATCTGCGATCATCCGAATGCTCAGACGTCTGTCTTTCTGCACAAGTTCATTAATTTTTTGAACATTTTCGTCTCTCCTTGAACTCAAAGGGCGATCGGGTCGTCATCTTCAACCTCCTCCCTATCTTCTGAAAATCCTTTGTGCCATTCGAAAACTTGCGCACGTGACATAGCACTATTACCATACACCTCTTTTAACATTGCACAACATTCTGTCGGTGTTTTGCTTAATTTCACCAGAAATTTGATGTTAATGCGCTGCTCAACTTTACTGTTCACCATGATTCTGGCAGTACTACAGAACACTGTCCTCTTCATGGAAGCCTGCAAAGATATGCTTTCAGAATCATGAAACAACAGTGGTTGTTCATGAAGGTTCAAGATCAACAATATCATTAGCTACCTCCGCCACAATCCTGCGCGATAGGAGGTGAGCAGTCTCGTTATTTAATTGCCACACTTCGTATACACCTACAATGTGGATACTGTAACCATTCAGTGGGGTAGTCATTTTTGGTTATGGTAATAAGGTCAAACGTATGTACTTCACGTACGTAGTTTTCCCAAAATTTGAACCTTGTTTTTTTAGGCCATGTAACCTCGTAAGAATATTTTTTGAATAAAAGTACTGCTCTTCTTTCGCTTTGCTTAAAATGTTCAAAAAATCTCATTTTGGAGTATAATTTGGAATAACTGAAAATTGAAATGTAAGTGGAGTACCATTGTAACAATTTTCCTACAGCGCGGCGCAAGCGAATTTTATGGGTCCATTTTAATATACTGGTAAAATGAGATTTTTCGTTGATAGTACGTTTTCTCGACCACAGTATTCTAATGATGTCAGTTGTATTTTATGGTTTTAGTAATTAAATAATTCCTGATTCACGATATTTGTAAAATAAGTTGGAATGTTTATGTCAGATTAATCTTCACATAAAGAAACAACTGGTCTGATCACAGATATGTCTTTCAGAAAAGTGTGGTGGCTAGAAATGTGATTTTTCCTTTTAAATGAGAAGTTTCAATAATATGTCAATTTTGTGTGTTATTGTATTAGGTTAAGTAAGTTTAGTTTAGCTAGGTTAGAGTAGGTGAGATAGTTTTCGGTTAGAAATATTCTGTGTGTCTTTTCTTGTATGTTTTAATGCGTTCTATGTGTATATGTGTCAGGAGAAAGTAAAAATAACATGGTACTAAGTAAAGAGAACCATGCTACTTGTTAGATTGCAAAGAATGCGTAAACCCTCTACCCGGTCGTCACCATATAGCCCCCCTTGACGCTCAGGTATACATTGAATAAAATGGGCTTCAATCCTGTTTTACACTGGATAAAGCGGCAAATATGGTTTAGCCCTCACTTATAGTGAAAAGAAACACTACACCTTTTGTTAAATATATTTCGGGTACAGTAACCGTTGTTGTATTGGTATTGTCCTAGACTTGCAATCGGTAAATATCGGTTCGAATCCCCATCAGGTACTATCTTTTTTCATAAAACATTCGCTACCAACGTTGGTTGGAGAAGTTACGAGGCAAGAATCCGAATAAAGTGTGTGCATATATTCGTCTCTCTTTCTATCCATCTTTCTTGACGCTTCCTTATCATGTCCTGCATCTATCTCTTCTCTTTCTCTCTCTCACACAAATACTCTATGTCAAGGAAGTAAGTAAAGTCACTTTTTTCCTGTGGGTTACCGAGTCTCAATCGAATCGCCGTGCCATTGCGATGAACCGTTTCAGCTCTAGCGTGTTCATTCTATCATTGCGAATACGTTATATCCGCAATAGGGGGATTGAGAGTGGGTGTTCGGAACAGACAAATGTTTAGAAATGACTAGAAAATGGCCCTTTTGGGTTAATTCAAGGGATATTTTATTTATATTAATTTGACACAAAATTCGTTTCCATCCTATAATTCTTCAATTTGTTTTATCCACGTATGAAATGCGAAATATGCAAGATTTACTATACGGAATGAACATCCAATTTTCCTTTTAAACATTTTTAACTTTTCATTATGATACTATTCGGACTTTTAGTGTAGGCTCTTTCTGTTAGAAATTTAGCAGTAAAATAGGAATTATTCAATTTTTCAGTCTCTTTTCTCTTTTTTGGTCTTTTTTGTTCAGTTTTCATTAGTAGTCTGAAATAGAAGGTACGACCTACGCTACCTACTAGGTTTATTATAATGTATTTCAGATTATTACGTTTAATGATCACTACCGAATTTGCAACCGAACCACGCGGAAAGACAGGATGTGTGTTAAACTTTCTGCGTGATCCTAGATGTGTTTCGGAACTCTACAGTTTCACTGAAAAATAGCATTTAATTTGACCACCAAATTGGTATTAATTCTTAAAGTGACTTAATGAATTTTTCAAGCATCCTCTATGTATTTATTCGAATAGTTCTGATATTTTTTTTAAAAAACGTTATTTCTATATTACTGTTCGATTTCTTGAAATGAAATTTTATGATGTTAGGACATTTTCTTACTACGTTTAAATCCAGTATTTTTATGTGCTCTCTTTTCTTTTTCTCTTCTATCTCCTTTTTTCTCTGCCTCACTTCCCTACCTCTAACAAATATCTATTGGTGTCAATTTTTCATTGAGATATGTTTAAGTTTCTCTCTACATCAACTTATGAATCTCGTTTCGTCTCATTCTTTCACTTTATTGATACTAATACATGTATATTTTGAAATTAGAATTGTGCTCATGTTATTGCTGATTTTAATATGAGAGAGAGGAAAGGAGGAGATATAGGGGGATTTTTCTACTAGACACGATTGTGGGATAACAGGATATATATTGGATGGCCTAGCTGCAAGGTGTTAGCTGTCGCTTTTTCTATGCGGAGTGTATAAGTTCAGTAATTCACCATGAATATAGTCAATCAGAAATGTTTTTGAAACGAAGAATTAACAACATGAAATGTGAAAACTCTTTTAACAAACTGTCGAAATCTGAGAGTCGATAAACTTTACAGTTTCTGGTACCGATTCCCTCGAAACCCCAGTAGCCAGTATTTGCCTGGGATAGGAGACATATATTTAAAAAATGACAATCTCAGGAAAATGCAGAGGTCTTTTAGTCTGAGAGGAATAAGGAATTAAATCTCTCATTTCTAGTTATATTCATTTTGTAGTTGTGAGTCTGTGTCAAAATTACTGACAGAAATACTGAATTAATTATGATTATTTTGTAGAACATTCCACTCTATTATCACAAGAATTTCATCTTCCGATTTGTTTAGTTGTGAAAAATTATAGAGTATATTTCTATACTATGTAAAGTATGTGTACTGTCGCTCATTTCTGATGACAATCAGAAACAGAGGTAAAAGATAAAATTACAGTAATAGTTCTCTATTTAGGGAAGTATAACTACTTGTATTTAACAAATTTTGACTTAAAATATTTGTTCGGGTTCACCCTTTTCCGCTCAACCTTAGGTATGGAAATGAAACAACACATTTAGATTTTGATTATTGATTCAAGTATATTTCATATCCTAAATTTTAGATATCTATCTTCCGTGGGGGGAAGCGAGATATTAGAGGACCGTGAGACTTGCGATAGATAAAGTAATAAAACTTAATTTTTGCAATAATGTCTTCTAATGGCAATTTCTTTATTACTACAAATTGTTATGTAAATAAATCCACTAGCAAATTTGCAGTATTATATACCATAATTTCTTAGGCACCAAAACTTTTCTCTTCTCGAAAAAAAGAAAAAAGAAAGCACTTGTCAAAAACAAGTGCTGCGAACTTTGAGCTAGAATTTATAATAAGAAAGCCTTTTGTTCCTCTTTCTCGGAGATTTCCATCCCTTTTGGCCTCTGGGACCGTTCATTGAAAAAACTGCGCACATGAAAGCTATATGCAGACATGCTCTTAGACAGAGTCAGAGATATTGAAATGTTAACAAGTTTTCAATAATAATAATAATAATAATAATAATAATAATAATAATAATAATAATAATAATAATAATAACTATAATTATTATTATAACAATTGATTTTACAAGTAGGGTCCCATGTCTTTATCTTGCATGTGAGGCCCGCAAGTTTGCTACGCTAATGGTGTCCCTTAGTCTGTGTTTGTCTCTTCGTTTGTTGTGGATGTTTGTTGTTGTGCGGTTAGGCTTTTGTATTAAACATTTACATTATGTAACTTTTTCTTTTTTACGAGTTTTTTTTTGAAGAAGGAAAGAAACTGCTTTTCTCTGATATCTATTTCTTACCATTCATTTTGTTTGAACTGCTTAAGTAAGATCATTTTGTAACTTTTTACGTCATCCATTTCCCTCACAATAATAAAATCGTTATTCTTAACAATTTATTTTATTATCTTATTTGCAGTTTTCCACACTTATATATTTGTAACAAAATTGAGGTTTGGTCCAACGCCTTTCTAATTCTCAACCAACCCAATGACTCAGATTTGTGGGTTGCCTACTATTGCAGTAAAAGGAGAATTGCATGTGGTAAAGCACTTTTGGTGTCGTCCATACATAACAAAGATTAATGATAAGGAAGAGAAACGCAAAGAAAAATGTCAGTTGTATTGAAAGAAAAATGCTAAGATGGCTGCTGGTTTTAAATGAGCCCATATCGAGTCTTCTATTAAGTGTTTGTTTCATAACGACGTCACGAAACGGAGAATGGAAATTATGCAGCCTACGAAGTGAAGGCCCATTTTTACGATAAACACGCAATAAGTTTATTTCACACAAATGTCCATTTCCAAATGGATATTGGAACCCAGTCTTTCACAATGGGTGGTCTGCGGAGTTCGTGGTATTATTTACATGTCACAGTTTATAAAGAATATAAATAACGCCTAGGACCCCTATATCCGTACGACATAAATAAAGACTTGTAATTTAATTACTGTTAATATTGCAACCACTTCTACCACTACTACGCAGATATTAAAATTTAAAGGTGTAGAGTCCGTTCCTTGCCTTAATAATAAAAAAGGGGCTCTGCAAGTCTGAAGTCATTGAAAACCACTGTTGTAGTCTAATGCTACTGGGGTTCAGTTCATTTTCCCACTTTTCTTCCTCCATTTCCAATAGAGAGCAAAAGGATTTAGCGAAAATAATATTTCTGGGCCAATGCTATGTGGACATTTATCATCGAGTATTTACTATAGGATATGTGACGTTGAGCCATCTTGTCTTGAGGAAAAGACAATGATATAGGCTACTGTTTCTTTTTTGTCTTACTTTAGTAATAAATTATGATCATCAGATTTTGCGACAGAATATTTTGTTTGGATCACATTCCAGTGATTTTGTGTCGCAAACTGCGATGCGATACCGTTAAAAAAAAAACTGACATATATTGAAGAAAAAAAGCTTGAAAACGCATGGGACTCAGTAAATTGGGTACTCTGATAAGCCTAGTAAATGAATTAGCACTACTTAGGAAAATAAGTTTTAAAATAAAACCTACTTGATATTTAGAATCAAAATAATTTAAATTAGAATTTTAGATATTAGAAAAAATTCAATATCCAATAATTTTTGTACTGTTTAAGATCATCATTGTTGCTTCTCAACAATGAAACAGTTGCTGAGCATTACGTTTCTCTTATTCGTGTCATGAAATTAAGCGAGTGGAGGTAAGTTTTCTATCCCCATTTTTTTTCTAGTGGCGTTGATGTTAAAAACGTTACTAGCAATGAGAGTTGGATGTATATTGGAACTAGCGCTCAATTATATAAATGTGCTAGCTTAGAACTTGGCTGTTAAGATTACTTAGGGGCAACAGAGGGAAGGGGAACAGCGCCCTGGAAGAAAACCCTCTATGAAAAGGAAGCTTCGATGGTTGTTTACCTTAATGGTAACTTCCTCAGCTTCCTTTCCCCTTTGTAATTTGCAGGCCATGGGCGCTGAGAGCCTATAGACAATTAATTGGCATCTTCTCAGGCTCGGTAAATTCCCGAAAGATGCATACCTATATTATTAATAAGTAAGAATCCAATTATGAATACTACTCCTTAAAACAGTTTTCACAATTTAAAATATTGGAGAAAAAGTAATTTCTAGTTTTAAAAATTATTAATAATAGATAATAATAATAATAATAATAATAATAATAATAATAATAATAATAATAATAATAATAATAATAATAATAATAATTATTATTATTATTATTATTATTATTATTATTATTATTATTATTATTATTATTATTATTATTATTATTTTAATCAAAAGTTGCAGCAAAAACTTTACATTAAACAATTTCTTCCAGCAGCATATTTTCTTAAACAAAGTTGTAGGCAATCGGTCGGAACCATACAATTGCGGATCTAGCCCGGAGCCGTGGCCATATTTTGTTTGCCTGCCCCAGCCTAGTCACAGCCTCATTCTCATTGACTGATCAGATCACGTGAAAATAAACTTTCAGTTTCTATTTCAGTGTATCAATCTTAGTGCAACACGCGCTTGAATAAATTGAGTTCTGATGCGTATTGTGTATTGTTGATATCAAGGTTGATATGATTTATACATGTAACATTTAATAAAGTTAGCATTTAAGTATTTTTTATTGAAACAATGGGAAAGGCCGCTTGATAATAGCATTTATCAAGTTGATATGATTTATATACGTAGATGTAGCTCTTTATAAAGTTACTTAACATTTAAGCATTTCTTATTGATACAGCGGAAAAGGTACCACGAAATTAACGTTTAAAGATTAAATTTCTCTATATACAAAGGGAGAGTAATGGACAAGAAACTTATTTAAAAGGTGATCAAATATGTAAATGGTATATTAACGAAAATACAGCACCGCAAAGATTGTGCCATAAGCATGATGATACATGATTCCACAGTGGTCAACACCATTTTTCTCACAGTACTGCCAAATCATGAAGCGAACCGCATTCAGTGGTACAGCCACGAACATTAATAAATGGAGGTTGGAGCCATAAGAAATAATGGCTTCAGCCTCCATTTATTAATGTTCGTGACTGTACAACAAGTCATAGCTATTCTTGCATTAATCAATGAATTTGCGACTTCGCTAGGCATAGAGAAAATAATACCAGTACTCCAATACTTGACCCAGTGAGTGCGCCGTTTACGATTAACACATTCATAGATGTGTAGTACCTTTAGGGAATAGACAATAACCACATTGTGGTTTATTCTGCCAAAAACATAATTCTCGCATCCGCTATGACAATGGAGCGTGAATGTAATGATAAGTACTGGGGCCATATTCTTGACCTGTATGTCAGACTTTCTTTTGTCGGCGCATGCTGATTATCTACTTGGAACGGTAGAAATCAAGGATGCGCTCAAAAATAATTATTCAAAATTTACATTTTATTTTATTAGTTATTTCCTAGTGCCTTCTAGATTTCGCCTGTCCACAAAGTGTGTAGCCTACAGAATATAACTCAACTAGCAAACTGATATATGGTAAACAAAATGCATCCACACTTATATGACATAAAATACTTAGAAAGTAATATGATTATTAGAGCTATTGCTTGTGAGAAAAATGCACAATCCTGTACTAAGGGGTCACTACAAAAAGTTTTCCATCTATTCCGGTTCAAGGCAGGGCTTAACTGATGGGCCAGCGAAGAAGTGCGTCAATGGGAAGGAGGCGCGAAGTTATAGGTCACACTACATGCTAGTTTTGTATTAACATATGTATATCGCATTTCTACGTTATATTGATGTCTACAGTTGGCTTATAGAGGAAAGTGGGTAAATACCACGCAGGAGGGTAATACTGCGCATCAACGTTTCTCTATGATATCACAGAGCATGATCTTTATAATGGCGAGTGACAGGTAGCGAACAAGCAGTGAAACAATACAATATATAACTGTGCGCGCCATAATAACTATGCAGTACATGTTGAAAGACAAAGTGGGAAAGTGCTTATAATTTAAGCAGAGACATTAAAACGTTGTGTGTTGGATGTGTTTTGAAGAAGAACGAAATTATGTTGCTAAGGTAAGTAGGATACTATGTTCTTTTAAAATATAAAACAACTACACGATAATATTAGCATGTTCTATTTTCAATTATTATTTTGTGTGTGTGTGTGTGTGTGAAGGTGCATATGGGGTAATGGCGCGTAATGTATTACATTAGTGCGCGGTTTTCCCCATCATTGTTTTTTAGGAGACAAACTATACTCACATTTTTTTCTCCTCTTATTTTCGCAGTTTCCGAGAAAGTACTTAAAGAAAACTAAACGCAAAAGCTGGACAGAAGAAGCATTGTGCAAGTAGACTTGACAATAGTTTGTGTTAATGCTTGCAGTATACGTTATTTCATGTTTTACTTCAAGTGTTTCATTGCAAGTATAGTATTTCAAGTTTATTTCTCTGTTTTCAGTATTTCAAGTTTATAGTACGTAGAAGATTATTAAATACATGTTTAGTTAGTTATGTTTAGTTTCAATATTATATTGGATTATTTAATATTAGACCTCGGGGGTGGTGAATACCGCGCATTTACCTCACTCACTTTTTCGCTTGTTTTTTCATAATCTAATGCAGTTGACATAACGGCTTATACATGCATTTAAACATAAAGGATGTGATTATGTGTTCCTGATTTCTTAGTTTTTTTTCATCCCAAAATGTCTGCGTAATTCGCGATTAAACCTTAAGTGTGCGGTATTCACCCACTTTACTCTACGTTTTCCATCTTCATAAATTAGTTCCATAAGCATTACTTTGCCTATTTGGATTAATAATTTACTTGTAAGTTTTAATACAAACTTGTAAAGTTTCTAACACATTTTAATCTTGGAGCTGCCTAAATAATTGCCTGGAGAACTATTTTTCAAAAAATGATAAATTTCAGTGAAAATAATTAATTCATTTCCCTTGAAAGCCATTTGTCTAAGATTCCGCAAATGGCAGAAAGTATAAGATGGAAAATTCAACTTTCCATGTTACATTCTACAGAGAAGATTATGGATCTTTTACTAAGATTTCCATGTTTCATTTTCTTTCCTTACTCTCAATTTTCATTCTTAAACACAGTCTGCCCAGCAGATAACCGATCTTTCTAAATATAATGGTACTTAGGGTTTATGAAAATTATTCAGATATATCTCCTTCAAAATAGCTCCCTTTACTATTAATGCATTGTTCCTAGCGTGTATACCAATGCTAGGACTCAGAACTCAGTTTTAGAATAGTCTAGAGCTCTCCTACTATTGTTTTAAATCTTCTATGGTTTGGTGACTTTTCAAGGTGGATTTAAACTTGGGAAATAGAAAGAATTCTGCAGGTGCTAAATCATGTGAGTAGAGTGGTTGAGGTACAACAGTTGTATTGTTCGTGGCGAAAATTTCCCTGAGGAGAAGCGCCGAATAGCTAGGAGCTTTGTCATAGTCATATTTCGTTTTTCCATGCTTCCAATCTCTTCTTCCTCACAGCCTCCTTCAAAGGCCTCACCATTTCTAAATTAATACTCTTTATTGATAGTTTGCCTAGAAGTGCAAGGGTTTGGAAGAAAACTTGACTTCTTCGATTATTTCAACTTCAATGTAAAAATAACATTACGTTCCACATTTCACCTCCCAGTATAACATACAACATTTTTTTTTTTTTTTTTTAGGACGAACTATTTTGACCATTAAAGTGATGATCACTAACAAAAATATTTGAGTAAGAGTTTAATGGTGGTGGCAATAATTGTTCTGAAAATGTAGTAGTTAGACTTATAGGGAAGAAACTGCCACCTCAAAAAAGGCGGCATTTTTGCATCTAGGTTTTCATAGGAACGAGCATTGTTCTTAACTTTTAGAGATAATTTTTAACAGAGCACTCCGGTTGGAAGCCAAACCCGGACTTGTTGGTGGTCAGCTACCAAATGAATATGCTCTGGTATTTTAAATGGTAAAGCACGTTGTGATAGCAGGCTACCAGGAGTTAGAGATCGATCGACTCCTAGTCGAGATACTGAGAATTATTCTATGCGTTTCCCAAAAATAACAAGCAACAAATACTTCACGGAAAGCGTTCGGCTCTTGGGTTTAGCCTTAAAGGAGTTGAGAGAATGGAACGAAACTTGCGGAATTCATAGCTCTTTAGCCTACAATTAAAACGCGAAAAATTTTCCAGTTGCACATACAAAGGGGGGATGGGGACAAAACCATAAAAAAATTGTCCAAATGGAACAATAGCCGAACATAGGATTTTATGGAGGAATACATATGTCCCATTTCCTCCGTCCAAATAGGAACAGAAAAAAATAAAAAGTTATTTCGCTCTCAGAACGTTGCACAAATTAAAATTTGTAAGTTTTATCCTATTTGGACAATTTTTAGGGTCATGCCTCCGTACCCCTTTGTATATACATGAAATGGAAAATGTTTTTTCGCTTTTTTTTTTTTTTTTTTTTTTTTTTTTTTTTTAGTAAGCTGTAGAGCTCTGAATCCTGCAAGTTTCGTTCCAATCGCTAAACCCCTTTTAGGCTATACCCAACAGCCGAACCATAGGATTTTATAGGGGAATATAGGGCTATCCCCCTTCTTCCTCCAAATAGGAATAGAAAAGAATTAAAAATATTTTTTATCAGGATGTTAAACAGATTAGAATTTGTAAGTTTTAACTTATTTGAACAATTTTTCAGGGTCTTTCTCCCCATTTCTCTTTGTATGTGCAAATGAAAAATGTCAGTTTTTCGCGTTTTTATTGTAGACTGAAGATCTATTCCAATCACTCAACTCCTTCTAGGTTAGACTCAAGACCCAAGACCCAAGACCCAAGACCCAAGACCCAAATCCTTACCTATTTCACCTACCATTTTACAGTTGATAAGCACAAATAATAAAGGGCAAGATTCGGGAAAGTATCATCAGACCTATTTTGCTACGAACCATCCTGGCATTTGCCTGATAAGAAATGCGAACATATTTTTTTACCTGCCTTCTACTTGGAAACAGTTGCCGTAATTTTTTCCATACGCAGATTCAAATGGAGGTGGGGAACCAGTGGTCTACCAACAGACTTTTGTTTGAATAAGAGCAGGCTAATTATTCAGTACAATTAATAATTCATCTTTACACTAAAGAGTATAATAGAGGGCAGTTAATATCAGTGTTTCTTCCAGACATGTTTTTAGAGAGGCACTGCCCCCCCCCCCCCGGAGCTCTGAGAGTGCCCCACGGAGGAGACCAAACTAATACGTCTATATAATAATAATAAATAGAATAATACCAGCAGTGCTCCCCGGAATACGAAGTGTGCTCCACTGGAACATAGTTTCTGCTTAATACTTATCTTAATTTAAAGACGTGAAATAAAATATACAATGAACTAAAAGAGTCGATTAGGGAAATAAGCTTAAGTGAAAATAATCATCTTTATGCTCAAGTTCACCAGTATTAAGTATACAATAGGTGTAATGAAACTAATGAAAATGTGAAACAAGTAATCGTGGTAATAATGTAAAAAGATCCTCATAGCACCATCGTCAAGTACAGAATTATCAGTAGTAAATTGGAGATTATTCAATGCAATTGATAACGAAAGACATACAACTCCCTTCAACGGATTACAGAATTGCAACAAGTGTTAATTACTGATTCTGTAAATACTGATCGACAACCTATTTTATAGCATTTATCTGTTTTAATCGCCCTCTATTGTTTGGATATCGTCGAAAATTGATTACTCACCATGCGAATCACATACATTCTTGCTTGAATATCCTCTTTTCATCATACACATTCAATTCAATCTGCCTCATGGCTTACGTTCCGAGATTTTTTTTTTAAAAAAAAGAAAGAAAAGAAAGAAAGAAAGGAAGAATAAAAAAAAAACTCTTTATTGAGGGCGAGGTTCAACCAAGGTTGCTCTACCACCTAACCCTATGAATATACATAGTAACAGAATACAAATTATACAGATTTAAAAATATACATAGTAACAGAATACAAATTAATAAATGACAACAAACACAATCAAAAAATATATTACAAAAGATAGTAATGAGGAAAGAGAGAAAAAATAGGGAGTTGAAGCAAAGAAGGCTAAACAATTCAATATATTGGTCATGTCTTCCGTTTTAAAGCTTCTCCTTCTGCGCCAGTAAATGTTGCAATGCATTTTGAAATTTACGAAGCTAGAAATAGAGACGAATTTCTCAGCAAGTGTATCCCAAGTTCTAGGCGCTGACATTGAAAAGGATGCATGACGTAGGCCTATATTTGTTTTAGAATGGGGAAAATCAAATCTGAATTTATTACGTGTGGAATGATTGTGTACATTAAAACTTTTAGTCAACTTATTGAACAAATAACCTGGTTTCTCGGTTCTTAAGATCCTGTATATAAAGCAAACATAATGCAAATATATTCTATGAAACATTGTAAGAATATTATGCTCATTTATAGCAGGAAGTATATAAGACCTTTTCTTAGTAGTATACAGAAAGCATATCTTAACGTAGAATTTTGAACGAGTTGAATTTTGTAAGCAAGTTTCTTTGGTAATTCGGGACCGTAGAGAGTATCGGAAAAATCAAGAAGTGACAAAGATGGATACACTAAAAAAATATGGCGAAAAGAAAATTGTCACGTGATCTCATCAGTCAATGAAAATGAGCCTTGGCTAGGCTGAGGCAGAAAAAAATATATGCGAGCAGGGGAGGCCCGGCCCCCAGTATTTTAGTGACAAAAATAATTTAAGCTATGATTTATACAGGATGTTTCAAAACGATACCGACAACATTTAGGAGATGATTCCTGACAACAAGATAAGAAAAAAAGTATAGAACAACCTGAGTGCCGAAATGTTTTCTTCGGAGTTATAGGCTGTCGAAAACATGAAAAAATGAACTTTAATGGTTCGTAGTTCCAATATTATGTGACATACCGTAGTCAGGTAAAGACCTCGCTTTGAAACTAGTATGTGCCCTATCCAAAAATCAATATTTCTGAATCCTGCGGTACTTCTGCAACAATTCTTATACAGGTAATTTGTGAGTATTTCAAATTATATTCCCGTAGGCAAACTCTTTCTAAATTGTTGCGGAAGTACCGCAAGATTCTGAAATAGGTTATTTGGATAGAGCACATACGAGTTCCTAAATAAAGTCTTGATCTGACTACGGTAGGGCCAATAGTATTGGAACTATGGACTTTTCAAGTTCATTTTTTTCATGTTTCTGGCAGTCTATAACTCCGAAAAGAAGCATTTATGCACCCAGATTGGTCTATACTTTTCTGTCTTATCTTGGTGTCAGGAATCATCTCCCAAAAGTTTTCGGTGTTATTTTGAAACATATATTTTTAAAAGTTTATAGTAAACTGATAATATATCTATCAGAGTCTGAGTTCTGGCTACCCTCGCTCCCAGCTTTTACCTTCAAGATCCGCTTCTGAAGCACAAATTTTTGGTTTATCATAAGCAGTAGGTGCGTTACTGTTGAAAGTGTGTGTGTTGTATATGTGTGTGACCATTAGGTATGTGGTATGTCACTGATAAGAGTATACAAGTATGTGCCACTGTTAGTTGAAACCAAAACAATAGATAGATTCTGCTACAATAGTGTATATTTTTCATATACATCTCACATAAAGAAATAAAGTATTTCAACAGATTAAAACTATCACTTCCAACAAACGACATTAATTTGTTGGAATAGATAGTTTTCCAACAAATTCGATATCAATTCCAATATACGACGTAATACCATAGAAAACCCATTTTTTAATTTTCTCAAAAAAAAAAAAAAATAAAAATAAAATAAATAAATAAATAAAGTATAAATACGCATGAAAATTCATCGTCAAGCATATAATATAATCTGTCGATTGATATTTGTGTTATCTTTAGACAATATTATAATTTCTTATACAAAAAGTGCAACTTACTAGATTAATATTTGGTCTAGGAATTAATTCGTGCGGTTGGTACGCGCACATTGAAGCTGTAGTACAAACACAAAATACATAAATACCTTAAGAAAAATATTGTCCATCGCTAGCCACCACTTTCGCCCATCTGTCAGGCAATGTACGGATTCCGTGGCGAAAGAAGTCCTCATCCTTGGAAGCGATCCAGTCAGAGACCCATGTTTCGATATCTTCTGAAGAAGTAAACCGCTGTCCAATCAAATCGTTGTTCATGCAATCGAACAAGTAGTAGTCCGAAGGAGCAACGTCTGGTGAATACGGCGGGTGGGGTAAAACTTCCCATCCGACATTTTCTAAATAGGTTTTGACCGGTTTTGCGACATGTGGGCGAGCGTTATCATGTTGAACAATAAGTTTATCATGTCTGTTCTCCCATTCTGGTCGTGTTCTGGCCAGAGCTTGCTTCAAACGCATTAATTGTCGTCGATAACGTTCTCCATTCATAGTTTCACCCGGTTGCAGCAGCTCATAGTACACCACACCTTTCATATCCCACCATATGCACAGCATAACCTTTGCACAGTGAATATCTCGTTTTGGTTGTGAGGGACCTGGTTCACCTGGTTTCACCCAGGCCTTTTTTCGTTTAGGGTTCTAGTAATGGATCCACTTCTCATCACCCGTAATAATTCGATGCAGAAACCCCTTTCTGCTCTGTCGTTGAAGCAGCAATTCGCAAATGGTTTTTCGTCTTTCAACGTCTCTGTCTTTCAATTCATGTGGAACCCAATGTGACATCTTTTGAATCATTCCCATGGCTTTCAAGTGTTTGGAGACTGTTGTTTGATCAACGCCTAATGCTGCTGCAAGTTGTTCCTGCGTTTGACACGAATCCTGCTCGAGCAATGCTGTCAATTCTTCGTCTTGAAATTTTTTTGGCTGTCCAGCTCGCTCTTGGTCTGCCAAGCCGAAATCACCACTTCTAAACTGTGCAAACCACTTCTGACACGTTCGCTCAGCTAGAGCATGGTCACCATACACTTCCACCAAAATACGATTACTTTCAGTCGCACTTTTCTGCATGTTAAAGTAATGCAGCAGGACACCCCGCAAAAACACTTTATCAGGCACAAATTGCGCCATGTTCACTTAACTACAAACTGGTGTTGTTGACGCTTTAATCCACTGCCCTATACTACGAACGATACGCGATGACAGGGGTTTGCAACACATGTGTGGATACACGGAACTGTGGGACGCTCCGTTCGTTGCGCCATCTCTTGTCCACCCGCACGAATTAATTTCTAGACCAAATATGATGTTTGGATCACTTTTCGCTCTTACATCAGTCCTGATACGACGTGAAACTAAATCATAAGATATCGAGGATGGTAGCAGGTGGTGTACTACACAATACTACGTGCAAACTGAAATGAAATAAAATAAGGGTCCCACAAATATGCCCTTTAGACTAAGGGAGACAATAATTAAAGCAAGTGAATGCTGATTGAAGAATTGGTGGAAAGAAAAAGTGGGAGGAAACTTCACATGAAAAGTGGGAAAAGCACACTTCACATGAATGTTATTATTGACTGCAATTTTAACAGTTTTATTAAATCACGGAGACAATATTAGCTGATGGTGCTCACAATAAATACACTGGCTTTTGCAGAAATCGTGCACTTTGTTATGCAACACCTTCTTTTGATTTCAAATTTACGTACAAAATTTGGATTCCACTCAATTGATGGTGTAAAATTGAAAACGTCTTGGCCTTGTTACTTTTACCATGTACAAAAATGTTTCTAAGATTATAGTGCGTCCAGTAAGAGAACGTCTCTGACAGCTCGCAGTGACATTGCCACTACTCGCGTGTCAAGCTTTTTTCGGTGCAACTATAGTGGCAATTTAATTAATGGTATAAGACAGAGTGATCGTGGTTGGTTACACTGGTATCAAAGTAGGGGCTGCAATGTCCCACCGCATTTGCTATGAAACGTCAGAGACCATCTCTTGTTGGCCGTGCTATAACTTTACATTACACGCTCTAATTCGTCTATATTTGCATCCAAAAATAGGTCTGGTTTGGAAGTATTTTGCGGCAAATAGCGTTGTAGTGTCGTTATTGATAAGTTATGATCGATTCAATTGCACGACAATGCCCACCAAACTGAACTAGATGGCCATAATTAGCTAACATTCTTTATGAACCACATAAGGTTATCAACTGGGGTATACAAAATAAATTGCATTATATTTCGTTGGAGTTTAGCATCCCTTTCAACACGAAGGTTATAACGAGACATGGACCTATTGCTTTACGTGGAATCCGAACCACATGGGATTACGCCTGGAATCGAATCCGGATCTCCTGGGCCAAAAACGCGTGTTAACGATATAGTCACGATATAGTTCCAGACAATGTAAAGTTAACCCTGCTTTTCTTTAGAACGAATATACCAGGGTCAACTTTACATCGCCTTAAACTTTAAACCAGTGGTTCCCAAGGGCCAGCCTTCTGAAGGGGACTTGAAGAACAAGCGAGGGATCACAAGCTGACTACAGAAATAAACTATAAAATTGTCAAAAAAAAAAAAAAAACAGATGTTACGTGTTTGATATTTTGTGTTTCTTATACTCCCATTCGAGACTTTTTAGTAATTAAACACTTAATAAATACTAGCAGCGTTCACCCCGCTTCGCTGCGGTCACCCCGGAACGCAATAAACTTTGTTACTTAGATAATTTTTACTTTTTCGCTTTCAAGTGATATGATAAAAACCATAGAAGATTGCACTAATGTTAACATTATATCGCCTGTCATTTATGTTAACCCGCCCCGCTTCGCTGCGGTCACCCCAACCCGCCCCGCTTCGCTGCGGTCATCCCGGAACGCAATAAACTTTGTTACTTAGATAATTTTTACTTTTTCGCTTTCAAGTGATTTATAGCGCCTGTCAGTTATGTTAACCCGCCGAGTCACAGGGTCATGCGGGTTGCATATAAATACGTTTATTTTTATACCTATGATGAACTAATAACAAAGGATTTGTACGTATGGACACCTGAATGGTCAATTATCTCAAGACACTGGTAATTGAAAATTAAAGTGATATGATAAAAACCATCTAGGGTCCACATCCTAACAACCCCCCAAAAATGAAAGAAATCGGTTCAGCCGTATTAGCGTGATGAGCGGACAAAGGATTTTTTGTACGTATTGACACCTGATTGGTCAATTATCTCAAGACACTGGTAATTGAAAATTAAAGTGATATGATAAAAACCATCTAGGGTCCAAATCCTAACAACCCCCCAAAAATGAAAGAAATCGGTTCAGCCGTATTAGCGTGATGAGCGGACAAAGGATTTTGTGCGTTCTCTTTTATATATATAGATAAACAGATGAAAACAAGGCGAGTGGTTTGAGATTTGGAGATCCGTTCAGCAGGAAAGCAATATGAGATTTGAAGCTATTGCTTAACGTAAAATCCTAACTACATAAATTCTCGCCGGAAGACAATTTAAATTTGAAAATCAAATCTAAATTACTACATCTTTCCTGTAAATTGCCAGCTTTTGGAATGTGATTTCAAAACATGCTCGTATCCAGCGGGTCTAGGGGGCCGGCCCCCCTAAAATTTTCATGGTAGGCTTGCAAATGAACTATAATATGGTTGGATCGGACAGGGGTGTAGCCAGCAGGTTTATGTAGGAGGGGCCCGTCGTTTTTGAGGGGGGGACCAGCTACAATGTACAAAGCCAAAAAAATGTATTGCTGCTAGTGTTTTTGAGGCCCGAAGAAAAGGAAAATTTTAGTTTCCTTCTGGAAAACTAAAAACACTATTTTAGCTTCTTCTTCTTCTTCTTCTTCTTCTTCTTCTTATTATTATTATTATTATTATTATTATTATTATTATTATTATTATTATTATTATTATTATTATTATTATTATTTTATTTTTTCTCCATAAATTACATTCAAGGTAGTTTTTATTATGTTTAAACAAGAACTACTGCCCGGGACCAAACGGGACTCACTTTTGTGCATAACTATAAGGGTAACCAAGAAAGTTCTGTCACATTTCGTGGAGGTCTGTGTTCAATTGGTCCTCACACCGTGAGTTGAATGCGAGGGGAGATAAGGCGAAGGTCAGTTGTTGGTGTGGGTATATCCAACATACTACCTGGTTGTGGCAATTCATATACACCGTGAACTTGCGTAAGGACAGAGTTAACATGGGACATTCACAGAGCGTCATAAGGGCATGTATGCTGAACGAGTTCAAATGGAGGTCAAACGCCGCTTCAGCGGGACAGAAGATATGCCAGGCCTTTGGTGGGAGTGTGACGACGCGGAGTGTACAGTAGGGATGGCCAAAAATTTTCGGATCCGGATATCCCGGATACAGTGAGATCCGGATCCGGATCTTGCCGGATCCGGACCTAGATCCGGATCTCGGATCCGAATCTCAGATCCGGATCTCGGATCTGGGTCCGGATCTCGGATCTGGATCCGAAATTCGGATCTCGGATCTGGGTCCGGATCTCGGATCTGGATCCGAAACTCGGATCTCGGATCTGGGTCCGGATCTCGGATCTGGATCCGAAACTCGGATCTGGATCCGAAACTCGGATCTCGGATCTGGGTCCGGATCTCGGATCTGGATCCGAAACTCGGATCTCGGATCTTGGTCCGGATCTCGGATCTGGATCCGAATCTCAGATATTGATTCGTATCCAAACCTACATCTGAAATTGTGATGATAAAATTGAATATCTAAAATTCGTCAAACTTTTTTCAGATTCACTAATATAGTAGGATGCTGTGCTTTTAAATGTTTCCATAACACGTTTGTGCTACCTTTGTTCTTTATGTTATTTTAACCTTGCAATATTTACTTTCTTATATAAACTTTCTTATTTTCTCATATACAAATGAAATATCTTTTAGATAAGACCCTTCTAATCGCAGGAATACTGGACAAAACAAACTCTTTATTAATAGTAGTTTCTGACTCACTAGAGTCCAACCATCAACAAATCTTTCACTTCGAAGGTACAACAAAAAATATAGACTGGTTGGCGTGGAACAACAGTAGACCTTTAAATATACACACGAGAATTTCAGGAGAGCGATATGGTTGTGTAGTATTATTAGTATTAATAAAAGTGTTCGTTGTATGACTTTATTACCTAACTTATGGCTTGCCCTTCTGAGGTCAGGAGTTTGTTGAAGGAGTAAATATAAAAGAGATTTCTGTTATTTCTTCTTCACCCTCCAGGTTTCTCTAATCATACATTGCAGGACGTAACCAAAACATATCCATGCATCGTATCATTAAAGCGTTTTGTGTTTTGTATATTAAAGTGTTCAAAAATATTTAACATATTCGCATTTGTTCATGTGATCTCAGGTTCAATTCTCGGTGGAACATACATGAGAAAATTGAAAGCTGAAACAATATGAAAATAGTATTTAAAAGTCAGGAAATTAATATTAAAACTTTAGCTATCTATTGGGACTGTAAGGCTATAGTTAAATTAACCCACACGTTTCGTGAAGATATATTAAGTCGTTATTGTTTATTTACTATAAGCTACCAGATACATCCTCAGAGGCCACTTTACACTGTAATAATCAACAGATGAAAACATTGGGAAAGGAATGGAAGGAAGGTCTCCAGAGCCTTAGATCAAGGTACCGGTACTAACCTAGCATTTGCCCAGTATAACTGAGGAACAACCCTGGAAAACCCTCAGTCAGGATAGCTGGTCTCCGAATTCGAACCCGGTATAATCCAATTGCGAAGCAAGAATCCTAACAAGTAGCCTGAGCTCACTCCGTATTATTATTATTATTTAATTAACGTAATGTTCTAAAATTAGTGCAAATTAAACCCTACTTTCTTTATTGCTGATGATATAGTTAATAAGCCTACATGAGACATCAGTCTCCCATTAAATAGGCCTTGCTTAAGAAAGAATACCAGAACTGGAATTCAGGAAGCGGGGGTGAAGAGATTAATGAGGATGAGGAAACTATGTGCGATGCAAAAACTGAGAAATTATGACTTCATCACAGATATATTCACTTACATACGTCAATTAATATTTCTCTGATACAGGGCACTCTACTTTCTATAGTGGCAGAAAAATGGCCCGCTTTTGTAAACGAACACATTAAGCACGTGCATATAGGTGCAATATCCGTGCAAAGAAACAGGTAAAACTAGAAAAAAAATAGGGAAAGCGAGGGGAAAGTGATAAAACGCCATTCAGCTTTTTAAAAAATGCTGAAAATAACTTAGAGCTACGAAAGACGCGAGGCGAATTTTATTGAAATGATCGTTTTTCCTTAGTGATTAGTTGTGCTAACTATGAACATGAATTAAAAAGAAAACAAGTAGCTAGCTCTGAGTTTCGCAAACTGGTTGAAAAGAAAATATTGGATAAAATTTAATAATAAAGAAGGCATTTATGATAATTAAAACAAATTAAATTCTTGGCACGACAATCCTTTGGTTCCTACCATCGGGCTTACGTTCATTTGAAGCGGGATTTGAATCCAAGACATTTACAGTAAAAGGATCCACAGCCTAATGCCGCAGACCACTCGACTATGGCTGTCGGGTTTTCTCGGCTAATCTGTAGCACATTTACAGTAACTGATTATTTTAAAAGTTGCTCCTAAATACTGACAATCTAAGTTTTATGTATCAAATATTTCCTGCGATAATACCATACACTCTCCGACTTCTATAGACGAAAAGCTATAGTTACCCACATTATCTAATACAGAAATAAGTTCTGATTCTCTAATAGCTGCTGATGGTGATAGTCAAGGTTCACCGAAGCATGATCCCAAACCCAAACTGAGATATTGATGTCACTGGAACGCCTGAAAAGTCATTGTGGGTAAGTGAATTGCCCACTTGTCAGGATGAAGGGCGATGGTGATGTGAAATGCAGGGCTGTCAGAGGTACTACTTATAATAATTGGATTTCTAATATTCTATGTTGCCGTAAACCCTCTTCAAGAAGATAACTGTTAATTTTAGCTTTGAAAATGTTACATAAAGAGTTTTATTGCTATCATTAGGTTGCATATAAATCTCTTTATTCCGGAATTATCGGATTTATTTTACCGCTTAACTTTCAAATCTCTTCTGATTTAGGAATATTTAAATCACGATTATCTCCTTAAGGTCAATTAGTGATATTTTAACTTATTTCGAACCAACTATGTATATGGCTAGTCTTGTTATATGGGAATAATCGAGACTAGAAGCAGTCTACAGGCTACGTTCAAAAGAATCTTGTCCGACCTCCTGATAAACCACGTCTTTCAGCAAGGTGAATTGTGGCAATCCGATACTAACATGAGGAAATCTTCCGGTTCAAATGAAAGCTTCCATAAGAATCAGCACCCTAATCAGTGGTATGTGCCTTGCTAATTTTTCTTCAATGTGAAAGTACCTAACTTTATTGTTAAAAATGAAAAGGTTTTTATTTCAAACAAGTTGTCATTACAGTTTTCATATTTGAACACAACACTCATGAAAAGTCATGTTAAAGCGCGACTTGCTCATAAAAAGTCATGTTAAGAATATTTATCTGTTTTTAATTTCTCGTGTTCCTCAAACTACATGCGGAATTAGTGCAAGTGCCTTCCGCTCGCATTACCTAGGTACAAACGCAATGGCGTATTTAGGGGAGAGGCTTCCGGGCTTAAGCCCCCCCCCCCCGAAATCTTACTTACTATAGTAAACTATATGAAATATCTTGCAGAATTTTCACATTTTTAGGCAAAGCCTCCCCCCGAAACAAAATCGTAAATACGCCACTGTACAAACGGCTACGATCTTGGTACTAGCACATGTTTCGGTTTCCAGATCTCAAATATTTATATTTCAGCCTGATTCTATGTATGAATCCGAAATTTCAAATCTAGATAAGAGGCACCAAAATTCATAGTTTATTCTCGGTGCTCATATTGTGATTTACTAAATAATTATTAAATCTAATTGTAGGGTATACATTTGATATTTTGAGCAGACTGAGCAAGATAAATATACGTAAAAAGTAGTCAATACTTGTCTTAACTGTTTATGTTTTCTTAACTGTCAATGAAATAGGTGCATTGAGGAATTTTAAATATTCATCTCGGTCCTGCAACCGAGTGGAACTAGATTCGACATTCGAACTCTCATCCGGATCATTTTTTTTTTCTTAAGTAAGCCAAACGTTTGATTTTTAGAGTAGAATGAAGGAAACAAATAGACTTGTCAATATTCGTCTTAATTTTCTGTTCTCTTCTTCACTGTCAGGACTTCGTGAAATTACTTTCGGCGAATTTTAGATATTCAAGTTTATCATAATTTGGATGGGATGTGGGTTTGGATAAGAATCAAGATCCGAGATCCGGATTTCGGATCCAGATTCGAATTTCGAACCCAGATCCGAGATCCGAATCCAGATCCGAGATTCGAGATCCGGATCCAGATCCGAGATCCGGATCCAGATCCGAAATCCGAGATCCGGACCCAGATCCGAGATCCGGATCCAGATCCGAAATCCGAGGTCCGGATCCAGATCCGAAATCCGAGATCCGGATCCAGATCCGGATCTTCGGATCCGGCCAGATCCGGATCCGGCCATCCCTAGTGTACAGCGATGGTTTAACAAGTTTAAGGACGATGATGAAACACCCGAAAACACCACGTGCCGGAAGACCAACACATGTACAAAGAGGAACTGGGACTACAATTCAGTGTGAATGGAGAAACCATTCGGCAGCACATCCATCAACTTGGGAAGCACTACAAGTTGGATCGATGGGTCCCACATGTTTTGACTCCGGGCCAGAAGGCAACGCGACAGTCGCCTGTGTTTATTTACTGTTTCAGAGCCATTTCTGGACAGGGTGTTGACATGTGATAAAAAGTGGGTCCTATACGAAGTTCCACGGCGCCATCATCATTGGTTAGCATCCCATGAACCGATTTCAAAACAGCCGAAACCAGCACTGCACCAGAAAAAGGTCCTTCTGTGTGTTTGGCACATCGTACATCGGGAACTGCTACCAGCTGGTCAGAGTATCATTGCAACTGTGTAGTGTCAGCAGTTAAGCTGTGTTCAAGAAAAACTCAAAACTCTGGAACCATCACTGTTGAATTGCAAACGGGTCCTCGTTAACGGTACAACGCTAAGTCCCACGTGGCTAGGATGGCTCAGGATACGCCTTGGATGGGAAACATTATTGCAACCACTATATTCTCCGGGTATTGCACCATCCGATTATCACCTCTTCTATTCTTTGGACAATCACCTTAGAGGACGTCAGTTCAAATTCCTAGTAGAAGTGCAAAATGCACCTGACACCTTCTTCGTTTCACGGCCCACCATGTTCTACCGCGATGGAATCCATGGCCTTTCAGAATGTTGGGAAAAGGTCGTCGATGCTGCTGGGGACTATTTTCGATCTCCTAGGTTAGGTAACATATCGATGTTCGAAGGTGAAAAAGCAACAAAACTTTTCTTGGTTACCTTTGTATTTAAATTTAAGACCTTGTATACAGAACCTATCTACACAAGATTGATTTTCTTTGAAATTTCACTTAATTTCTTTACGGTTTCCTGACAAAAATACTTATTTATTATTTGACTAAACGCAGAAAAAAGACATAATTATTTTATTACACTGAGTAGAAATAAAAGAGAGCGAATGAAATCCAAACTGAATAAAACCAATGTTTCTCACCAAATTTTCCAACCTCTAAGTCTTTTAAAATACTTGTTAAAGCATATAAAAATATAGTGTACTTACAAATCAGTTTAGTACCTTTGTTTTATGACTGTATTTATAGTACCTTGTTAAAACGTTTGTCTTGAAACTGTCAAATATAAATCGCAGTAAATTGTGTAATCTGCTGTCACAAAAAAATCCTATTTTTCGATCGGTATGGAAAAACAATATTTTTCCATACTATTTTACGGTAAATTATTAATTGTCAGTAAACTTTGTTACTTTTAAATGAATGAAGCGAGATAATTTTACTATGATGTTTTAACAGCTGGTCATTTGGGGGGGGGTCAGGAAATCATTTGGGGGGCCTGGCCCCGATGGCCCCCCTTGGCTACACCCCTGGGATCGGGCCCCCTAATTTCAGCCGGCCCTCCATACATTTTTGGGCTGTTTCAAAATCTGCAGTAAATGGGCTACCCGCCTGTTTCAAAATCTGCAGTAAATGCAACAAACAATTGTCTGCAGTGTTTTAAAGCTAGTATTTTCAGATCAATTATCCTTGCTCTTAACCTCACTCCATATGCTATTCAGGTGTCTGTTTTCTTAGGTCCCCTATACTTCCCAGTGGATTATGAAGGAAGCGTTCGTAGCAGAATGAAAATCCGCTGATGGAATAGGCCCATTTAAACATTACGAGTTTCGTATAGAGATAATTTAAAAAATGAACTCCTGTAGTTTGTACGTGCATTGGACGTGGAGAGATATTTTGTAACAGATGTTATTGTCGTGTCTTTATTGATAATGGTTTCTTGATGCAATTATATCATCAAGTGCGTAAAATACAGGTTAATCTGTGATGACTGGTCTGTACAAGCTAGTTTTGCATCAAATCCGCACAAGGGCAGGGCAAAGCAGGAAGCACAAGTGCGAGCTTATAAAGTGTAAGTGATAATGTTTAAAGCAGTGGTTTCCAACCGTTTACATGGCGCCTCCTTCTTAAGCTCTGTATACTTCTTAAGCGCTATCTTTTAATCTGCATGTATGTATACTGATCTGCCACGTAGTATTATTTCTGGATAATGAGACATCTTTTACATGCTCTTGTCCACTCAATTTACGTCATAAAATGTCCGGGAATCTTTAACGTCCTTTGGGGAATCCCTTGCGCCGCCACTGCACAAATCTGAAAACTGCAAATTTGGGTAGAGCAGGTTAGGACCCTTTGACTATATCATGCCGCATCACGTCTACGCTCAATAGCTAGTGAAATATTTAAGTCTAAAATATGTTTCCCCACGCTTTTGGCAGCCTATGTTTATTAGAACTTTTTTGTTTGTTTTACTCTCAGGAATCACCCCTCTGCTTTTGTACAACGAGTTTAGCGCCATACTATATATATCTATATATATATCTATATCTATCTATCTATCTATCTATCTATCTATCTATCTATCTATCTATCTATCTATCTATCTATCTATCTATCTATCTATCTATCTACCCTTAAATTTCAATCGGCAATATGACAATATGGTCATTTGAAAGGTTCGACGTCGACGTAAGCTATTCATTTCGAAATTTTTGGTTCCTCAACTTAGTTGCTACTTCAGAAAAACTCAAAAAACTGGTCGAAATCACTTCATTTTACCTTTACTAAATAAATAGAGAAATAACAATCCGGGAAATGCAATAATAATGAGGGCATATTACTTAGCAATAATCAATTAAAATTATGTAATTGTAAACATCTTTATCAAGAATATCTTCAATAGAACGAAATTGTAATGTAACGTAAACCGAATAATTTAATGAAAGTTTCCAAAAAATACAAAGAACTCTTTGTAATAAATAAACAAATAAGCAAGAGTGTATGAAACTAAGAATTATCTCTTTACCTAAAAACTACACTCAAAATTAAGTTCAATCTTGAGCTATGTAATCAAATACTACTGTGCACTTTCATACTAACTACTTAATGAAGACTAACTTGTCTAAGTTATACAGAAAGCGAGAATCATCAAGTTTAATGGATATTATCACTTTATAGACGAAGTTGACTTTAAATGACAATCAATAATGTTACTACTAGAGCACCAAAATTCATCCGTCATTTTTCAACTCCTATGAAAAATATACTTATTGAACCATCGGAATAATGCATTAAGCACGAAGACAAACGAAAGTTGCAGTATAGATAACAGAATGATTTTATGGTATTGTAAAATAATTCAGTTTTGGAAATGGAAACAACGTAGGAAGTTGGACAGGAACGTGAGAGCCGAGCAGAGGTGAAGCACAAGTCAGTTCAGCGCTGCTAAAGATAAGTAACTGCTTGTAGAGTATACCTGTAAAATTTACTGTTGTTTTCTTACAGTCAGAACACCGATTACATTGCCGCAAGTACGCAATGAAGAAGGATGCTGAGTTTATTTTAACTCTTG
Organism: Thermobia domestica; assembly: GCF_964235325.1. NCBI lineage: Eukaryota > Metazoa > Arthropoda > Insecta > Zygentoma > Lepismatidae > Thermobia > Thermobia domestica. The sequence goes on along the minus strand of NC_137458.1, from coordinate 152,755,441 downwards.
AAACGGATCACATTCTACTAAACAGGGTCCCACATATTTTGAACTTCTGAACGTTTTACAATACAGAAGTTATGTGAGACGTGAACCTACAGCTTAATGTGGAATTGAAACCACATAAACTCCTGTTAGGAATAGGACCCACCTCCCCTGCACGCGTCAACGTTAGGATTCAGTCACGAAGGATCTCCAGTATTGTTATTATTATTATTTGATGATGGGAGTTTAATTTTCCCTTTCAGCATTGAGGCTTTGCAAGATGAGATACTTTAAAATTAGACCCGAATTATTACTTGGAAAGACACGTGATACTCGGTTACAAAAGATGGGTTATTATTATTATTATTATTATTATTATTATTATTATTATTATTATTATTATTATTATTATTATTATTATTATTATTATGAAACATGATGTTAGCCACCAAAGACTCCATTCAAAAGTGACCATCTTAGACAGCTGGACAACTTAAAGAAATAAGCATATTTGGAAGTGGCAACTATCATAAACAACAACATATGCATTTCTGATGCAGTCTATTATACGTCAAAATTTAAAATAACTAGGGTAACACAGAACTATTATGTCGAATTAACACAGCCATGTTTTACTGTGCACAGATCAGTGTTGATCCAATAACATTGTGAGGTGATCGGGGAGCGTTTTAAATTTCGAGGTGCACAATAGTTTAGCAGCAGGAAGCCTTTGTACGGTTTCTGTCCATGCTCAGTCGATGTAGTGGACAGCATAGTGTTCCTCAGTTTTCTAAGGTTTTCAATTTTCCATTATAATTTACTTGCATTCTCATTTAAACCTTTAGTCTACACAACACAAACGTGAAATGTTAAAAAAAAAAAAAAAAAAAAAAATCAGTGTATTTCGAATTGAGAGAGAGAAAACTCTTGTTAAAAGAATAAAAAGTAACAGACATTCCTAGCAACCCTAAAAGCAGCTTTCAGTTCTGCAACAACCAAGATACTATGCCTTCAATATTTCAATATAGTTTCACCTTTATTCGTCTTCACATGTTGAAAAATAATAAAGTGGATTTCGAACATAGACTATACAGAAAGATTTAACAAAACAGTTTTGAGATTTAGTGGTCTCTTCTATACTCTAAACGACAAGTTTTACTGGGTAGCTCGATTAAATTTTGATGATCTTTCATAATGAAGACATATAGTTTATCTTTTCTATAATTCACACGCGTTTATACTCTAATAAACAGTGTAATTATCTTTCAGTATAATGCTTTGACAAACACAAATGCAAACAACAACCTAGAAACAAAATCATAAATTTAGTGAGAAGACAGAAGAAAGAATCTTGTTTCTTTGAATTACATTAGCAGCCTAACCCATACTCTTCACGTGCTAGACAATGTTTTGTTATTATTGCACTCATTTACATTAAGAACATTATTTATAAAGGGTTGGCACTGGCAAGCAATGTTATCACTATTAGGAATTAAATTTTGAACAATTTTGTCGTGAAGGGTATGGATTGAGAATATTTTATTTTCAAAATCTAATACTGCACGTAATTGCGTAAGAAAATCTAGACCTATCAGTACATTTTCATTTAATTCATTAATAACCAAAATTGGAATTGACATTTCATAATCCTGTATTACAATTACCACTTGTTTTTCCTATAACCCATTTTTATGTTTACCTGTGTAATCAACCAGAATTAAAATATCTATTTTCTGCAATCAACGCCAGCTGTGTGAATGGGTGCATTATCATCCTGGAAGATGTCGTCATTGTTCGGGAACAACATCCGGACCATAGGATGCAAGTGGTCCCCTAAAATTGCGGCACAATCGTTGGCAGTGATTCGTCCGCTAAGTGTGACCACAGGACCCAATGAAAACCATGATATGGAGGCCTACAGCATCACCGAGCCGCCGCCATATTTCACAGTTGGGCGGAGACACTGCAGATCATAAGCTTCTTTGGGCGTTCTCCACACATAAACACGTCCCGTTGTTGGGAATAGGGTGAAGGATGACTCATCCGACCATATCACATGTTTCCAGTCCTCAACGGTCCAAGTTGCATGGTCGCGGCACCATTTGCGGCGTGCGAAAGCGTTATGGCCCCTGATGAGTGGTTTGGCCCGTACAACACGACTCCGTAAGTTCATGTCATGTAATTCGCGGTGGACTGTGATTGTCGAAACAGGGTGGGGGAGGTGCTGATTGATTTCCTCTGTCACTTGCTCCGCAGTGGCACGACGGTTCTGCGTGACAATGCGCTTTAATACCCGGCGTGACCTGTCACTCTTTGATTTTTTTCCGCCCACTGTTCCGCTTCCCCGATGTGGTTTTCCCGTGTGTTGTGTACTCCGTCATCACCTTCGACACTGTCCCACGCGACACACCTAACACAGTAGCCACTGCCGTCACACTCACTCCACATAACCGCGCACCAACAATTTGCCCTCTTTGAAAATGTGAGAGGTCTCCCATTTTACACTACCTCCTTCTGCTGCAGCCACTGGACACTGCTGTTCCACTGCGCCTGACGTAGTATGGAGACCGACCTAACACCACCACCAGCAGTCCGGCGCTGCGGACGCCACGACACCACTGCCAACCCATACATCTGACGTGTTGCCAACTACAGGTGTTTCCATTTTTCTGATCACCATCTGTATTTTACCTGTATTAAATGTTTACAAGAACACAAAGTCATTATCGGGTGTGCATATATCTTGTATCTCATCATCAAACATCCAATGACAATTAGCGATGGGAATATATTAATAATTATCAGTAGTATCTACAGTCTTAAGATTAATTTCATTTACAGAAAAACATTATTGTGTATCAGTTACTGACCTGGCTTCAACCCATACCACGTCAGCCACATCTAGTTTAAATTACCATTATTAAACGATACAGTTATGCTACATTGCACACCATAATCTTGTGTACGATCCTGCCTATTATGTACTTCAACGGTATTCCGATTTCTATTTTGCGAATCCCTGCCACCTATGAATCTATTATGAAATTCATTTCGTGGAAAGTTAAAAGTATTATTCGCTTGATTCCTAAATGTATTACGATTATTGTTCCTGTTTCTCCTAAAATAGATTCAGTTCTATTACCGGTAAAATTAGGTTCAGTTCTATTCTCGTTACAATGGAATCTATTATTATTTCTCGCATTAAGATCACCTTCTTTCCTGACATTAATGTTGCGAACAGGTACATAACTAACTTGATTAAGATTAGTATTGACTTGATTACGATTACTATTAGCCTGTAGCATAGATTGACTTTCAAAATTTTACACTATCATAATAAGGTGATTGAAATTAACACATTGTGCAGAAATCAACATTTGCTGCAACTTAAAAGGTAACAAAATTCGGATTGATGCTATTACTCTTGATTCCTGTTGGTACCGATTAATTAATTTCAATTCATTATATACGGATATTACAAAATCAGTGAGGCTCTTATCCAATTTTGGCTTATAATGTCTATTTCGAACTAAGGCGTCTCTATTGACTAACATGAAATCGTTTTCAAAATTAGAAAGTAAGGCATTTTTAAAATCTAAATAATTACGTAAAGTACTTCGGATTGCTTTGAACCATACGGAACACGGTGGTAATAAAACATGAGGCAGAATTTTCAAAAATTTAGTTTTGTCTACTCCAATCAAATTACATTCTTCCTCGATTTTTTCTAGGAAAGTGCTGGCCGGGACGTCATCTGTATTTCCACTAAATTTTGTTAGGGATCTAATCTCACTAAACCGAAAATGATTACCTTTACTATTATGTTTATGATATTTGGAATTTGTGTGAATGTTTTTCCGGCGATGAGATGAGTGATTTCTTCTCCCATTTCTCTCTATACTAGCTTCACTATCGTCATTTCCGGAATATCCTTCAGATGAATTACTACCTTCCACTACTAATCTGGATTCACATAGTATAGGTTCAACGTTGACATCCGAACTCGATTACCAATTGCAGTACTAAATTTTTCTTTGATTGCATTAACTTCTTCCTGCAATTACCAGATCTGACTAGTATGCTCATTAACTACAGTTTCTACCACTTCTACCGAATTTTGTACGTCATTACATCGATGTAAAATCTGTTCCATCTTGTAATCTGTTTGTTCTAATTTTGAATGTATTTGTTGGTTTATTTGTTCAAACTTATCATCCATATGTTGTGCTAGTTGTTGTGACATTTGCTCCAGCTTGGTATAGTTTGTGTTAGAAGTGACATTTGCTCTAGCTTGGTATCCATTTTTTGTTGTTGCTGTGATATTTGCTGACCAAGCTGTCTTATAAGATCAGCCACGTTTGTTGATCAGCCACCTTCCTCATTCATATTTGCATTCCCAGAAACACTCATTTTAATGTTCTTTTTTTTTACTTCTGAGTAAAGTATACTCCGTGTTAAACGTTAAGGTGAGACCGCTTTACTTGACTTCAAACTAATCTCAAGGTATTCCTGGTAGGTAAACCACCATCTAAATGTAACGTATTTATAGGAACCAACATCTAAATGTAACGATTATAACTTATTCTTATATTTTACGTTACATTCAGCCCACAGTTCGCGTAATTTTCAAAATATGTCAACACGATCGAATCACATAAAATCACACACCACATTGAATCACTATTACCTTTTTATTGTCAAGACTTCATTAATTATACTTTACCTTTTCTGTTGTCATAGCAACGTTTTTTAATAAACAACTATTTTCTGTTATGGTAACCATGAGTACGAATTATACATAGAAAAATATAAAATCAACATATATTTGAAACAAGATAAGAGATGGCGTTGTAAACACTAAGAATTGGAGAGCTTTGCTCTCATTTTTATTCAATTTTTACTATTTACAATTCATTACTTTGAACAATTTTATTATTTGTTACAATTTCATATACTGACGTGTCGGGGGCATATAGCCTCGATGCTGACGTCCCCATTAATCCCCTATTCTATTCTATTCTTCATATACTGATTTTCATTTTCAATATGTTCATGCGCCGTTTATCCTTCTTTATTACATTAATAATGTGATAAACAACAGGCAAATTCGGCCATCTTGGCACTTGCCATTTTAGTACATATTCTTATTTCAAACAATTTATAATTAAAACAAATATAGTGACGTAGTCCACAGGACTCTAAGGCCGGGACCTCCTTTATAAATCTTCCGTAAGGGAGGTAACTGAACTGAACCGAACATATATTTCCAGCTACTAAGATTAAATCTTATTTCTTTATATTTAGAATCAACAACTACCTTCTTTTTTTCTTCTTCTACACGATAGATTGTGTACTTTTATGCACCGTCGCCCAAAACCAAGATATAAAAATTGATGAAATTTACAAAATAGATACACAATACCGTTGTAACACCAGATTAAAAAAAAGTTACCTTCTTTAGAATGAACGTTACTCTGGTTGTGTCGTTATGTACAGTATGACGTTCCACTGGTAGCAGGAGACTAAATGACCAATCTCTGCTAATGTTTGACTATTGCAGTTAGCTGAAGTGAGTGTGCCACTAAACAGCTTACCAAGATGGGATCGTAACAAGGATGTGACAGAAATGAAATGAAATCTTTAAGTTTTACGTCCCACGGTTATGCCGGTTAGGCTAAAGGAGACGGTGATGATGAGAGATGAGTGAAATGGTGGAATGAAGAAAGCGGGAGGAAACGGGAGAACCCCGAGAAAACCCACGAGCACGGTGCTTGTCCACCACAAAGTCCACACGGCGCGAGCTGGGATAGGATGTGACAGAATGGATAAACGCGGGCATTCTATTTGGACGTATTCATCGTCACTTAGCAAAGGAAGTTGTTTGTTTACGAAAAAGGGTTATCCAACATGTTTACAAGGAATGGCATAACACGCGTGGGAACTTCAAACAGCGTCAAAATTGTGGTTAACAAAAGACCCACCTCAGATGAACCGCTGACAAGTTTCATAGCTTGGGAACCACGAAGTAAAGCCGTTTTCAAAACGACAGGAATTGTTTCAGTCCATAAACTCATGTTCATTCCAATCAATTTCCAAAATAACATTGTGAAGGGCACTACATTCAATGGCCGTTTGGAGTCAAGTACCACGATAGAGGCCCTTCTTACTGGGCCCATAAAGCTGCACGGCTAGAGAGGGCAGATCCAAACACTGGACTAGAGCGATCTGGTAGTGTACTGGGTTTGTCCGGAAGGTAGTAGGACTGATTTCTATTTGACACTTCAACATAATAGTTTTCATAATATCTCCCTTCTGCATCAACACAGCGTTTCCAGTGACTCTACCAATCACTGAAGGCTCCCTGGAACGCAAAAATTGGAATGCTTTACAGCTCCCTCGTGAATGGCCTGGGCCGAGCCGTGGTGCCGTCCTTTCATGACCCTTTTCAGTCGGGAGGAGAGGAAGAAGTCTGCAGGGGTGACGTCTGGGCTTTAGGGTGGCTGGGGAAACTGTGTGATGCCATGTTTGGTTAACACCTTCGGCATCAATTTTGTACAAACTTTTCTCATTCCAAAGTTTTCGGTCACAAGTTTAATTTTCTAATTGCACAATAGTTTTGGACAAGTTTAATTGTTCTGATATCATTCGCATACTCAATCTGCAGTCTGAGTTCAAGAGATTTCCCACTTTCACTAAGTTTTCGTCAGTTTTTGCCGTTAAAAGGCGTCCTGACCGTTGCTCATCTTCAACTTGCTCTCTTCCCTCCCGAAACAATTTGTGCCACCCAAAAACACTTGATCGACCCATGGTGTCATTCCATAAGCAGTCTTGATCATGTCATGGATCTCACTGGCAGTTTTACTCTGTTTGACGCAAAATTTCACCGCGTAACGTTGCTCAAAGAAACGATTCATTATGAAGATGACAAGACACCTTGAAAGGGGTTCACCTTAAATTCAATCTACAGTCAGTGAAGACTTGGAGACGACTGGTGACTGGTGCACTGGTAGCTAAGACCCACCATCACCCAACCAGCACAATAACATCTCCCTCCTTCAACATATTTTGGCGGGAAAAAGTCAGTCCTACTACTTACTGGACAAACCCTATAGTGGGTTCAAACTGAAGGAGGTTGTGATGATGTAGGAGAATTTTGTGGAAACACAACTTGAGCTCATTCATGCTGGTGAATGTGAATATAAACCAGTATATTTATTAGTGTTGCCTACAAGACAAACCAGACGAGAGTCGAGCCGAGAAATACATTTTTGAAATCAAAATAAGACGAGAAATTTAAACTAGAGACGAGAATGAACAAAACTAGTAACCAAATCTGTAACACTACTTTGGTACGCAAGTCATTACACAATATACTCCACTAATAAATATAGTTTAATTGTTGTTATATCACACCCTTAGTGAATCTTCCGTAATGTGGAATGAGTTTGGTTACTTATTGATAAAATTAAGAAAAAGGGCATAAATTTTGTACATAACGAGACGAGAAAAACTTTTTCAGGAATCGAGACGAGAAACTTTATTTCTCGTTTCGCTTCGGCTCTTGAACAACACTAATTGACATTTCCCCAATATCTTCAACGTTACTATTCTAAGTGGATTTTCCCCCTTGTAAGATGTAAATGGGTGTATTCAACAGCTCAAAACGTTTGTACTTGCTTTGTGAGAAGCATTTAAGTATCCTGTTGTATGTGGCCTAGCAGCAAAATTCCCAGATTTAAACCCTATTAAAAATCTATGGAACTATTCAGAGTAGCGAGTGAAACCCATCCACAATAATATGTATTCTTGTAATTTTCTAGAACTATAGAATCTACTGACGAGCAAGTGGGTTCCATTACATTCGTTTTGTGTATCAACCCTGAGTCAGATCCGTGAATTCACAGTAACGATTCTCAAACGTGTTTCTACGAATGTGTAATCTTTCAGGTTATCCAATCAACGAGTAATTCCTTCCATGCTGAAAAGTAACATAGAAGTTAAAACTATTATCGCAATCACTAAACATGATTATTATGAAAACGTCAATGAATCACATATTTTTTCATTGACACGATGCTATACTCAAGTGTCCAAAAATAAAGCATAACTAAACTTTGAGAAGTTATTGTAAAGTGGCAGAATTGCATGAAACATTAAGCAAAATATTATCTGGTGTACAGTAGAGTAGAATGCATGAAATAGCATTTTTATTGAAAAAAATACACCACCACTCTCAAAAAAAGTACCCTACCAAAAAGATCACTACCACTAGGAGTGGTTACCCCTAACGGCCACGTACCATGTTTTCTACAAGGTGGTTCAAGAGCTTTATGGATAAATGTATTCCTGACGAAGGCAGTTAGGAGTTTTGCAACTGTCTTTGTAGAATGCGATGGACCTGCAATTGCCTTAATTTACCTCATATATTATATTTATTCAAGAATAAAATATTACGTCGATATCAACGTTGAAATAACTAAATTTCTCTGTCTGACGAGTTCCGAAATGATAAACACAACTATTACCTTATTTTAACAATTGGCGCTACAGCTCTTTATAAGCCTTGGCTTCCCTAACAATGTGCCTCCATGCTTTTCTATCCTTGGCGATCTCCCACCATCTCTTCACTTTTAATCGCATTAAATCATCCGTTAGTCATCTATCCACCTTGTTATTGGTCTTCCTTTTCTTCTTACGGAGTATATTTGCTCTTTTAGTATTTTTCTTTGTATTCTCAATTCCGGCATTCTCTGTGCGTGGCATATCCATCTTAGGCTAGTTTTAGACGGAAGCATTTATCGTAGCATTTCTCGTAGCAAAAATCGTATCATCGATATCCTACCGTGTAAAGTAGCAAATGCTATAGCATTTCCCATGCCATGGCATATTCTATGGCATTTCTTGTCGATAGAACCTGCTCTATTTCGTAGCATTTTGCCCAGCATTTCTGCTCCGATTGCAGCGCCGTGGTGTGTTAAAAGGAAGCGATGTGTGGGAAATTGAATTGTAGTAAAGAAAAAAGTTAGAGTAGGGATACTATTATTATGTTGATTAAAAAAATATGAGGAACATCCTTGTTTGTACAAAGTTAAAGCGTGCAGTTTCACTATACGGATACATACAGAAATTCATTTTAAAAAATTTCTCGTTTCATTTATTGGTGTGCTCTTGCTTTCTCCGGTGCAGGTTCACTTTAACAGGTGGTAACGTGTAGTTTTACTATACGGATCCATAGTATAAGTAGTAGTAGTAGTAGTAGTAAGAGGAGGAGGAGGAGGAGTAAGTAGTAGTAGTAAGCAGCAGCAGCAGTAGTAGTAGTAGTAAGAATAATAGTAGTAGTAGTACTAGTAGTAGGAGGAGAAGTAAGTAGTGGGAATGGGTTAGAAGCCCCGATGGGGATGGTTGGGTTCTGTTTTCGATACAAAATGGGGAAGTTACAGACCTGCCAAAATTTTATGGCAGCTTATTTAAAATTACGTGCATTTCAGGTTCGACTTTAATTTCTATATTTCCACATAAATACGCATCTCAGATGTAAGTGCACACCATATTTTCATTACTTATACACTACTTTATTAAAACATTAGAAATTTCTTCTGTAAATTTTAAAATCTATGGATCTGTATAGTATAACTGCACCGTTAAAAGTCCTTTGTATCATAATAACCATATGCAAAAACGGGCTTTAGAAGAAATAGTGACTGAAATATCTGTTTTTAGTTTTGGAGCCATAATTGCGCTCTTCTCCAGTGATTTGTTTGCTACGTCACGACAAAATGCTTATTAAAATGCTACCATGTAAAAGCACAATATACTTTTCATGCCATAGAATATTATACGAGATTTTTGGCAGCACATCTGCTACGAGAAATGCTACGATAAATGCTTTCGTCTAAAACTGGCCTTATTCTTTGAAATTTAATAAATTTTACATCTTCGGTTTTCAGTAGCGTAGCGTAGTATTCCGAAATGAGGATGCCAAAGTTAGTCACTTGAGCGACACAATACTGCAATCAGCAATACATAGCTATTCCGAGGGGAAATTTAGGGTTATGAAAAATTTAGAAGGGAGGCCCCCTAATTGGTGGCCTAGTAGGACATATAGAAGCAAATGCGTGGATTACGTTAGAAGCCAATAAGCAACTGTCTCAGCTCTTTCTTGTCGCTACCGTTGTGACGAGAAAACTCGGCCCCACGGTTGTACGAACACTGTTTCCAGCATAGTTCCCTTTATTTCTTTCTCGTAGGCAGCTTCTTTCTCCGCATACCATACTTCAATCTCGTTCTTTAAAAAGTCACCCCTAGAAATTTGTCATCTTGGGTTCGGAACTCAGACGCCCATTCGTGAATATGAGCCTGAGTGTATAGGGCCTACGCATATCATTTGAAGATGCAAGTAGAAAGTACTTAAACTAACTCTGGGGGTCTGTTTCTGCGTATGTATTTCGTTGTCAGATATCCAGATACTGAAGGCAGGGGCGCAAATCTGTCTTCAACATTCGGGGGACGGGTAAGACCGTTTCCATATATATTTTTTTAAAGCGATGTTCAAAATATTTATGAAGTTGAGAAACAATGCTGTGGAGGATCAGGGGAGCAAAGTTGTCTTCAACATTGGGAGGAGGGAATATTTGAGGCTTATTCTGGGGGGAGAAGAGATGAGACTCATATTACGTGTAATCTGATTTCTGAGGTGAACCTGTTGTATATTGTATACCAGGCGATGTAGATGAAATTGTGGTACATATCAGTATTACAAATCAGTGCCATGAACACATTCTGAAATCTGAATATATGCATATTTTTAATTGATACGTTTCTACTTACGCATCCACAATAATCCACATTAAAATTTTAGGATACTTGTTTTGTAATAATATAAATAATGACTTCCCCAAAACTATGAAAGAAAATCAACTATGTATGGCGCAACAATACTCTTATTTGAGCAAAAATATGATGATCAGAATTGCATTATAGGAATCATTACAGGAATTAAACAAATAGTTGAAAATAGACTAACAATAATTAATGGCAATGAAATATTAAAGAATATGACTCTTTTTTTTTTTAATAAAACAAGTCAAAGGACATCAATTTCATCTCACTTTCCTTTGTGGCAGTCGGATACAAATCATCACAATTTCAAATCGAATTGTTGGGGGGAACAGTCCCCCTATTCCAAGATTGGAGGGGACATGTCGCCCTCATCTCCCCGGGATATGTGCCAGTGACTGAAGGGCCCAAGCGATCTTTGCGAAGGGGGGCGGGGAGGAATGCTAGCTCTCTTGACCTGCCAAGTCGGTGATCGTGATTCTACAGAATGTTTTATATTTATGCTTGTGTGTGTGAGCTTACTCAAAGAGTTTCTGCCCACGCTACTGGACATACTATGTATTTCTGATGAAGATTAATAGTTTGCCTTTAATTACGATTACAATTACGATGCATTTAATTACGATAAAAATCATAAAAATTTTTATACTATTATTTACATAACCGACATGCTTCAAAAAGGCATTGAACTAACCATTTGTTTTGTTCTATCTCCTTGATGTTGGCGCTCGTACGTTCTGCACAGAAACTATAGCTTAGTTCAAAATATATAGAGTTGGAAATACTTGAATACGCCAGCGTATAACTAAAGCAAACTCTAGGGTTGCAAGGGATGAGAAGCAAGTAGTTGGGCATGCGCATTCAGCAGAAAGCAGACGAAAACCCCGATGCTTGCAGTAAGCTTGGAAGCCCAAGGAACATAGCATACGACAAGGGGAAAGGCAGAAAATGTGCATTTGAGTGATGCGCATGCGTAGGTCCCGCTTGTCACAGTAAGGCGTGACGGCGAGAGAGCGCATCCAGAAGATTGCAGTGCGAATAATTGTGATAATTACAAGCAAACAATTTATATAATTTTATCTTACTAACATGGGATGCCGGGCATACCGGCGTTCCCTTACGCTACGCCGCTATCGATTTTAGTATACAGCTTACTTCTTTATAGCTGCTTATTGTCAATATATCATCTTCTTTCACTGCCCCGTATATGTTGCGTATTCTTCTTCTTTCGAGTCTTCGTAGGGCTTCTCCTTCTGTCATATACATGACAAATATTTCTGGTCCATACGTTACGATTGCCCTGATTAATGTTTGGTAGATAACAATCTTAGTTCTCCTGTTTATGAATTTACTCTCTGCTTTATATTCTGCTTTATAAATTTATATATGAACCTTATTTTGGTTCACAAATTATATTCTTCTGGAATATAATATTATTTTCGGAGTCATTCTCAAACAAGCAATTTCTTCCCTGTAAAGAAGAATATAGAAATTTAATACAGTACTCACAATGACTAAAACTTATTATTGTTGGTTTATATATGAACCTTATTTTGGTTCACAAATTATATTCTTCTGGAATAGAATATTATTTTTGGAGTCAATCCCAAAGAAACGATTTCTTCTCTGTGAAGAAGAACATAGAAATTTAATACAGTACTCACAATGACTAAAACTTATTATTGTGACATTATATATGAACCTTATTTTGGTTCACATATTATATTCTTATGGAATATAATATTATTTTTGGAGTCAATCTCAAAGAAACGATTTCTTCTCTGTGAAGAAGAACATAGAAATTTAATACAGTACTCACAATGACTAAAACTTATTATTGTTGCATTATACATGAACCTTATTTTGGTTCATAAATTATATTCTTCTGGAATATATTATTTGTGGAGTCAATCTCAAACAAACAATTTCTTCCCTATGAAGAAGAACACACAAATTTAATACAGTACTCACAATGACTAAAACTTATTATTGCTGCATAATATATATGAACCTTATTTTAGTTCACAAATTATATTCTTCTGGAATATAATATTATTTTTGGAGTCAATGACAAACAAGCAAATTCTTCCCTGTGAAGAAGAACATAGAAATTTAATACAGTACTCACAATGACTAAAACTTATTGTTGTTGCATTATATATAAACCTTATTTTGGTTCGTAAATTATATTCTTCTGGAATATAATATTATTTGTGGAGTCAATCTCAAACAAACGATTTCTTCCAGGTGAAGAAGAACATAGAAATTTAATACAGTACTCACAATGACTAAAACTTATTGTTGTTGCATTATATATGAACCTTATTTTGGTTCACAAATTATATTCTTCTGGAATATAATATTATTTTTGGAGTCAATCTCAAAGAAACAATTTCTTCTCTGTGAAGAAGAACATAGAAATTTAATACAGTACTCACAATGACTAAAACTTATTATTGCTGCATAATATATATGAACCTTATTTTAGTTCACAAATTATATTCTTCTGGAATATAATATTATTTTTGGAGTCAATCTCAAACAAGCAATTTCTTCCCTGTGAAGAAGAACATAGAAATTTAATACAGTACTCACAATGACTAAAACTTATTATTGTTGCATTATATATGAACCTTATTTTGGTTCACAAATTATATTCTTCTGGAATATAATATTATTTTTGGAGTCAATGACAAACAAGCAATTTCTTCCCTGTGAAGAAGAACATAGAAATTTAATACAGTACTCACAATGAGTAAAACTTATTATTGTTGCATTATATATGAACCTTATTTTGGTTCACAAATTATATTTTTCTGGAATATAATATTATTTTTGGAATCAATCTCAAACAAGCAATTTCTTCCCTGTGAAGAAGAACATAGAAATTTAATACAGTACTCACAATGACTAAAACTTATTATTGTTGCATTATATATGAACCTTATTTTGGTTCATAAATTATATTCTTCTGGAATATAATATTATTTCTGGAGTCAATCTCAAACAAGCAATTTCTTTCCTGTGAAGAAGAACATGCAAATTTAATACAGTACTCACAATGACTAAAACTTATTATTATTGCTGCATTATATATGAACCTTATTTTGGTTCATAAGTTATATTCTTCTGGAATATAATATTATTTTTAGAGTCAATTTCAAACAAGCAATTTCTTCCCTGTGAAGAAGAACATAGAAATTTAATACAATACTCACAATGACTAAAAGTTATTATTGTTGCATTATATATGAACCTTATTTTGGTTCATAAATTATACTCTTCTGGAATATAATAATATTTTTGGAGTCAATCTCAAACAAGCAATTTCTTCCCTGTGAAGAAGAACATAGAAATTTAATACAGTACTCACAATGACTAAAACTTATTATTGTTGCATTATATATGAACCTTATTTTGGTTCACAAATTATACTCTTCCCGAATAGAATATTATTTGTGGAATCAATCTCAAACAAGCAATTTCTTCTGTGAAGAAGAACATAGAAATTTAATGCAGTACTTACAATGACTAAAACTTATTATTGTTGCATTATATATGAACCTTATTTTGGTTCACAAATTATACTCTTCCCGAATAGAATATTATTTGTGGAATCAATCTCAAACAAGCAATTTCTTCTGTGAAGAAGAACATAGAAATTTAATGCAGTACTCACAATGACTAAAACTTATTATTATTGCTGCATTATATATGAACCTTATTTTGATTCACAAATTATATTCTTCTGGAATATAATATTATTTTTGGAGTCTATCTCAAAACAAGCAATTTCTTCCCTGTGAAGAAGAACATAGAAATTTAATACAGTACTCACAATGACTGAAACTTATTATTGTTGCATTATATATGAACCTTATTTTGGTTCACAAATTATATTCTTCTGGAATATAATATTATTTTTGGACTCAATCTCAAACAAGCAATATCTTCCCTGTGAAGAAGAACATAGAAATTTAATACAGTACTCACAATGGCTAAAACTTATTATTATTGCTGCATTATATATGAACCTTATTTTGGTTCACAAATTATATTCTTCTGGAATATAATATTATTTTTGGAGTCAATCTCAAACAAGCAATTTCTTTCCTGTGAAGAAGAACATGCAAATTTAATACAGTACTCACAATGTCTAAAACTTATTATTATTGCTGCATTATATATGAACCTTATTTTGATTCACAAATTATATTCTTCTGGAATATAATATTATTTTTGGAGTCAATCTCAAACAAGCAATTTCTTCCCTGTGAAGAAGAACATAGAAATTTAATACAGTAATCACAATGACTAAAACTTATTATTGTTGCATTATATATGAACCTTATTTTGGTTCACAAATTATATTCTTCTGGAATATAATATTAATTTGGAGTCAATCTCAAACAAGCAATTTCTTCCCTGTGAACGAGAACATTGAAATTTAATACAGTACTCACAATGACTAAAACTTATTATTGTTGCATTATATATGAACCTTATTTTGGTTCACAAATTATATTCTTCTGGAATATAATATTATTTTTGGAGTCAATCTCAAACAAGCAATTTCTTCCCTGTAAAGAAGAACATAGAAATTTAATACAGTACTCACAATGACTAAAACTTATTATTGTTGCATTATATATGAACCTTATTTTGGTTCATAAATTATATTCTTCTGGAATATAATATTATTTTTTTAGTCAATCTGAAAGAAACGATTTCTTCCCTGTGAAAAAAACATAGAAATTTAATACAGTACTCACAATGACTAAAACTTATTATTGTTGCATTATATATGAACCTTACTTTGGTTCCCAAATTATATTCTTCTGGAATATAATATTATTTTTAGAGTCAATCTCAAACACGCAATTTCTTCCCTGTGAAGAAGAACATAGAAATTTAATACAGTACTCACAATGAATAAAACTTATTATTGTTGCATTATATATGAACCTTATTTTGGTTCACAAATTATATTCTTCTGGAATATAATATTAGTTTTAGAGTCAATCTCAAACAAGCAACTTCTTCCCTGTGAAGAAGAACATAGAAATTTAATGCAGTACTCACAATGACTAAAACTTATTGTTGTTGCATTATATATGAACCTTATTTTGGTTCATAAATCATATTCTTCTGGAATATAATATTTTTGGAGTCAATATCAAACAAGCAATTTCTTCCTTGTGAAGAAGAGCATAGAAATTTAATACAGTACTCACAATGACTAAAACTTATTATTGTTGCATTATATATGAACCTTATTTTGGTTCACAAATTATATTCTTCTGGAATATAATATTATTTTTGGAGTCAATATCAAACAAGCAATTTCTTCCCTGTGAAGAAGAACATAGAAATTTAATACAGTACTCACAATGACTAAAACTTATTATTGTAACATTATATATGAACCTTATTTTGGTTCACAAATTATATTCTTCTGGAATATAATATTAATTTGGAGTCAATCTCAAACAAGCAATTTCTTCCCTGTGAAGAAGAACATTGAAATTTAATACAGTACTCACAATGACTAAAACTTATTATTGTTGCATTATATATGAACCTTATTTTGGTTCACAAATTATATTCTTCTGGAATATAATATTATTTTTGGAGTCAATCTCAAACAAGCAATTTCTTCCCTGTAAAGAAGAACATAGAAATTTAATACAGTACTCACAATGACTAAAAGTTATTATTGTTGCATTATATATGAACCTTATTTTGGTTCATAAATTATATTCTTCTGGAATATAATATTATTTTTGGAGTCAATCTGAAAGAAACGATTTCTTCCCTGTGAAAAAAAACATAGAAATTTAATACAGTACTCACAATGACTAAAACTTATTATTGTTGCATTATATATGAACCTTATTTTGGTTCACAAATTATATTCTTCTGGAATATAATATTATTTTTAGAGTCAATCTCAAACACGCAATTTCTTCCCTGTGAAGAAGAACATAGAAATTTAATACAGTACTCACAATGACTAAAACTTATTATTGTTGCATTATATATGAACCTTATTTTGGTTCACAAATTATATTCTTCTGGAATATAATATTAGTTTTAGAGTCAATCTCAAACAAGCAACTTCTTCCCTGTGAAGAAGAACATAGAAATTTAATGCAGTACTCACAATGACTAAAACTTATTGTTGTTGCATTATATATGAACCTTATTTTGGTTCATAAATCATATTCTTCTGGAATATAATATTTTTGGAGTCAATATCAAACAAGCAATTTCTTCCTTCTGAAGAAGAGCATAGAAATTTAATACAGTACTCACAATGACTAAAACTTATTATTGTTGCATTATATATGAACCTTATTTTGGTTCACAAATTATATTCTTCTGGAATATAATATTATTTTTGGAGTCAATATCAAACAAGCAATTTCTTCCCTGTGAAGAAGAACATAGAAATTTAATACAGTACTCACAATGACTAAAACTTATTATTGTAACATTATATATGAACCTTATTTTGGTTCACAAATTATATTCTTCTGGAATATAATATTAATTTGGAGTCAATCTCAAACAAGCAATTTCTTCCCTGTGAAGAAGAACATTGAAATTTAATACAGTACTCACAATGACTAAAACTTATTATTGTTGCATTATATATGAACCTTATTTTGGTTCACAAATTATATTCTTCTGGAATATAATATTATTTTTGGAGTCAATCTCAAACAAGCAATTTCTTCCCTGTAAAGAAGAACATAGAAATTTAATACAGTACTCACAATGACTAAAAGTTATTATTGTTGCATTATATATGAACCTTATTTTGGTTCATAAATTATATTCTTCTGGAATATAATATTATTTTTGGAGTCAATCTGAAAGAAACGATTTCTTCCCTGTGAAAAAAAACATAGAAATTTAATACAGTACTCACAATGACTAAAACTTATTATTGTTGCATTATATATGAACCTTATTTTGGTTCACAAATTATATTCTTCTGGAATATAATATTATTTTTAGAGTCAATCTCGAACAAGCAATTTCTTCCCTGTGAAGAAGAACATAGAAATTTAATACAGTACTCACAATGACTAAAACTTATTATTGTTGCATTATATATGAACCTTATTTTGGTTCACAAATTATATTCTTCTGGAATATAATATTAGTTTTGGAGTCAATCTGAAAGAAACGATTTCTTCCCTGTGAAAAAAAACATAGAAATTTAATACAGTACTCACAATGACTAAAACTTATTATTGTTGCATTATATTTTTGAACCTTATTTTGGTTCACAAATTATATTCTTCTGGAATATAATATTATTTGTGTAGTCAATCTCAAACAAGCAATTTCTTCTCTGTGAAGAAGAACATTAAAAATTTTAATGCAGTACTCACAATGACTAAAAATTATTTTTGTTTATTATATATGAACCTCATTTTGGTTCACAAATTATATTCTTCTGGAATACAATATTATATTTGGAGTTAATCTCCAACACAATATCTTCCCTGTGAAGAAGAACATAGATATTTAATACAGTACTCACAATGACTAAAATTTAATATTGTTGCATTATATATGAACCTTATTTTGGTTCCCAAATTATATTCTTCTGGAATATAATATTATTTTTGGGATCAATCTCAAACAAGCAATTTCTTCCCTGTGAAGAAGAACATAGAAATTTAATACAGTACTCACAATGACTAAAACATATTATTGTTGCATTATATATGAACCTTATTTTGGTTCACAAATTATATTCTTCTGGAATATAATATTATTTGTGGAGTCAATCTCAAACAAGCATTTCCTTCCCTGTGTAGAAGAACATAGAAATTTAATACAGTACTCACAATGAATAACCTTATTATTGTTGCATTATATATGAACATTACTTTGGTTCACAAATTATATTCTTCTGGAATATAATATTATTTTTAGAGTCAATCTCAAACAAGCAATTTCTTCCTTGTGAAGATGAACATAGAAATTTAATACAGTACTCACAATGACTAAAACTTATTGTTGTTGCATTATATATGAACCTTATTTTGGTTCACAAATTATATTCTTCTGGAATATAATATTAGTTTTGGAGTCAATCTCAAACAAGTAATTTCTTCCCTGTGAAGAAGAACATAGAAATTTAATGCAGTACTCACAATGACTAAAACTTATTGTTGTTGCATTATATATGAACCTTATTTTGGTTCATAAATCATATTCTTCTGGAATATAATATTTTTGGAGTCAATCTCAAACAAGCAATTTCTTCCTTGTGAAGAAGAGCATAGAAATTTAATACAGTACTCACAATGACTAAAATTTAATATTGTTGCATTATATATAAACCTTATTTTGGATCACAAATTATATTCTTCTGGAATATAATATTATTTTTGGGGTCAATCTCAAACAAGCAATTTCTTCCCTGTGAAGAAGAACATAGAAATTTAATACAGTACTCACAATGAGTAAAACTTATTATTGTTGCATTATATATGAACCTTATTTTGGTTCACAAATTATATTCTTCTGGAATATATTATTAGTTTTAGAGTCAATCTCAAACAAGCATTTCCTTCCCTGTGTAGAAGAGCATAGAAATTTAATACAGTACTCACAATGACTAAAATTTATTATTGTTGCATTATATATGAACCTTATTTTGGTTCACAAATTATATTCTTCTGGAATATAATATTATTTTTGGGGTCAATCTCAAACAAGCAATTTCTTCCCTCTGAAAAAGAACATAGAAATTTAATACAGTACTCACAATGACTAAAACTTATTGTTGTTGCATTATATATGAACCTTATTTTGGTTCATAAATCATATTCTTCTGGAATATAATATTTTTGGAGTCAATCTCAAACAAGCAATTTCTTCCTTGTGAAGAAGAGCATAGAAATTTAATACAGTACTCACAATGACTAAAATTTAATATTGTTGCATTATATATAAACCTTATTTTGGATCACAAATTATATTCTTCTGGAATATAATATTATTTTTGGGGTCAATCTCAAACAAGCAATTTCTTCCCTGTGAAGAAGAACATAGAAATTTAATGCAGTACTCACAATGAGTAAAACTTATTATTGTTGCATTATATATGAACCTTATTTTGGTTCACAAATTATATTCTTCTGGAATATAATATTATTTTTGGAGTCAATCTCAAACAAGCATTTCCTTCCCTGTGTAGAAGAGCATAGAAATTTAATACAGTACTCACAATGACTAAAATTTAATATTGTTGCATTATATATGAACCTTATTTTGGTTCACAAATTATATTCTTCTGGAATATAATATTATTTTTGGGGTCAATCTCAAACAAGCAATTTCTTCCCTCTGAAAAAGAACATAGAAATTTAATACAGTACTCACAATGACTAAAACTTATTATTGTTGCATTATATATGAACCTTATTTTGGTTCACAAATTATATTCTTCTGGAATATAATATTATTTTTGGAGTCAATCTCAAACAAGCAATTTCTTCCTTGTGAAGAAGAACATAAAAATTTAATACAGTACTCACAATGACTAAAACTTATTATTGTTGCATTATATATGAACCTTATTTTGGTTCACAAATTATATTCTTCTGGAATATAATATTATTTTTGGAGTCAATCTCAAACAAGCAATTTCTTCCCTGTGAAGAAGAACATTGAAATTTAATACAGTACTCACAATGACTAAAGCTTATTATTGTTGCATTATATATGAACCTTATTTTGGTTCACAAATTATATTCTTCTGGAATATAATATTATATTTGGAGTTAATCTCCAACACAATATCTTCCCTGTGAAGGAGAACATAGATATTTAATAGAGTACTCACAATGACTAAAACTTATTGTTGTTGCATTATATATGAACCTTATTTTGGTTCATAAATCATATTCTTCTGGAATATAATATTTTTGGAGTCAATCTCAAACAAGCAATTTGTTCCTTGTGAAGAAGAGCATAGAAATTTAATACAGTACTCACAATGACTAAAATTTAATATTGTTGCATTATATATGAACCTTATTTTGGTTCACAAATTATATTCTTCTGGAATATAATATTATTTTTGCAGTCAATCTCAAACAAGCAATTTCTTCCCTGTGAAGAAGAACATAGAAATTTAATGCAGTACTCACAATGACTAAAACTTATTATTGTTGCATTATATATGAACCTTATTTTGGTTCACAAATTATATTCTTCTGGAATATAATATTATTTTTGGAGTCAATCTCAAACAAGCAATTTCTTCCCTGTGAAGAAGAACATAGAAATTTAATGCAGTACTCACAATGACTAAAACTTATTATTGTTGCATTATATATGAACCTTATTTTGGTTCACAAATTATATTCTTCTGGAATATAATATTATTTTTGGAGTCAATCTCAAACAAGCAATTTCTTCCCTGTGAAGAAGAACATAGAAATTTAATACAGTACTCACAATGACTAAAACTTATTATTGTTGCATTATATATAAATCTTATTTTGGTTTACAAATTATATTCTTCTGGAATATAATATTAGTTTTGGAGTCAATCTCAAACAAGTAATTTCTTCTCTGTGAAGAAGAACATAGAAATTTAATGCAGTACTCAGAATGACTAAAACTTATTTTTGTTTATTATATATTAAAACGAAATATATTATAAAAACACTTCGCTTTAGCCCTGATTCGTTTATGTACCTCTAATTTACTACATTATTATAATAAATATATCAACTAACCATGACAACATGTCCTGTCAATAACAGCGTTCTTTCTTTTAATTACATCTAAGCTATATGCTTAATTATTGCGCCTCTGATCAGTGTTGGTAAAATGGGTACAGATTAACTATAATAGGGATATATCGCTGTAAATGTCGCCCAGAACGGGAATTCCGTAACAGTATTACAGTGAAGGAAAGAACCCTGGATATTTTCAAAACATTCACTTTTTGAATAGCCCTCGTACTAATTATTATTACATCAATCCTCGTATTAATTATTATTATTACATCAATATAAATATTTTTCTTTTCTCTTCTTTCTCCATATATATATATCAATTCATTTATAATAACATTTTTCTTTTATTACTAATTACATATCATAAAACGTCGATTCATTACAAATATCATTTATGGATCTATTCAAAATTATAACTAATTGATGACTTACGCAGAGTTACTAGTTAATTGTTCCTCTTTTACATTGAGCGATAACATCCATATACAAACAACATTATTTATAATTAAGATCGTCATCTTATCAAAACAACAACAAGATCAGAAGGCAATAATTACATTTAAAGGCTTCAATTTAAAATCAATGTCATAGATTTCAAGTTAACATAATCAAATCTCTTTTGAACATGTAAAGTAAAATAAAGGTAAACATAACACTCAAAGTTAATACAAAGATAAGATAAATTAATCACATGATAACATGTTGCACAAACATAAAGTCCAAATGAAGTATTCACAACACAACTCGTAACATCTGAGAGAATAAATTAAGAATTGTTATCCAAGTTTAATTTAGTTAACAGCAGGTTTTAGTTTAAATTATGATTAATAAACGAGTCAATTAAAGTACATTGAACACCACAATCTTGGTTATTTTCTCTTGATCCATTTCCTGTTTCATTTATTACTTCGGTCCTATTCCGACAGTTCCTGCCATCTCGAGATCTCCAATTGCATCTGTTTTGAGTTACACCGGTATGCATGACATTGTTACTGTAATTGCGTCTTCCACGAAAGTTTCTCCCGTTCGTCCAACTGTTCCTCGGATTATTATAATTCGTTCCATTTCTACCGCTAGAATTGAATCTTCCATTGGCTCCAGTTCCAGTACGTATAACAGATCTCTCACTAATTCCAATGCCAGTATTGTCACGTGATCTCTCATCGCTGCGAAGATTTTCGGTATTTTCATTAGTTATATTCAAGTTTCTGACGGCAATCGGATTCGATGGATTACGATTACTCCCATTAGGATTCGGGAATTGATTCTCGAAGTTCTGGACTAAAATTATCAGATGATTGAAGTTTACGCATTGAGCAGACAACAGAATCTGTTGTAATTTATACGGCAATAAAATGCGTACGGAAGCGATTATTCTGGATTCGGGCTGAAACGGATTGACGAGTTTAAGTTCATTATATGCATTGATTGTAAAATCCGTAAGAGATTTATCGACCCGAGGTGAATAGTGTCGAGTTCGCACCATCGCATCACGGTTAGCTAACAAGAAATCATTTTCGTAATTAGCCAACAAGGCCCGTTTAAATTCTTCGTAGGATTTTATATGGTCGCGAATAGCCTTAAACCACAAGGAACAAGGAGGAAGTAACAGATGTGGTAACAACTTCATAAATTTAGATTGATCTACACCCATAATTTCACACTCTGCTTCAAATTTTTCTAAGAACGAGCTTGCGGTTTCGTCACACTTACCGCTGAATTTAGTCATGGCCTTAATTTCACTGACCTTAACATTTATTTTGCTATAGTTATGTTTTTGTTGGCGTTGATAATGGTCTGGAACCCTTTCGCACTTATTTAACTCCTTTCTCCTTTTGCGATCTGGACTTTGGAATCGCCTTCTGTGGTTTTCCACAACTAAACCATCATCAGTAGAACTCTTAGAAGAAGATATCCCGTCAGTTTCTATTAATGGAGTTCTCGGGCGGTGATGCAATGTTTCCTGTTGATGATGCATTGTTTCCTGTTGATTGGGAGTACCCAAAGCCTCCTTATACATAGGATTATTGTAGTCACATTCCCTCTCTTGTAACGATCTGATTTCCTCTTGTATGTTGGATATCAGTATGCTATGTGAATTGACCTGGGCAGTAATATTCGCTATCTGACTTTTTTGTTGGGCTGTCGTCGATTCCATGTTTTCAACGACTTTCTTTATCGACTCGGTTTCTAGAGTTAGTTGATCCTGTCTATCTTGCCATTTGTTACTAAATTGTTGAAACCTGGTATCAACTTCTCGTGTCATATCATTTGTAATTTTGATGGTAACTTCATCAGCTAATACTTGCAAATTTTCTTTCAAATTGTGTTGCAAGCGGTCAAAATTCTCTTGCACACCTTGTACTTTATCTGCAAGAGATTTATGCTGCACTAGTATCTGTTCTAGCTTTTCATCGTTCAGTTTTTGTTGTTGATCAAATTTCTGTTTTAGCCTTTTATCTAGCTTTTCATCGTACAATTTTTGTTGTTGATCAAATTTCTGTTCTAGCTTTTCATCTAGTAGTTGACTAAACATATCAATAAGATTAGAATAGGAATGTTCAGACACAGTTACGGCATTTCCAGATATGGTTTCATTTGAAATACTGGGTACTTCTTCAATCTCGGAATCCTGCATATTGCTAATTCTTTGGATTCTCTTCCCACTTCTCAAAGTAGTGAAACTCATAAAATACGTATACACATAAACTCAGTTCTTACTATTCTTCGGAACTAAATAGTATAGTATAGTCCCGTGTCTTCGGCACCAGATAAAACGAAATATATTATAAAAACACTTCGCTTTAGCCCTGATTCGTTTATGTACCTCTAATTTACTACATTATTATAATAAATATATCAACTAACCATGACAACATGTCCTGTCAATAACAGCGTTCTTTCTTTTAATTACATCTAAGCTATATGCTTAATTATTGCGCCTCTGATCAGTGTTGGTAAAATGGGTACAGATTAACTATAATAGGGATATATCGCTGTAATATGAACCTCATTTTGGTTCACAAATTATATTCTTCTGGAATATAATATTATATTTGGAGTTAATCTCCAACACAATATCTTCCGTGTGAAGAAGAACATAGATATTTAATACAGTACTCACAGTGTTTAAAACTTATTGTTGTTGCATTATATATTAACCTTATTTTGGTTCATAAATCATATTCTTCTGGAATATAACATTTTTGGAGTCAATCTCAAACAAGCAACTTCTTCCTTGTGAAGAAGAGCATAGAAATTTAATACAGTACTCACAATGACTAAAACTTAATATTGTTGCATTATATATGAACCTTATTTTGGTTCACAAATTATATTCTTCTGGAATATAATATTATTTTTAGATTCAATCTCAAACAAGCAATTTCTTCCTTGTGAAGAAGAACATAGAAATCTAATACAGTACTCACAATGACTAAAACTTATTATTGTTGCATTATATATGAACCTTATTTTGGTTCACAAATTATATTCTTCTGGAATATAATATTATTTTTGGAGTCAATCTCAAAGAAACGATTTCTTCTCTGTGAAGAAAAACATAGAAATTTAATACAGTACTCACAATGACTAAAATTTATTATTGTTGCATTATATATGAACCTTATTTTGGTTCGGAAATTATATTCTTCTGGAATATAATATTATTTGTGGAGTCAATCTCAAACAAGCAATTTCTTCCCTGTGAAGAAGAACATAGAAATTTAATGCAGTACTCACAATGATTAAAACTTATTGTTGTTGCATTATATATGAACCTTATTTTGGTTCACAAATTATATTTTTCTGGTGTATAATATTATATTTGGAGTTAATCTCCAACGCAATTTCTTTCCTGTGAAATACAACGTAGGTATTAAATACACTAATCAGAATGAATAAACGTGATTTTTTTTTACATTATAAATGTAGTTTTCTTTGCAAATTATATTCTTCGAGAATGTAATGTTATTTTTGGAGTCAATCTCAAACACACAATTCTTTTTTCTGTGAAATAAAAGATAGAAGTTAAATACACTAATCACAATGATTAAAGGCGATTATTTTTACATTACAAATGAAATGAAATGAAATCTTTAAGTTTAAAGTCCCACGGTTATGCCGGTTAGGCTAAAGGAGACGGTGATAATGAGATATGAGTGAAATGGTGGAATGAAGAAAGTGGGAGGAAACGGGAGAACCCCGAGAAAACCCACGAGCACGGTGTTTGTCCACCACAAAGTCCACACGGCGCGAGCTGGGATCGAACCAGGGACCCCAAGCACCGGAGGTGAACGCTCTACCACTGAGCCACCGCGCTTCCCTTTTACATTACAAATGAACTATGGTTCGCAAATCATGTTTTTCGGGAATGAAATATTATTTTTGGTGGCAATCTTAAATGCACAATTTTTTTCTAGTGAAATAGAAGGTATGAAGGTGATTATTGTTACATTATAAATGATGTTTATGTTGATGCAGAAATTTTTTTTTTTGAGAATATAACATTATTTTTGGGGACAATTTCAAAAACACAATTCCTTCCCTGTGAAGTAGAACATAGAAATTAAATACGCTAATCAGAATGTATAAAGGGGATTATTGTTACATTATAAATTAACCTTATTTTGGTTCACAAATTATGTTCTTCCGAATATAATATTATTTTTGGAGTTAATCTCAAACACAAAATTTCTTCTCTGTGTTGTACAACATAGATGTTAATACACTAATCACAATGATTAAAGGTAATTATTTTTACATTATAATTGAACTTTGCTTTGCAAATTATATTCTTCGAGAATATAATATTATTTTTGAAATCAATCTCAAACAAATAATTTCTTCCTTTTGAAGTAGAACATGGAAATTAAAAACAGTAATCGCAATTGATGAAGGTTATTATTGTTAAATTATAAATTAACCTCATTTTTTTTTTAGAAATATATATTCTTCGGGAATATAATAATATTTTTCGAGTTAATCTCAAACAGACAATTCCTTCCCTATGAAGTAGAACGTAGAAATTAATAGGGATGCGCACGAGTCGAGTCGAGTCGAGATTTAAGCCTGTCTCGACTCGACTCGAGAAAATGTTGTCTCGACTCGTGTCTCGATTCGAAAATATATTGCTGTCTCGACTCGTTTCTCGACTCGACAGTGTCTGTCTCGACTCGACTCGAATTCGAGTCGAGACCTCTCGAAATTCGAGTCGAGACAAAATATACGAGTTAAAATATACACACACATCACCCAGACCATTATGACTACCTACCTAATTGTTAGTATGTCCACCTTTTGGCACGAATAACAACGGCAACGCGTCTTGGCATGGTCGCAATGTTCCTCGGTGGGTCGCTGGAGAGAGTTGGCACAACGTATGCACACACATGTCATCTAATTCCCGTAAATTCCGGGGAGGGGGTGATGCGCCCTCAGGTCACGTTCAATCACATCCCAGAAGTGATCGATTGGGTTCAGATCCGGAGAGTTCGGGGGCCAGCACATCACTTGGAACTCGCTCCTGTGTTCCTCGAACCACTCCACCACACTAATGGCCTTGTGACATGGTGCATTATCTTGTCGAAAAATGCCACTACCGATGAGAAACATGGCCGTCATGAAGGGATGTACGTAGTCTGCAAGCAGCGTGTGACGCCTCGGCCGTCATGGTGCCTTGCTTGAGCTCCAATAGACACATGGATGCTGACCTGAATGTTCCACAGATAATAATCAAGCCGCAGCCAGTTTGTCTCCCCCCCCCAGTACAGATGTCAAGTAGCTGTTCCCTTGGAACGCGACGGATTCGCACCCTCACATCGTCATGATGAAGATGATATCGGGATTCATGAGATAATGCAACGCTCTGCCATTGTGCCAAGCTCTAGTGACGATGGTAACGTATTCATTTCAGTTGTAGTTGCCGATGTCGTGGTGTTAACATTCGCCATCGTTAGGAGTGTTCGGTGCACTGTGTGTTCAGACTAGTGTTGTGAAGGTCTGTGAGAAAAACAGAAATTTTGGGTAAAAAACAGTTTTTTTTACGGTTTTCCCGAGCTGGGGAAAAAAACGGAAAATTTGGGTATCATCAGAATCATCATTTTTGTTAATCACAGAATCATTTTAGTTAATATGTTAAATCAAACATATTTCATAGAGATGTCTTCATTGTTCTATGTAAAATTCCGGAAATTTTGAAACCATTAGAAAAAAATCATTTGTTCGGAAATATTGGCAAAAACAGGAAAATATAGTTGAAAAACTATTTGTTGGCCTAATGCTAGTAATCTTACTTGCTGTTACATGTCTGCAACATATACAGTGGGAAGTCGAAAATTCGAACTAATTGGGACCACAGGTAGTTCGGATTTTCAAATTGTTCGGATTTTCGAAAATGACCAAGAAAATGCCATTTAGGCTTACATATACTGTACGGTATGTTCTCCTATCGATACAGTGGTTATTCAGTACATACAGTAATTACAATACCGTACGTAAGGCTACTTACATTTAATGTTTTTGAAGAACCTGTTTGTACTCTAAATAACACTGTTCTTGTAAGTCACACTTAAAACTTATCGGCCTAAGTAAAAGATAAAAATAAAAATACATGACGAACAATTACATATAAATGAACTTTTGTAAAAACACTGACTTCACATAACGTCGATGGACACGCTATTGTTTGTTTCTCGCTAGCGTTAAAACAAAATGTAAAAAGCTTCTAGGGACCGCGTTCGGATTTTTGACGTTAGGATTATCGACGTCCTACTATATATGCAATGTATTTCGCTAACGGAAAAATACTTAAAGCAACAGCTTTTAATTCTACTTTACACACATATACCGCACAAGTGAGTAAATTTGAGCAGCGAGAAATATATTAAGTAAAACTTCCGTTAGTTATTATTACAGAATAGCAGAATATCCGTTCTTCGCACGGGGAGAATACGTTTCATTTTGGACGCAAAGGGCACCAAAACTGTCACCAATGAAGTTGTGGAGCCCCAAAACTATGAATTTGACATTAATACCGATAATTTTCAATTATCTTTACATGTCACCATCCCGCTTAGAGTACTAATGGGGCTGAATTTGTGGATTTAAACGGCATTTTCTGTTCATCTCAGCGAGTATGGATTTGAGGCCATTTTCGATCATGTATATATATATATATATATATATATATATATATATATATATATATATATATATATATATATATATATACATATATATATATATATATATATATATATATATATATATATATATATATATATATATATACAGAGGCGGATACAAGGGGGCTATCGCCCCCCCCCTCTCTTCACACTCAAGTATATAGTGCATAAAATGGGCTTCAATCCTGCTTTACACTGGATAAAACTGAAAACTATGGTTTAGCCCCTCCCTTGATCATATCCTGGATCCGCCACTATACTGTATATAATGCTAAAAAAAATTAGGGGTTCAGCTGAAACATCACACAAGACCTTAAGATAGTGTATGAATAAGCTTGTGTTTGACTCATATATATCATACAAGAAGGAATGCTTTAAGATACACTAGGAAAATGGGGCACATATTGGTGTTGGGGCACGGAAAACCTTGTTCACATGGCTCATGACACAAGACGGTTATGTGTGTACCTCTCGAACTGCTCACAAACAGGCAAGGCAACAACACTGATTGTTCCTTAATATGTCATATGATCACTTCGAATAGCCAACAGAGCCTCGCACCTGCGTGGCATGGATTCAATCAGATTATCGATGAGTTCTTGGGGAATGTTGTGCCACTCATCCAGAAGAGCGACTTCCAGCTCTGGAATGGTTAATGGATTTACTGGCCTAGCGGCAATTCGTCTGCCATGCATATCCCAGACATGCTCAATTGGAATGAGATCCGGAGAGCATGCTGGCCACTTCATCCGAGCGATACCCTCAGCATCCAGCATCTCATCCACTAACCGAGCTCTGTGAGGACGAGTATTGTCATCTATGAAAACGAACGAATCACCAATGGTACCAGCATAAGGAAGAACAAGAGTTTTCATGATCTTATCCCTATATCTGAGAGCCGTCAAAGAGCCATTTCGGATGATGTGGACCTCAGTACGCTCACCAATGCTGATTCCTGCCCACACCATCAGTCCACCACCATGATACTGGGATCTTTCTCGCACAAACATGGGATTGTGTCGTGTTCCACAATCTCTCCAGATGAAAACACGTCGATTATCAGGCTCCACACTGAATCGAGACTCGTCAGAGAACAAAACATTGCCCCATTCATTGTGTCCCAATCCACGATGTTCCTCTGCCTACGCTCTTCGATCAACACGGTATCGTGCAGTTAATGGGACACACACCATAGACCTACGTGCGTAGAGACCACCTTCTCGAAGGCGATTGCGGACCGTTTGAGTGGATATTGTGCGTCCTGTTGTTGTTCGGAAGGCTTGCGGGAGCAGAGTTGTATTCTGACGCCGGTTTCGACGGGCTGTTAACAAGAGATAACGATCGTCTCTGGCTTTGGTTGCTAGTGGACGGCTCTGTCCTTGTCTTCTTCGAACACTTCAAGTTGTTTGAAATCGATTCCACAATCGGGAAATCACACTTTGTGCCACTCCTATGGTATGTGACACATCCCGCTGTAACTGACCAGCTTCCAACCTGCCGACAGCTCGCCATGCCAACGATTCTGGCAAATCACGTTGTTGCGCAATTTCACTACGTAGATTTGTGACGCACTAAACACAATGAGAACAAAGGTATTCTGGAGCTGGAATGTGTTGGCAGCGCCACACTACAAAATGATATCTGTTAGCGCCATGTCACTGATCACGTGCACAGATGTTTCAAACGGTTCGTTTGCACGTTGGGCCTTCAGCATTTTAATCTGAACTGGACAAGATACAGTGTTCTCACATTATTCGTAAGAAGTTTTACATGTGTTTTCATCTGATTCCCTAATTTTTTTGATCAAGATATATATATATATATATATATATATTAGATAAATATACCCATTCTTCGCATGGAAGTCAAGACCTGTGGAAGTATTACCCTCATTTCCGCGACCACCATTGTTCTCAGCGATCACGAAAACTATGGATTTGACACTAATATTGGTCATTTTGTATTACTTTTACATGTTTCGGTATCCCTGCCCCCGCTTACTCCCGGCCCGCATACAATGGTAGCTGAATTTGCAAGTGATCACTAATGAAAGTGTCACCATTTATCTCAGCGACCGCGAAAACTATGGATTTGACACTAATATCGGTCATTTTGGATTACTTTTACATCTCTCGGTTTCCCCCCTCCCCGCTGACTCCCGGCCCACATGCGATTGTAGCTGAATTTGTAAATCATCGCTAATGGAAGTGTCACTATTGATCTCAGAGACCGCGAAAACTATGAATTCAACACTAATATCTGTTATTTTCTACTACTTTTACATGTCCCGGTAAACAACCTCTGAGACCCCCCTGGTTCGAATTTTGACAAAATCGTTTAACTCTGGTCTGGAGCCTGAACCAAGATATTCGTGACTAAAATTTGGTAGCTCTCGGTCAATTTGTCTGGTTCCCAAGCTGGTTCCGGTAAACGCCTCCCCATGAGACTCCCCTGGTTCGAAATTTGAAAACAACTTTTCGTCTTGATCTCGGGCCTAGGCCAAGGTACCCCTGACCAAAATTTGGTAACTCTCGGTCCACTCGTCTGGTCCCCAGGCCGCATACAGACAGACAAACACACGAACAAACTGTTTATTTTATTTATATTAGACTAGATAGATCTTGGAAATTATACCAGATTTTCATATTATCTTTCCGAACTAATTTTAAAGACCCGCTCCTACTTATCTTTATATGTATACAGCATATCTATATTTATATCTATATATGTATATAAAAAACGCAGGAATTACCCCATAAATAACGCTCCTGGAGGACCCCTTTCTCAAAGAAATTGCTGGGGAAACACTTGTACAAACTTCAGTTTTCGTACCGAATGATTACCGAGACCTGGTGAACAAAAAAAAAAAAAATCCTTTTGAGTTCGAATTAAATAAAAATAGTTCTCCTCCGGTTAGTATTCACTGATAATATTTTTATAAAATTTAAATTTGATGGGTAAATCAGTGGACTTTGAATACATCCACATCGTATCCACTGAGTTGCGAAATTGTGTACCTCCAGACATGGACGGCCGAAGAAAATTTTCTAGGGGAACATCTTCAATGTTTGCTATATTAGTCTGGCATTTAATGTGCATGGTTTGTTATATTACGTATACATTTTCGTGAGCCAGGGAGGTTCATTCTTATCAAACACGGAGATTATGAAGGAGCAGATCTACTGTACAAAATATAATAAAACATCTCTTTCGAATTTCTATCATCCCGCAGTCCAACCCCGAGACGGAAACATAAGAGATGGCTTTTTGTTTTTAAACAAGATAACGTGTCTAGCGAATGCTTTACATTGTGAAGATTATATTAGTGAAAATTAAGCGAATATAATTTTACAACTTAATATACATATTACTAAATGTTTAGCTCCCCGTTGCTATGTTGTTAGCGATGCGCCTTTCTCGAACGAGGTTTGATTCATGGTAGAAGCTCATGTGTTTCAAATCCGACATTAAACTGTACGTTCATGTCTTGTAGAGCTTTGCTCCTAAAAACGACGCTAAATTATAATCTAATTTAATATTATTAAATATTAAAAAATAATGACTTATCAATGTGACGTCAATTTGGCAGTCATCAAATCCATTTTATACTTTCACTTAATCCAGTGGATATTAATATAACAATTACGAGACACACGCGCATATAAATACTCAGAAACAAGCACACACACGTACACATACACAAATATGAACACTTCAAATCTATTTACGTGTGTTGGACTGCACTGCATCAAGCATCTTCTCATGTACCTGCATTTTCTGATTCATCCACAGATTTGTTATTTGTACGCATCAATCCTTTTAGCATTTTCGGGAAGGTTCAGGGTTCGTTCTTCATTTAAAGAGTCGGTTCTCTGTATTGGAAACAGAATGAGAAGAGGGAGGGGGAATTTATACTTTATGAATGGATAACATTGTAAGAAATATATACAAAACATGCCGCTTCCGACGCAGCACTAAAGCATTTCTTTTAGCGGTGTACTACTAGTGGTACCCTGATGATAATACCCTCTCCCCCCTCAAGTTGTAAAGTGAGAAGGACAGAAACATCCCAGACACTCAGGGTTCAGTTGACAATAATAAAACTATGGGTAAGTAAACATCTTGTGCAGAGTCACGTTTTGCATATTTTTGAACATTTCTGTGAAATCAACAATACAACAGCGGAAATACAACAGCGGTGTACTAACTGGTTTTATTACTCCAACCATCGCTTCAACAAGGATAATTCCCAACGGTCAGTGTTCTCTTTCTCTTTTTCTGTCCTCGTTGTTATTCTCCACATCTTTAATGAAGTAGGGGGCGCCCAACCCCTCGACATTTGGACGTCTTTTCCTCTTGGTTTCGCCACTTGTTGAAGACAATCACCACAGCACTCCTCGAACACCTGACAAGTCCTACAGTTTCCGAAATTCTCGTGCCGAATGTTTCTGAGCGAGTACTTTCTTCAAAATAATATTAAAAATTATAGAAATATTTTCGAGACATTCGAGTCGAGTCGAGATTTTTTACCAGCTATCTCGACTCGACTCGAGTCTCGACTCGAAAATTCGAGTCGAGAAATACGTTTGTCTCGACTCGTCTCGAATTTTACAAAGAGTGTCTCGACTCGAATCTCGACTCGAATTCGAGTCGAGTCGAGTCGAGATTCGAGACATGTCTCGACTCGAGCGCATCCCTAGAAATTAATACAATGACTAAGGTGAGTATTGGTACATTATAAATAAACTTTACTTTGGTTCACAAATTGTGTTGTTCGGGAATATTTAATTTTTGGAATCAATCTCAAACAGATAGTTCCTTCCTTGTGAAGTAGAACATTGAAATTGAAGACACTAATCACAGTTGATGAAGGTAATTATTGTTACGTTATAAATGAACGTCGTTTTGGTTCATAAATTATATTCTTTCTGGAATATAATATTATTTTTGAATTCAGTATGAAATACACAATTTCATTTTTGAAGTTACCTTCGAAGAATGCATTTACTTCCATTAGGGACTACAACTTTGAAACTAAGTCATATTATCACAACCAGTTTTCCACATTATATGTATATATTTTTTGCCACGGTATTGATATATTTCAGGGACAAAGCGGAATAATTTTGACAAATGCGTTCTCTCTAGATCAATGTACGGATACTAGCTGTGTACTAAAACGTGAATCATCTGGAAAGAGAACGGAACTTCGCTGAACACGCCGCACTCGCAATGTTTATAGCTCTAGTTCTATTGACTCAACAGTGTGATATAGGTAAAGTAAAGAAATTAACGGGTTTTGTAGATGAGAATATTTTTTCACATTGATTGGAATGGCTTGAGTTGACTCATGTGTCGTTGATATCGGTTTACCATGACAAGCTCGCATAGCAGATTCGTTGCAGTTTTTTGCCTACTCAGAGCAGCGGAAGACACTAAATAGCGTTCTTCTCTAGCTATTGTTGTACCTTTTTCCTGGTTTGCGTCAGGAAGGCTTTATGTGTTGAAGTTCCGGAATTACACTACGAAACACGCGCAAGACTTCTGTTACTTTTTTTCTACCCCGTTTCTCTTCTTCTAGTAGCTTCGTAAGTCATCACACTGCAATTAGTGGTTGGAGCTACTTGAATTAAATATTGTTCTGCTATAGTTCCCAAAAAAATTCCTTTCATCTATGTCCCCGGCAGGGAAGGACAGATGACACAATCAATAAATGATTTGAAAATATCATAGCAGCACTTGTTTTCCACCCTTTTACATGCTGAAAACTCGTTTGAATAAAGTAAAGAAGATTCATGGAAATATTTGATAATTTTACACAGTCTGCTGTAGACGTTTTAGGCACTCATTTCAAAATCAGTAATGGAATCGTTGCTGTCAAACAACAAAAGGGTAGATGCAAAATGATTAAGATGAAGAGATGGTGCAACGGTTTCAGCAGGCCTTTCACTTCTAACCTTACATTTTCTTTTTCAGAGCCTCAGATTTCAGCATCATTTTCTAAATAAAATTTTCGCTCGTAAGACCACATTTATTAGTTTTTCTATCGACGTTTATGGTCTTGCTACAGTAAACAGTGGAGAAATAAATTCAATTACCTTGTTGAAAGTGATTGGTTCCGGATTCTTTTTACCTGTAGCATAACAGGTTATATTTGGTTACCATATTCTAGAGTCCTTGAAAGTCCTGCACTATCTCTGGATGTACAGTAGTGAGGAGTGTAGTTATATTTGATTACTGAACGAAAGAGAATAGTTTCAATTTTCGAAACCTTCCTAGACTTTGAATATTTCACAAAGCAGTAGAAAACTGGCAGTCTGTCCTACTCTATGTTGCTTTTTCTTACCTTATTCCGTCGAAATGAATGTTCAGAAAATATCTATCCAGTTGACAGCACTTGCCTTAATGCACACAACTACAAAACTGTATTAGACAAGCTTTCGAAACATGTGCTTACAATTTATTTCACTTATTTTTTTACTTTTTGGTGAACACAAGGCATACTTTCTCTGATGATTGATGGCTTCTTCAAACTGTGAAACATTGACGTCAACAGCCTATTCCTTCTTTATTAATCCCGTGATGCGCCATCTATTCTATCTACGTCGTCTGTCTGCTCTTTATTGTAAGCACTTTTGTTTCCTACTCTGTACCAGGTATATTGGCATTGAAAATTTAGGAAGATACCGCTCAGGCTTTTCATTGATATGAGTCTGCTTTAGAAGAAACAATTCATATTGTTTCTTTTGAAGCTATTATAAATGAGTTTCATATTGGTCTAGCTAAAAGCAGTATGAGATAATGAAAATGAATCGACAGTAAAACTCTTTTGTGCCTCCGCTACTCAGAGCTCTCTCAAACATTAGCCATGGCTGTGAACTCTAGAAATGGCTGAAAGTTCGAGATTTTCATCTGATTCTTCACTAATTTTAATTCCAACCCACACGAGTAATATTTTGGCTGCCCCGACGTGTTTTGATGATTTCTTGTATTTATGGACAAGGAACATATTTGACTAGTTTCTGGAAAACGGCGCGCACTGAGTCGTATTTTGAATCGTAATCAGTTAACAAGAAGTTATATACTCTTTCTTGGTGTAACATGTTTTGATTTTCAGTAGATATGGGTACCCATGTTGCTGGTGACATTATCAGTAACAGTAGGATCTACAATTGGTATAACCTCTTGTTTCTTTGGATCTAATCTTTGTTTGCCAGTCGAAGGAGTTCTGGAGCGATTTCGTTGTCCGTTAGTTACATATGTCGCATGAGTTACAGTAACAGTGGTGGTAGTTTGTACTAGCCGTGTAGAAATAAAATGAAATTTTTGAGTATTACGTCCCACGGTTATGCCGGTTAGGCTAAAGGAGACGGTGATAATGAGAGATGAATGAAAAATGGTGGAATGAAGAAAGTGGGAGGAAACGGTAGAACCCCGAGAAAACCCACGCACACGGTGTTTCTCCACCACAAAGTTCACTTGGCGGGAGCAGGGTTTGAATCCGGGACCCCAAGCACCAGAGGTAAACGCTCTACCACTGAGTCACCACGGCCCCAACTAGCCGTGTAGTTCCGGTAACAATACGCGGTTGCGTTTTCTGCCGACCATATGGACCAATATTTAATGGATTTGTTTGAGCAAGATTCGATGGTTCAGGAGTATTGCCAGAGTCCAGGGGCGTACACAGGGGGTGGGCCCTGGGAGTCCGGACCCCCACCCGAAATCCCGACTTTTTTGTAAATGTAGTCTACTTTTAGGGGCAATTTTAGAAATGTTCATATAATTTAACTTCAAATTGTATTTGGACCCCCCAAAACGCTTTTGACCCCTCCCGAAATAAATTCCTACGTACGTCCCTGCCAGAGTCCGCCATGAGAATGAGCACAAACGAATATGAAGAAAAATGAAAAAATGAGTTGATGAAATTCCAAGGACAAGTAACCTTTCGAAAGTAAAATCTTTCGTTAATCTTAGTGCCGTAATTGTGCCATGCTCAAAAGTCGTATTGCAACACTTGGTCCTCGTTGGCACAGTAACTAATACAAGAAAGGTTAGGTTTCTGGTTAAGTATGAGACCCTCTGTTGTTGTTGTTGCTAGTGGCTAGCACCCTTTTAGAGGGTTACGCCCTCTCTTAGGGAAGAGTAGTGCATAAATAGATGATTTAAGGGCTTGGATAACGGTCTCAGAGAAGTTTCTTATTAATTATTATATTAGAATAACTTCTAAGCTCTTAAGGACCTTTCGATCCTCAGTATTTGGCAGAAAAATAATGAAGGTGTAGTTAGTGTAATATCGTACAAGCTGAAACAGTAGAAATATGGAAGGAATAATGGATATATAGAGATAGGTAAATTATATCATACTCGTATAAATTGTGAATGATGAAAATGAAGGATGATGCGATGTGTGCTATCATATCACCACACTAAGAAATGTTAGTCACACAGATAAAGTTATCTTCTCGCTTAGGAACTGCTTTAGTCTTTAATGTAGACAACGGAAGCCCATCTTAGTAGCAGATGGATTCAGTGTACAAATGATGGAAATAGGAGTGGAAGATTATCATGAATTCGATAGTCTGTGAGAAGCTCCTAAACTAAGGCGTCAGGGGGTAGAGTGTAATAGTAGAGAGTGTAGAATAATGACAGCGGTGGACTGTAATATTGAGATGGAGAAGGATGGAGAGCCAAGTGGTACATAGTACTCAGATGTAAAGGGTGTTGGGTTTTATAACGAGAGCGTATGTATGTGAGACGCGTGTGTATGTAAGTTTCAAGATGAAACTGAAGTATAGGAAACTAAATTCGGTTGTACAAGTCGGCTGAAGGACTAGGTAGTTTGACTCGGTATGCAATGCAGAAAGTATGTCGTTCTAACACTAGGAACTTCTAGTAAAACTAACGTGTAGCCGCAATCCATCCAACATTTTCGTAAGTTAACACCGGGCGTAGGAAAGTCTTGTATGTGTTCAGAACTGTATACAGTTTCAGTCCCCAGGACGTTTCGGTAAGCCTTTTCAACAATTTAAGTCTATTGTAGGCTTTAGTTGTGGCTGTTTGAAGATGATCCAAGTGAGATGTTTTTCGAATGTAAGCTCCACGTGGTTTGGTCTACAAGTAGTGAAAGGCGGTTAGGATGTCGATGGACTCTTGATGTTCTTTTCGGAGGAATGAAGACAATGGTCCTATGTTTTCGTGGTATTGATTGTTAGTTGCCACTTGCGACTTAATTGCTGACAATAGAGCAGTGTTGATGGATTAGATAGTTGATCCCATGGCAAGAAAGCAGTGTCACCGACGTATTGAAAGAGTTGAATTTTGTTGGGAAGTGGAATGACTCTCTCGGATGTCGGTGTGATTACACTAACTTTGCGTTCCTAATAGCTATGAGAGGGGTTTTCTTTTCTTTTTCTTTTTTGTCTCAACGGCTTCTTGGTCCAGGAAACGTATTTAGAGCTTTGCACACCGCTTGACAGATGCTATGTTTTAAATTCTATTTAATTTAAGCAGAGTATGCTGTGAATCTTCGACCACTACTTTTACGGCAGTCATGTTATTCCCATAACTGACAGCTGGGCATCTTATTTTCAACGTTTCCCTTTTACCTTTTCTAGCTGTACCTCCTTCACGATGCTTCCAAAATGATTTCTGGTTATGCTTGATAACGTCTTTGTAGTCGTGAGTGTGTTGACCCAGATGGTTGTGGTATGGGTAGTGTGCCTGTCTGGTAAGCGCCATTGATAGGTTGAGTGTGATCACAAAAGACGATCCTCCATGACCGAGTTTTGTATTCCTCAATATGACCAAGTGAATGGCGGAATGGTACCTTATGTAAGGCCAGGGCTGCTATCTTTCTACGTTCTTGACCCACCCCTATCTCAACCTGATGCTTAAGACCATTAAATTCAAATTCAAATTCGTGAATGTGGTTTTGTCGCTATACAATTAAGGTAGGGTTGGCTCTTTACGATAAGGAAATAAACGTACAAATTTTTGTTCATGATTTTTCAGTTTTTTCCTCTGCTTCTTCTACAGCTCAGCACGATGAGCGCAAATGTGACTTTGTCACATTCGTCGATTCACCACCCAGTGTCAGACGGGTAGTGGTTGTGGCTCCGTAACCATGCATTTCTGGGCATATGATCATAAGAACTTTTTTACTTGTCCCCCTCATACGAAATCCGCTCCTGAAATTTACCGTGCATATTTGATCCCCTGTTTCTCTCTTTTTCCGTGAATTATATACTCTGAAACAATCGTTGCCTTCGCTTCACTTAAATTAAGTGACAATACTTTTCAACACAAAAGCAAAAAATATATGTAAATAAAAGAATTATGATAACAGAACCACGACTAATAAAGAAAGTATATTAAAAAAAGTTGAATGTTACCGAAATGAAAATGCTACGCGGGATGTGTAGGATTTCAAGAAGAGGCAGAATGATGAATGAGAGAGTTAGAGAAAGAACCAAGGTTGTAGAGATATCTGTGAAGAGCCAGAAAAGAAGACTGCATTCGCTTGGCCATCTAATGAGGAGAGCAAACGACTATATAGTCAGAAGATAACAATGAAAGTGATGAGACGAGAGATAGAGGGGAACTAGAAGGAAATGGATGGATATGGCTAACGATGACTTCATGGGGAAAGGTTTAACAGGGGAAGACTTCTGCTTCAGGTTTTTATGGAGAAGACTCGTCAGAAACGTCGACCCCAAAGTAGGAAAAGATCGAGAAAGGAGGATGGCTTTATAAATAACATTACACTCTAGACTCATTATGTTAAACAATTTTATTCTGACGGTCAACTCAAAGGTTAGTACTTGGGGAAATATAAATAGTTGCAATTGCATTAAAATATCGTTTTGAGTCTGTGATAACACAAAGTTTTTCTTGATCACGACTAAGTTTTCCAAAAATGTAGGTAGGGTTTGGGTACAAAACCTCGTGGCAACAACCTCGCGGACCAAAACCTCGCCTGGCCAAAACCTCGCCTCCCAAAACCTCGCGGCCCAAAATCTCGCCAGGCCGAAATCTCGCTTGGCCAAAACCTCGCCGCCCAAAACCTCGCGGGACAAAACCTCGCCGGGCCAAAACCCCGCCTGGCAAAAACCTCGCCACCCAAAACCTCGCTCCCCAAAATATCGCCATACCCAAAATCTCGCCTGACCAAAATGTAAATGTTCCAAAAGATGATAAGGATGACGGTATAAAGGACGCTGTTTCAGAAGAAGTATCACGGGTATTTGACCAAGTCCCGCGATACCATATGAAAATTCAGTTTCTGTATTAGAGGATTTCAATGTGAAGGTAGGGCGACAGGATGTTTTTAAACTTGTTATAGGGAAAGAAAATCTGCATAAGGAAAGTAATGACAAATAACAAGGTTAGTTTCGTGAACTTTGAAACATCCAAAAACTTAAAAATTTTACAAAAATCTAATAATATTTATGAAAGTATGAAATAATATATGAGTTTTTACGACGTCCCTTGATTATGCCCTAGAGGTTAAAGGAGACGTAGATGACCAGGATGAAGGAAATGATCGAATAAAGAAAGTGGGAGGAAACGGGAATAGCCCGAGAAAGCCCACGCACACGATGTTTTGTATCTTCTTCTTCTTCTTCTTCTTCTTCTT
Organism: Thermobia domestica; assembly: GCF_964235325.1. NCBI lineage: Eukaryota > Metazoa > Arthropoda > Insecta > Zygentoma > Lepismatidae > Thermobia > Thermobia domestica. The sequence goes on along the minus strand of NC_137458.1, from coordinate 152,715,035 downwards.
CTTCTTATTATTATTATTATTATTATTATTATTATTATTATTATTATTATTATTATTATTATTATTATTATTTGTAATGTGGAATTGTATATTAAGAAACACATTGGGTAAATTTTAAAGAAAAGTTTCATTCGCGGCGAGGTTTTGGCCCGGCGAGATTTTGGGTGGCGAGGTTTTGGCCCGGCGAGATTTTGGGTGGCGAGGTTTTGGCCCGACGAGATTTTGTCCCGCGAGGTTTTGGGCGGCGAGGGTTTGGCCACGCGAGGTTTTGACCCGGCGAGATTTTGTCCCGCGAGGTTTTGGCCGGCGAGATTTTGGGCGGCGATGTTTCGGCCGCGAGATTTTGTCCGTATCCCATGTAGGTAGTATCAGCATGTCTATTACTGCAGAGGGGCAATGGTGCTCAAGATCTCGAGTAGGAGGCATGTCTCCCCAGGTCCCTTGTAGCTCCGTCACTGTTTTGCCCAATAAGTCTTTGATAGCAAGGGTGCCGACGCTGGGGAGGCCGACGGGGCACGGGTCCCCCCAAAGCCCATGTGGGCCCTCGCATTATATTTATGAATATACAACATTTGACATAATTTGAATGCAATTTGTCATAAAAATCCTCATATGTATGCCTTCTGCATGTGAATGCCCCCTCCCAAATTTACAGAGAAATCGGCGCCCTTGCTTGATAGGTATATGATTTGTAATTGGATTTTCTTTTCGTTAAAAGCTAAGAATATTGTAGAATATTTTATATTATTTAAATAAGACAACACAACTTTGAAGTCGGGAAAACTTACCCCTTTTTAAGGCTTATCTTTGTTCAAAATCAATCGCAAGCAACGGGGCATGGAGTCAGAAGGTCTAATGTTATGTAAGCCTACACTATATTCTATGAATTAGTAGTAACTTTTACGCAGGTTATACTGGAAAATTATTTATTTTATTTTCATTGAGTATATATGCAAACTTCTAGTACGGAGTGGATTTAATCTCTCTTTGTTACCAGCCATTTCTAACAAATTTCACTTCCAAACAACAGACAGAATACTGTAGGAAGACATGATACAAAAGTCTTTTAAATGGCATATATTTCACAGAAGTTTTTATGCAATACACACGCTCAGATACGCAAATGATTGAATCGATCTCGCTTCAATTAGTTTTAATATTCGTAATATCTCATTAGGATTTCAAAAGAATATATATAAGTAAAAAATTTGTTAGTGATTTTTGGCACTTTTTCTTTAATAAGTAAGAAGTAATATTTGATACAAGATAGAACAAAAAGATTATATTGTTAAGTTTGCCAACACATATCCAACTGGCATCAATTACTCGCTTCGATGGGTTAAATTAAGAAAAAAATAGTAATTTGTTCCGTCAATCAGTCACTTTTAACTATTACTAAAGCCCTCTCTGATATCGGTTATTTTCGATGACTTTTATAATTCTCTCCTCTCCTCTCCCCCTCGTGGTGTGGCTGAATTTAGATTGAAACGGCATATATATATATATATATATATATATATATATATATATATATATATATATATATATATATATATATATATATATATATATATATATATATATATATATATATATATATCCCTCCTCCAAGTTGCCGGTCAGAATTTGGACTTAAACGGCATCAGAAGTATCACTGTGCATCTCAGTGGCCCCGAAAACTATAAATTCGACACTAATATAGGTCAATAGCAATAATTTATAAAATTTGCTCCCCCTCCCCTAAGTTGCACCATCAAAGGAATACGACAAAACCATCTAAGCTGTAAACTACATCCATGATGAAAATTTCATCGTGATCGATCGGGTGGTTGAAGAGTGATGAAGTCAGAAAGTCATTCACTTTCATTTATATATATATACAGTGGCGGCGGTTGGACGTTAAAAGTGGGGGGGCAAGACATGATCTCAATATTTGTATATCAGTGTTAGTTTTACTGGTTGTTTCTAACACTTTGTTTGTCGAAAGGTTGTATAACTAATAGGATACTATCTTTTTCAGTTAAAATACCGTACATCGTATTTTATATTTTATTAAGTAAATTGACAAGAGCAACACAAGTAGGTACTATAATATAACCCGTGGTACTCTTAAACAACGAAGGTGTAAGAAGAGATTTGATTCCTTGCTTATGAACATCTTTAAAAAAATTGTCTGGAAAATTGTGTGATCAGATTACCGGTAGCTATTTAATAACAAATTTGCAAAACAAATAAATAGAAAGGATAATATTAATCATAGTAATAAATAATGACGCTCGTTTTGGAAAAAGTTATATTGAAACTGGGGATTAATGAACAATTTTTATTTTTAATTCCACACATGCTTCTAAAAGTACGTTATTACTCTTAGAAAGACAGTAAATACTACAAGCACATGAACAAAATTTAAAGAAGTACTTTTGCAGCTTTCCGAAACATGTTAAAGTAAAATTAAAATCTTTCAGTTTTACGTTCCACTGTTATGCCGGCTAGGCTAGTGAAGACGGTGATGATGAGAAGTGAATGAAATGGTGGAGGGAAAAAAGTGGGAGGAAACGGGAGAACCCCGAGAAAACCCACGCACACAGTGATTGTCCACCACAAAGTTCACTTGGCTTGAGCGGGGATCGAACCAAGGACCTCACGCACCAGAGATGAACGCTCTACCGAGCCACCAAGGCCCTTCCGAAATATGTTCGTTGCATTAGGTGCAGTTTTCACTTTCTTGGAATACATCAAAACTCAACAATACTTAGAATCACTCCACAATCCAGTTATACAAAATAATCCTAAAACCTAGAATTATGTTGAGTTCACTCCAAGGCCAGAATCGCATCTATGTTAAAAATTTGATCGCGTTTGGTCGGGCGGTTCAAGAGATTAAAGTGTCACAAATATAGTCACTTACAATTTTATTATATAGATTAGTTGCACATTAATGTTACTATTTACATTTATTGCCGATAGATGATAGGACAATAAGAAGTATTTTTTTTTCCCAGATACTCAATTGTGATATTAGAATTAATGAATTATTTACTATTTTGATACATATTGCAGTATGCTACATTTTTGTTTCAACTGATACCATAAAGTATGCAAATTTTGGACAAAAATTAATGTAAAAGCTCAAACATTCGTTTTACTGTACAATGACTGATGACATCAATCTATATTTTAACGAGAGCAATTTCGAAAATGCTTGTTAAGATTGACTCCCTAGCTAGGGAGCCAATAGTTTCTTTTTGGAGAAGGTGCAGGGTTATCAACACCAACTTTCGTCTGTTCGAGAGTTGGTGGTGATACGTGACCTGTGCCATGAAATTAAGCAATAAAACCGAAATTTTCTTTGTATTTGCACATTCGTATTGTAGTTTATTTCATGCGCGGTGGCTCAGTGGTAGAGTATTCTCCTCTGGTGCTTGGGGTCCCTGGTTCGATCCCAGCTCGCGCCGTGTGGACTTTGTGGTGGACAAACACCGTGCTCATGGGTTTTCTCGGGGTTTCCCCGTTTCCTCCCACTTTCACCATTTCACTCATCTCTCATCATCACCGTCTCCTTTAGCCTAACCGGCATAACCATGGGACGTAAAACTTAAAGATTCATTTAATTTTTTCTAGTTATTTCACATTTAAGTATGTTATGAACGTTATTTACAAAGAGGAAAACAAGCACAAGGATAGCTCTATAATGTAGCCTCAAAGTCACATGCCTTTCCAATTAATAGGAAGAAAAATAATTAAGAAAACATATGACATTTATGCTTGTAAACGCATTAGAAACGACCGAAGAAAAATATAGTTATTTCAATATGTAGTTCGCAACCTTGATTGATGTCTAACTGTTAGCATTTGGATTCTCAGGTAAAGTGATGGAGTTTTATTACGTAGTTGCTTAAACTTGCGCCCGTACTCAACAAGGGGTAATGCTAGGAGTGAAAAGAAAACAAAACTATATGACATTTAACCTACGGGACCTTGCTTTGAGGTAGGTCCCAGTAAAAATGTGACGATGAGTCAACATTGGACGGCAGATGGTAAGAGAAGTACCTAACTCTGACAGAAGGAAATTGCAATTGATCTGTGTAAATTAGGAGTAATATATGTGACAAGTGGCGCATTTAAGATTTTGTTTCGGAGGAGCTATGCACAGCACGTGAATAAGCACTTATTCTCGTTTTGGGTGCCGACAAATTTTAATGAAGTTCATTTTCATTCTTTTAATATTTGTATGATAACACTTCCAGGTATGAAGAATGAAAACATTAAACGAGAGTGGGCAGAAATAATTGAAAGTTAGATAATACCTAAATTATCAAGAAGGAAATGAGCAGGAGGGAGGTATAAAATTCGGTGACGGTACATTTTAGAAAAATAAATATCGTTTAAAATTGAATACAGATATCGCGATAAGGAAAAGAAATGTAAGTCATATAAAGTAAACGGTGAAATTTGAATGAAATAATCAAAGAATAAGACAGTTATGAAAAATAGAAGAATATTATTACACTATATTTTATTAAACAACATATAACATTTTGTTCTTACAAATTTTTCACAACTAATTTAATAACATGACATTTTTTAAAACAGCTTCTTGTGATTAGGGCCTATATTAAGATCCATACTTCACATTTTGTAAGCTTAGTTTACTGTCTCTAAATAAGGAATGGAAGACTGCGAGTTTCTTTTTTGATTCGCCAGATCGTCTATCACTTTCTGAACGTTTACTTTTTCTTCTCTATGTATTGACATCATTGCTAGTTCATTTAGGCGTGCCTGCCCTGTTGTACTTCTCAGGTAAGTTTTGATTCTCTTCATAGTAGAGAAATAACGCTCATTCGTTGCAGTGGACACTGGTAAGATGATTAGTAGTTGTAGCAAACAAAATACATTAGGAAAGATAGTACGTTCACAAATTACTTGGCAACTAGTCCTGTCGTCTCAACCGTTGGTAAAAGACTTTTAATTCTGCCCCTATTGTTGTATAGCCAGCGAGTAAAGGATCTGAATTACAGAAATCTTAGAACTGTTGTAAACCATCAGTACTACTAAATTGAAATTGTGAGAAGCACAATGAGAATAGACAGCTAGAGGCTTATTCTGTTGAATGAAAACATGAGCTCCGCGCAATTTTCCTGCAGCTCCATCAGCTGCAGTTTCATCCTGTCCTGTTAACTCTTTCGCTGCCACCTTGATTTCAGTGTTCCAACCGAATGTGCCACGTACACTTGGGCAACATTTAACCTTTTGCAACAAAGTAGCTACATCTAGCGAAAACCAAGCACAGTACAGAAAATTACCAGGCCATACTGTATGCCACCAGAGTATGAAAGTTCTAACTTGCTAGAGGTCTGCACGGGACGGAATTTTTAGCCCAGACCCGGCCCGCTCTCCTGAATTTATAATGTGAGGCCCGATCCGAGTCCGAAATATATTTTAGCATTTACGCCCAAACCCGGCCTGAGTTCGTGGGATAATCAAATGATCTCGAAATAAATCTGAATTACAGATACTTAATCATTAACGCAGGGGGGCATGATGGCTCAGTGGTAGAGCGTTCACCTCCGGTGCTTGGGGTCCCTGGTTCAATCCCAGCTCGCGCCGTGTGGACTTTGTGGTGGAGAAACACCGTGCTCGTAGGTTTTCTCGGGGTTCTCCCGTTTCCTCCCACTTTCTTCATTCCACAATTTCATTCATTTCTCATTATCACCGTCTCCTTTAGCCTAACCGGCATAACCGTGGGACGTAAAACTTAAAGATTTCATTTCATTTTTAAATCTTAATTTTGCAGTTGTGCTTTAAAAGATCTCCAGAAAGAAGTACCAATAAATATCGTTATACAGTATTTTTACAAAGTTAGGCCCGAGAAATATAGCTGTATATTTAAAAATTTACTGCCCGAGCCCGTGCAGACCTCTAATACCTGCGTGCCATATTACAGAGAATGTCTACAAATGAGAACTACCTCATGACGCCAAATGGAGTCAATGGCACACAGCGATAGGTATGAATGACGTCATATGGCTCAAGTGGCAGCGAACGAGTCAAAAATCAAACAGCAAGACAAAAGTGTATCAGATTTTCAATTATGGCATCGACAAGACTTTTCGTGTCAAATCACACACTGGAACAGACTGCAGAAAGTCTTCCCAAATCTTGAGATCTGAAGATAACTAACGAACAAAAAGAGACAGCTGTTTTACTCCTGCAATATCCGCAGTTCCATTCGCAAGAACTGAGAAAGTTTTTGCGTTATTTATGCGATTAATTACTGTTTTCAATAGTTGTGTGTTAATACAGGGCTTGAACTCATTTTGGACACCAGGACTTATGTATTTGTCTCTTTTACCAACCCCCTCCAAAGTTTCTCTCAAGGCCTGGTCACCTTTCGCGCTATATTTCAAAATAACTCGGAAGTTACCAGAGTTTTTGTTCTCCCCATTATTCGCTATTGGGAACTATTCGTTTTCTGTTTCTTTTCCTACTTCTTCCCTCAAGTTTTTATCTATTTAGTGCTGTATATGGTGTGTTTTGTTTTGCATCACATGAATAAATGTGTCATGAATAAAGCACGGAATCTTTGTGGCAAGCGCACTTTGAATGGTTATTGAAACACTCGATAGTATGTTTCCACTTGTCAAATTTAACTATCACCAGAGAACCAAGTTTTTGATGACTTCCTTTGCCTGAATAGTCCTAACAAAAAACACACAGTACTTACAGAATGCACCGTCTTGTTTTGGAGGAGAATATGCTAACGAAAATATTTCTGGAACAAACTCACGTTGAACTTTCGAAATTACCCATTTTCCTTACTTTGTGGAAATTTGAAATTTGCATCCGGCATGAAGAGATCCTTTAACGCTGAACATTATCGTCAAGAATATAATTAGCTAACTGCAAATACTCATTAATATAATTTTTATGTGGTTCTTTCAAAGTGTCATTAATGAATTACATAGTAAGAAAAATCTTCCTTACCTGCAGTGTCCAGTAGCGATGAAGGAAGCGCTTGGGATGGAAGAGGTATCGAAGAACCTGGCTCTGACTGTCTCGAAACTTCTTTCTGGTGAATGGAGTCATTGGTTCGATCCCAGCTCTCGCCAAGTGAGCTTTGTGGTGGACAAACACCGTATGCGTGGGTTTCCTCAGGGTTCTATCGTTCCTTTGCACTTTCATCATTCCACCATACACCATTTAATTTATTTTTCATCATTACCGTCTTCTTTAGCCTAGTCGGCATAACTGTAGGACGTAAAACTTTAAGATTTCATTTCATTTTCATTTTTTCTCTCGAAACCACTCCTTACAGCAAGGTTCCTCATTTCAAGGCACTTTTAACGTAAAATAGTTAGATATTCGTCCACTTCTTTTACGACTCACTTTTTTCTTATGCCAAAAAAACACTTAACAAACTGCTTTTCTTTTGTACACACACGAATTGCTTACAAAACTTGACAAGAGAAAGCGCGCTTAGGTTTAGTAAGTTAAACAGCACCAAGAATAATTCAATCATTTTGAACAAAAGTTTCGCGAGTTATGTTACTTCTTAGTGGTCCGGCGACTGCTATGCACAGTACTCAGAGTTGGAAAGGAGATAAGGTGATGAATTCCCCCGCCCTTTCAAATCATGCTTGCATTGGGTTTAACAATAAAGAAAAAGAGAACAGCAAATGGAAAGAATTTAGAATTTTCTTTCGCCTATTGTTAATTGATTTTAAGTTGTTAGAACAATGGGAAAATGTAAAGAACTGAGTTATGCAACTGTATTGCATTTTTTTAAAACTGCCAATGAAGCGCGATGGTGTTTCACAAAACTAATAGCGTTGCCAAATTTATTCACAAACTTGGAACGTTGAACAGTCATACATATGCTTCTACATCATGTTGCATCAATGCCATCGTAAGTGTCTGGTGTCTATTTTTCATCGTGAAGTGACGTACACCATACCGTAAACGTCGCCAACACCTAGTGGCTCATTTGCTGATAAATTTCCATAGTCGATATAATGATGCGCCGAAGGATTGCCGCTACTATGCCTCTGGTAGCAGGGTTTTGTCTAGTCGAAACAGATATCTAGAGTCGGGTGTTGAAGTTACCACCGCATAACAAGGAGGACTTCATTTTGGTTCGCACTCCTTCGATTCGTCACGGAGAATCGCGAAGGAACCAACACGAACTATCGCCAGTCATGTGCATGCTGTTATTATTATATATTATTTTTTCCTGTCGATTTGTTCCTAAAGCGAGCTCCGGGGATCCAAAGCAACCCTTGCTTCTACATCATGAAGCGAAAGCTCTTGAGATGAGTGAGTATAATTGTATGAATTTAGATGGTACTGTCGTCGATCATTATAAAGTGAGTATTGGAGAACTATGAAATAAAGTAAAATTTCGTTATAAAATTGCATGGTGAACGCATTTTATCTGATCGCAAAGGGTTATCGTCGAATATACATAGTTACAGGATCACTCTGATTGGCCAAATTAAAAAGACGTCAAGATTTATCACTCTACAAACGCTGTTTTCTTCATCGCCTCCGTGGCAAAGTAGAAAGAACACGCGTCTAGTAATCATAAGGTTGGTTATTCGCGCCGACCCTGTGGTACTTTTCTTAGTGATTTTCAGACTCACCTTAATGTAAACAAATCATGCATATAGTCGATTTAACGTTCTTTGGGGGAGTAATTTTGTGGTTCATTGGCGTTTCATCGCTTCTCTGCCGCCGGTGGTATAATTTTCAAAAGGGAAGTGGGACTACTGCGGATCGTCTTTGCGGCATCGCCAATTTTTGGCGAGATGTCCCTAGTTGCCTATCGGTGACGCTTACGGCATGCGAGTACGGTGACTCGACGCTTACGGCATAGGGTTATTATGAAACATCAGGAAAAACTACGGAGAAAACTTTTGATGAACAACAATTAAAAGTAAGCTCTTCCTGTAATTTCTCACCTATTCATTCTGCTGAGTGGCTTGGTTCTGGAAACTCCAGTGGTGACTGTTCTCACCCTTTATAACCCATACACACAAAGGCGTCAATGGGAAAGCGGAGGGGGAATTGTTCACCTGAGTTTGAGAATTAAATATATTTTAATCGATTGTCAACTAATATACTAGGAAAAAACGTGAAACTCTTACGTCAGTGGAGGATGTTACTCCCCCCCGGAGGCAAATCTGAAATGACGCTCTCGCAAACACACGTTAGTAGTAATGGCCCCACCCTGTCTCACTTTGGACTTTGACCCCAACCTTTGTGACGTCATAGGTCAAAGGTCAATGACCTTGGCCCGGGGTCAATGACCTAGGGGTACATAGGACCACCCCCTCTAAATTTTGGCAGGGGTACCATGGCCCACCCCCTAAATTTTGGTAGGGGTACCTAGGACTACCCCCTTAAATTTTGGAAATTGCCAAATCTAAAAATTGGCTGTGGTAGCCTAGGACCATAGTATGTACCTCTATCAGTATTGGGTGTCTATGTCGTTCCCTTTCATGGGTAAAAAATTGCCAAAAATTCAAATTTCGGGGGTTTTTGACCTAATTTATCCCCTTTGATGAGGTATTATTACCCTATATAATTATATGGGCGTATACAGGGGTCCATTACCTTTCATAAGACATGGGTACATTAATTCACCCCTTGAAAAATTAGGGAGGGGTACCTTGGCCCACCCCTTAAATTTTGGAAATTGACCAATTTAAACATTGGGTGTTATAGTATAGGACCCTAATATGTATTATGATAAATTTGGATGGTCCACCTCGTTCCCTTTTAGGGGTACAAAATTGCCAAAAATATAAACGTAAGCAATACGTTATACCATGTGTTTGGTTTTTGGTCGATTTTATCCCCTTTGATGAGGTGTTATTATCCTATATAGTTATATGGTCATGTATAGGGGCCCATTCCCTTTCATAAGATATGGGTATATTTGTGCACCCCTTTAAAAATTTGGGAGGGGTACCTTGGCCCACCCCTTAAATTTTAGAAATTGCCCAATTTAAACATTTGGTATTATAGTACTGGACCCTAACATGTATTATGATAAATTTGGGTGGTCCACCTCATTCCGTTTTAGGGGTACAAAATTGCCAAAATATAAACGTAAGCAATACGTTGTACCACGTGTTTGTTCTTTTGGCCCATTTTATCCCCTTTGATGAGGTCCTATTACCTTATATGGTTATATGGTTATGTATAGGGGTCTATTCCCTATCATAAGACATAGGTACATTTGTGCACCCCTTTAAAAATTTGGGAGGGGTACCTTGGCCTACCCCTTCATTTTTAGAAATTGCCCATTTTATACATTTGGTATAATAGTATAGGACCCTAATATATATTACCATAAATTTGGTTGGTTCACCTCGTTCCCTTTCATGGGTACGAAATTGCCAAATTTTAATACATTCACGTGTTTGGTTTTTTGGCTCAATTTATCCCCTTGGATGAGGTCCTATTACCTTATATGGTTATATGGTCATGTATATTGGTCCATTTCCTATCATAAGATATAGGTATATTTGTGCACCCCGGGAGGGGTACCTTGGCCCACCCCTTTAATTTTGGAAATTGCCCAATTTAAACATTTGGTATAATAGTATAGGACCTAATATATATATATATATATATATATATATATATATATATATATATATATATATATATATATATATATATATATTACTATAAATTTGGATGGTCCACCTCGTTCCGTTGTAGGGGTACGAAATTGCCAAATTTTTAGTACAACCACGTGTTTCGTTTTTGATCTAATTTATTCCCTTGGATGAGGTCCTATTACCTTATATGATTATATGGTCATGTATAGGGGTCCATTTCCTATCATAAGACATAGGTACATTGATGCACCCTGGGAGGGGTACCATAGCCAATCCCTTAAATTTTGGAAATTTTCCAATTTAAGCATTCGGTATTATAGTACATGACCTCAATATGTATCATGATAAATTTGGGTTGTTGTACCACGTGTTTGGTTTTTGGCCCAATTTTTTCCCTTTGATGAGGTTTTATTACCTTATATGGTTATATGCAGGGGTGGATAACTTAACGTAACTGTAACGTAACGAAAATAGCTCTCTGTAACAAAATTATTGGTTATTTAATGTAGGTAGGTACAAGGTATACCACCAATTTTTGTTACGACACCGTAACGTTATTCGAGCATGTAACGTTATTGTACCGTAACTAATTGAAGGAACAAATCTGTTTCTGGTATGCTTTATAACTCCTCTGGGCAAAAAATCCAGCTTTCGTACCACCAGAATGAGATTCTTTCCTATGCGGGTATCTAATGGAACGAAAATGTGCGGAACAGAAGCTATTTCGTTACAAAGACTATTTGCCACATGAGTAACACAGTTGATCAGATAGGTTTGGTAAAGGTATTGTGTTCATCAGTTACAGATCTTATCAGATCTTTGGAGAGTTCCTTGGCCATGGTTTCAATTGTATTGTTCTTCAGAGGGTCACATTGAACTTCGTTCTTCAGGTGGTGAAGCAGAAAGAAATTTCACTTTCATATGTTGTTATTGCAAATCTAAAGCAGTAAGGAGAAAAAGGAACTTGATCGATTTCTGTGAATATCACAGGGGAAAGTCAGTCACAAGGCAGGTGGAACCGTGGAAGGGGCAGCAGGGTCAGGGGGAAGCATAGAGTGAGCCAAAAGTGGCAAAGGGGAGGGAAAAATAGACAATGTCTTTCATTCTTCATCTTGCTTTGTTTTCATAGCGCTCTTCGCTGTCCACAAGAGTAGGATTATTTGATGTGAAACCTGCTCCATGAATGGGGGCGCAAGCCTGTGAAAATCATATTATTATTATTATTACTAAAACAAAACTTTACAGTTCTATACAATCCACAAAATAGCTAGAAAATTGTGTGATGCATGGCCACGGGGTATTTCAGCGGAGTTTGCTGATTCTTAATCCCGGCAGATCCCCAATTGGTTCACTATATTGAGTAAAGATATTATTATTATTATTATTATTATTATTATTATTATTATTATTATTATTATTATTATTATTATTATTATTATTATTATTTCTAACGAGCGTAGGCTAGTGGTTAGCGTTCTTCCTTCGCAAAAGGGAGATCCTAGATGCAAAGCTTGTGGCTTGCTACCCTGACTAGTTACACCAGTTTTTTCGCGGTTCCACAAGGTGAATGTCGGGATGTTATCTTTAAGCATAAATCCTGCCTGATTTTCTTCTTTCCTTTTTCCACTATTGATGTTAAAATATTCTGTTGTAAATTGGCCTTAGAGGCTGTATTTGAAATATTGTTACATAATTAAATGAATGTTTAGAGCACACCAGGCACGCGTCCAATTATTATTATTATTATTATTATTATTATTATTATTATTATTATTATTATTATTATTATTATTATTATTATTATTTTCTGGATCCAAAGATTTTTCGGGGGTCTTATACGTATATTGTAGTATTTAACCTGTGTTATTCAACATCTGAAAAGACTAAGTAATTGTCAATTAGTGTCTCCTATTTCTCAGAAAAAATGATAGTGCTAGAGATATAAAATACAATTTTTAGGCCATATCATTCATTTCGATATGAAACAAATATACTTGTGTTAAGAAAGTTCACAAACATTCGTCAACCTACGAAGTTTAGTGCGGGCGGGGAATCTGAATTCAGTAGACCCCACGTAGCTCCTGGTTTCAATTCTCAGTAGGAGCTAAAGTGTTACCCAGCATCTTGAGACAATGGGAAAACTTCCTAAGTTAAGACTACGGTAGACTAGCGGAATCTGGTTACGTGCTATGTGTCTTCCTTTCACTTGCAGCAATAATGCTATTGTTTAGAGTTAAAATTCATAAAGTATACTGCGGGGGGAAGGGGGAGTAAATTCAATCCCATGTTGCAAGTTTACACATGTACATGGAAAACAATATTTCAATTTAAACTATGTAAAATATTTTTATGACAAAAGTTGGTATATACTATATTTTCATTATGACATCTTGTATATCCCTCAATTTTAGGTTAAAATCTGCCAAGAATAAAAGTTTAAGTTCACCTTTCTCCATAAATTTTTTAAAAAATGTATGTATGGTCAACGATAATTTTCGTTAGAAAGTATTCGATTTTGGGTAATTTGGCGTACTTTTATTTGAGGCTTCCCGATTTGTATTCCCTCTGCTCTGAGTTAAAAGCAATAAGAAATAAATTAGTGGGTTTACCCTCCTAGCCCCCGTGCATTTCTTTTAGAGTTCAATGGTAAATTTTCTATAATTTATTCGATACAATATAATGTTTTTTTTTTTTTTTTTTTTTTTTTTTTACTCTTTCCATAATCCCCAGTGCTTGGAATTAAAATCACTCAAGAATGAGCGGTGAATTCAACCCTCTTCCGCCTGAACTTAAAAAACATTTTTCTCGATAATTTCCGTTACAACTACAGCGAGAAAAAATGAGTGATACGTAAAATTGTATGTTACATTTGTATTATCCTGTAGTTTTTGGACTTAACGTACAGCAAACGTATAACTGAAAACGCATGTTTTATAATACTTTCTGCATAAGTATTCCAATTCCATCTGTACATACTTTCCGTATGAAACAATATAGGCTATCAGGATCTCACATGCAAATGGACGTATATAACATATAGTCGACGAAGGTAACATACATATATGTATATTATAAGGAAGACTATTAGATATCCCACATCGTGCAACGACATGATGTAACATCTAAGGGCAGGGCCTATGTAGCATACGGATAACGTTTGTTCCCTACTGATTTCTGTAGTAAGCAAGTGGATTCCGTATATTTGTACAATATACCGCTGTCCGGAGAACGAATTTTTCTCAGTGTATGGGTAGTGGATCTGAAAAGGAAGGGGGGCCGCGGTGGCTCAGTGGTAGAGCGTTCACCCCTGGTGCTTGGAGTCCCGGGTTCGATCCCAGCCCCCGCCAAGTGAACCTTGTAGTGCACAAACACCGCGTGTGGGGGGTTTCTCGGGATGTTCCCGTTTCCTCCCACTTTCTTCATTCCACCATTTCATTCATTACTCATCATCACCGTCTCCTTTAGCCTAACCGGCATAATCGTGGGACGTAAAACTCAAAGATTTCATTTCATTTTTTTTCTGAAAAGGAAGGGGGGTTGCATGACGTCATGCCGTCCTCCGAGCCTATCTTTGCCCATTTTATTATTTTTTTTTTTTTAGGAAGTGGGGAATGCCATAGATATTTTTTTGTGTGTGGGGTAAGGCGTTTAGTCGCCTTCCCCGGTTATAACTGTTCGATTTTAGTGTAATATGCCGTATATTTTCCTTAAGGCTTCCTAATCATTCACTCTACATGGAGCCGAAATCAGTAAAAAAATAGCTTAGTGGTTTTACGTTACCCTCTCCCCGATTATTTATAGTTTCACAATAACTTATATAAATCTCATTCGGTTTGATGCAGTATTATATATATTTTCTTTCACTTTTTCCGTAATCTGCTGTTCTTGTAATTAAAATCGGTCATAAATGAGTGATGAATCACTCCCTCGCCCCTTTCTTTATATTAAGAAATATGTCCAAGATATATTTCGTAAAAATATTAGATTTTCATGGAATATACTTTTTGAAGCTTTAAATTCATTTCCACTACTTCGATTTAAACTAGGTAGTGAACTTATTTTTTAACTAATTAATAATATAGAAAACCATATCCAATTTACTTGAAACTTAGTGCAAACATACCAACAATAAATAAGGGATAATGTTTATTTTCCTGTTCTGTGAAAACTAGTATAAAGAGTTAATGGCCCCTCTCGAAATATTTTGCAGCTAAATCTGAAAGTAGTAGAAGAATATGACTAATTCAGTTATAGCTCCGTTCATACATACATTACAATAGTAAAATAATATATTATGAACTTTATCTTTTACATGAAAAGCCCGTTCAAGGGAAATATTTTCGACCCTTCGGAAATATTTTAATGCCAGTGAGAGAAACGCTAGAACACGTCCAGTTACCTTGAATTTGTATATATGTACATACTAACGATAAAATATGAGCACTTTTTTCTTTTCTGCGGAAACCCACGGAAGGGACAACACATCTCTAAACATTTTGCGGCTGACTCCGAAAATGGCAAGATATGTCTAGTTCACTTAAAATTACGTGCATACATAATACCTAACAATAAAATAATAGTTTTCTTTTAAGTCAGCAAGAAAATTAAAATGGCAAAATCCCCTTCGAATTATTTAGCAGAGATTGTCGAATATGTCATATCAATATGTACTATTAACTTATAACTGCGTACAACAGCTGAAAAGGAATGAATCCAGAGGTTAGCCTGGTGAAAAATACCCCAGAAATTCAGAATTTCCCCGGGAAAATCATGCAACAGTTTTATATTATGTAGGTTTTAGTTTTATGTATTTACACCAAATGTAGTAAAAATATAAAAAGTAAAATTGTTGTGTTACTCTATTTACAGTATAGTAGAATCTTAACAGATAGGAAACGATTTGTAGCTATTATTATTATACTAGCGTATCTCCGAGATTTTACTTTGTCCATTGTTTTTAGAAAAATGAAATACTATTTATATTATTTTCTAAGGTTGCTAAACCCATCGATTTTTGCAGAACATTTACTCCTCGCGATAGTATTCCTGGCCTGGACTAGTGACAAAGTTAAATGTGTGGTAAGAAAGATTTGGGACACTTGGTCCAACATTCGATTCGAAACGACACACAGACTGAGTTGGGTCTTGGTCTCGTCTCGAATTATAAATCTATTTAATACTTCATCTTAGTTTTTTTTTTTTTTTTTTTTTTTTTTTTTTGATGATGATGGGGCATCAGCAGCATTAAATTATTTTGAGTTCTTTTGGAAATGGCATCGTGAGGCCATTCCATTCTTTAGGAGTTAAATTGAGAGGATAATATTTAATTCAACTTAAAGATGTATTATTACTGGGGACACTAATAATTTTACTGAAATGGGCCCAGATCACATTTCAGCAGGATTTATGTGCCTATGTTTATGGGATGTGGTGAACCTATTCCATGCAACATTTATACATTCATGTTAGTATTGTATCATATGGATTAGAAAAGTTTTATCTTAAAGTGGGCCCTTCTTGATTAGCGGAAAGCTTAAATAGGAGGAGGAATTGTCCCTCCTGCCGTCCATAAGTATGGCCATGGCAAAAGATAATTCTTGTCAAACTTTTGATAACTCTACTCTATTTTGACTACAAAACAAATTATTCTGAGAGACGGAAGACATACAAGGTAAAAGTTGCTTTTCAAATAGATTCCTGACCTATATTTTGAGAGGTCTTTTGAGGATAAAATTTATCAGTTATGAGTTATGAGCGAGGGGTAGTATAACTCATGTAAAGTTATTATTTTTTGTATCTAATTTGGAGTCTAAGTTTGTTTCCTTTAACTTCTATCTACATTTTTCTTGTTTCACCTAATTTTGTTATTTTTTTAATGTATTTTGAATTCAGCCGAATGATAAGCAAGCAATCGATATCTAACAGGTTGATTGCCATGAGCATCATATGTGGTGCTCAGCTTATTTTTCTGTGGAGCCATGAGCACCATATATGATGCTCAAGCTCGATATCACAAATTACTAACGTATTCAGGTTCTTGAGCATCATATATGATGCTCATTGTCACAAATTACTGTGAGACCATGAGCATGACATATGGTGCTCGCCTCCCATTGGTACATTTTCGGGAGAAGCAAAATATCGCGACAAAAATGTGACATGACTATCCATAATTGAGACAAAAGTAAGAAGAAATTTATGGCCTCCTGGAAACAGTACCCTCAAATCACCTTGGCAGTCAACCTACTAAGGAGTTCTCATGATACCGCTAAGGTATCTTCAAAATCAAACTATGACTTTTAAACATTTTGAATATGTTTGCAGCTCTGAAAGGAAGAACTTATTGAAGCATGCTTATAGAGTTTGTTCCTCTTGTTTGGTATAAGAGATCTTTTTTTTTTTTTTTTCCTGCAACCCATATTGAACGTACAATAGCTTCCAAACAACTAAATTTCATATAAGCCAATCATCATTTTTCTTCAAGTGAGAAGAATTTAACTTTTGGATCTCGCTGCTAGAACGGTGTAATTGTTTATTTTGTATGTGTAAGGAAGACCTAAAAATTACACAAGAAAGAAAAAATGAAGACAATCCGGCAGGTAAGTTAATAATATTTTACTATTATTTATACATATCAGGCTAGCTCTACTATACTGGTAATAGTTAATAAAAGTGTGTGCTATTTCCTACTTGATAGCCAATGCATATAGACTTGATACTTCATTTTATTAAATTACATTTGAAAACTGCGTTTCAAATACATTGGGCCCCATGCAGAATTGTTGTCAGTATTGTATTGAGTTAGACTGACGCATGATGCTAACTTACAATTTAAAATACGTTAATAAAGTTAGCAACGACCTCCAGCATATTCACAAGGGACAGTTTCGACTTTTGCGCAGGGTTGTTCAAACGCATTAGAATTAATCAATGATTATTCTCTTTTACTTTGATTTGTTCTAATGTATTTGGACAACCCTGCGGAAAAGCCGTGACTGGCCCTTTTCTGTATAAATCCTTGTTATCTTCACAAACTTGTTTCTAAATACGAAAGTCAGCATCACGCGTTAGTCAAATTCTTAATACAACGCTGAAAATGACTCTCCATAAGGCTCAAGATGTCTTGTAGCTTTGTTCCATTTTCTCTTCCAGTAAAATATTCACTATTATTTCGACTAAAACGTATTATTATTATTATTATTATTATTATTATTATTATTATTATTATTATTATTATTATTATTATTATTATTATTGAATTTGTGGTATTATCATCACTCTCTGATACTTATATGAAAGGTTGACCTATGAATTAAATAAATAAATAAAGATAAAGAGATTAAAATGTAACTAAAATGTGAGAGGAAACAGAAGAAGTCAAGAAAAAAAAACTCAAGCATACGTTGTTTGTCCATCACAAAGATACCTGGGACAATCCGGGATCAAATCAGGGACTCTACGTACCCCAGTTAAGTGCTCTGAAGCCACCACGGTTTGAGACAGTAAAAAATCGGTAGTTCAATGGTAGAGAGCTTACTTGTGGTGGGTGGGGTCCGTGGTGCGATTCGCGGCCAAATAAGTTTGTGGTGGACAACAGTGTGTCTATGGGTTTTGTCGGGGTATTTCCGTTTTCTCCCACTCTCTGATTCCACCAATTCTTCCAACATCATTCACTTGCTTCCATCATCATCTCCCTTAGCATAAGGGCCTAATCGTGGAATATTAACCTGAAATTTGTTTTTCTTTCCTGAGTGAGGTGTGAGTTTCTGACTTTTGCAAAGCTGCTGAATATCAGCATGAATGTAGGATAATTTAGTCAGATATCAACATACATATTACCTTTTATTCAACGAGAGATAAAAATCCGTCCTTGGAAAATTGTCTGTCGCAAATAGATAGAACAGAGTCTCTTTTCAGTGAATCTTTGAGTGATTCTTGTTACTGTACCTGTCGAATTCCAGATCAATTAATGCTTTGTTAATTGTTAATATTTTTTATGCCAGTTTATTAACATTTAATACTGTAAATCTTCCTTCTGTCTTATTATAGTGTGTCGATTTAAATTTCTTCTTCTCAAACTTTGCCGCGAGTCATGCTTATATCATTTTCAATGGTATCCATACATTCAAAGAACAAATGATTGACAGTTTGTGCCCTTTTCTGCAAAAGCAGGATTCATTATCAATTATTCCTAACTTTTTCACCGTTTTCTTATACGGGCTATATGCTCGCTTAGCAACTGGAAGCAAGGCGTCTTTATCTAGTTGAAAATCTAAACTCAATCTCTCACATCCAGAGACAGTTGATAAGTATTCTTACCTTTCGTTGATTCATCCCAGTTTTTGTTTTCAAATTCTAAGAATTTCTTTCTCCAACATTATTAATATTTGCTTGGCATTCATTGTTTCTTTCGAAGTCTTCCTGATTTAAGTAAGTAATTGTATACCATCCTCAATACAGATGCCTGTTAAAATCTGTGGTGTAATAGCTGGGGTAGTTCACATTGCTCCTGTAAGCATTAACAAAAAGAATCACTATGGCCTATCTAATGATTCTCTTATCGTAACGTTTTCTAGTAGTAATATGACCTCATATGCTCGAAGCGTGTAGGAAATTACAAATTCCCTTGCCCACGTGAATAAGATTTTATTATAATATTTTCTTTCGAATATAAATAACGTGTTAAATAAACTGAACTCAAATTAGTAAGCTCTTGTTCCCCATAATTCTGTGGGCGCCTCTGTTTCGTAAATACCGAGCGAGTGTAGGTTGGTAGTGTTATTCGTCTTGATTCGCAATCGAGAGGTTCCAGGTACACACGGTGGCCGCCCATCGAGGTTTGACCAGAGCTTTTCCTCAGTCTCACCAGGCAAATGCCAGGATAGTTAGTACCTATAGAAGAGCCGTCAGAGGATCGTCTCTAAAGTTTCTTACGTCGAATTAATAAACAGCCAAAGTTCCGTATTTAATACTTTTTTTAACTTATTGTAAAGGTTTACGTCGTACGAGGGAAAATCGTATGAGTGTCTAAAGTCTCAAAAATAATTTGTTGCGCTGATTTACATTTGTCATATACTACCAAATTGGGTAGTAGATTAATAAACAGGAAAAAAAAAGAGAGAAGTGAAGAGGAAAATAGTGTCATGGTTTTATTAGTTATTATCCTGGCATTGCCTGACGAAAATGAAACTGTGGAAACCGAAAATCTTTAGTCAAAATCAGTGGCGGCTAATGTTAGTGTTGCAGCGTTGCGCAACGACCAAAGTATTTCAAGAAAGAATATTATGAAGAGTAAATACTTAGTAAAGAACAGAAAAATACTTTTTAATACTCGCATATATACACTTTAAATAACATATTTTTTTAGTTCTGTAACTGTCCGTTCCGTTAATCCGTTTTAAAAAGCGAAAATAATCCGTCATACAGTCTCTAATTTATATTGTGTTGCAGCGAGCATACAACGACCAGATTCCTTCAGCGCTGCAATTGGAGCAAATGTTAAGTCTCCTTTCCCCTATCTCAGAAGTTAAAGGGACAGGTTTTTGCAGTGCTTCTGCAACACAGCACGGTTTCCAGTGAACGAGAAGGTTTTTCGCGCTAAATAAGATTTCTGAATTTTCTTTTACTAGCAATTAACAAATGGAATTTGTTTTTATGCATTCATATTTTTAAATTACGGGCCATACTGAAGCAAATCAATACAATGACAATTAAAAAAAGTGAATGCAGAATTACAAAATAAGAAAGAAAATATCTAGTAGAGGAGAAAACAAATGAAAGTAGACCCGCATTTACAAGCTAATTCTTAGCTTATATTGACAATAAAGGCTTCTTCTACAGTAATTTGTGACTCAAATATTAATAAGTCAGTATGTAGAATCGCTCCCCCCCCTCTGTGGATAGTATTTTAGTATAAACATATTTCTTTATAAAATAAGTATATTTTATACTCTTGATAATTTCCACATAAAACTGTATGATGGGGAACGCCACATTGAATTTGGGACTAGTTAGCAATGCTCAGGGGCGTAACCACGAGAGGTATCCACCGGGTCCGGACCTCCCAAAATTTTCGAAACTTGACTAACAATTGTAGACTTTCTTAACGAACTATACTTGTTTAACAGAGAAACGATTGTATTTTATTTTACGCCTCATCATGTACTTTTTCTTTTCTTACAGAAATAATCGTTCTATCATTTTTTTCTAAAAAATGTAGGTGACAGTAAGTAAGAATTACTTATCGTCTTTTCGGGTGCAGTATAAGACAGGTTCCATATTATGTAGACGTATTGGACCTCCCTTAAATACTTTGGACCCCTCCCAGTTAACATTTCTGGGTGTAGAACTGGCAGTGCTGTTTGTTTTGATGTTCTTCGATTTTTGGCTTCTATTACATGCTGGTCCTTCATCTGGCGGGTTTCGAGGTTTCCTTTCCAGAACATATCATATTGGTAAGCATTGTTTCGCCTCTTGTGGAAGTATATTGTGTTCATCGTGCATTGCGTAACAACCAAGACGGATGATTTGGAATGTAGTTTTTTCTTTTACGCACATGTGTGTGTTGATGTATGAATATGTGACTTTCGGAATTCATATACCAGTGCCTATTTTGTATCAGCTGTTTTGGTTTTTAATTATTAGGTTTAATTTTATTGTGTGTGCTTTAATTCTGTAAATAACCTACAAATTCCGAATGAATTGTATACCATGACTTCTGTAAATAACTTACAAAAAATATTGACCAGCTTTCAACTGAGGAAAAATTTGCAATTAAGGCTTAGACAAAACAAGCAAAGGGCAATTCAGGAGAATGTTCGAAAAAAAAAAATCCAGTTTAAATTTACAGGATATCTTATGGCAGTAGTGTTGTTTGCACCAGATACATTTCCTCAATTTATTTTATTTTTTCTGGATAAACTGTGAATAAAGTGTGTTCAATGTACATTTTTTTTATAACACTAATCTCTGCTACGAACTCTCTTCAGTCAACGCTGAAGAGGAATTCGGATCACTGTCAGGGACTGAGTTTGCTAGAATGAATCGTTCGCAATAATCTAGAAAAAAATATTTAATGAATCTACAAATATTCTGAAATTAATATTAACTGTGCCTATGGCGTCAGCAAAAGACGAAAAGTTTTTTTTCCACATGAGAAAGAAAATGAAAATGAAATCTTTAAGTTCTACGTCCCACGTTTATGCCGGTTAGGCTAAAGGAGACGGTGATGATGAGAGATGAGTGAGATGGTGGAATGAAGAAAGTGGGAGGAAACGGGAGAACCCCGAGAAAACCCACGAGCACGGTGTTTGTCCACCACAAAGCCCACACGGCGCGAGCTGGGATCGAACCAGGGACCCCAAGCACCGGAGGTGAACGCTCTACCACTGAGCCACCGCGCCCCCACCACATGAGAAAGAATTGACACTTTCAAGGAATTGAATTTCCCAAGAAAGATTATCACCATTGGTTATGCTTTCCATCGAAAAAGACCTGACAATAAGAATACCAGAGTTCAACCAGCATGTATTAGACAGATTTGCTCCAATCAAAGAGAGGAGAATGAACTTACTAATTAATTAAGGGGATTAATCGGATAAAATGTTCTGCATTTTTTTATTTTTTAAAAACAGAATTTTATTTAATTTAACATGTCACATAGCATTTGCACCTAAAGTTATGCTGATTAGTCAATGAGTCAACTTTATATCTTCCGTCTCTTATCGTTCGTACTGCAACACCCGAAACCACTATCCACCGGCCGCCACTGGTCAAAATGTCTGTTCACTGCATTCCAACATGAGACCTTGCAGAAGCTAAGCCAACTCTACTACTTCTTTTAGTTTATTCGTACTTTTTTAACCCTCCTACTACCGTGGGGTCCTATATGACCCCAAGCAAAGTTTAACAGTGTGTAGCTCGCGTAATATATTACATTAAAAAATGAAAAAGATTGGATTTTCATGTTTGCTTTGGAACTTCACTTTGGTACATTGTGATATTTTTTGTTTGTATGTGAGCGCAAGTTTCTCTACTTCCTGCACCAAGTACCATTGGGGTCATATATGACCCCAGCAATTATTAATGACTTTCTTATTTTTCCGATACATGCCACTGATTATTCGGAGTGAAATTTGACCCAAGTCACTCTACAATTGTTTTCTCGAATGTATGAGAAACACCACGGCATCTAAAAATCTATCTTGCGAAGACGTAGAAAAACATTTGCATGAAGAAATCACTGATTCTGACTTTTCGCCAGAAGATCCTGCAAGTGATGATGTTTCATCTAGTGACGATTGTGAAATAGATGCAATTTTGGACTATAATGATATAGATAAATATTATTCAGATTCATATCTTGATTCTGAAGATGAGTGTATGCTTGAAAGAAAATGATACCTCAACATCTGCACTTACAAGTAAGTATATTCTAATGGACTTTTACTTTTGTTGCATTTGTATTTTTGTCATTGTTGTCAATTGATTTTATTATTTTATGGAAATGATAAAATACAGCCCGATACACTTTCATGCAGTATAAAAGTCTAAAATAATGATTTGATTTGTTTTGAGTTTGACGTCACTCGATTATGCTGTGTAGACTAAAAGAGACGTAGGCGTACTGAGTGTAGGGGAATCCGAACCAATTTCTTCCTTCAACTGTATTCCTACCAGGAATAGTACCCGGCCCTGGGTCGAAGGTCAGTGTGCTAGCCTTTAGATCCAGCGGGGTCCTAAAAATAATGAGAAAAAGCTCCTAGTTGAAATCGTAGGCTTGCAATATCTGCTGTATTTCTTGTCCTGATCTGTTAGTTTTCTGAACTTTCATGAAAGACACATTTCAGAATTGTTCTTTCATTTGATAATATGATTCCGCTTTTCGTTATTTCCTTTTCCCCATCCTTATTCAATATTGTAGAAAAAGGAATTGGAAAAGAGTCCACGGTTATTCCACCTAGGCTAAAGGTAACGACGATAATGAGAATAAATGAAGTGGCTGATAGAAGAAAGTGGGAGAAAACGGGTGAACCCCAAGAAAACCCATGCACACTTTTTATTCACCAGAAATTACACTTGGTGCGAGCCGAGATTGAACCAGGAATCTCAGGCACCAGAGATGAAGGTGCTACCAATTAGCTACCGCGGCACATTATTCAATGTGTTTCTGAATAATCCAGTAAAATTGTTCCTAGTGAGCACGATCAACAATGATGATAAACATATTTCTATCCTTGTTCTGATTTTGATTCTGATTTCTGTTATTCATCTTATGTTATTACAATGTTGATTTTCCCTTTCTTTTATCTTATGAATCCGCATTTTCTTTTCAAGTCGAAGAATGGACAATAAATCTACAATAATAATCCACTAAGGACTTCCCAGGACTCAGTTTCCGTCTCTAAGACTCCGTTTCGCAATATTATCAAGACTGGAAACAGGGCTTACATGTCATAGTATCAGGGATATGGATACGGTTCAATCTCCTTTCGAGCACTTTATGAGACCCAATATTCTTGAAACTATTTTGAAAGGAATGCTTTATTACATATGGATATAAATAGGCGTATGTTGATAAGGGTGAACTTCAGTGTTTCATATTGCTCCTTATACTGGCGGAAGTATAAAAGGCACACAATGAATGTATTACACATTTGTGGGATAAAGAAGATGGCAGGCCTATTTACAACAAATCAATGTGGAGAAACAGATTTACACAGATATCTCGATGCTTCCGGTTCAATGACACTCAACAACGAGGGAAAAATCATAGTTCGGACAAATTATTTCCAAATAGAGACGCTTTTGATGAATGTGGAAATACGTTACAGGACGCATATATAGCGGGTAACATTACTATTGATGAACAATTAGACAAAGTTAAAATGTGACAAAGACTAAAACGATAGCATAATTTTGTACAAGTTCTTTTGTGAGTAGTTTGTTTCTTGGAGATCAAAATTTCCTGAAAAAAAAAAAGAAAGAAAAAAGAAAAACCTTCGCAGGTAAACAAAAATTTAGAGAATTGTTTTAGAATCTAATTGTATGTCTAAAATAGGCAAGTAGGCTGGAAAATTCAGCTATACTACTAATCATCATCCAAATGATTAAGTTTTCCTATGTGGATACCTCTACTTAATTTATATAATTGCACTATGTTATCAATTTATCAACACATTACGCATATTACGTGACCAGAAAACTAAGTGAATAACAATGTATAAACAAACACCATAGAATGTAAAAGTGGGCACCATTAAATGTTTTTTAAACAAAGAAGGCTGTGTTTCTTCATAAATGAAATGGGGTCACCAGTGACCCCAACGGTATTCAGTGTAATGAAAAAATTCCGGTAGTATTAGTCCACCAGCGAACGAGTGCGGGCGGCCGATTTTGGAACTAAAATACAAACAACAGTGTTTCTAACCGGATCACTTGTAATTAATCTATCACAGTTGTTTTTGCCCTGTTCATAATAAACCACTTCACGCATATGTTCAAGTTAAGACAAACACAATTTCAAAAGTTATGGAAGTTATTTTCAGAACATTTTAAGGGACTGCAAGAAAAAAAAAGTACATACACCCTCCATATTAATATGACAATAACTTGCGAATAAACTAACCTCAGTGTTGTACAAAGGAACACTGAGAACTTCGTAGCATTAGAGTGTAAGGAATTCCTAATTCATCTGTTAACGAAACCTCGAAGTTCATCTTTGTGAATCAAAGTTATACTTTGGCAACTGCGCTTTTATTGTTTAAAGCAAGTTCTATTGTGTAGTTTTGAGATAAGGCGTCTTCAAAATTGCTCACACCAGTCTTTGGACCATGCGATCGATCGATTGACAGTACCTTCAGTAACAAATTTGCATTGAGATCATTTTCGGATGTGCTGCAAAAGACTGGTGAGAGAGAAACTGATAATCTAACCGCCTCCGAAGGAGATTTGAATCCGCCCCTAATTAAGAAGGTAGATAAAGATAACTTTCTCTGATATCTAACCTGTCATTATTAGGCACGGTTTGGTAATTTAAAAATTCAGTATTTCTACCATATTTTGAAAAAAAATATTTAAAAGAAATAAACCCAATGTTACATTGAGGCGGTAGGGGAGCGATTAAAATTTAAAGTGGGGAGCCTGACAATTGATTTCTTATAGCTCGTGAAATTCAGAAAAAATGAATTTCATATTAAAAAAGAAGTACAAAATACGTTTTCAGGGTAACTCTTACATTCATTATGTTATTATAAAGTTAATGGTACTTTTGAAATTGATTAGAGTGAATAGATATGTATTCAAGTAACAAAACCACTTGCGTAAGTTTTTCAAAATATCAAGTTAGAAGAACGAAGTTTGTCTTCCACTGCTATCTCATTGCTCAAAGATACCGGCAATGAAACAATTGGCCGGAAATCTGCGTAGCACATTTTAGTAGTTACACTTGAAATAAAAATACAGCTGTTTAAAGACGATTGATTACCTTTGTCTTTGAATTTCATATGTGCACACAGGATTTGTTAAACAAGACCGTACATCTGATATGTTTGAACTATATGCAACTTATGCTCACGGGCTAAACTCAGTCTTCTGAAGTCAATCGACAAATGATTACGTATTACAGACACAAAGACAACACTAGGCTCCCAAGTTTCAAAATTATATTGTGTATGGAAACAGATAATAGAATTAATTCTTTGTCACAAGAGACCTAGGGTCTGAAAGAAATTTAGAGGGAGTTCAAAGGGAATTTCTATACTCATAAATAAAAGTTGTGAATTTATTGTGTATTGAACCAATGATATTTATGCTTACATTACCCATACGCTGATGTTTTATCGATACTTTTATTTCACATTTACCAAAAGGCTGGATTACGATTATAATCCTAAAAGAAAGATACATTGTAATCAGGTTTTACAAGGCAATGCCGAAAGACAAGCTATCCAATCCCGTAGCCCTTTAAAAAATTAAGGAAAATTTCTTCTTCACTTCCTTTTCCCCCAAAGGGTTCATATTAATCGAAACAATGAAATGAAATTTATTTAGTTTAACGTCCCATGATTATGCTCTTTATGCTAGAGGAGACAGATGATTAATGAAAGTGAAACATTGTAAAATTAATTGTTGGGCTCTCACAGAACCACGTACAACAAAGACACATGCGCTAGCCAATAGACCAACGGAGAGAACTTCCAGAGTTCTCGAGTGGAAACGTATTGGAATTCTTTCTTGGCTACAACTCAAGAAAATAATTTAGTTGTCAATCGATAGACCTACATTAAAACAAATACAAGCATCGCGAGCCTTAACTTGATTTAAACTTACAAAAAATGAAATGAAATCTTTGAGTTTTACGTCCCACGGTTATGCCGGTTAGGCTAAAGGAGACGGTGATGATGAGAGATGAGTGAAATGGTGGAATGAAGAAAGTGGGAGGAAACGGGAGAATCCCGAGAAAACCCACGAGCACGGTGTTTGTCCACCACAAAGTTCACTTGGAGGGGGCTGGGATCGAACCCGGGACCCAAAGCGCCAGAGGTGAACGCTCTACCACTGAGCCACCGCGCCCCCCTTTAAACTTACAGTTACAAGTTATTGCGCAAGTATCTAAGCTACCAACCCATAATTAATATTTTAGTCATTACATCTTATTACTAAGTTTTACAGGTTTCTACTGTTTTATAATGGAATCAAATAAAACGTAATCAATTTTTTTTATATAATCTCTTAATACACGGTAGAAACTCACTTGTATGCTATCTTGTTCTTAAATTGTTAATTTCCATGCATATGCCATTATCCACAATACATCTGCATTACTGCAGGAATAACCATTACTGCATTCAATAACAACTATATAATTTATGGAGTTCTTTATTAAGCGAAACAGATTAGGCTACTTATAACATGTAAACTGCAACTTTTGAAAATCGTTGGATACACTGCAGAGTGACGCTCTCCGTTCCCCTGTCCCACCGCGCTTACCTAGAAACTGTTGTAAACACTACACTAGCGCCCTCCACGAAAAACCGCACTAATATCCTGGTCAGGTAATAGCAGGGTTAAATGTTAAACTTTGTATTTATTAGTCATTCATGCTTTTATTTTTAGTTTTGGGCTTTGCGTCCGTCAATTGTTGTTTTAATTTACGGGTAGGTAACTAACCTACCTTCGCTTGGTGTAACTATGGACAACTTTACAAAAAAAAAAAAAAAAAAAAAGGTTTATTTATTTATTTATTTATTTACCATATGCATATGACTACTAGAATTCAATTCCACAGCTTCAAATAACCAAGAGCAAACACACCCTACTGCCTACTTAGTTGTGATTCATTATCACTTATAGTTTATGCTTGGAAACGAAGGTTTGTTGTAGTAAATTCCTCTTTGGGGAAGCCAGAGAGACGAAGGGGAGAGAAACACTACCAACCCGCGTCTGCTAATCATCCCTCGAACTCTGCTCCTTTTTTTTTCTTTGTTTGTTTGTTTGTTTGAACTGGCCTTCCCGTCGCATTTCGTTCCATTTCACTTATCCCCTTAACAAGACCTCATAACACGTAAATAAGGTGAAACTTAGTAGCTTTTATTTTAAATAAAATTACTGCTGGATAATTTGGAGAATGGTTAAAATAAGTTATGGACGATTCCAGGACAGTAAAACATACTTATCTTTAGCTTAGTAAAATGTCGTATGCTGATTCCAGAATTAGTGTTTTATTAGGAATTGTGTTATTACTTTAGCAAACGTGTGTTTAATCCGTAGTTATTGTTATTTTGATTTAGAAATTCGTATTATTATTATTATTATTATTATTATTATTATTATTATTATTATTATTATTATTATTATTATTATTATTATTATTATTATTATTATTATTATTAGTTCGCCTATAGTTCTACCTATTATGTTCCACCGATTGCATCATTGCGGTCATAATTTGAGAAAGATTCGTATATTGTATTGAAGTTGTACGTAATTTAGGTTTATGAAGATATTGGGTGCCACAGATAATGAAATACATTTCGCCCTTGTCTATAATCAGACTAGAAAAATTAAAATAATAGAATAATGTTCTCCGGAACAATACATATTAGCCAGGGGCGGATCCAGGGGGGCGATTGCCCCCCCCGAAGAGGAAACTTTCTTATTTTTTATATATAAATAAAACCCATCCCAAAGTTTGGAGCCCTTAAAAGTAGCAGTATGACAACCCCCCCCCCCAGAAGTCGATTCTGGATCCGCCCCTGATACTAGCCGCTATTTTCTCAGCGCATTGGTAATCAGCAATGGATCAAGAACAGGTGGAACATACCTTTATCGTATTCATGTAGACAGATTGAGATTTGTTGGTGACGATCATTAGTTGTGGCATCATCTGTATCAATCCTCATAGGCCAAATGCATTCCACTATCGCTTTTCCAAGAAAATGGAATATGGAAACGAGATGCTATTTATAGATATGTAATTCCTCTGCAGGCGTTACATTCTTTTGCTTTTTCTTGGGTCTACCGCAGTCTGGATTTAGGGCCTACCCATTCGTCCGGGAGATCACGTAGATGTAGCAATTACTGTTTGCGCCCTTTCTTTGTTGTCAAATCTTTCTGAAGAGATTGAATATACCACGAAGATGTGCGCGGTATATACCACGATTTTTTGCTCTTTACTTTTGCATTTCTTAGTATAACAAAATTTTAAAAATAATTGATCTCCTACAAGTCTTTTAATTTAATTTGAACACACAGTACAGCGGCAATTTATTCATCACGCATATAAATTGTAAGGAGACCGGTGTCGTCTCTGTCTCATCTCTGATTTTCGACACGAAACTCGAATGATTTTCAGGTGATTACATAATATTATGCTCCAGGACGCACATATCGTACATCTATTGGGCCTTACGCAGAGTCATTTTGACGTTTTATTAGCGTCATGCTAAAAGCCTCACTACTGCAGGAAACATATGTTAGTAGTACTCTTTAGTATGGCACTAATGACGCGTCAGAATGACTCTGCATAAGGCGCATTATCTCTCTTTCTTTCTTTTATTTTAAACTTGATCATAATGTACATATACCGGTAACTTTAAAAAAAATCAAAATTCACAAACTGCATTTAACAACGATCAAATTAGTGAAATATATTAAACATTGAAATCTATAATACTTTTACACAAATATTATTTGCACATATTGACTGGAGATTTTACGAGAGCTGCAGTTGCAGGTCATATTCGTGGGTAGTTCACAAACACAACGCTCCTCAATGTTACTTTCGATTTCTTCAAGTAATTGTCTAGACCAGTGATGGTCAATTTATGGCAGTGGGGGCCAGGACAAAGTAAGAACCATACTTGGGCCCGGGTATTACTTTCTTCCCCTCCCTAAATGTGCGTAAGTCCTGTATTTTCTGAATCTTTGTTCTGTTGTAGGTGTCATGCTTCTTGTTTAACCTGCCTAGGCCAATTAGGGCCTTGAAAATAATTATGAAATCTGTAATAATCTTTTTTCTTTTTAAAAAAAAGGAGAGAGAGAGAGAGAGAAACTGGCCTTGTACAATACGAGGCAAAAAACCTGCAACATGAAAGTTTAAGTTCATTGTGAAACTACGCCAACAACATAGGCAACCAACCTAACGTCTTTGTGGCACTGATCACGCCAGGATAACCTTCGGCTTCGTCCCCCTGCACACTTCGTTTGGAGCGAGAAATGCATAGACCACGTGACTACAAACCACAAATTTCTCACAAGATGGAGTAATAGATTGAGGTTCTTCTCATTTCTCTTCTCATTTTACATCCTCACTTTTAAAGAGAGAGAAAGAGAAAAAGATCAACGTGATAGAAACTAAATAAAGAGGAATATGCGAAATACAAAGGAAAAGAAAACGTGCGCATATATTGACAAATGACACATGCACTTCAAAGGGGACCACCACAAATTTTGTTATGAACCATATATAATAACTGTGAGAATCAGCAAACCACAAATACATAATTACACATAGTAAGTGTTACATAACACATATTTATTTAAACAAATAAAAATGCTCGTAGAAATCTGAAAATTTCTTTAAAATCTCAACCATAACTGAAAGAAGAGATTACTTCTCTATTGTTTTTCTTCGTAGCATCCATCTACATGGAGAAATGAGAAAGAGAGAACATCTTAAGAGATTGGCACGTATACAACATCGGAAACTGCTAAATGGAAAAAATTACAGTCTTTGGATGGGATTCGAACGCAGAACCATAGCATTAGAAATCCCACACTCTATCGATGTAGCTAGTCTGACACTAATACCCTGTTAGTCCATCATTACCTATGAAAGGTGGAATGGAGTCTGCAGAAATATACGTCTAACATATCCATGACAGACCGCCTATAACCTATGTCTAATTGATACTTTAAAAAGATAGCTATACACATAGAAAAGTAAAATGAAATGAGTAGTTAGTACACAACACTTTGTCTGTCTCACTCTATCTCTGACTATAGAAATCGAGAAAGAAGAAACATGTATAGAGGTGAGAACACAGGAAGAACAAGCAAAAATAAAAGTTGCAGGAAACTGAATATCAAGGAGAAAGATATATATATATATATATATATATATATATATATATATATATATATATATATATATATATATATATATATATATATGTACAGGGTGCGAATTACCGGGGGGGATGAGGGGGATTTTCCCCCTCAATCACATTTTGTTCCCCCCCAAAGAAGTCAGTTGAAGTATCCCCACCGGGGATGCTCGCTTTCCCCCTCAAACTATGCTTAGTATAACTCCAAATTTCACTGATTTTTGTCATTTCTTGTAAATTTAATCTTCTAGCTGTATTTCGAAATGATCGATGTAAACTGTTCAGTTTTGGTCATTTCTACTTACCATCTAATTACCCACTATTTTCAACGTTGTTTAGTAGAACTATATTATTATGACTACGGTTGTTACTTGCAACTGTACCTTCGTACCCTTCAGTTCGTCATCGTTTCTGAATTTGAATGTACTAATTGCGTATAACAAAGCCACATATAGATTTATAAATGTTCTTAGCGGTTGGCCAAGAAGAAGTAAACAAATAGCTTCTTCTACCATACTTGGCGAAGTTCGGATATGTCATATTCATCCTCTATATTTGTATCGATTATCATCTTATTTTAATTTTTGTTATAACATGTTATTTCATTTTCCAGTGTACTCTTTGTTAGCACATGGTCTTCATTCCCTAGTAGGTTGTGTGTATGCAACTCAAAAGTTGCATTTAATTTGTGATAATTAGCATAGTAATCACTGCTTTTACAGTTTACGGAAATGAACTTTTGAAACTGTACTCGAAATCTGAGATATAGGTATTCTCTCGTAAGTATATGTTAACGTACACGCTGGGGGATACGCTCCTAGTGGGCAGACATGTTAATGAAGGTGATTTTTAGGTGAATAAGCGAATAATTCAAGATTTGTTTCAGCATTTGTTAATATGACTGGTTCTCCGTGTCATTGTCTGTGTCTGTATAAGTATTTCAACTGGAGCGGGTTTTTTTAAAGTTAACCCTTCATTTTTCCATCTTTTCGCTGTACAGTTTGCTGTCCACGCAATTAATGTTGTCTGAAAAACTTCAGTGTAATGTTTTACTTTATTTGAATAACGTAGCCCATAGTGAATCAACTCATCTTCAACCTAACAGTAAAGTAATTTTTAAGTGTTGCCTTTCTGTGCCCATCACGGAATCGATACTTGGAGAGAAAAAGTCGTGATGAGCACAGATTTAGCGGGAAGTAGAAGCACAAGCTCGAAATTTGAATTGAGAGACTTTAAATATTTGGCCTTAGATTTGACCTTGATGTGAGAAATCGGGACCAGCAACAATCCATTTCTTATTTGATAGGCTAATATCTAGATTTTCTTTAAAAAAAAAAAAGGTTATGTCCGGTTTAACTGATAATTTTAGTGGTTTTCACAAGACTGAAGTAGGTCTCTTTTCGCAACCTGTATGTATTAACGCAAAGTGGAAGCTTTCAATATGAGTGGAAAAATTAACATATGCTTGTGATCATGGCTATCGCTCGAGCCGAATTATTAACTAAATAAACCTTAGAGAGCTACGGGGACAAGAGTGAGTACAACATTAAAACACGTTCAGAAAGTTTTAGTGGGGTGTGTATGTATGTCAGACAATATATATGTGCATATTTATTGTCGGTATATTTATTAAATTAATAAATCTCTTATTTATTACAGATGTCACACACACACACACACACACACACACACACACACATATATATATATATATATATATATATATATATATATATATATATATATATATATAGAGAGAGAGAGAGAGAGAGAGAGAGAGAGAGAAATAGAGGGAACGGAGCAAATGATTTAATATACATCCGAAAAGAAGGTTCACAACTCTGCTATACATTTAATGTATTGAATACTCTGTTTCTTCTAAATTGCTTGCTAGATGACAATTATTAATTTGTAAAAACGTAGCAAATGCCCGCGTTGTCTTGTTTTCTTACTGTTTCAGTAATAGTGAAAAATTTGGTTTATGCAACATAATAAATTACTAATTTTCCCATAACAACCATGTAGTTGTTGATAAATTTGAGTTTAACGCCCGTCCAGTAGCGAGGCTATATGAGACGTGGACCTACTTATTAACGTGGAATCCGAACCATATGAGCTGCTGCCGGGAATCGAAGCAACCATGTAGTGTTGGTAAGAAATGTCTAAGCAAAAGAAGAAACTGATCAGCAAAATACATAAAACGATAGTCCTGCAAAGTATTACTTAAAGAGAATTTATTGTAAAATCAATACACCCATGTGGCGGTATATAGTCGCAAAGTGGTTAGAAAACTTAATATTAGACTGTCGATCACATCGTTTTACTTATTTGAATTCAATGTCGTATAGGTTCGGTTTTAGCTCTAGATTTCAGCGTTCTCACTTCGATTCTTAACTTGTTGGTAATATGCATTAATCGAAATTATAAAAGTATACGAAATTTAACTAGCTAAAAGAAGAGAATAACATAAAAATCCGGATTAGAGTATTACAATAAACATGTGTATTTTATTTAGGGTTTGCAAGTCATAGCTTATAGGAATTATAGGAAAAACGTTCGTTGTGAAAGCACAAGGAAAAAAAACAAAAACAAAGAATAGACACAAACCTCAGGGGGGTTTGAACACGAGAAGGTGGAGGTAGTAGACTACTCTACTAAACCGCGCGGCTATATCTTAATTCTCTAGAACGTTTTGATAAATATTGTCTAGAGTATTTGCACTTTACTTGTTTCTGTTTTGTTGTTTGTCATATAATGTATACGAGTGGCGAATAATAGAATACAACTGTTTTAGACGAGTATGAACAAATTTCACGGACAAGTCGTAATCTTATATGTATCTAAATAGCACAAATAAATCAGATTAAATCTGTAAAGTCCTTCGGGAGTTTTGATGGAAGTAAACTGTTGCATAGTTACGAGTTTGTGTTTATGCTCATCACCCGATGGAAGTTATGTTCTTGGAAGATAGTAACTGCTACTATATTCTAATGTACTGGATTTTAAAAAAAAATTGAAAATATTTTGTTACTAACAGTGAGTGAGTATTTTTGCGTGCAACAATAGTTGTTTACATGCACCAAAGTTCACAAAAGTAAATCCCCACGTTAAGCGGGTTTGCATATCCAGGCTCCTATGAAAACATTTACGATCACTCCAACCCCAATCATTTCACAGATTCAACCTGTTGTATATAAGTTATTAGGACGTAAAATTGTATATAGCTTATACGAAAAAGACTTTTATGCATTGCAAGACCTGTAACGCCCAAATATTCTAAACAAACTTATAGTCGTATCGATATAAAAAAAATGTGGAGCAGAAAACTACTTTACACAAAAGTCTAAAGAAGCTCAGTGAAGACGTACGAACTGGTCGAGCGGTTTGGGTGAATAGTCTATCAATCATAAATGTGTGAGTTCAAACCCTGTAGGTATTATTCATTAGTTTTTTTTTTCTTAAAAATGTGTTCCTATTTTCATCACAGGACTGAGAACATTTCTTTGAATAAATCTTTGGGAACTACTTTTCTCTCAAATTCGATTAGAAAGGAACATTATATGAATTGCAAATCTAAAATCCAAAGCTGGAAACAAAATATTAAGTATGTTTAATATTTCATTATTATCCTTTGATTTGTAATGAAAAACTAATTATAAGCATTGATAATTTCAGAAGATTCTCCCGGGGTAATGGTCAATATATGAATGAGAGAAAACTGATAAAACATTATTAGTCCACTTTGAGCATGATCGAAAATATGGCCACGAAGAGGGAAATTTATGTCGACAAGGTCTCAAATTCTCCCACAGGTCATGCCCTGAAATCATCAGTTTGAAAGGTTTCCTTAACAAATACCTAGGTAGAATCAGGGGCGGATCTAGGGGGAGGGGGCGATCGGGGCGATCGTTCCCCCCAGAAGAGGAAACTTTCTTACTTTATATATATAAATAAAATCTATCCCAGAGTTTGGAGCCCTTAAAAGTTGCATTATGACAACCCACCGCCCCCCAGAAGTTGGCCCTGGATCCGCCCTGGGTAGAATATTACATTTATTTCTCGTTCTACGTTTTGAAATGACAAAATCATAATTTTAAAGAGAATTATAATACGATAAGCATAAATATTTATAGAACTAATGAAGTAAATAGTATTGTGTAAGTTATCGATTTCTAATCGGATTAAAACTAGAATATTCGTTTGCATGCACTTTAAAGTAAATCCTCTCTCTATATAATTCTTACTGGAAAGCATGTTTAACTCCAATTACTTAATCAATATTTTTAATAATATATTTTTATTGTAATATTTTTACTATTCAATGTCGTATACACTTCATTTCTCATAGCAAAAACTCGCAAATGTATACTGGGCTAGTGAATATTATCAAATAAATTATCATTTAGTTTACGTAAATACTGCATCGCCTGATTTCAAACTTCGTACTTTAACTAATAATAATAATAATAATGACATATTTGAATTCAGCTCTTCAAAATGAAGAGGAAACATTTCATCACACTTCTGATTGATAACCCCCCACAGGGATCCCCGACCCACAATTGAAGTATCTTTGCGCAAATGAAGACGAGTGACAACGATTGTCGACAACAATAAGTCCATTTTCAAATCAAAAGGCCGATTTTTACTAGGAAAGCCGAAAATCGCAAATGGGGCACTGCCCCACCCAAATATGGGGTTCCGCCAAAATTTGTTGAACCGATCTTTATTCCATGAGCCCCCCTAACGATCTGCAGAAACATTTTTGAAATCTGAGATTTACACTTCGGACATCCTCCTTGTTAGACACTTTGTTTCTTTTCTTTAAGTTAACTGATTCACTGAACGTATCTGAGTAAGTTGTCCCTATTTTCTATTCGGTTATACACGTTTTAAAATCATTTCCTTTAAGCTTGAACGACAGGAACACGAATTCAAAAAGGTATAGAACAATTAAAATTCCGAAGTTCCCCCACCGGGAATCGAACGTGGGACCCCGCACACTAAAGGCACGCGTGCTAGCCACTAGACCAGCGGTAAGAACGAATGAAATGTATTTTGAAGTGTCTGAAATTTATACCTATTTCACCTTGATATGTATTGATTTGTTATGTTTACCGTATTCGTTACTTTGCGGAATGATATGTTGTTCATATAGGCTCTATTACGTATTCGTCCATAAATATTATATAAATTATCAGAATTATTCATGATCTTTCATGGAAATTCGCTGATGCATGCACAGTAGACAGACAGTGTAATTGGAAGATGAGTTCAACAGAGATTATCGCCGACATTATTTCTCGAAAATATCATTGCGGATTCCTACTTTCAAAACAAGAGTAGAAAATACAGGGACATTTTATTGTGCAAAAGCCAGGAGCAATATATTATATAAATCCCCTATGTGGAGGCTGTGTAAATTATACAATGATATTGTAAATAAGCTTGATAAAGTGGATGTATTTAGTCTTTCAGAAAACAGGTTCAGATCATATGTGAAACAAGAAATTTTCTGTAGAAATAATTAAGAAATTTATATATGTAATATTTGCTGTATGTACACAACACTGTAATTGGGCATTAAGCCTGTTGTGTTGTATATTAAATAAATAAATAAATAAATAAATAAATAGCTATATAGAAGAGAGAGCGAAAAGGAGTCTACCTAATAAAGATGGAATTTCGGTAGGAGATAAAATGATGAGCTGTATACGGTTTGGGGTTGATATTGTTGTTGTTGCAGAATCTAAAAAGAAAGTTAATAAGATGTAGAAAACTTGAGAAAAGCTTCTGAAGAATATGGGATGAAAATAAATGTTAGAAAGACAAAATCCATGGTGATTGAAACGAAGCGATCGGTGTCAAATATGAAAGTAGGAGCGGAAGAAAACAACAAATGACTAGTTTTCGATATCTGAGTAGTATTATTAGTGATGATATGACATGCGAACGTGAAATAAAAGCAAGGATAGAAATGGCGAAAGAAGCGTTTAGGATGAAGAAAATACTATTTTGTGGGATCTTGAATAGAATTGAAAAAGAAAAACAACTCATAAAATGCTTCTTGTACTGTATTTTACTGTATTTATAAGGCAGAATCATGGACATTATGCAAAAATGATTAGAAACAATTGAAGGCTTTCGAAATATGTGCATGGAAAAGAGTGGAGAGAAATAGCTGGGTCGAGAGGAAAACGAATGAGAGGGTGTTAGAAATGGAAGGAGAAAAATATTATTAAGAAGAGGAAGAGAAACTGGTTGGGATATTGGTTAAGAAGGAACTGTATCATGAGGGATGTGCTAGAGGATATGGTTGCAGGAAAGAGAGGGAGGGGATTAATTAGACTATATATAAGCAGAATTAGGCTATTGGCGATATCAAAACAGAAAAATCATATGCGAAGATGGAAAGGTTAACAGAAGATCGTAGAGCATGGCAGTTTCTCAGTCGCGTAAGTGACCCGCTGGTAATGGCGGAATACTTCTGATATAATGATG
Organism: Thermobia domestica; assembly: GCF_964235325.1. Taxonomy (NCBI): domain Eukaryota; kingdom Metazoa; phylum Arthropoda; class Insecta; order Zygentoma; family Lepismatidae; genus Thermobia; species Thermobia domestica. The sequence goes on along the minus strand of NC_137458.1, from coordinate 152,677,300 downwards.
CTGATGATGCACAGTAAAAACAGAAAAATCCACTTTATTCTCATTACTAATGCGAATCACAATGCAAATTTCTACAGGCTGTCAAAATGCCTTGCTCTAAAGGCTGTAGAGACCTATCTGTTACTATGCGAAGGGAAATCATAGGACGTTTAACTATGGAACAAAATGCCATTCAGATAGCTAGGGGTATGGGCTGTGACAAGAAAACAGTGAAGAAATTGATTTAGTGGTATGAAGAAAGTGGTGAATATTTCACATCTCAGCCAAGAAGTGGGAGACCAATAATAATAATAATAATAATAATAATAATAATAATAATAATAATAATAATAATAATAATAATAATAATAATAATAATAATAATAATAATAATAATCTCAGGTACTTATATTTATTTCCAACAAGTCTTTAGCATACCCTCCTAGTTCAGTATTATTTTTTAAACGGTCATTATAAAATTGTCAATCTAAATTTTAAAGAGTCATTATAAGTGGTGCTTTATTTATTTATTTCACAATTCATTTCTGCCAGTAGCTTTAGCCCCCTTCATGCTTAACCAGGAGGAAGCTGCGCGTCCTCAGGTTGAGAACCACTGCTTTCATTAAGGAATTCTGACAGCCTGTTAGAAATTTGCATTCGGACTAATATCAATAAACTGCATTCTTCTGTTTCTACTGCGCATGCACCAGTGAATTTCCATGGAAGATCATGAATAATTCTGATTATTTATATAATATTTATAGACGAATACGTAATAGAATCCATATGAACAACATTTATCATTCCTCAAAATAACAACTACGATAAACATTAAAAAGTCAATAGACATATTACATCAGGGTGAAACGGGTATAAATGTCAGACACAAAAAATACATTTTATTCGCTCTTACAGCTGGTCTAGTGGCTAGCACGTGTGCCTTTAGTGTACGGGGTCCCGGGTTCGATTCCCATTGTATGTTGTGGAGTGTATTAATCCGTATAACAAAAATACATACTGAAAAAAATAGGGTATGGGACGGAGTTTCGAACACGAGTCTGCAGAATAGAAAATTAGTCTTCTATCCACTACTCCACGAAGGATACGTTCCGATCAACCCTAACATTATCAACAGATTGTAATAGTGAAAGTATTGCAGCGATACCCAGGAAAGTATGCGTACATATTCATATATTTGGTTGCAATTAAGTAGCCCTGAAAAGGGCTGGGAAGGGTGTAGAAGGTATTATATTTAATATCGGGTATATTCGCCATTGACTTCCCTTACGGCTTCTAATCGCCGACCCATTGAATTAACAAGGCGAGCGATGAAACGTGGAGTGCAACAAAGTCCCCAAGCTTCTTCAACTTGCTCCCATAAAGTTTCAGCTGTTCGCGGTGGATTGTCCGACCAACGTTCACGAAGTATTCTTACGACTGCAGCCCACATGTTTTCAATGGGATTCAAATCAGCACCTCGAGGTACCCATTCGACTAGCTCGAGATCAGGTTGCCTCTGGATCCATGATTGAACCACAGCTGAATCATGTACGGAACTATGGTCCTGTTGTAGCTGTAGTATGTCGTCACCAACATGTGCTTTTATTTCAGGGAGCATAAAGTCGAGAAGATCAACATATTTTTGACCATTAAGCCGGCCTGTAATTCGATGGATACCACCTCCACCTGCAGCCTTGCATATCCACCCCAACAGTGAATCGTCACATGACCCATTCGCGCTGAACGGGCCATATATTGTGGATCAAACCGTCTTCCAGATGGGCGATACACACGTGTCGGCCCAAAGTTTGCAGTGGAAAATATTTTCTCATCTGTAAAGACAACAGTGTCCCAGTGACGAGCAATATTTAGCTCTGCAAAAGCCAGTCTATCGACTTTGTGATCTTCTGTCAATCTCTCCTTAACAGCAGCCCGGAAGGACCTTAAGCCTGCGGCCCGAAGTCGCCGTCGGACTGTAGATACATCACCTGGAAAGGCGGTAGACTGCTGCAGTTGTCGGGCACACATGAAAGGCTGTCGACAGCATTGATCAACTAATCGTTGGTCTTGTCTCGGTGAGGACACTCGTGGCCGACCACTTCCAGATTTTCGAGTTCGACTTCCAGTTTCCTCATATTTTTTCCACCACCTGAAAGCTGTTGCACGATGCACGCCTAATCGAGCGCCTGCTTCAGGAACACTCAATCCGCATGTTCAATAAGAGCGATAACACTCTCACGCACAGAATGATCATATTGCGCCATTCTTACACACCAAAGTAAAAGTGCTAGAACGTCTTTGAATATAGGATAATGCACACTATTGCTATACATGACGTCGTATTATGAAAGGCATGCGCAGAAGTAGATGTGCATTTAATCAACTGTTGTTGGACGCAAAAATACTCACTCACTGTTAGTAACAAAATATTTTCATTTTTTTTAAAAAAATCCAGTACATTAGAATATAGTAGCAGTTACTATCTTTCAAGAACATAACTTTCATCGAGTGGTGAGCATAAACACAAACTCGTAACTATGCAACAGTTTACTTCCATCAAAACCCCCGAAGGACTTTACAGATTTAATCTGATTTATTTGTGCTATTTAGATACATATAAGATTACGACTTGTCCGTGAAATTTGTTCATACTCGTCTAAAACAGTTGTATTCTATTATTCGCCACTCGTATACATTATATGACAAACAACAAAACAGAAACAAGTAAAGTGCAAATACTCTAGACAATATTTATCAAAACGTTCTTAGAGAATTAAGATATAGCCGCGCGGTTTAGTAGAGTAGTCTACTACCTCCACCTTCTCGTGTTCAAACCCCCCTGAGGTTTGTGTCTATTTTTTGTTTTTGTTTTCTTGTGCTTTCACAACGAACGTTTTTCCTATAATTCCTATAAGCTATGACTTGCAAACCCTAAACAAAATACACATGTTTATTGTAATACTCTAATCCGGATTTTTATGTTATTCTCTTCTTTTAGCTAGTTAAATTTCGTATACTTTTATAATTTCGATTAATGCATATTACCAACAAGTTAAGAATCGAAGTGAGAACGCTGAAATCTAGAGCTAAAACCGAATCTATACGACATTGAATTCAAATAAGTAAAACAATGTGATCGACAGTTTAATATTAAGTTTTCTAATCACTTTACGACTATATACCGCCACATGGATGTATTGATTTTACAATAAATTCTCTTTAAGTAATAGTTTGCAGGACTATCGTTTTATGTATTTTGCTGATCAGTTTTTTCTTTTGCTTAGACATTTCTTACCAACAGTACATGGTTGCTTCGATTCCCGGCAGCAGCTCATATGGTTCGGATTCCACGTTAATAAGTAGGTCCACGTCTCATATAGTCTCGCTGCTGAACGGACGTTAAACTCAAAATCATCAACAACATCTACATGGTTGTTGTGGGAAAATTAGTAATTTATTATGTTGCATGTTGCATAAACCACGTTTTCCACTATTACTGAAACAGTAAGAAAACAAGACAACGCGGGCATTTGCTACGTTTTTACAAATTAATATTTGTCATCTAGCAAGCAATTTAGAAGAAACAGAGTATCAGGCCCGTAGCCAGCCCAAAAATTTAGGGGGGGGGGCGGCAGAAGTTAGGGGGAGCCCGACCCAATCATATTATACTCTCTCTCCTTGATATTCAGTTTCCTGCAACTTATATTTTTGCTTGCTCTTCCTGTTCTCACCTCTATACTTTTTTCTTCTTCCTCGATTTCTATAGTCAGAGATAGAGTGAGACAGACAAAGTGATGTGTACTAACTACTCATTTGATTTTACTTACTATGCACGTGTAGAACTAGCTTTTTTAAGTACCAATTAGACATAGGTTATAGGCGGTCTGTCGTGGACATGTTAGACGTAGTTTTCTGCAGACTCCATTCCATCTTTCATAGATAATGATGGAGGAAAAGGGTATTACTGTCAGACTAGCTACATCGGTAGAATGTGGGATTTCTAATACTATGGTTCTGGGTTCGAATCCCATCCAAAGACTGTAATTTTTTCCATTTAGCAGTTTCCGATATTGTATACGTGCGAATCTCTTAAGATGTTCTCTCTTTCTCATTTCTCTATGTAGATGGATGCTACGAAGAAAAACAATAGAGAAGTAATCTCTTCTTTCAGTTATGGTTGAGATTTTAAAGACATTTTCAGCTTTCTGCGAGCATTTTTATTTGTTTAAATAAATATGTGTTATATAACACTTACTGTGTGTAATTATGTCTTTGTGGTTTGCTGATTCTCACAGTTATTATATATGGTTCATAACAAAATTTGAGGTGGTCCCCTTTGAAGTGCATGTGTCATTTGTCAATATATGCGCACGTTTTCTTTTCCTTTATATTTCGCATATTCTTCTTTATTTAGTTTTTATCACGTTGACCTTTTTCTCTTTCTCTCTCTTTAAAACTGAGGATGTAAAATGAGAAGAACCTCAATCTATTACTCCATCTTGTGAGAAATTTGTGGTTTGTAGTCACGTGGTCTATGCATTTCTTGCTCCAAACGAAGTGTGCAGGGGGACGAAGCCGAAGGTTATCCTGGCGTGATCAGTGCCACAAAGACGTTAGGTTGGTTGCCTATGTTGTTGGCGTAGTTTCACAATGAACTTAAACTTTCATGTTGCAGGTTTTTTGCCTCGTATTGTACCAACTGCCTTTGAGAATAAAATTAATAACCAAAAGATATGATAATATATAATATGATAATAATTAAACTTTAAGTCTCGTTTTAAGTATATTATTATGGCCTGCTAAATTCATCATTATAATTTAAAAAAATATATATATTCGCTTGCCACCATTTGGCCATCACTGGTTTACACAACCAAAAGTTTTGTATGGAGTAGTAAGCCCTAGTAGTATGCTTTCCGTTATCAACATTATACTTACTTCAGAACAAAATACTATAGTTGTACCAGTCGTTAACTGTTCCTGCTCAATCTGAAATTATTTCATATTAATACAAATACAGATTTGCTGTACTGAGTGGGTTACTAAACAAAAACTTTTTTCGGTGTGCCAATATAAGAATTGCATTTCCCGTTTCTCTATGTGTTGTTATCTCAAGTATTAAAATGTTACCTCAAAGTTACAAATTTCTAAAACTGTCTTGATAATTTAAATGAACTGAGTTAGTAGAGTACAAAATTGTTACGTAATAAATATGACGTAGATAAATAGAACCTTTTGTTGAACTTCTTGACTTATCAAGTGTTGCCTACAAAGATGTTGGACTTGTCACGGGAGTTCACCAAGTTTAGAAACAAAAGGATATAATAAGATCTGTACCTCAACATACAGGGTCTCTTAGCTTCTGCAGGTGCGCGTAGCAAGCAATTTTTCTTACAACAGGAAAGAAAAAATCTGAAACAGAAATCTAGCATGGAAGTCCGTTCAATATATTAACGATATTTTATATTGTATTTTTATTTTCATGCTTTTACTCAATTTGTCATTTGTTTCGGGCAAATTTCGTTTCTGTCGCCAATTTCTTCTGACTTCTGCTGATCTAAATTTCTTTACACCTATGTATACCTACGATCTGTATACAAACCATGGAATCTAGCTCAAACTCTATTCGTTCACGCTTTATTCCGAAAAGTTTTGTCCGGACGGACAAAATGAAATGTGAAGCAGCTATACTGGGAGACACTCTGCAAAAGAACATGCAAGAGTGATACGAAGTCACTCGTTAATGAACAAAGACAATGGGATACGAAGAATTTCATTAAGGGGGCTCAAGCAGTCAATCTAGTATTCTTTCAAAAATGAAAATGAAATGAAATCTTTGTTTTACGTCCCACGATTATGCCGGTTAGGCTAAAGGAAACGGTGATGATGAGTAATGAATGAAATGGTGGAATGAAGAAAGTGGGAGAAAACGGGAGAACCCCGAGAAAACCCACGCACACGGTGTTTGTCCACCACAAAGTCTACACGGCGCGAGCTGGGATCGAACCCAGGACCCCAAGCTCGCTCTACCACTAAGCCACCGCGGCCCCTAGTATTCTTTCAAGAACGCAAGATTTTTGTACATATAGTAATTGTTATTTTTCTGTAATGTCTTGCTCAAAGGAAGGGGTTAAACTCAGAAAGCTGCCCTTGTGTACGCCACTAGAGAAATATATTTATTGTCTTTCAGAACTTCGAAACAAACTGAACAATAGAGAGAAGTTCCAGTTAAAACCCTCTGTTGTGACTGAAAGCACTCCCCTCATTCACATAATTGAAACGTCTTCAGCATAATAAATTATAGTATATGAAGAAAGACCTCCCAAATTATACCCGACTTCGTCTCTGAAAATATCACGTTATCGCAGTCGCACACAGATACTTTGAATGACCTGCTGTCATTCTCTGTGACTAGGACCACTAACTCTGAAATAATACTTTTATGAATTGTGATGCGACTGCCACATGAATACTTGTTCTTTGTAATGATATGAGGATGACTTTCGTCAGTTTCCCCGTACTGTCTTGCTCCTCTTAAGTAAACCCCTCGGGCAGATGATGCGCGCGCATCCAGTTCGAGAAATTTGCTCCAATGATTCTAATCGAAATCTCTAGTTCGAGTTTCATTTGTTTTTCGTCTCTAATTCAGAACTAGTCCGTTAAGTCCGTAGCTAGAACTAGTTCAGTGAAACAGCTCGTTCGTGAAAATTACAACGTTACTTTGGTTTTTAAGTTTGCCATTATTTAGTATATAATCTGAATAGTGGTAAGAAATGGATGCTGCAAAGCGTGGACGGAGACAAACCAACCCTGTACATGAATTTTTTTTCATATGATGAGATAGGGAACGAATCAAAATGTTTGATATCGTCGTGTAAATCCAGAATGCCGGTAAGTACGAAGTAACTTTCACTATTTAGCATTTATTTAGGAAGAGTGTTTGGCTGCGAGATACTAAATGGATTTTTTTTTTACTGAAAGGAGTAAATAGCACGGTTATTCTCATTAATATCATATAGATTTTCTTGGGTGATGTTCTTTGTGGATAGCGAGTGAATCGACATCAATATATTTTTTTTTTCTTGATATATTTGTCTGTGGTTAATGCATACATTTGTGGATACTGTTTCTTTCAGACAAATCCTTCTAGACGGTAGGAGTTTGTATGTTGGTAAAATATAAGCATTGCTATTATTTTTAATTTTAGATTTTTTTAATAAAAAAAAATCTCGGATGGAATCCTAACACCTGGACGGGGGTAATTCTCTGATCCTCTTAAAGAAATATTGTTCACCGATATTCCTACCTAGAAGCAGAGGAAAGAAAGATTATATAATGAGTTGCGATGAGGAATTTTTTTAAATGTATTCTAATTCACTCAAAATTTTGGACTAAAATTAGTTAAGTAATTATGGAGATTGACGCAAGGCAAGTCACTTTCGTCCTTGTTTATATATATCATCTACTTTAGTACTCCATTCGTTGCTTCCCATTAAGAATACACTATATTTCTTTCCGTTTCGGGACGTAAATAGCAGCTCATCAGATACCGCAGTGTTTTGGAACCAGGGGTGGATCCACGACGGACTTCTGGAAGTGGGCGGTGGATTGTAATACTGCTATTTAGAGCTACTTTTAAGAGCTCCAAACTCTGGGATGGGTTTTATTTATATATAAAATAAAAAAGTTTCCACTTCTGAGAGGGGCATTGCCCCCCCCCCATCCGCCCCGGGGTGGAACAAGTCATTAGGGGTTCCGAAATCGTAAAAAGTGATTTGAAATGTTTAACGTCCCACAAATATGCCTGTTAGGCTAAGGGAGACTATGATTAAAGCAAGTGAATGATGATGGAAATGATGGAAGAATTGGTGGAATGAGAAAATGGGAGGAAACAGGAGTACCTAAAAAAAACTCACGAATATGATGTTGACCATCACAAATTTACTTGGCCAGGGATGGAACTAGAGACACCATGCGCCAAAGGTAAGCGCTCTACCACTAAGCCACCGTATCCCCAATAAGTTAATTGGATTGAATAAGTGTTTAATAAAGCATTTAGTAGAGGATACCAGCACCACCTGAAGTAAATACTAATTATTATTGATATTGCTGACACTATAGATTATATTCATGAGCTGTTCCTGCACTTATTCGTGCAGAAATTAAAATGAAAAATGTTGTACGAGTGAGAAATCTGGCACGATTTCTGTTTGTTGAAATACTTGCTTAGTAGGCAGTCTCCCTGATCTACTTACTTCCTTTCAGTTGTATGTAACTTATCGGTAACGTTAGTAACTCCAGATAGTTCTTTTTAAAGCTGGAATTCAACAAAACATTTTAAAGGAATACTTTACTCCGTGTAGGTTAAGAACGCTACCATTGCTAAGTATTGAAAATGAAGTTTGTCGCAACTCACAAACTGGACCTGGATGGTATAGTGAACAGATCTTCAACCGTGAAACAAAGGCAATTAGGGAAATGTTGAACGTTGAAAGACTTACTAAGTTAGCAATATTTTTCATTCTAGACGAAAAGCCAAGTTACTTAAGTAAATAATAATAATAATAATAATAATAATAATAATAATAATAATAATAATAATAATAATAATAATAATAATAATAATAATAATAATAATAATTGCTAATTTCGAGAAATCGTTTGAAAACTTTTTACGGTTTTAGTGTATCTGACATTCTGGTCAGCGCGTGTGTGCTCTGTTCTTTTCTTTCTCGCACGAAACAATGTTTATAATGTTTGCTTTCTTACATCAAATACAGTGTGAAACTATATAGAGTTCAGTTTTGTATTCAGCAGCAAGCTACAACCAGAAATCATGCAAAAGCGTGCATCTTGAACTGTTACAGCATACCTCTTCAACACGTATTCGTATTTTCTTAAATCGACTATTTATATTCTTTCTATTTATATGATCAAAATAAATGTTTTCTGTGTTTCAGTTGTCCAGTTCCAAACCGACTTTTGTCCATTTTCATCAAATGTTGTAAAATTTAGAGAAACTGTACGCATCGATATATGATGCAGAACTGGAGATATTTGCGAGTGTTCAAATGGTTCAGATAAACACACTGAAGTATTTCCAATCGTTCAAAACATGCAGATCATATATTTTATCTCAGTTTTCCCGAAGTTAATGTAAATGAACAAATGCATATTTGGAACTGAACGACTTATATAGGTATTACATTTTTTAGGCACACTCTGGTGGTGTTTCCGATCTATAGTGATGAATTTCACATGCCATTACAGCATGAGTAAGTCTTCCTTGCAAGTTGCTATAGTCGGCCAGTACTTCGTATTATCTTTTTAAGGCTGTGTCCAATATCCGGAATGTGATGAAATTTCCTATACAATAACATGGCATATTTCTTTCCAAAATATTATAAAAACTATTTATTTTATAAATTTCGAAATTCGTCCAAATGTTTGTTAGTATCAATACTACATGCTCAGTTTTACTTTTTCTTGCTAGAGTAATATTAGAGCACATTAATTAAAAATTAATTTTCTTCCATTTAAAAGCTGTTTAAGATATTGGCTGTTTTTTGCAACAGTGCAGAACAGCAGATTGGACGCTAGCTAAGGAGGCTTTCTTCATTCTCTGCCCCCCGCTTGGTCACGTGCATGAATTTCGGGTTGTCTCCGGAGATAAGGAAACCGATGGAATGCTGATTGACAGCAGATAAGAGCAAAGTCTGTCTTCTCTCTCCTCATAAAGATTTCATTGATTCTACGTAAACATATCCGCGAATAGTTACCTGTAGAGGCATATTGGGGCTAACGACGTACGAAAGTTTCAGAAAATCTGCCTATGTTGCTTTCAAGTGAGGAAAGTGTTCATCTTATAACAGTAGTTTCGGCACGGCAAATTAAAGCTATCAGCATGCATAGCTGATAGCTAGCATAGTTTAGAATTTCTAGGTTAGAAATGAATTTTACTATTATTCTAGTATTTCTATTTCATGATATTTCACGGATTGTCAAACAACATTACAAGACATTTTGAGAAATAGACCGCTCCTGTGTTAGACACACACACACAAATTAACTGACGACTAAATTTAAATGTATTAATTAATATTCATTTTATAAAACGAAATGTCAGATGGAGCCGAAAGGCCATTTTATATCGAAACATTAATAACAAAGGCAGAGCATATGTGGGGAGTACCTCATCCTGGTGATATTCGCCTTGTGGAACAGGAGAAAATTGTGCGAGAATATTATTTTTAAAAAAATGCTTCTTGATATAATTTATCGATTTTGCTGTATGGAACTATGAATTTGGTTTTGGTTTGATTTCAGTTTAGCATCCCGTTTAACAGCGAGGCTATACGTGACGTGGACCTATAGCTTAACGTGGAATCCGAACCACGTGAGCCCCCACCGGGAATCGAACCCAAGTCTCCCGCGCCAAAGACGCGTACGCTATCCACATGGCCAAGAGGGAGCCCTATGGAGATCAATATTGAAACCAGAAAACTGAAATTGTTTTTACCGTTTCCGGTTTCAGTAGAGATATATTAGTGAAAATGGTATTTTCTTGAGATGCTCAATCGATTTTCGAAGACTGTCGCTATCTACTACCGGTACCAATTTAGTTTTATGGCGATCAATGTTAAAACCGAAAATGGTTGATTTCTACCACTTCTGGTTTGGATACAGGGTTAACGGAAAAAAGGGAAACTACTCTTGAGAGGCTGTATGAATTCCGGGAAACTTCTCGAAATCTGATAGTTTTTGCTCTATGAAAATCAATATTAAAACCGGAAATAATAGTAAATTTCTACTACTTCCGGTTTTAATAGTGAGATAGGGGCAAGCGTGATAAATTTTCTTGACGTTGAATCAATTCTCAGAATCCTCTCATCGCTACCATTTCCGTATTTGATTTATGCCCTGTTGAAACCGGTTCCATCACTTACGGTTTAAATGAAATATTGCTGGAGGAGACGTAACCTATCTCGAGGTGCTGAATGGATTCCACAAAACTGGTTCTTGATATATATTATCGTTTTGCTCTATATAAATCAATATTGAAACTGGAAGTAGAAGTAAATTTCTACCGGTTCTGGTTTTAATAGAGGGATAGGGGTAGAGATGGTATACTTTCTAGAGACGTTGAATCTATTCCCTAAAACCACTTGTCGATAGCTATTATAGTTCTTTGATTTATGGCCCGTAACTGTTCGATCTCTATCACTTCCGATTTATATAGAAAATTGACGGAGGAAATGGAACCTATTGTTAGGACGCTAATAAATTTCGGAAAGCCCTTCTCGATATCTTTTACCGCTTTTGGTCTGATATGTGTTAACAGACAAACGGACATAGCCGTTTTATTAGACTTCCGATACTTATGCATAGCATAGTTTGGAAGTCTAATAAACCCAGGTAGAAGAATTATTATTCATCAAATCTATTTTCGTGCTGATTAAGAATATGGGAATTTCAAGCGAATATGGGAATTTTCTAATTTTCTCCCTTCAGGACACTACTATTATTTTCAGAGGTACAAGAAAATGCAACCACTTTCCCGGATAATCCCGGAAAACTGACACACTTCCTAAACTCGCTAATACACTCATGTCCAAAATTATCGTCGCTTGTCTATAAATATATTGTTGTAGGAATATAATTTGATAACGAATTCGCCGGGTATTTCTTATAATGTTAGAATGTATATAATCGGCAAAGATATGTATGTAGCAAATTTCACATCAAAAGAGCAGTAAATAAGAAGAATAAAACGAAAATAAGACTTTTTTGTCCATTTAGCCACATTTTGTTGTACTCATTCTAATTTTCGTATTTAAAATTCTTTTCCTATGAAATTTACCAAAAATATACATTTCCCGATTATATACATAGTATCAGTATTAAAAGTAGCCTACAAAATCATTATGAAATTATATTTTTACAAAACGAGTTATAGATATGCTACAATCATTTTGGACATGAGTGTACATTAATGAAATCTAGGATGAAAAATAATCACTATGTTCTTTTATCCAACATTCGCTCTCTAGTTATTGTTCATGTACCATTATGACCAACTTTCTGCGGACTACGTCTTTGAAATAACGCTTTGTGTATCAAAGTTGGTCTAATAGGCATTTTCACCTATCCGTGTGAGGATTTACTTCCCAAAATTGATTCCTAACACGGTGTGTATATATTGTACTTACTGATTTTCGAGTAACAAGAACTAGAAACGTTCGAAGTCCTTGTTCCACTTATATTTACGACCATAATTTGAAAACATTAGAAAATCGCTCACATAGTCTAAATTATTGTGACATTACTGCCTAGGTCCTTTATTATATTGTTTGGTTTGTTGGGTTTAGATTTTAACGTCCCTTTCTGCACCTATGTTATCAGGGAAGTGAGCCTTTAGTGGAATTCGAATCCTTAGTGATGCGTTGAAATTTCAAGGCTCTTTCACCGGGTATCGAACCCAAAATCCGTGCTCCGAAGCTGTGCGACCTAGCCACTAGGCCAATGGGAAAGGCTGCTCTACTTTGGAATGTTACTTATGTATGCTTATTCATGGAAAAGTTGGTTCATGGGGTTCAGTCTATTGTTTCCCTTGGATGGATCTTGAAGTATTTTTTTCCGTAGCTTCCATGATGGGTGGTGGTTCGCAGTGGGTCATGGTGGGTGGTGGGTCACATGCTGTTGACCCACTACCCACTGACACACTCAGAAAAATTGACCCACTCCATCTCTGCTTCGAACATTTCTAGTTCTTGTTGCTCGAAAGAAAGTAAATGTAATATATACACATTGTGTTAGGAAATAACTTTGGGAAGTAAATCCTCACACGTAAACGTGAAAAAGCCTATAGACCAATCTTGGTACACAAATGTGTTATTTCAGAGATATAGTCCGCAGAAAGTTGGTTGTAATGGTACAAAAAAGAAATAACTAGAGAGTGAAATGTTGGATAAGTGATTATTTTCAGCCTAGATTCCAGTGGATATAGGAAGTGTGTCAGTTTTCCAGGAAAGGGATTACATTTTCTGGTGTACCTCTAAATATAAGAGTAGTTTCCTGAAAGGTGAAAATTAGGGAGGGGGGAGATTTTCTCGGATACTTCTCTAACGGATTTTGTTTATGTTTCATACATCAATATTGTATTAACAACCCTATACTGTGTTATGTCATTTAGAGAGGAAAAAAAAGAAGTATTTTAGTCTTGGAGTGAGTTCTTTTCTGATGATTAAAAAAGAAAAAAAATGACTCAGGCCATTCTGTTTATAACCTGACAGTATAGCGTAACTCATTTGTCCTACAAAGAATCCACGGGGTAGTTTACTCTTGGAAATAAGTTTTTTTTTTTTTTTTTTTTAAGTCATGACCCAGACTATTTTGTTAAATAAATATTTTATTAATAACCGCAAACAGGTCCAACTCGAGGTCAAAGGTCAACTAGCTCTTTTCGCTCAGAATCAAGATTTTCATTACAAAAATGTATAAGCGCTTACGAATTTTATTGAAAATTATGTAACCTAATTACTTGTCTAGAATAGCATAATGGAAGGTTTTATACTTCCAGCTTTATCCTAACTTAGCTCTAACCCAATCTATCTTAGGCTCTTATCTATTTCTTAACTGTAACTATATGAACCAAATAATCTCTCAGATGTTTACAATTTCTTATCCCTTATTACAAATCTAAAGTAGATTCAGCTTCATGCAAATAATTTTATATATTAGTTTCCATAACACACAACCCCTTGTTCAGACCGCTACTCGGTTTGGCTTAGTCAATCTTGAACAGTGCTGAATGGGCAGACTAGTAAATAATTTGTGCTCTACTGACAAGTAGTTTACGTGTAACATCGAATTTGACTCATTTTATGGTTTAGAAGTTAGAGGCCACGATTAGCCACAAGGTATTAGGTTACCGTAATATAAAGCAACGATGAGGGCGGAATCGCGACTATAATTCAGAACTACACACAGAACCCGAAGTAAGTTAATATGGCATAAAAATATATGTCAAACCTATTCGTAATAGAGCACACACATGTCATAATGATACTAAACACACTGCAAGAAGACGCTAGATATATTAATTTTAGTGGAAATAATGCTAGTGTAGTTGCTAGTGCTAGACAACATTTAAAAGGTGCTAAATTTCCATTCTAACAATGATAAATGCACCAATTGTTTGATAAAAATATCCTTAAAAATGTCTAGATCAAGCGACAAAGAGCAACATTGGTAACACTGATAACAAGTGACAAACGACAACCGCCTCACGATTCCGCGCATGTGTATAAATTTTTAACGTACAATTTTATTATCTCAAACATTAATCCAATGATCAAAACATAACATACTAATCCGTCAAAACTAATGAAAACAAGACAGTAGATCATTTTGGCATGCTATAGTTGCTCACATTTTTATGTTCATGTCGGAGATATCCGTAATGTCAAAAAATCGACATATTTCCTTATGTCCACCATTAGAAGGCAATTCATTTGTACACAATAAAGTATGTCCAAATTTGAAGACATGCATTTTTGTGTCGTTTTGAGTCGTTTCGGGCTCTGTGTGTAGTTAGAATCCGACACTGAATCAAATGCGGATAGTGAGTTTAACGTTGAGAGTTACTATTCATCTCATACAGAGAAAAGCGAACATAGTTCATCTGATGATGACAACGGTAAATCTTAAGAGTTCTTCTATGGAAAGAATAAATGTCTGAAATTCAATAAAAGAGCCCCCTTGAAGAAACGTAGTAAACCATGCAATATCATTGTTCACTTATCTTAAAAAAAAAAAAAAAAAAAAGCGTACAAAAAGTGTACCTTCAGAAGACATTGTCGGTTGTTGCAAACTTTTTTACTCAGAAGACGCGTTACAATGTGTTTCGGAAAACACAAATGTGAAGATTGAAGAAAAACGTAGTAATTTTCATGATCCCAAGCCATCGTACAAAATGACATTTATGAGCGCTCACTGGACAAAAGGACTAAACAGTCTTCTTACAATTGCAAGAAAAATATTTTCAAGGAACATCATTTGCATGTTTGTTCTGATTATGTGTAACCATGTCTTGCATTCAAACATGTAATTTAAACCTAGGCAAAAACTTTCCACCAAAAATGGTCGCCAACGGTCGAGCCATTCTTGCATGATAACTCTATATAGATCTGTCTTCGTCCCATGTCTCCCGCTTCAGCTTTCACTAAAATCAATATCTAAAAATCTTTGACGGCGAAAGTCTAACTTATATGTAGAAAAAAATGTATAAGTCGGTCAAGATCATATTGTGTGAACACTATACATATGCAAATGTGATTTCATATTATAGGTATAGTTATATAAATCTATATATACGAGTACTATACAAATATATAATAAAATCGTTACATTTGGGGAAAGTTTTTGATTTGTGGGCTTTTGCCAGTTCAGCTTTCTCTACTGCAGAATAATTAAATTTTGTGTGAAGTCTCTTTGACATCGAAATGTTCATATACCTCGTACTTATATAGATAGGTCTAATTTCTTCACCTACTTTCAAAAGTTTTGTATGCACCTAGATCCTTAATAAAGCTTACTTATGCAGTAATAATAACATTCTTATCCAAATCAGCTATTCATATACTGCATTTTTTCTGTTTATCAGTAATCTTTTTGTACAGTATATCAATAATATATAACAATTATATTGCTACAAATATCATTTGGTCTCTGCATTATTATTCTACTACTTACAGGGACGACACAGTGGTAATTTAAAGAAGCACATTTACAGATACCACAAGGAACATTACACAATACTGGAAAAATCAAAACCTGAGACCTCCGATTCTCTTTCAAGAAAAGTAAAGAAGCCTAAACTTTTGAATGGAGTAGATATGAATGCTGAGACCCTTTTAACTCAAAGCCTGCGGCTGGTAGCTGAACACGGCCATGCTTTCAAGTTACTCGACGACGATGCATTCCAAAACATCATCCAGCCCATGATTGACGCAATGCCTGCATCAGAAAAGTAAGTATTGTATTCTGTTGCTGTTGAAACAATATAGAAGTAATGTATTCAAAATATTAACGTTTAGAGGATTTCATAGTATTTGCCATACTTCGTTAACTCCCGTTGGTCAACGTGTAATCTTTTCGTCATAAATATGTATCTAAATGTTGCACTCTGTAACTCATAATTTTCCATATGGGAAAATTCAACGATAAAAACTAATTCATTGTTTTAATTTTTGTTTTACGACAGATTAACTATAATATTACACTACAGTTTAGTTTAACCTAACTTACGGGTTAACCGAATCGCTAAAATAACGTCCATATAGTCTTAAACTTTTTTTTTCCACAAGCTGAATTTAACTTTATTGTTGTAGTCGTATGAGTTTAGTTTAACAATATTCAGTACTAAAGAGTTGAATTGAGTTGATTTTGAGTTTAACGTCCCGTTCAGCAGCGAGGCTATATGAGACGTGGACCTATTGATTAACGTGGAATCCGAACCACATGAGCTCCCGCCGGGAATCGAACCCGGGCCTCCCACGCCAAAGGCGCGTACGCTAATCGCTTAGCCACGGATGAGCTCCAGTACTAAAGGGATCATAACCTAATGTTGCCAATAATGTCTCTTCACATTAAGGGTGGGGAGATTTGCTGTAGGGAAAATAACCTCTGGTTTTTAGTAAAACACTAGGTATTTGCCCCCGAGGTATTTTTTGCGAAAACCTAGGGTTTTTTAGTGAAGAGATTTGCTTATTATCAACCGTGGGGTGAAATACCCAAGGTTTTTCTTGAAATCCACCGACTTGCTGTGCATGTGACTGAAAAGTATTATTTTCCCTGTCTGTCTAATCGAATAGAACCCAGCGAACGTTTCTTGCTTTCCTGTGAGCATGGTTATATCTTTCTTCTGCAGCGTTTTTAGGATTTGGAATATTCGTTAACATGTAGCTTGTACTAGCACAATCACCGTCAGCTATTAATATTCCAGGAAGGTTTCTTTCTTCGGCTATGACTAGGGAACAATTCCTCCAAACTGTTAAATCATGGGTGGAGCCAGGCCAACGTGCAACGATATTTCATATTTTCATATTAGAATCACAAAGTAGCTGTGTATTCCCGATACTATGTACCCCTTTCCTGTTTCTGTACAACTCTGCAGTTGGACCAGAGGGTGACAGAACTGGAATATGCGTGCAATCAATTGCTCCAATTACACCAGGGAATTGTGAGTCCTCATAGAACTTCAGTTTCACTACAGGCACTTCTGTTCCTGCAGGCATTTTTATGAACTGGGGCCTTCTTCTATCTATAATTCAAGTTACACTGTAAAATATTTTTCCTGCAGTTGTGCGATGCACATTTACCAAATCACCACCAACTCGTTGAAAAGTGCCTGTGCGGAGAATGCGTAATGTAATCAATACCTGTAAAAACACTGCTACCAGTAGGATGAATTTCCCCCAATAAAGTGCTAGGTATTTAAACCTTGGGTTTTTTCACTGTAGACCAAATATCTCCATTTTTAAAAACCCAGAGATATTTAACTCTCCAGACGAAAAACCACTGGTGTTTTGCTGGTGTTTTTTTGCCAAAACCAAGGGGGCAAAAACCTCGGGTTTTCTTGACACACACAAGCTAAATCTCTCCAACTTTAAAAACCTAAATGAAAAAACCCAGGGTATTTGAAAACCACTAAGCAAATCTCCCCGCCCTAAGTGTATAATGTAAGGTATAATTAAGGTATAATGTAAGTTCATGCTTGTAATAATATGAAAATAATGAGTCATGTTTACATATGCTCTGGCGTTTCGAATTATCGATCAATACAACTTTATTTTAATTCTAAATTTTCTAAAGTGATTTAATTGTATATACCTGGGTACAAATCCTATCAAAATAATGGAAACATCTTGATTTGGAAACACTTAGGTATCTGAGGTGGCAGTGGTCAGGGCTATTGATGGTGGTGTGGTAGGATAAACTCTGTACGGTGTAGACCGGAAATATGTAGCGAACTGAGCAGACGGTGATATACAACAGACAAGCCCTCTCATTTCCAAAGAGGGCGAATAGTTGGCGCCCAGTTATATTGTGCGAGCGTGACTAAAGCGGCATACGTGTTGAGTGTGTGTGAGTTACAGTGTCAAGGTGATGACATCCTACTAAAGTTAAGACGAAGCCAAATAGTCAATGAGGAACAGTGGTCGGAAGGAAACCTTTAGTGTTGGTTTCTCGCCTAACATTAAAGTGGATTGTCACTCACAACTCTTGACTGACAGCGATACACGTGACCGAAGAACTCGATTAGTGTTTCCATAAACGTTGTCGACAATCATAATTAGTCACAAGTTACGTAACATAGGATGACAGGGTCGGGTTTTACGAGCGAAACCACTGAACATGGACCATAACACTTTAGCACGAAACCAGTAGTCCTCGAACATTCAACATAGACTGCTGATGACTGGAAACGGATGATATAGTATGATAAATAATAGTTTACCTAACTTTAAACACCAGCCTTGGTTATGTATGACGAACGCCTGAAGAAGTGTATGATTTGTAGTGCCTCCTCCACAGCCTTCAAACATGACTACACCTTTGTACGCTACAAAAACCTGGTTTTCACTGGGTCATGATTTGATGTTTACCGATCGTGGGACTCAACATTTAAGGATTTCATTTCTTTTCATGAATGCGGTACAGATTTCGGCTTCCATTCTCTGCCACGTAACTGAATGATGTACTGCACGCGAAATTAAACATTCCTCTTGTTACCATTGACGAACTGTAAGACTCTGTTTCACGTGACATCAGATGTTTCGAGTGCGAAAGGTATTCCAATCCCTTATTAATCTTTTAAGTTTCACTTTTTGTAGTGTTTCCAATATTTTGAAAAGTTCTGTATATGGTGTTTGTCTACGAAACGGATTGTAAAATACTAGATTAAGTAGCTGCTCCAAGTCCTCACACCTATCTTATCGTTTTAAGTACGCAATTTGTAGGTATAGGACGATATGCAAACATAATTCTGAAGAAATAGTACCAAGTTTTTCTATCAATTTCTTAATTCCAAACCTTAGGTATAAGAAGAGAGAACAGCTCAATATGTTCCATATGAGGGAATACGTTGCACAAAGTTAGCATACATTACCTATGTGTTAGATACTAATCGGAGACTAATGAACTATACCCTTGGTACTGGCACTTATATGCATCTGGTCATGGTCATGTATATAGGTTCATTTCCTATCATAAGACATGGGTACATTGATGCACCTTTAAAAATTTGGGAGGGGTATCTTGGCTCATCCACTCAGTTTTAGAAATTGTTTAATATAAGCATTTGGTATCTTCGTACAGGTCTTCAATATGTACCACTATAAATTTGGATGGCCCACCTCGTTCCCTTTCATGGGTAAAGAACTACCAAAAATCAAATTTCGGAGGTTATTGACCCCTATTTAACATGTTATATGGTT
Organism: Thermobia domestica; assembly: GCF_964235325.1. NCBI lineage: Eukaryota > Metazoa > Arthropoda > Insecta > Zygentoma > Lepismatidae > Thermobia > Thermobia domestica. The sequence goes on along the minus strand of NC_137458.1, from coordinate 152,657,822 downwards.
TATTACCTTCATATGTTTATTTTCCCTTTTAAATTTGGGAATTATCAAATAACAAAATTCGGTAAACGTTTTCTAGGACCCATTGGTATTCCTCTTATGGCCAAATATTCAAAATTTAAAGGTTATTGACCGGCTTTATTATTGAATAAGTACAGGATTTATTACTTTTTTCATAAGACACAGGTGTGTTTGTGTACCAATCTTAAATTTTGGGAGGGATACATTTCTTATTGTCATATCAATAATTGGTAATTGTTCTTAGAATTGGGTGGTATCTCTTTCTTTGGATAAATCATTGTCAAATATGAGTATGATCACGTGATCAGTTATTGACTTATGATGGGATTAGGAGTCCAGGACATTGGTACATTTAAACTTTCTAGGATAATTTGAGAATGCGTCATTGGTTTTGATTATTACAGCCTATGGACCAAATATAAACGTAAGCAATACGATGTACCATGTGATTGACCTTGATGAGGTAGTGTACAGGGATACATAGCTAACCTTATTGAATCTTATGACTCATAGTCTTAAGGAAATACATGCTACAACACTGGCAAAGTTATTGTTGATGCAATTTGATTGGTTGATCACTATATTTCGTGCAATCTGATTGGCTGATCACTATCTTTCATGCAATCTGATTGGTTGCTGATTTTCAAATCTTTGCTGCATTCAGTTTTAAGTTTTGTTTAACATTTAAATAGTTTTTGAAATTTTTGTTTGAAAAAGTTTTTGTTTGAAACTTTGGTTTGACATTTTTTCTCGTTTGATATTTTTAGTTTGAAAATTTTTGTTTGAAATTTATGTTTCAAATTTTTTTGTTTGAAACTGGTTTGAAATTTTTTCGTTTGAAATTTTGTTTGAAAATTTTTGTTTAAAAAATTTGTTTGAAATTTTTGTTTCAAAATTTTTTGTTTGAAAATTTTTTTGTTTGAATTTTTTGTTTTGACATTTTTGTTTCAAAATTTTGTTTGAAATTTTTTCGTTTGAAATTTTTAATTTTTTTTCGTTTCAAAACAAAAAAAAATTTGTTTGAAATTTTAGTTTTAAAAATGTTTGAATCTTTTTTCTGTTTAACATTTTTTGTTTGAACATTTTTGTTTCGAAATTTTTGTTTGGAAAATTTTGGTTTCAAATTTTTAAGTTTGTGCACTCATTAGTGAAGAACCGGAACTGCTTAGAAGAAAATTCGGTTTGAAAATTTTTGTTTCGAAAGTTTTGTTTGAAATTTTTGTTTCAAAGTTTGGTTTGACATGTTTAAAATGGGCAATTTCCAAAATTAAAGGGGTGGGCCAAGGTACCCCTCCCGGGGTGCACAAATATACCTATGTCTTATGATAGGAAATGGACCAATATACATGACCATATAACCATATAAGGTAATAGGACCTCATCCAAGGGGATAAATTGAGCCAAAAAACCGAACACGTGAATGTATTAAAATTTGGCAATTTCGTACCCATGAAAGGGAACGAGGTGAACCAACCAAATTTATAGTAATATATATTAGGGTCCTATACTATTATACCAAATGTGTAAAATGGGCAATTTCTAAAATTTAAGGGGTGGGCCAAGGTACCCCTCCCAAATTTTTAAAGGGGTGCACAAATATACCCATATCTTATGAAAGGGAATGGGCCCCTATACATGACCATATAACTATATAGGATAATAACACCTCATCAAAGGGGATAAAATCGACCAAAAACCAAACACATGGTATAACGTATTGCTTACGTTTATATTTTTGGCAATTTTGTACCCCTAAAAGGGAACGAGGTGGACCATCCAAATTTATCATAATACATATTAGGATCCTATACTATAATACCAAATGTTTAAATTGGTCAATTTCCAAAATTTAAGGGGTGGGCCAAGGTACCCCTCCCTAATTTTTCAAGGGGTGAATTAATGTACCCATGTCTTATGAAAGGTAATGGACCCCTGTATACGCCCATATAATTATATAAGGTAATAATACCTCATCAAAGGGGATAAATTAGGTCAAAAACCCCCGAAATTTGAATTTTTGGCAATTTTTTACCCATGAAAGGGAACGACATAGACACCCAATACTGATAGAGGTACATACTATGGTCCTAGGCTACCACACCCAATTTTTAGATTTGGCAATTTCCAAAATTTAAGGGGAGTGGTCCTAGGTACTCCTGCCAAAATTTAGGGGGTGGGCCATGGTACCCCTGCCAAAATTTAGAGGGGGTGGTCCTATGTACCCCTAGGTCATTGACCCCGGGCCAAGGTTATTGACCTTTGACCTATGACGTCACAAAGGTCGGGGTCAAAGTCCAAAGTGAGACTGGGTGGGGCCATTACTACTACGTTGAATACTAGTAGTATCATTTCAACTTTACTGATTTCATTTTAGAAAAAAATATGGAAATATTCAGTTTTATCTGTGTACGTTTTTACTTGAAAGAAAATGTTGAGTCCAGTTGATGCTGAAATATACTGATTACAGTTTTAATGGCAAGAATTGCAGACTGGTGAATCTTATGTGATATGATACACACAAAAATTTAGCAGTGAATCTAACCTTTTATTCTATTAATAGAAGAAAAAGAAGCATGATTTTGGCCTACTTAATTTCCAGACTACTTATCCCCTCTCTTTATTTTCTTTAATTCAAACATTTACCTTTCTTTATAACTAAACGATGTAAACATTCCTTTGGTATAATAATTAAAGACCTGTTATGTTGATATCTGTGCAAGTTGGTGTGGAACACCAGTTTCGCTTATCATATCCTCTTAGTTATGATGTTACTGACGACGGCCGACTTGAATCACAAGTAACAACGATCAAAAGTATGATAGGAAAAACGAAAGAAAGTAACAACTAAGAAAAAGAAACAGAACAGTAAAATGAACGAAAGAATTTTTTTTAAAAAAGGAACACAGTTCTTACATGGAATGAAATTTGACAAATATAGTATTATTTCCGAACAAAGAGTATAAGAAAATGGAAAGTCAATGAAATTCTTAGAAATGGTAAGAAGGATTATTGTTGTACGTGGAATCCAAAAATAATAATAATAATAATAATAATAATAATAATAATAATAATAATAATAATAATAATAAATTTATTTCGTGGGGGGAGCTTGAGCCCAATACCCTCCCTAAATACGCCACTGTATGTGATAGCAACCAGTCGGTCCGCGCTCAGACCAGATTGCTGGTTGGCGTTTTGAATTCTGAGAGTGTCTTTTCATGCAAATACGATTTCACATGTGGTGTGAAACCTATAGTTACTATTATAATGTACTAACCTCGAGTCTGGGGCCGTGATGGCTCAGTGGTAGAGCGTTCACCTCTGGTGCTTGGGGTCCCGGGTTCGATCCCAGTCCTCGCCAAGTGAACTTTGTGGCGGACAAACACCGTGTGCGTGGGTTTTCTCGGGATCCTCCCGTTTCCTCCCACTTTCTTCATTCCACCATTTTAATTCATTACTCATCATCACCGTCTCCTTTAGCCTAACCGGCATAACCGTGGGACGTAAAACTCAAAGATTTCAAAGAATAACCTCGAGTCTCGCACCAGTGCTCAGGCACTCTGGAGGTGAGCTTTCTAGCCACCGTTAACACAAGGAACGCGCATACCATGCATATGTACGTATGTAACTTGTCTCTGAGTTGTAGAACGTTTGTGTCGTATACCCACTTTGTAGTGTAAATTGAACGTTTAGACATGCTAATCTGCACCCTATTCCCAATTTCGTTCATTACTTCCATACACATTTACCTTAGAATAACATTTGAACAGCGAAGAAAGGAAAGCAAAAATCAAATTTTGGTTTTGGAAACTGAAACCGAAAATGATTTTGGAAACCGAAACTGAATATCAATTTTAAAAAGCAAATCCGAATTTCAGTTTAGAAAGCCGAAATGAAAATTGATTTTGGAAACCGAAAACAGAATTTCGGTTTTGAAAACCGACAACGAAAATCAGTTTGGAAAGCCGAAACTGAAAATCAATATTAAAAAAAAAAAAAAAAAAAACTAAACTTTTTCAAAGATTGGTTTTCGCTTTTCCGAAAAATCTCTTCACGTATTCGCAGTGTGGAAGAAATAAAACGATAAGTAATTCTTACTCAGTAGCTTTTCTTAGGTCATTAGTATATTGAATATACAAATTTATGTTATATAAAATATGTATACTGAAAGATAAAAGGTGTCCTATTTTTTATGTGTGCACATCGAGAAGATGTTCCCAAAGTGTAGGTATGTTTGTGAAACTCCTTGTTTATGTTAAAAAGGATAACTTTTATTATTTTCATTTATTGTACAGCTAATAGGGTTTAAACAACTTATCCTTATCAAAGATTAGAAGTTTAGAAGTAGGCTACGTAAGATAAAAGTATTTTAAATATACTTTTTAGTTTGAGTAAAAGAACTACTGTGCAAATTTCGGAAAGAAAAAAGCTTGTAAGAGCAAATGCATCAAAAATAAGAAATATAAGGAAACGTATTTACGTGAAAACAAAATGAGACATACACTGGCCAATTCTTTCCTTTGGAACTGCAAATGTGATTTTTGGAACCTTGCACTTCAATTGAGAACGGAAGTAGCGAAATTACTTGACTCATCCATTGTTATTTGTGATGTTGCTACTCCTACTTCTATTGCTGTTGCTGCTGTCATTTATATGTTTATTTCTGATTAGTTACTGTTGCTTTGAGAAGTTAATTTTCATCAATTACAAAGTGATGAAATTGAGAATATATTATATTGTAGTTTTTTTTTTTTTTTTTTTGTAGTCGGGCACTGTTGTGATAAGGGTCTATATAATGATGTGGAAATTAAATTTAAAAAAGTTAGTAACCAAATGCATCAATAAACATGAAAGTGAAGACATTTTAAAGTCCCACAGATTCATGTCAGAGCACAAGACATTTTCTCCGAAATCGGGACTCTCAGTACAAAATCGACACGGTGGCAACCCTAGAGTGACAACCACGTGAAGGGATAATTTGTACAATACATGATGTAGAGGTCTGCACGGGATCGGGCAGTCGGGCCTACAAACCATATAACACTTCAGGCCCGGCCCGGGCTCAGGCCGTAAAATTTTTAATACAAAACTATATTTCTCGGGCCTTTTCGGGCCTAACTTTGTAAATATACTGTACAACGATACATCTCCGCTCTTTCTGCATCGCGCTTTCAGGAGAACTTTCAAAGCAAAACTGCAAAATTAAACCGCTGAGTGTTGTAAATAAAAATACAATTTTGTGTTATTAAGTTTCTGTAATTCGGGCTTATTTCGGGCTCATTTGATTATTACACGGGCTGAGGCCTAAATGCTAAAACATATTTCGAACTTGGGTCGGTCCTCACATTATAAATTCACGGGCCGGGCCGGGCCTGGCCTGGGGTACAAATTCCGGCCCGTGCGGACTTCTGACATGATGTTAATCATTTTACTAAATAATAATAATAATAATAATAATAATAATAATAATAATAATAATAATAATAATAATAATAATAATAATAATAAGTGGCAATGAATTTTCCCTTCATTTTCTTCTCAAGTCCTTTCGTGATTAAGCAATTGGTGCAAAGTAGATAATACGAGAAACCAAACCCTAAGTCTACTACTAATAATGATAATAAATAAATAAAAGAATTAAAAATCGGATCCGAAGGAAACTACTTTTTTTTTAAAAAAAAAAAAAAAAAAAAAAAGAACACCTATACGGTATGGAGTTATTTTTAGGGGTATGGAATTTCTAGAGGGTATGGAAATTTGAATCCAATTATTTTGTCTAATATTGAAATATGTGGGTACGTAGTACCTATTGAAGATTAGTTACAGCTATTAAAGATAATTATGTGACTTTTCAATGATATTGCTCTTGTGACGTGCATTAACTTCAATTGTGTCTACATAAATTGTCCTTTGATATACACTCTGTAAAGAAAAGATAGCGACACCTCAATTCTCAAACTAACTTACACAGAAAACCATAACTGCAGTCCGTTAGAAGAGGAATAGAAGGAAATGAAGAGTGGGATAGTTCATTTGCGTTATCTGTGACACTTGTGGTGTACGACATCACTTGCCAATTGTTTGTGTATCTGTAATATTTTCGCTAGATGGCACTGAGCGCGTCTCGTAAATTATTGTAGTGAGAATTCTGCATTGCGTTTCTGATGTGTATAAGCTGAGGTAAATAGCATTTTATGATTGTTCTTTGCTTTCTCACTGTTTGGAAAGTGTCAAGTGGCAATATTGTTGTTGTGCAGCGCTGTTTTTTGTGTGATATTGTTGCTACATGTGGACTGTAAACAAGAAGGATGGGTAAGAAATGTGACTTGTCGCTATGTGAACAAGATATAATTCTTGCTTTGCACAGCTAAGGCAAATCTCTAAGGGAGATAGATGGAATAGTAAAAATTCATCATTCGACGGCAGGAAGAATAATTCACAAGCGGAAACAGCATAACAAATCGTTCCTTCGTCAACAGTGTGAAAGAGAAAAGAAAGCATCACCCAGAGCAGATCGCTAAATGAGATCAATAGCTCTGCAGATTTAAGGAATGATTTCCCCAAAAATCGCTTCTGTAATTTGACATAATCTTGGAATTGCAGTTACTCGTACAACTTTATTGTCTTCACTGCGTAAAGAGGATATTACGAAGAAGAAACCGCGTAGAAAGTCGAAACTGACAAAAACACAGAGGACTTCAACATGTAGGTTTGTGAGTCGGTATGTAACTTGGACTTATGACAACTGGACGCACGTCGTTTTCTTCGTTGAAAAGAAATTTAGCATACTGGGAAACGATGGTGGTGTGAAGTAGTGGATACGAACGAGCAAGGAACTTGACAAGGATTTTGTTTTAAGAGATGCAAATATTCAGTTACTGAGTGATGGTATGGGCTTGGTCCACCGTTAAAGGTGTCAGAAGGATGGATCGTTTGATGCACGAAAATTTCTTCAAATTCTGGTACGTAAAGTTTTTACAACAGCTAAAGATGACTTTTCTGAAGAACATATACATTACTTCCTTTTCCAGGATGATAATGCTTCATGTCACCGAGAGAAAATCGTTAATACATGGTTCAAGAATATGACTATTTAGAACCTCATGTGGCCTCCGAACTCACCTGACATGAATCCAATTGAAAATTTGGGTCGATATGAGAAGAAGATTCAATGGACAACTATCTCGAATAAAATGAAATTCAAGGAACAGATAATCCGGGTGTGATTTTGTGAAATCGAGGTTGCATTTTACAGTAGCTTTGTTACCAAAGGACACCGATGATACGCTGCACTGCAGAAAGCCCATGATGCACATACAAAATATAGTTTGCTGTATTGTACTTCCCGATGTTCGTACACAATATATCTTACCCTTAAGAAATTTCATTTCTTGTTTTCTGCTACTGTTGTTAATCTTTTTCACTTTTATATATAACTCTTCCTATAAACGATTTTGCTCAAAACACACATAGCTACTTATATATGCATATAAATTTACTAAACTCATGTCAAAAGCCTGAAACTGTGGCGCAAGTATTAGAGATGCAAGGGCTCGAAAAAAAAACGTTTTTTTTTAAAAAAAAACTTGGTTTTTTCTGCTTCGCTTTTTTGCTTGGGAAATTTTGGGCTTTTTTCAAAATTCTGCTTTAAATTGATAAACCAGATTTTGTTTTGCTTCTCTATAACACAAAAAGTCATTTAATTAGTGGTTGATGCCGAAAATAATATAAAACCTCGAAAATAAACCATGAATTTCGAAAAGATATTTCACAGTTTTACATCTCAACATATTTACATTATGAATTCCAAAGGATTAACCAATGTATATAATAAGATTTTTTTAACCTCCTACATACAAAAGTAAGCAGGGTTGGCAAGAACCATGGTTGTTTTTGAAAATGTCAAACACCCGTTTTTTGGGGGGAGTTTAAACTAGGCTTTTTTGGTTTAAACTATGTTTTTTGGGTTTAGATATTTTGCTTTATGTATTTATATTACACATTGACAGAAATAAGTTTGTTTCGCCTTGGTGTTATTATGCAACAACGGGGTTATGCTGGAAGAGGTCTCATATGCTTAAAAAGTCCGGTCAGTAAATTTCTTAAATTGGGAAACCCCCTCCCTAGCCATCGGGAAAATCCCATCATCACTCTAAATGTAAAACAATAAGGGAAAAATCCTGTTATTACTTTACATGTAAAATTTAAAGGTCAACATATCATAATCAGTACACTAAAACTGAGGTTTAAAATTACAAATTTAGTACGTACATATCATCAAAAGTCCAATCCAAGCTAATGTTGGAGGCTATGTAGGCAATCGATAAATTTTGCCAACTTTTATCAATATATTTAAGCAACCTTGGCTTCTTTATAAAACAACAGGCATTCAGAAATATACAATTTGGTTTCGTTTCGTATGTTTAGGCTTAACATTATTACGTAATACCGAGATTATCAAGGAGAAGACTTTCGCTTAAAGTTACATCCGAACCGCTACTTTGTTTACGTATGGAAGAAGGGTTGTGGTTCGACCGAGAATTGAACATGGGACACCTTGATTAAAAGGTGAAAAGGAAATAAAACTAATGCAGATGGTTTGATGTTGGGAAACGTCAGCATGAAGTTCACACGATTCACATTTTTCGTTCTTTTTATTTATTTTTTGGTTTAAACCAGTTGTTTATTTAAAAAAAGAAAAAAAACAGCTGGTGTAAACCAGCCAACCCTAAAAGTAAATACTTCTTTTTAAAAAATACACAAATAACTAGCAAAATTGTATGTAGTGTTTTTCAAAATATTCCATACCCTCTTTTTGGAACAAAATAAAATTAAAATAAAACATAAGAAAAATACTTAGATTTATATGATACACTTAAAGGCTGCACATCTAGAGCTTTTGGTTTTGTATATTCTTGAAATTCTACAGTTTTATATGATCACCATCACGGTTTACTCAGTCCTCAAGGTTTCTGAATTTTTAACAAGAGGGATTCTACATATGAAGGGTGTGAGGCAAGAACATGGTAACCCACAATTTTATTATTTTAAGAAATTAGATATTTTCTGCAGCACAATCCATTTTGAAAGTCGGAAAGCTGATTTTTCACATAAGACTATACATGAATAATTAAACTCAGCGGAATGCGTTGCTGTCTATCTGGTGCTGCATAACTCAGCAATTGAAAATTTGTTAGTTACCATGTTCTTGGCTCATACCCTTCATATCATTATGGAACTCTCCCCATCCCACCACCACAAAAGAAGGACTATGGAATATATTTAAGTTAAGATAAATACAACTGCACAACAAACATGACTGAGTGGAGCTTTTGCGCTTCTATCGGGAAGTCCGGGATTCAACTCAGCATTCGACCATTCCGACAAAGCTTTTTTTCATTCCATCTGTGAAGTAGAAATAGTGCGTGTACTGTGAGTTGGCCGAACTTCCTTCTTTATTGTTTTTAAATCGTTATTATTAATTACCAGCAGTGACGGTTTTGCGAAGGTTAGGGGGGCGGTCTTTCGGACTGAAGCCTGTTCTCCAAAATTACGGAATGTCTAAAACAAACGAAATATCTATTAGTCATGCCTTTACTCATAAACTTTAAGCTCCGTCAAATAAAAATTACGAATGTTTAGAAAAACTAAACATTAGTAAGAAAAAAAAAAACTCCAAAATACTTTTCTAAATCCATCACTGATTCTCAGTATAAAATGATCTTCAAGGTTGTATCCGGAAGATTATTGATAATATATAAACAAAACGAAATATTAGTTACGTTTGTACTCATAAACTTCAAGCTCCTCCCAAATAAAATTAGGACATTTTAGAAAACGAAACAATCAGAGAAACCCCTCCCAAATTACTTTTCTAAATCCGCTACTTGATTATTTGTATAAATTAGTATTCAATGTTGTATCCGGAAAATTATTGCTAAATCGTTGCACAGCTACAGTATAACAGAAATGTGCAAGTACGGTTTGACGGATATATTGAAAAACGTACGCTTTGACGGATATATAGAGAAACGTAAGTTTAAGTTTTGCGCTAGAAGCTAGAGTACTAAGCTCTTAGAAATGAAACACGGATGACAAACTGAAATGATCCCGAGAAGAAAAAAATGTCGATAACTCAAAAGTTAAAATAAAGTTAAATAGCCTCTAAAATTGCACTCAAATACTATTCTTCATGTTAGCTCTAATTCGTAAAACACGTGCTCCATCCATTTTGATGGTCAATTTTAGAGCGAAATATGGCATTCAGGTCATGGAATTCTAATCTAACTATAGAATATACTATAAGAAAGCTATTTAGATAGAAAAATCATGAAAATGAAAAAAGCCAAAATTTCCAACATTCTCGTTTTTTCCCTAAAAAGCCGGCTTTTTATGTGAAAAAACCATCGATTCAAAAAAGCTGGCTTTTTTGCATCTCTAGCAAGTATTAAGAATGAACTGCTCATTGGGAATATGCATTGTAGTATTATCAGGAATTCATGTAAAAAATCATATTGGTTAATGTATGTTGTGAAAACACTATCCGAGCAAGTGTCGCTATTTTTTCTTTACAGAGTGTAATTCTTTGTTTCTAACAGAGTTTGACGAATAATATCTTAAGAGATTAATAATAATAAATAGGAATTTTCCTTTGGAATTAATGCAATATCTTGTAACCAAGCGGACACCTAATTCGTTTTTCATTAGATATTTTTTTTTGTTCCTGTTATTATATAACTTGGCAAAATTTCATATCGGCATTGCAAAGTGACCTCTCTGTAGCCAATCCATAATACAATGTTTATCGTCTGTCTCTATGGTAAACATAGACATCCATGCACTGATAGCAAAAAGTATAAAAAGAGGTTTCGAACCTCCATTCTTCGGCTGTGGTGGTAGAAGCACTCGCAAATCCACAACAATGGCGAAGATTTTTTTACTGTTCTCTGCATTCGTTGTGGCGGTCACAGCAACCGTTATCCCTCGCAGTGTCACGGATAAGGACAACTATGTGGGTAAGACACTTTCTAGTTCTAAAATTATGAAACACAAACTTACATTCCTAAATCCATTGACATACAGAGTAATACAGTCTTGTGTACATAACATGATGGTCCTATTTGGCTGAGAGTTTTGTCTTCAAGATGGTCACGGTAATTACGAGAAATTTGCAACTAATGTACTATTCGTAAGGTATGGGTCCATTTAAGCATCATATAGATCTATTTAAGGCCCAGATTTGAAAACCGTTAGAAATATTTCAATCATCTGACATGCAGTGTTATAAATTTAGAAGAAATATAACTTGAGCTTGATATATATCAATACAACATAAAATATGTTATGCATACAGGAACTACAAAGAATTTTATAAACAGAGAACGCTTCATTAAAAAAAAAAAAAAATTAAGAGCGCATCAAAATATTTGCGATAAATTGCACTTAATTGAAAGACTTCCTCTGATACATTTTTCTGAATGTATGTACGCTAAGTAGGATGCATTGATTTACTTACATTATGTATTTTATTTAATAACTTTTTTTCATGTATCGTTTCTTAGTTGTGTCCAGTTCAGCCATGTTGTTGAGTTATAATTACTAGTAGTATAAAAGTCTTTTTGTTTAACTATGTGTTGTGTGCATCGAGTGATTTGCAGTTACTATAGTTCCCAGTTGTAATGCGATTTTTGTAAAATCAATCTCGAGATAGTACATATATGTCGTATGCGGTAAACGAATCTTAACGATCTTGACCAATATTCGCGTACTGGTAGACCGTGGCGATCTTACAGTTAATATGCATGTGAAATATAAAATTATGTAGGCATTTGACTCCAGAACTATGGGGTGTTATAGTTGGGGCTTGGACTTGCCAAATTTTCAGAAAAGAATTTCTCTCATTAGTGTTTACCTTAGTATAGATGGAACAGACCTATTAAACATTAAGTTATAAAGAAAGCAAACAATGAGTCACTTGATTTGCTATGTTAATTCAAAATTTAAAAATCAACGAAAGATTAGTTTTACTGCGTTAGGGAAATTTACTAGCACGGAAAGTATGTGCTGACTCAATCAAACTTGTTGTTCTATGCTTATCTAAATTTTCTCTTTCTGATATTTTTTTAAACATAATACAATATAAATTATTTATGGACTCCTCCAACATTTTCGCTTCTTCTTTTTCTTTCTGGTAAGATATGAGTTATTTAATTAATTTATTGTTCTCGTCTGTGTTAGTCTCTTAGGGTGAAATTTTTCAAATCAATTTCTCTATACAGTTTCTTCCGATCGATTTTTTAAAATTTCGTACGACTTTCATTTTTAAAATCTCCGACACCAATATAATTTTTAATTAATTTTTTAATTCATGCTACACTAATTGAACCAACTATTAAGTTTCTAAAGAACTACATACTTACAATCGCAAACTAAAATTATTACGCGAGTAATACCTATCTCCAACATATGATGTCGCTGTTAGTTTACCTTCGCTTTTATAGTTCTCATGCTTTTGATACAGGGCGCCAAATTTTCGGTTGTCAGATCAGATCGCCAATGGCGACCATATATTTTAATTTGACAATAAGCATTTGGCTTTTGCTTTAAATGACAATTGCCAAATGGTGATCAAACTCTATGATCTGGATAATGGATTCGGACCTAAAGTTTCGTGTCCTGGTCTGCCATAATGAACGTTGAAATGTATCAAACTAAATTCATACGTATATAACCCCTTTGAGCTGATTCCTTATTATCAAAAAATGGTAAAATTCACAAAAGAATTGGGAGGTTTGGTAAATAGGTAATGAACAGTAGTGCCTGTAAATGTGCAAGAGTGTTCAGTAGCAAAAATCAAGTCATTTTAAAGTTGTGCAAAGGATGCAATCGTTATTCCATTTTCCAGCGCATCTTTCGTAAAAATTATTAGGATCACGCTAGTGGGGCATATAAGATTGTAACGCTGTACATATGTCCGTTATTCCACACGATAATTCTTGAACGAAACTTTAAATTTATTTATTTATTTATTTATTTATTTTTGCAATAGAGAGAACGGTTATCTAACCTGAGTTCGTCAACTGCCGTATTGTGTTTAGGTGGGATCAATCCGTCAAAATCTTCAGGAAAAATGGTGGCTATCATGTTCCGTACATGCAAATATGTGCTGAGGTTAGATTTTTTAAGGTTAAAAAGGAAAATTTTGAAGGTTTTGGTTAAACATCAAAAATTTATCGATGAGGTTAAAACTTCACATACTTGTGATATAGGAGGGTATATAAAGTCTAGAGTGTTGTTTGAATTCTTGACAATTATTATTGCCGACTTCTTTAACTACCAGTATAAATTTATTCATAAATCTGTTTAGTGATCCTCTTTACCATCTTTACCAGAGTTCATTAGATTTCTAATCAATATGGTGGGGTCAAAGTTGCTTAATGATAGAGTGCTCACCTCTGATTCGAGGGTCTTTGGTTCTATCTCGCTTAATGATAGAGTGCTCACCTCTGATTCGAGGGTCTTTGGTTCTATCTCATGTCATATGAGTTTATGGGATTCCCCCATTCTCCCCAGATTCTCCCGTTTCCTACTATATTCTCATTCCATCAATCCCTTTCATAGTTCTTCATTTTCATTTATCATCCGCAGGTTTGAAATAGTTGTAGTCTCTTATTGTTCCCCTGAAATATTTGGAAAATAGGTTCATTTGATTTCTGCACTTACCGATTTAATTCTACTGTGCCGAAAATCCTGCTAATATTGCTTTCTTGTGTTTTTTTAAACATTATGGAAAATATATTGTTTATGTTCAGGCACGACTTTGACACAGGTACACTGATTTTGATGATTTTTCTTTGTTTGAAAGAGCACACTTCTCTAGTGATTCCACATAAATTTAATCAGGATTTAATGATATTCTTCGGAGCTACACCATGAAAAACCTCAACGAATGCAATATGAAAACTGTAATTAACGACTATAATAAACCTATGTTGACACATATATGGAACTTAGATGCACCAATTTCGATTTTTTTCTTCTTTGAAAGAATATGCTTTCCTAATTGTTTCCCTTAAATTTCATTAGGATCTGATGATAGGCTTCGGAGCTAGACAATAAAACTCTTCAACCGCTGACGGTATTGATATTATAATTAACCGACTTCATTGTGTAGATGTTCACGCATAACTTCAAAATAGATGTACCAATTTTGATTATAAATTTATAGTTTCAAAGAACATATTTTCTCACAAGTTTCATATAAATTTTATAGTCTGGAGTTAGCTCAAGAAACTCCTCAACAGCTGATAGTGTTAATACCGTGTGTATGTTCACGAATAATTCCCGAGCGATCCCGGTGCGGTCACTCGGTCGAAAAGGTGTAAAAAACGCTTTTTCAGGCCAGCCACCCTGAATGAGGTTTTACTAGGTTTTCCTTTTTCACGCCAGGCAAATGCTGGGGTGGTTCCTAATTTATAGTTCCCAGGCCGCTTCCTTCCTTCCCCTATCCTTTGTTTCTTCCCTTTCCTCGGATAGTGTGCTTGCCGAGAAACGTCATCCCTCATACGTGACGGGCTGAATGGCCATAGATGCCGAAAGCCCAGACATCTCAATTCTAAATCCTAAAACGTATAATTCCGGAACGCAAAAGCTGACTAAATTATATACAGTAAGTTTGGTCTCGTTAGTTTCGTAGAAAAGCCCATTTTATAATAAGTTATTGTCCTACCTTTAGGTATCTAACTAAACTGCTGGAGTAAAGAGAAAAATGGGAAATATAAATAAATTTAAAAGAAAAAATAACCGACTTCGATAACGCAATAGAAAGTAAGAAATAAATAAGTTTAAAAAAAAAACAATATTATTTTATTTCAATAAAAGCGATAGAAAATAGAAAATAATAAAAGCGCTAACATGCAGAAAATAATAATAATAAATCGCTTGAAATCAAAAAATAATTTATTATTGTTATTTATAATATTTATTAATACTTAAAGTTATCATCCAAATGAATTTTATATTAGGCGTTAATTTGTTTGGCTTGGCACAAATTTAAAAAGAATTACCTATAGGCAAAAGTAATAAATTATTTTATGGTTTGAAACGCTTTATTATTATGATCTAATTTTCAGCGTTTTTATTATTTTCTAGTTATAGCGCTTTTGTTGAAGTCGATATTGTTAGCTTTTAAATTAAACCTCTAAACAAAACCTTCTCGCTAGTTGTCGAAGGAAATATGAAATTTTACAAATAATTTTCAGAAAATTATATCTCTGTGTATTATTTGTAGAAAATAAAATGTATCTGTATCTGTTTGAACTGATAATGTTTTCAATCTTTAGCTGCAGACAAAGACCTCCTGAACAAACAAGATATAATCATAAAGTTACTGCATCGAGTGCACCAGCCCAACCAATATCAGGACCTGGCAAACATTGGCAATACCTATAACATTGAACAAAATGTGGATAAATATAAGGTAAGTTTAGAGTAAAATTATCACGCGCAATAGCTTAGTAAGAATATAAGTCAGGATAAAAGAGCCAAAACTTATTTCTTGTAATAGGCCCTATTCATTAGATATATCCAGAGAAAATGTAAGAATGCGCCGAGGGAAACTTTTAATTTGGAAGTATAATTTTTCCCAATTGTTTACGTTTAACAAATTTATTTATTTGAATTAGCACACCAACCACCAAGCAACACGATTATTTTGAATTTTTGAAAAATAAGTTATTATTTTTTTAAAAACCTCCGGTTATATGTGCATGTTTGTTTTTTGAACAATCAATTTACGCAGCTGTAACAAAACAAATATAGGTTATTTTAAAAACTAAAACATAATAATTAGACCTATATTGTACGTGATGTTAGATTATTTAAAGAATTACAAGTACAACATCTCTTTGTCTTCTTCAGGTGTCAATGTTCTCATTTGGTATACCTCAGCCATTGCCGTCCTGTGGCTTGTAAGCGCCCGTGACGAGAATTCTAAGCCCCCCCTCCCCAGTGTATTATAAGAAACAAGCAGAGTTTATTCAGCCCTCTTAGATTTAAATATGGAATCTAAGATCATAATCTAAGATAAAAGAAATTGGTATTATGTGATTTCATTTTAAGTGAATGGCTTTTGTAGTTAGAGCATAAAAGTTAATGAAAACGTGGTTTTGAATTATTGAAATCGAGTGCTATTCTTGTTTATTTTGAACTTAATACACATCAATATAGTAATAGCATAGAATATACAAATAACGATACTAATATTAAATTCCAAGATAAAAAAGCTCTTCTCACAGAGGGCTGGAGAAGTTCCAGTTGAATAATCCTAGACGATGTTTTACATTACCGGTAATTTTTGAATTCAATACTCTATCGGGAGTCCTTCAAGAATCTAATCTAAATCCCCTATTATTTCTTCTTTTATTAATGATATTCCTCTGTGTATAAGAACTTCCCAAGTTCTTCGTTTTGCCGACAATCTCAAATTATATTTCAAAGTAAGTTCAATTGAAGACTGTGTGAAACTTCAACAGGACTTAGAGAGAGTTCAAATATGGTATGGAAAGAATAAATTAGTCCTGAATGTATCCAAATGTAAATCTGTATCTTTCACGAGGAAAGAAAATCCAATTAACTTTACCCATACAATAAGTGGCACTTCCTTGTCTACCCCAAACACTATCAAAGATATATTTGATAGCAAATTACTCTTTGCTCTACACGTTGACGACATAACGAGTAGTGCATATAGAAACCTAGGTTTAATTTATAGGATAATACAAAATTTCTACAAAGAATCAACAATTATAAGATTATATTTTTCGTATGTGAGGCCAAAATTAGAATACTGTTGTACTGTTTGGATACCAAAAGTCACTAAATACTATGTTGTTATATAAAATGTACAGTTTAAATTATTAAAAACGCTTACATACAAGAAAACCGGTTTCTATCCAAAGAAGAATTAGTAATGAATTTTAGTTTTCAAACATTGGGAAAAAGGAGATGGGTGTTTTATCTGTTGTTCTTACATAAGTTATTAAACAGTAAAATTCATTGTCCAGAATTAGTTTCAGAAGTGTTATTACATGTCTCAACAGGTAAGACTAGAACAGCAAACATTGGGACATTCAATTGTAGAAAAGTCTCCTCTGTGGAGAATGTACGCTTCATACAACGATTAGATTTCAGTAGTAGATGTATTTAGTATGTATATCCGAAAACAAGTTCAAAACAATTATCAGGCAATAACTTCTGCACAATTAAACGACACATATTTGTGTATCTATAATAATGTATGTATAACACTGTATGTTAGATAATTATGTAACGACACTACAACTGGGCATCAAGCCTGTTGTGTTGTCGTTATGAAATAAATAAATAAATTTTACTTAGCCGTGGCCTGATCATAATTAAAATATCTGAATTAACACTAATTAAAAAAATCACTTACCAACATAATCTGAATTCCTTGAATTTTGTTGATTTGTCGTTCCGGCGCCCCCTGGTCGCGGCGCCTGGAGCAATCGCCCCGTTCGCCCTGCCCACGCGACGGCCCTGACCTCAGCCCCGCAGATGCATAAAGTTTTTAACCATAAGAAGTGAGTTCCAGTAAGAGATGGTTGGATTTTGAACCCAGTTTCTGTGAATCATTATCTGCTTGGAAATATATATAAAATGTATTTGTCTTGTATTTTTCAGAACCAAGAAGCGGTTAGGAGGTTTATTGAACAATATAATAAGGGAATGCTTCCAAGGGGTGAGATCTTCTCAATCATGAAGAAGAAACATCAAGATGAAATGATCAACCTTTTCGAAATCTTGCTATACGCCAATGACTTCGATACTTTCATGAAGACAGCATGCTTTGCCAGGGACAGAATCAACGAAGGTCAATTCACCTACGCTCTTTTAACAGCTGTGTTACATCGTGAAGATACCAAAGACATCATTCTTCCACCCACCTATGAGATTATGCCACACATGTTTATGGACTACCAGGTGATCAAGAAAGCTTACGAAGCCAAGATGAGGCAAGAGAGTGCTTTGATTCAGATGAATTACACTCACAATAGGCGGATGAAGAATGAAGATCAGATGGTGGCCTATTTCAGTGAAGATATGGGACTGAACCAGTTTTATTCTTACTACCATATGGACCACCCTTTCTTCTACAAGAAGGAATATGGAACTGAGGAAGATCGCAGAGGAGAACTCTTCTACTATATGCACAAACAGCTTCTGGCACGATACGATTTCGAGAGGCTAGCCAATGACCTACCAACAATTGAAATGCTCAAATTAAACAAGCCAATCAAGGTAAGTGATCTTATTTCTTCATATAATGTAATTTTCTGCACATTCAAATATCACATGAGACACGTATAAAATCTTGATATCTACGAACAATGTTCAGATTCTTTTTCAGTAAATGCTCACACACATAAATGTATGTGAAAATGTAACAATAGACAAAGTAGCCAATAAAGCTAAAATACTCTTTCATTCCATTTTTAAAACAATGAAAAAAAGCCTACTTTTCTTGACCCACCTGTCTTGTAACAAATTGGAAAATGTCCTTTACGTTTGCATAAGGGAAGATGCATTGAGCTTTATGGCTTGTTAATATCAGATTACAAAGAGAGAGATTCATTGTGAAGATATATTGCGTTTATATCAAAACTATACTCAGTATTTTTAAATTGTAATTTCAACTTGTGCTATGGTTTAATGGTACAAGGTCTTGAAGATGATTTTGTTAAAATTTTCTTTGCTTTTAACGTTTTTCAAAAAGGGAACGCCCTATAAACAAGCGTTATTAATGGAAAATGGTGATCAGTTTCTTTCAACCAACACAAGTTAGTAATTTTAATTATTTTCTCAACAAAAGGGAGAATATTTCTCGACAAACAGGAAGATAATAAAACTCTTGTGATTAAGATGCTCTTTATTTTGTATCATCAGTAAAGTTGGGTATATACATCTTACACTTCCTTCTGTTAACTCCATTACGAGTTGACTAGTTTTAACCTAGTGTTCTCTAACGTAGAGAACATATAATTCTCTGTTGTATAACATTGAAAACTGTGTTCCAACTACCTAACAGCACAGACAGTTGGCCCAACAGTGAGAAACGGCATTCTACCCAACTGTCAACATTGGCTCTACGTTATAATTGGCTGCTTTACCGACAATTTGCAAATTGGAACAAATTGTTAAACCAACTTAATAAGCACAAAACAAGTAAAACTGTGATTAAAAATAAGATATCGAAACAGTTAGGATGAATGATGACAAAATGTTGACTGGTTCATATAATTTGGTTGGGTAAACGTAACTTTCAACTTTATTTCTGCAATTCCCAATTCTCAACCATGCCGACCATTATCCAACGTAGGGCCTACCAAGTGAGCTACAAGGGTTGATCAACTTGTTTGGAAATTGTTGGCAAATGAACATTTAGAATGCTTATACTAACGGTGTTAAAATTATTTGAATGTTCGTTATTCAAACATTTTTCTCCTTTTATTCGAATATCCAAATATTCGTTTTCAAAACTGGAGCAATTATTCGAATAAGTTATTTGTTATTCAAATATTTGTTCGAAAATTACTTCTGTATTCGTTATTTGAATAATTGTTCAAATAATAAAAATTTGAAGAAATCATTATATGGAATATTCCAATAATGCATTATTCGAACTTTAATAGCAGTAGCTTAGGCTCGTTTTTGATAGTGACTGTACTCGTAGGAATGTGATTTTATTACACTTTTCATCTTTTCTTACATTTTTTCTTACATTCTTCTTTTCAAGATATACTAGAAAATATCTTGTATTGTTTTATCTATTCGACTTTTTAATATAGCAAAGAATTATTATTAATATATACGTTTTTTTCTTTTATTTATTCTTATTTTTTTTTTCTTTACAGCATGGCTATGCTCCCAAGATGACCTACAGACAAGGTGAAGATTTCCCCAAACGTCCTGACAACATGCAGATGAAAGATATGTGCAACCAGAAGTCTGAAGAAGAGTTGAAAGTCCGAGATATTGATGACTACGAAAGGAGAGTGCGTGACGCCATTGATATGGGTTACGTAATGAATGTAAGTAAGTGTGTTGCATTTTATCAAGATGTACATAAGGCTAGACTAAAAGTGACGTAGGTTTTCTTTCTTTTTGTTTTTTTTAAGAAGCAAACTTGGCACGATTACCATAATCAATTCATAAAATTAACTTAGACTTGTCTGAATAATATTTGATAAGCAACAGCAAAAGTTCAAAGTAGGACGAACTGATACTTACTTACTCTTAATATTAAGATTACAGCGTGTTATAAGAAAATGCAAATCAAAAGGTAGAATCATCTATAATAGAGTATGAAGAATTCAGAAGATGTCAAATTCCAACGCTTTTCGTTTCACTCCTAATAAATAAATAATTCTTTGAGCTGTCTTTTACATGAAACGACTTAAGCCCTTATGGACAACACGGGTGCTCACTGGTAGAGCGCTGACCTCTAGTGTGAAATATTCCTGATTCGATCCCAGGCCATGTAAATTTATGGTGATGAGTTTGATTTGCTTAAGTTTAGCGTTCGTTATCAGCAGCGAGGGTACATGAGACATGGACTTACAATTCAAGATGTAATCTAAAAGACAATAATGAGTTCAAATTTCAAGGATCTTCAAGGAATCGAACCCGGACCCTATGCACCAAATGCGCGATCACTAGCTAGTAAACCAGGAGCGGGGACTGAATTTGTAATGAACGACGTCGTTTTTGACAGTGTTTCCTTCCACATACTCATTCTACCAATTATTTCGTAATTACTCAATTTACTTAATCATCTATTTCCTTTTGCGTGCACGGCATACGCGTACGACGCAACGCTGCAGATTTAAGTAGTCATTCCGCTATCGAATGTATTCATGAAGATTGTATATTGAGCTAAATAGAGGATAGAAATTTTTAAAACTTTTCGTAAATTTCGACATCTTGTATTTTAGTAACTGATTTTTACAAATAGAATCATTTAATTTCAGGAGGAGAATAACCAAGTCCCAATTAACAATGAACACGGTATTGATATATTGGGAAAGATTATTGGAGCATCCCACAAAACCACCAACAGATACTATGGAAACAAGTACCATGGTTCCATCAACACCATGGTTCATAAGATGGTAGGACGAGTCACTGATCCTCAGCAGAGGCTAGATGTAAGTACAGAAGCATAGTTTGTTTTATGTATGTATTTAAGAAAACGTCCATCACATTATGTAAACTTGGATCTATCGGTGTCGTTAGAAGATTTTGAAGAAAGAATCAACCATATACACCAAAAACAAAACAAAGTATTAAATCAACTTTAAGACAGACCAGTGACCGTAACATGGATACTACTTTAGTGTGTTATTTCACCACAAAGGGATCGGTGTTACGGTTAACATAGGTCTGGAGATGGCAGGGAAAACTTCTTTGCTATGTATCATTGGACTGTATTGCATGGGTATGTTGAATTTCTTCTCCAGTTTACTCGAATGTTAGAAAATGGGACATCCTGAGCCGCTCAAATAATATGATATTAATTATATTTATAAATTATTTCATTATCTTCTAATATTTATAAATTATTTCATTATCAATGGAATTGCTAATACGTTGATGAAATACAGGAAACAAAAGGAATTTATACAGTAGTAGATGCACTAGAAGAAACCAAACCTTGGTATTCAATTCGCCTAGTTTAAATCAAGTTACCTTTACTTTTTCAACATTGCTCCATATAATATAATATAATATAATATGAACAAAATGTAGTTTAAAATTCGAACATAAGAAAACACAAATTATCTCAGTAACAAATCATATTGATAGTAAGCTCAAATTACGCTCTTGAATGTTTTCTAACAGAGACATGGAAAATGGAGCTAAGATGATAATTACATTAAATTATCACTACTTTTAGGCTGTATGTCTAGCTTGCAGTACAGATTTGAAAAGAACTTCCTATATATCTCTTGGTTCTATGAAATATGTTGAATATATTAAAGCACAATTGTATTATTATTATTAATAATAATAATAATATTACGAAATATTCATGTTATTTCGTAACAAGTAAATTTGTAGGTAAGATTACAAGAACAAAACTTATACTTTTGAAAGTAATAAAAAAAATATGATAATGTATTACATCTGTAACATAAATTATTAGTATTTGTGTTGATCACTTGCATTCTTTTTCTTTTTTTTAATTATTGTATGTTTCTTGTTGACAGCAACCACCGAGTGTTCTGGAACACTTTGAGACTTGTGTGCGTGATCCTGCCTTCTACAGCATCCACAAGAGAATCAACCGTCTGTTCCAGAAGCAGAAGAACAATCTACCACAATACACTCGCCAACAGGTAAACAAAATAATAACACAATAATAATGTTCTATATTGGCAGGTTGCCTACTAAGTTTTTGTTATGTGAGACATTAAAGGATCCTTGCGACATCTATATTCTCTAGTATCTTTCTCAAGTTGCCCCGCGTAGGGTAGTCGGTAACTCTGTAGTGTGAGCTGTCTCGGGTTTGATTCCCGGTAGAGACACACGGTCGAAAAAGTATAAAAAGCTTTTCAAGCCACATAACCTGAGTAAGGTTTTCTTCTTCACACTAGGCAAATGCTGGGAAGTACCTAATATAATGGTCCTGGGATACTTCTTTGCTTCACCATTCCTTTCCTCCCACCCTTCCACGGGTAGTGAGCTGTCATCCCTCATACGTGATGGCCAACATAGCTGCCGAAAGCCCAGAAATCTATATACCGAAGACATATATTTTTCTGTGGAGTTCGAAAAATTGTGTTACCACGCGTTATCGGCTAAAATGTGTGCCACATGGCCAGCCAGAGATATATTATTCTATTTTCTTTAGTTACTCGGTATTGAAACACTGATGATGATGAAGGTAGCTAACAGAGAAGGAAATACTGAAGTAAATTCTGTTTCGCTACCCCCGTAAAGAAATATGACTCTTGTTCAACCGAGTAATACGAACTCAGCGCATCGGCACTCACGCGCCAATATTTCTGCCTTTCTGGACTGGATTTCGATTTCCCCTAATACAAATAGCTCCCCAATTGCGTCATGATGCCGGGTCAATACTGGAAAATTTTAGTGCTCCCAACGAGAATAGAACCAGAGATCATGCACACCAAAGTTGCTCGTGTTCACAATTTAAATAGGAGCTTAGTAATGTTTAAAAAAAAAAAAAAAACATACACTTTCTTTTTTAAACTTTTTATTCGCACCCCGCATTGAGTATGCTAGCGAGAAAGTTAAAAATGATGAAAAATACAGCACATAACTAATTTGTTGAAATCTTATGCTGACTTAAATATAGAGCTCTAGGAAGAAAGATTTTATCAATATGACTGCACAATACTTGTTTTTTCCTTGGTAATTAAAGAAAAATGTCGTGACATTGCAAATCATAAATCAACATTTTGTATGTAAATCAAATCCATTTTCGATATTATCGCACTAAGAATAGGATTTTAAGCCATACTTCGTCACTGCCTCACACAGAGCTGAGCTATCGTGCTCTCCTTCTTCACTCTATCAATATTTCTGTTAGTTGTTCGTTAATTCCAGACCGATTTCTTTAGTTGAGTTGATTTTGAGTTTAACGTCCCTTTCAGCAGCGAGGCTATATGAGACGGGACCTACTGATTAACGTGGAATCCGAACCACATACCGATTTCTTTACATGTTGCAATGAAAATATTTCGTAGATAGATATTACTTATACAAAAATCCACATAAGCTCTCCTTTCCCTTTAAACTAAATTTAGTTCTTTTTTCAATAGCTCCAATTTGAAGGAGTGAGACTGATGAATGTGGAAGTTGACAGGCTGATGACGTACTTTGAGGACTATGATGTTGATCTCACCAACGTCGTTGACGCTGCCACAAAAGAAGAACAACAGGAACAAATGAATGAGGACCAAACTGTAATCATCAAGGCTCGAACCAAGAGGATCAACCATAAACCATTTACTCTGAGGATGGAGATAGAAAGTGACAACACCAAGAACGCCATCGTCCGTGTATTCATGGGACCCAAATACAATTATTATGGAGAGGAAATGACCATGGATGAAAAGAGGCAGATGATGGTGGAGATTGACAAGTTCCCAGTACAATGTAAGTATTAATTGAAAATTTAACGCTTTGACTGCAAACGGGATACATGTGTCCCATGCGAATAATTCAAACATCATTGGGAATTTGTTTTTAGAAAATTCTAACAAAAAGGAAATACATGTTGTTTTCCCATTGGGTCAGGTATGACCAGGAGACTGCGTTTAGTTTCCAAAACTGTGTACAGATGTCAGGAATATCTCACATTAAAGGAGTCGTACATATAAAAGAATGTTCAGATTTTTAAAAAATTGTAGTCAAAGGGTTAAATGCAGCAAATGCTCAAAATAACTTGAGGAATCTTAATCTATAAGGGAGAAAGTTTTATAACCTTCATTTTAATATATATTTTTCTATATCAGAAATATACTTACACTTACAGTAAATTAGCTCTTGATATAACTGTCTGTGATAGAGGAAACTACAGATGCAAGGACTCGAAAAACAACAAGTTTTTTTTTTAAATGAAGTTTCCACGGCTTTTTTGTCTGTGATTCTTTTTGGTTGTTGTTGTTAATTATTTCAATTTTAATGAAAAAAATAAGAGTGTATTATATCTTTATTTTCCCATTACAGCACGAAAAAGCACTTAATCACTATATTCCGAAGAAACATACACTCTTATTTTTTCCGAAGAAAAAAAATTCAAGAATCAAAGTAAATCGATAATTCGAAAGGAAAGTACAATGATAACTTACTCGTAGATGCAGTGGCTTTTGATTGGGTCAAGGGTGGTGCGAAGCTGGGTGTTGTAGGAATGTTCCGAAGATGGATGACTTGCCGTACGTTATGGAAATCATAAACAAATTCGCTATTTGGTTAGTTACCTCCACCCACGTTTCTAAGAGAAACGTGTCGTGTCACTAAACCGTAGTGTAGTACTATATTGCAACGTTTTTGAGAAGGCAGATAACAATTATATTAATGACCATCGGTCATCCCCAATGCAATTGTGCTTTATCATAATTACCTGTTGTTTCATCCGTGCAATACAGAATACGAAGGTGTACTGACAGTAACAACTCACTTTATTACATTACTTATACGTATAAAAAAAATAAAGATACAAACAACTATACTTATATAACCCTTATATCAGTGCACTTTTCCTTATATATTTAATATGTATATATATGAGTTTATTATGCCCTTGCCGTAAATATATTAAATAAAAAAAATAATTTTTATGGTTATGGTACCGAACGTTTGGATTAGTGCGCACTTTTATATTTTTGTCACTTTACACTTTAGTAATGCAGATGTACTCCTGTGCCCGACTAATTGTTTTATGATTATTATTTTTTTTTTATATCTTTGGCATCTTTATTTTCGCTGATTTTTTTTTATGAGTTTGGAACGGCGACTAATAATTTTGAAGCATCTTCAACTGAATGCTGAATTTCTGTCACCATATCTCCTCCAATGTCCTTTTCCGCCAATACCCTCACTGTTTCTTCTTCTTCTTCTTCAATTACGTTACCAAAAGTTTCTGCTCTCTTGCTGTTCGGATAAACGAATGACGGACGACAAAATAAGTCTATATGGATTTGTCATATAATGGCGTCCGACAAGGACGGAGAGATTTTCAGACATTAGAAATCTTTCCAGAACCCTGGAACACTATCATCATTTATATAACTATCAAATCACAGTATACTTATCCTTAGTACACTTGCTTTCACTGTTATATTGATATGGTTTGATATTTAAACACTGTTAGGTTCACCGCGTACGCAAAGGGCATATCACAACATCGACCAATTACAAGGGCATTTGAAAAACTAAAGTTTATATAATTTTTTTTTTTAATTATTCTGTGTGTTCACATTGAAGTATATATATTTTCTTTACTCACGTAACATTCTACTCAATTAAAGGATTAAAGAAACATCATTAGCACTTTTTTTTTTATAAACAAAAACTCATTCATTTTTTTTTCTGTTAAAGTGCCTTTTACAAACATGAAATATCTAGAACAATTACAGTAATGCGGTAACAAAATATAACCATAACCTCATTGAAGCAAAGATTAAACCTTTAATTCTACAAAGAATAACATCTATTATTAACATGGCAGAACACAAAACTTTTTTTTTTTAAATATGAAGCCTTGTATCTCCTCGTAGAGGAATCAAAAATGATAATAATAAAGACAAAAATTCGCGCTACCTACTATCTATTTGTATATACATAAGTGAACATTTCTTCATTAGCCGTTACATTTTCAAATGATTTACCAACGGATTTGAAACAGTACTTACAACTAACATTAACAAATTTTTAGGGCACAATTTTAGATCACATAAATCTTGTAAATACGGATCATATTCTAATAATGATTCAACAATTTCGTTGACATATTTAGTGTCAAAAAGAGCTTTGCCTACTTTGGCAAGGTTAACCTGGACCGATTCATGAATATTACAGATGATTTCACTCATATGACTCTGAATTTCATCAACTTTATACTGATTCTTCAGCTCGTTTTCAATTTCAGGACCACAATGTTTCAATGCAAGGTCAAGCCATATTTTCTTTGTTTCCCTGGTAGGTCTCCATACCTTCATACGATCTACCGAATGTTTACCAACCGAATTTCCCGTTAAGGGGTCAATTAGTTCAAAAACCTTTTCATTATGAGTACCTTTACATACTAAAGGACCACGATACAATTCGAAAAATTTTGCCACTTTCTTATCAATTGCAGAACTTACATGACTTTGACGAAGAAATACTAAATCATTAGGTTTAATTTTGTACCTACCTTCCTGTTTCATATTATATTTTTCATTTCGTTTCCGAATAATTTCCTTTCTTTTCATGTCAGCCATTAACAATTTACTGTCCCAAAGAGATTGTTCATCATTTTCATTTTCATCAGATACAATACCAAAATGCCGAAAAATTGACCTTTCTTGTTTCACATTGAGATGTAAGCTAGCCGGGCTTACTCCAAGGCTACTTGATATAGAGTAATTCAACAGAACTACAATTTGTGGAATATATTTTTCCCATGTTGTGTGATCACTCTTACACAATAATTTAAATAAACGATTTGTTTCTCGATGCATGCGTTCAACAATTGATGACGAGGGATGATACGGGCTTACATAATGTATAGTGATGCCATATTCGGCCATTTTATCTTTGAACTTTTGTGAGCTAAAGCAACTTCCATTATCTACCAATACAGCATTGGGCAAACCCAAATGAGTAAAATAATATGACTCTAAACATTTCAAAACACATTTTGTAGTTGCATTTCTCATTGGATATAGCATATAATACCTGGTAAAAGCATCAAGTATGGACAATGCATATTTACATTTTGTGGATGATTCAGGGTAAGGTCCTAGAACATCGATGGATACAAGACTGCGTGGAGAATCTACCGACACAGTTTGTAACGGTTTTGCTGGAGGGGAGGTTTCAACCTTTGTTTTCTTACACTCTATACAATTAGAAATAAAATCACTAATATCCCTCCTCATAGATTTCCAGTAGCATACATCATTGACAAAACCAAATGTCTTTTCTAAACCAAAATGGCCACGTTCACAATGCATATGTCTAATTACTTCTTGAGTTAATGAGGGAGGAATACAGATCCTCCAAGAGTTTGGAAAGTGAAAACTTTTATTCATTAAAACACCATTTTCAAGTTTATAGAATTTGTCTAAATTTCGATTTTTCAATTTTGTGTAAGGATCATTAGGATTTTCTAACCATTTAGCAATTCGGTCATACTCAGGATGTTCCCTTTGTCTATCAATAAGTTCAGAAACCATCATATTTTTGAACAAAGTTGGCAAAACTTCTAAATTATTAATAACATGTAACTCCTCTTTAGGTGACAATATAACTCTGGAAAGAGTATCACTGGCTTGGTTATTTTTACCTGCTATGTGAACAAATTCAAGGTCAAAACATTGTAATTCCAGACTCCATCTAGCAAGTCTAGA
Organism: Thermobia domestica; assembly: GCF_964235325.1. Lineage (NCBI taxonomy): Eukaryota > Metazoa > Arthropoda > Insecta > Zygentoma > Lepismatidae > Thermobia > Thermobia domestica. The sequence continues at coordinate 152,629,641 of NC_137458.1, read as the reverse complement.
GTTCCAGTGACGAATTTTATCCAAATATAGTAAAGCATGATGGTCAGTAAACACTTTCACATGTCTACCATAAAGTATATGTCCCCAACGTCTAATAGCTGTTACCACAGCAAGAGCTTCAAGCTCTGAAATAGTGTAATTTCGTTGTGCTGGTGACAGAACTTTACTATAAAACCCTATGATATGGCGTTCGCCATCATACTCTTGATACAAGATATTTCCCACCGCGGTTAGGGAGCTATCTGTCACTACGTTGAAATCTTTGTCCAGCCGCGGATGAGATAATACCACTTCTTCACATAAACTATCTTTCAAACTTTGGAAACACCTTTCGCATTCTTCAGACCAGACCCATTTTTTTCCTTTCTTCAACAGATCGAAAAGAGGTTTAGCTTTTTCGGCGAACTCGTACACAAACTTGCTGCACCATTCAAAAAGGCCCAAACATCGTCTCACTTCTTTGGTTGTTTGCGGTCTTGGTAAATTTTTTATTGTCTCAATATACGCGGGGTCTTTTGAAATCCCTTCTGGAGTCACAATGAAACCAAGGAAATTAAAAGTACTATTGCAAAACGAAGACTTCTTGAGGTTCACAGTCATGTTTGCCTGCCTTAATTTAGTAAACAGTTCATCCAAAATGTTCAATTGTTCTTCGAATGTGGTTGTAGGTAGGGAAAGATCATCTATATACGGGACTAATTTGTCGTACAAACCAAATCCTAAAACCTTTTGGAGGCACTCCATGAGGCTACACCCTCCATTCTTATATCCGAACGGAATCGCAGTAAAGGAATACATCTTCCCATTCCAAGAGAAGGCCGTGTATGGCCTGGAGTCCTTAGAAAGTGGTACCTGGGTATAACTTGACACGAGATCAATGTTAGAAGTGTACTTGGCGCCTTGAAATTTTAACAATAAATTGTCGATTTTATTCACTTTTAATTGCTTAAGTTTCACGTGTTTATTTAACATAGTCAGATCCACTACTATGCGCATTTTATCAGTATTCTTCTTCGGGACACAAAAGATGGGGTGGTTGTGGACGGACACACAAGGTTCAATGGCACCACATTCTAACCATTCTTCAATTTGATCATCAATGGCTTGTTTAAACTTAAACGGCAAAGAATACTGTCGTTTGACTATAGGTTCGGTTGTTTCCACCTGCATTGTATATTCGAACTGGTTACACCTACCGGGTCGGTCTTGAAATATTTCACGGTGTTTAATCAACAAATCGAAAAGTAACTGTTTTTGTTCCCCAGACAAGTTTTCCGTAGAACGAACCTTTTCACGAATTTCCTGCACTGAAGCGTAGTGACTTTTATTAGTGAAGCTGTCTTCCACCTGTATGTGCCTAACCGGGGTTTCTTTTACTTTAATTTTACAATGAGAATGAGATATTTCATCATCAATTTCATTTAGTTGCATACCATAAAAGTCAAACAGAAATTGTTCCTCACCAGCTTGGTCTAAATTTAGATTTTCTAATGTATCTTGGGCAAAATTTAACTGATATGCTTTTTTTCTCAAATTATCATACATCTCTTCTCTAATTGAAAGTTCTTTTAACCATTCGCGTTGAAGAGAATTACGTTCACAAACTAAGTTGTTAATGATGGGACATACTCTATCTGAACATGAAACATCTGATAAATAATCATAATCGTCTTCAAAAATTTCAATAACAGGATTAGATACTGCAGAAACTTTACATACATTTTGCTTTTCATGTACAGCTTCTCTACGTGACATAATTTTTACAGGCTTGTTAGCATTAGAACCAGAATCATTGTCATTAGGACCTAACATTGGGAGTACAACAACTTTTCCATTTTTCTCTACGCTTACGGTACCATGACGAAAATCTAATTTTGCGTCAGCAAGAGACAAAAAGTTTCTCCCTAAAAGGCATTCTGTACTGAGGTCTGGAACCACTAAGACCCTCACATCAAATGATAATTCACCCAATTCAATGCATAAATTAATTTCGCCTTTAACCTGCTTTTTACGCTTGCCTGAGTAATCAACCAACAACACGTGAGGTGCGGGTTTCAACTGTGGGTGCGAAATTATACTAGACACTCGTTTCCACGTATTACAATTAACCAGAGATACTGACGCACCACTGTCACAGAGAGCTTTAATTTTATTGCCAACAATATTCACATAAATTTCTGCTGTCGGTACCATTTGTCTCACCTCATCCTCAGATTCATGTTCACTATCAGAGAAATATTCATTATCCCATTTAATAACATTTACAAAATTTTTACTAACCGTAATAACCTCTATGGGGTACTGAACGTTGAGTGCATTATCATTTATACCATTATTTTTCACAATATTAGAGGCTCCCAAAAACGCACTCTTTTTTGAGAGCGGTGTTAGTTTGGGTTTGGAAACCGAACATTACCATTGGCTTGCAAGTAACCGTTAGAAGTGTTATGTGTTGGTGGTTTTACAAAATTCCCATTGCCTGGGTTAGGTGGCGTTTGGAATGGATAATTTGACTGACTACTCTTACCACTGAGATTTTGATTTTGGTTGAAATATTGCCTTTGAGTACTAACACTACTTGCATTACGACTAATATTTTCATTACTGTTGGACCTATTTGCTTGATGAAAACCTGAATCATTTCTACCTTCGTAACAGTTATCCTCACTCCCTACACTCACATCATGTTCGCCATCAGAATGTGATCGTGTTTGGTTACGTTTGAAAAATCTTTTCTTTTTACCTTGGTTATTGTGTTTACTCCGTTTACTATTTTCATTTACCTGGTTTACTTTTCCTTCTTCAACCTTATTTACACGTGCTGGCTTGTTGAAAAACCCTTTTCTATACTGATCATTACGGTTGTAGCTGTTCGACAGACTTTCTAAATCTTGTACAGCATTTAACAATAACGACAAATTATTCATAGGTAAAGTAACTAACTGTTTTTGGTAATATGGTGGTAATAATAGCTTAACAGTATTCAGGACAAAAGGTTCAGTCGCTTCAGGATTTAATTTTCTAATTTTATAGTACCTATTTGACACAAATTGGTACACAGTACCGTCTGACTTTGCATCGTAAGGCTTGGATTGTAACCTGGCCATCTTAGCTGCAATAACCTGATCAGATTCGAACTGCTTTTTGAAATGATATTTGAAATCTTCATAGCTTTCAAATTTACTTCTGTTAATATTGTACCATTCTTCAGCTGTACCTTGTAATAAAAATCCTAGGACATCAACATACCTATCTTCTGGTAAATCATTAAGGTCAGCTGTATGTTCAAATTTACTCAGAAACATTGAAGCAGTAACATCATTTTCTACTCCATCAAATTTTGCAAACTTATCTAGGTCGGCTAACCTAACCTTACCTCTCACCTTATTTTGTTGCTTTCTGTACTTAAAACGTTCGTTACCTAAATATTTCTTTAATTTCGTATCTCTCTCACTATCACTACTTTCAGAAGTGTTACTATGTGAGTACAGCTTATGGTCCCTACTATCTTTATCTGAACCGTAAAGATTCAGTCTACTACCGTCGGGTTCTTGTTTACTTACTACACCTGTTTGCTCATTCTTAATCTGTGCAATAGACTCATTTATTTCTTTAATTTCATTTTTTGTTTGTTGAAGTTCTCTTTCAAAATGTTCATTTACCCTATGTATAACACATGTATTTTCATAACTCTTATTAATAGATTTTCTAGTTTCGTCTTGGACTTCCATTAACTTACCATTAATTTCATCACACTTTTGATCTAGTTTACTTACATTATCCGTATTTACTTCCACTCTATTGGTTAACATAGTGGCATTTAAATTCATTCTATCGATTTCTTGTGCTAACGTCTGAATCTGTACTGTATTTATTTCGGTCTTTTTGTTTACTTCATTAATTTCGTCACAGCAGCTACGAACCTGTTCGGTAATAATACCTATCTTACTTTCAGTGTCGCTTATTTTATTATCAATTACCTCTATTTTAGCTTGCATATTCTCTAACTGTTCACACACCTTTTCTTGTGCTTGTTTACATTCAGCTTTAGTTTCAGCAATTTCAGTTTTTAATTCTTGGTTACATTTATCAATTTTGCTATTTACTTCGTTTTTGGTTTCTTCAATATTTTGATTACACTTGTTTATTGCTTCTAACAATTGCTCCATTGTCACCTTACCTTCTGCCATGATTATTAATTTCTGACTTATTTCTATATGTGAAAATACTTAAGGCACTTTGTGATTAAAAATATCTGTTGCACAATTGTCCGTGCACTACAATACTCACACCACGGTTCCTGTATCGGGTGCCAGATTTGATTGGGTCAAGGGTGGTGCGAAGCTGGGTGTTGTAGGAATGTTCCGAAGATGGATGACTTGCCGTACGTTATGGAAATCATAAACAAATTCGCTATTTGGTTAGTTACCTCCACCCACGTTTCTAAGAGAAACGTGTCGTGTCACTAAACCGTAGTGTAGTACTATATTGCAACGTTTTTGAGAAGGCAGATAACAATTATATTAATGACCATCGGTCATCCCCAATGCAATTGTGCTTTATCATAATTACCTGTTGTTTCATCCGTGCAATACAGAATACGAAGGTGTACTGACAGTAACAACTCACTTTATTACATTACTTATACGTATAAAAAAAATAAAGATACAAACAACTATACTTATATAACCCTTATATCAGTGCACTTTTCCTTATATATTTAATATGTATATATATGAGTTTATTATGCCCTTGCCGTAAATATATTAAATAAAAAAAATAATTTTTATGGTTATGGTACCGAACGTTTGGATTAGTGCGCACTTTTATATTTTTGTCACTTTACACTTTAGTAATGCAGATGTACTCCTGTGCCCGACTAATTGTTTTATGATTATTATTTTTTTTTTTTTTTATATCTTTGGCATCTTTATTTTCGCTGATTTTTTTTTATGAGTTTGGAACGGCGACTAATAATTTTGAAGCATCTTCAACTGAATGCTGAATTTCTGTCACCATATCTCCTCCAATGTCCTTTTCCGCCAATACCCTCACTGTTTCTTCTTCTTCTTCTTCAATTACGTTACCAAAAGTTTCTGCTCTCTTGCTGTTCGGATAAACGAATGACGGACGACAAAATAAGTCTATATGGATTTGTCATAGGCTTCTTTCAATTCACTCATTATAAGAACTTGTGTTGCAGTGTGCCAAAGACTGAAACCGCTTAATACCTAAAAGTAAACGATGAAAGATCAGGATCATATAAACTAATGTAACACACACTGATAATTTGGTCAGATTGATTTTAATGTAGTATATTTTTAAAACAAGAATCAGAAATGTTTCGGATATTAATATCCAGTATTATTATTAATAATAATAATCCGCCATTAGCATGCTTCGAAAATTATATGTTGCCTCTTCATTTAGTTGCCGGTATTAATTGCTATCATTTTCACACAGTGAACGCTGGTAAAACCATGATTCAAAGAGAGTCTAAGGACTTTAGTTCAATCATTCCTGATCGAATGTCAATGAAGAATTTGAAACATATGGTGAAGAATGCCATGAAAGGAGGAGAGAATTTCTACATCCAGAAGGTAAGAACATATTTGTGATCATTTCATTTCATTTATTTGCCTGTTTCATTAGCTTACAAAACGCGAGAAATTCTCATGTCAGCTTTACAGTTATCAGTGAAATACACACAAAATATTATCAGGTAACACAAGATATACATATTACACTTTTGCATCTTACTAAAATATCGTATCATCGACTTTCTCATCATCATCATGACACCATGTAGATTCTTGATGTATAAACGTAACAATCAATAACGATGTTCATTCTTGATTATGATGTGAATGCGTTAAGAGTCCATGTATTTTCCTGACGATTCTCGCGGAAAGGCAATGAAACGATCGTTGAGATTAAGTTAACATAAACAAAATGTTATGATTGAAAGTATACGTTAATATGTTTTGAAATGGGAGACTTTTGTCTCGTTTGAGCAAATTGTAGACTTACTACTTGACATTTTGTTTCGAGTTTTTGAGTCATACTTTGATATTCAATTGCTATATTATTTTCTTGAAAACTAAAAAGAGAAATTAACTTTACAAATATGCATATGCTTATCAAGAGGAATACAACGGAATTAAGTTGCGTTCATATATATATTTCCTTCTCTAAATGTTAGTTTGTTGGAATTTAACACTTCAATTTCCTTCCCTATGTAGATGCAGCGCCATTGTGGACTTCCTGAGCATCTTCTGTTGCCAAAGGGCAAGAAGGAAGGTCTTCCAGTCACTCTCTTTGTCATGATCACTGAAAACGATAATGATGATCGAGAAAATGTCAACTATCATCAGCCTTTGATCCTCTGCGGCGTGAAGGACGGCAAGTACCCTGATAACATGCCCATGGGGTATCCCTTCGACAGGAAAGTCGACGAGAATGATCTCCAAAATGTCAGCAACGCTTACATGAAAGATGTTTTAATCTATCACAAGAAAGATATTAGGGAGATGAACATGACAAAAGAATAATATATGATTCCAGCAAGCTCACTTGAAGAATCAGAAAAATCATATTTACAAACTCAAAAGCTGTGATGTTTCAAACAATAAACTATTTTTGTAAAGTACAAATAATTAGATTAGTAAAATAAAAAGTAAATATTTTTGATAAAAAGAAACTTGAATTAGTTTATTTAAACAGTAGCTTAACAGCATGAAGGTAATACGAGTCGACGTTATGCCAGTCACCAAACTGTAAAATCCGTGTTTTGAGAAAATAACATTTGGCGCGTTCATTGCACAAGGGAATCAAGTCATCTTTTGCATTTTGGATATATTTCATCTTTAAGATCTCTATTTGAAGCTCCTTCAGAACAGAAAAGGTTATTTACAATATCCATATATTGTAACATATGACATAATGTTTAAAAAATAAGTCTTAATTTGTCCATGTACTTAAGCGTATTGTTGAAATTTTATCTTTTTTCTCAACTTGATTCCTTTGTGCTCTGAACGACTCATTCAAAGGATAGACCTGTTGGTTGGATTGAAATTTAACGTTCCTTTCAGCACTTGGGCTGTATGAGACGTGGATCTACAGTTTAAGGAGGAATCCAAGGGACTATAATTTTAATGGTTTTCCACTGTGTGACTGTGTGTCAATTTTAATGCTTTTCCACCTGCAATTGAACCCAAAATTCCTTCACTAAAAGCGCACAAGTTAGGCAATAGTCTAGCGGGGAGGACTGGTATATGCATAGAATTCACAAAGCTGATACAATATTACACTTTGGCTTACTTTAAGATAGAATTCAAATTTTGGTATCTTTAAGATGCTACAAAGTTTCTGTCGAAAAAAAAGCTTAGGAAACGTCACACTGAAAAAAAAAGTTTAAAATATACATAATTTTATCAACTTCAGGAATATTAACATGTTCTCCTTAAACTAACTAACTCTATGGCCTATGGAACCATGGGCGGAGTTAGGAATTGTCTCCTGGAGGACACACTTTTTTGTCTGCTGGGGGCACGGTAAATACAAATCAGAATTTATAAGTGGCAATTTTTATTTTTTGTCAAAATGTTGGGGGCAATGTCCCCCTATGCCTCCCCAGAGCTTCGCCAATGTATGGAACCCAGAGGTTCAATGCCACGTTCACAAAAGCTCTCTACAGACTTCTATCCTTAGCCAAACTGGATCCAGTTTCTGCTTTGTATTCCTATTTCTACGAGATTCATCTTAATATTGTCCTCCCATCTGCGCTAACTAACTATAAGAGGAACGGAACTAATAGTCGTTTTTCGATTTGTCTTCCAGTTAAGACTTTGAAACCGTTCCTACTTTCTTCCATCCTGACTACGTAAAAAGTCCACATGAGTCTCCTAGACTTGATGACCCTAACAATGTTTGGTAAACCGTATAAATTATGTAGTTCCTCGTTATGAAGTTTCCGCGATTCCCCACTCCCGTTCCTCTTGAGTCCGAATATTCGTCTCAGAATTTTGTTCTTAAATACTTTCAGTTTATGTTCTTCCCTCAGAGTAAGCGACTATATTCTTAGTAACCAAAAATTTCGAGATGTTCCAAAAATATTACAGGATATTTGAAAGAATCAGAAAATTCTCACAATCCTTATGTAGTTCATAGATAATGTGAATTACCAAGTATTGCGAATTCTTTATCGCTTCCTAAGATATATAATAATATTTAGAGTATACACCACTAGATTTGAGATGTTTGAGCTGTTTCTTCTGTTTGAGCTGCTAAACGTTCATTCACCGGTGCTTCGAGCAGGGGCAATGAAATATGTGTAAGGTAGTTCGATCATGTACCAAGGAATTGCTAACTATGGAACGAGAAACACCCTAAATTACAAAGTATGTTTACACAACACAGAGAAAGACGTGTTGAATAATTATTTTACTTCACTACGTTATGCTTCATGGAGTTACTATTTTAAACTTCTTTTTGTAACTGGAAATGTGTTATATGAAATTTATAGGTAGAAAATGAAATTAAATACAATCATGTTAAATACAAAACATAATAATAAGAAAGAAGCTTTTAAATTATTGAGATATACTTTATTAAACGAGAGGATACATTATAAATACAAATATTATGTTGCAGGCACATTTGTATCGAAAGAACTTTGTGGGCTAACATAGAAAAAATTACACAGTTCAGATTACTACTACAACTACAATGAAATTATTATTATTAGCCTTCCCTTATAACCCAGTGCAAGTGCCCAGTGCAATGCCTTTGGTGCACAGGGTCCCGAGTTCGATTCTCGGTGGGAGAGCCTTGGAAACTTTGAACGCATAATGGTGGTTCGGATTCCACCTTAAACTGTAAATTCGAGTCTCGAATAACCTTGGTACTGACCAGTGAGAAGGACGTTAAATTCCCAAACAGCCAATTAACGAACACTTATAATTTATGTTCATCCATATCACTTCTGGATAAGATGCGAGGGATCAAAAAAAAAAAATGCATTTTTGGAGAAGAACTGGAGTTTCTTTCTGTGGATTTTTGCTTGAAATTTTGAGCCTTTTAAAAATATATTTTAATTTTAATGGAGAGATAACAGACGTTCCACCTTTGATTTCTCATTATAATACGAAAAATTAATTTAATTACTGTATTCTGAAAGGAAAATAATGAAAATATTCAAGATTCAAAGAAAATCAGTCATTCGATAGGAAAGAACAACAGCAAATCTGTGGACGCTGTGGATTTTTTTTTTTTTTTTTTGTTCCAAGGAATTGTTTTCAAAGTTATTAATTATTCAGAGAGAAAAATGTTTTAGTAAAAACTTTAATAGTGATACAATAACTATTCTCAAAGTGGATTAGATTTCGTGGAACAAAATTATTGTTTAAAATTTATGAATAAACTAACGCTTCATTGGAACTATTTATTTGAAGCCGCTAAAATTAGAGGGAGAAAACATTTAAAGCAATACTCTTTACGTTCTGTTGTAATGGTGCTAAATTAATATCATACCCAAAATAGTCGTTTATGACTTAAATTTTGTAAACTGAATCCCACCGAAAACATTAATGTGGAAGAATAGGGCCAAGTTCTCGTACAATAATCACTTCGTTCAGCCAGAAACGATGCCAAGTTCTACTGAAATTCGAAAATCAGAATATGAATTTGCAGCTTTAGTGCTGAGAAGAATTTGGTAGGTAAAAGCCTCTTCAGACGATAGTGTAAAGGACTTGTTTCCAGCACAAAAGTTGCCTGGTGTGAATCAGGAAATCCTCTCTTAGGATGGATGGTTTAAAGAAGCTGTTACACTATTTTGACCGAGTGTCCCCACTGGGAATCGAACCCGGAACCACTCGCACCAAAGACGAGAGTGTTAGCAACTACGATAGGTGGGGCCTAACTTTTGGAACTCAAGTGTCTACAACATTCTATAGTAAAAATATTAGACTGAAAGAAATTATTGAGTATTTTGTCACGATATGACGTTGTGAGTCAAATCTGAAGTTATGATTCCCAGCGGGTCAGGTCTAACACCATTTGACAGCTTAGAGTTGGAGAGAATTCTTAATCAGATGTAAGGTACTGCGCCGAGACATGTGTGAACTTCACACGCACTGTGCTGCAAACTGCTCTGCATATTACAATGTTATTTCGATAAAGACGTGAATGCTTCACAGATCTTTGAAAAAAATTGTGCTTATTATGGGAAAGATACATTATCAAAAAGCAACCGCTAATAAATGGTTCAATCGTTTTTATTTGGATATTTTGATGTCTAAAATGCTCCTCGCAGTGGTAACCAATCACAGAAAAATTGTACGATATTGTGACAAAACTTGAACAAAACTGGCGTGTAGGCAGTCTTGATATCACCAACGACCTTAAGACTGTGTCCAATACTCGGAATGCGATTAGATTTCCCATATATGGCATATTTCTTTCCAAAATATTATGAAAACTATTTATTTTATACATTTCGAAATTCGTCCAAATGTTTGTTAGTATTAATATTGCATGTTCAGTTTTACTTTTTCTTGCTAGGGTATAATATTAGAGCGCGCAAATTAAAAATTAATGTTCTTCCATTTAAAAGTTAAGGTATTGGCTGCATTTTGCAACAGTGGAGAACAGCAGATAGGAGGCTAACCAGGTGGGTTTCTTTCATTCTCTGCCCCCCTCTAGGTCACGTGAGTGAACTTCGGGTTGTCCCCGAAGATAAAGAAACCGATGTAATGCAGATTGACAGCAGATAAGAGCAAAGTCTGTTTTCTCTCTCTTCATAGATCGTAAAGATTTCATTGATTCTGCGTAAACATCTCCACATGTAGAGGCATATTGGAGCCAACGACGTACGAATGTTTCATAAAATCTTTTTATGTTGCTTTCAAGTGAGGGAAGTGTTCATCTTATAAAAGTAGTTTCGGCACGGCAAATTAAAGGTACCAGCAATAGTATTTAGAAATGAATTTTACTATTATTCTAGTATTTCTACTTCATGATATTTGATGGATTGTCAAAAAACATTACAAGACTAATAGTTTTGAGAAATAGACCGCTCCTGTGTTACACACACAGAGATTAACTGACGAGTAAATTTAAATGTATTAATTAATATTTATTTTAGAAAACGAAATGTTAGATGGAGCCGAAAGGCTATTTTATATCGAAACATTAATAACAAAGGCAAGGAAATGTGGAAGTCGGGCAGAACATATGTTGGGAGTACGTCATCCTGGTGATATTCGCCTGGTGGGACAAGAAACTTGTGGGAGAACATTAATTATTATTTAGAAAAAGCTTCTTGACATCACTTATCGATTTTGCTGTATGGAGCTATGGATTTGGTTTTGGTTTGATTTCAGTGTAGCGTCCTGTTCAGCAGCGAGGCTACATGAGACGTGGACCTACAGCTTAACGTGGAATCCGAACCACATGAGCTCCCGCGCCAAAGACGCGTACGCTATCCATAGCCCCGAGGGAGCTCTATGCAGCTATAGAGATCAATATTGTAACCTGAAGAGTGAAATTGTTTTACCATTTCCGGTTTTAGTAGAAAGATATAGGTGAAAATGGTATTGAATGAATATTGTGGATCGTGAGCTTTTGGTTGCGATGTTTCACCCGCATACCATCAACAGATCAAGTATTAACTCTGTTGTGATGGATGGCCAACTACAAAATAGAAGTATTCACGAATCTGTGGATATATGGACTAATATAGCTTTTTGTGGATATATTTTTTTTATTGCTTTCGTGCGATTTCTCATCATTCCAACTTGCGACAAGGCCATTACTGTTCATGTATCGGCCAAATTTGATTGACAGTTTGCTAAGATTTCTCAGCCGAAAATAATAATTCCAGTTTACAACCAACCGGTAATTAGTTCTTTACATGAATCAGGAGAGTAGAAGTGATACACGTTGTCAGGTATTTTTTGCCTAAAATTATGAAGTGTTTTGAACTACGTAGGGTAAACAAGGACAAACGTCTCTTTGTTTAGAAGTGATGCAATAGATTACTAAGATGTAACGTAAGATTGGTCAGGAAACTGAGTCGAAATACTCTCTCTCACACACACAGTTTTCATATATATATATATATATATATATATATATATATATATATATATATATATATACATCTACATATCAAAAGTCCCCTGACATAGGGTAACTCTGTTATTATCAGAGTTACAACAAAATGTAAGAGGAAAAACAATCTCCAAATATGATGTTTTTAATCTAAAGTGAAGGATTTTTTTAAATCGGACGAGCCATTTGGGCTGTACACTCTTTATGAGCCTAATGTTAAATGAAAATGCTACGTTGCCATTTCCATGGACTCACAACATAAGTGAATGAAGTTACTGTTTGAAATGGGGACTGGCCATCGATATGTTAACATAAAAACAGTGACCATATTTGAAGAAAATAAAACAAAAGAGAGATTCCGTAAACTGGCATAATTTGACAATCCATATAAGTCATTGTTATCATCATGATATTTATGGCAGAAGGTCAAACGACCCAAGTAACTGATAACCGATATTCAATAATCTTCGATTATCTACCGACAAAAGATTATCAAAAATCAAAATGGAATTTACTAAAGAGCCATCTATGAGAAAAATATGAAACTATTTTACAAATTTTCGAAATATTTCCAAACGACTCAATTATGCGGTTTAAGAGGGCGTACAAATTAAGCTACTAACTAGGTGTCAAAAACGAGACGCTTCTTTAAAAAAATATAAGTACATTTAGCTTCCCGCCACTATTTACGTCAGTATGGGGCAAGCGGGTCTTGTGCCCCGGGCACCGGATTGGGAGGGCGCAAAATTGGGCAAATATTTGGAGAAGCGTTTTGGTTTGGTTGGTTAGAGGAGGCGCTAAGGCGAGTTCCCTAGGTATGTAAAATACCTGGGTATTTATTTCATCGGGTAGATACCCTGGGTAAATACCCGGGTATTTACCCAAAATGGGTATTTTAGTGGGTATTTTATGTTTCAGTTAGCAATAAATGGATTTTATCGTTGTCAATGAAAAATATAATGGTCATTTGTATCACCTGCAACAGGAGCACTAAATAACCAGCTAATTAATCATTTTTTCTAGTAATTAAAGAATGAATTTGATATTTATTAAGTAATACAATACGGATTTCCTACCTACTCACCATAATTTTCTTTCTACTTACACAAAATTTCCTTCTATTGCCCTTGGCGGAAAATAATTATCCATTCTACCCTGTGAATTCTTACCTTGGTGTGCCCCTGAGGCGTCCAATCAACTACGCGGTAGAATTTGATAGTGGATCAAATCAACATGAAAATTTAAAATTTATGATAGAACGTACGATGACTAAAGAAAGTGAAGTCAGTTGTCACCAAACCAGTCATATACTATTATTAAGTATTCTGCCTGCCAGCAGCTCCTGGTATTAATGACACGGAATTTAAGTTCTTCCTTAGGTTCGCTTCTCATGAAACTTTCTCCATTTTTCTCGATCTGGCTCACCTTCTTTTTATCTTACAATACACTCTCCAGTTTTTCAAATCACCGATGAACACACTAACTAAAGTATTTAAGTAACAGCAGGATCTCTATTACTAAAGAAATACGTTTGCGTTTGGTTTACCAAATTAATTAATGGCGGAAAATGAATTATTAATAATTGCTTTCCTGTTTTAAAGATCCAAAGTTTACAACAATTTTATTATACATATATATTGTTAACATTTCCTTAAAAATTTTTTGAATATCAATGATGAAAACAATCTGTTTAATAATTTAAAAAAACTGAACTGATATTACTCGCTTCTGAAAGAAAATTATCCATAAAATAAGGAATAACATTTCGTAAAACACTTAAGTAACTAATTCCTGATTTTTAGATGTGTTCACTAAATTGAGTTTAACAATAATGCTTTGTGAAAGAATTTATTGGAATAGCATATTTAAAATATTAATGTGATAAACAACGTTAAGCTGTATAGTAACTCAGTAGTATTTATACTTTAAATTATTCAGTATAGAACAGCAATTAACCTCTACCATATTTGGAGTACTATAAAACGACCACAAATTGTACTGTCCTACTCAGAATCAACCATAAGATCAGAGTCGGAATCATCACATAATTCTTGAGTATCAACATCACTATTACTCGCTTCTTCATTTTCTTCTATGTCACTCATTTCTCTGTACCCTCTTTCAATGTCTCTGGTATTTTGTTCTGTTCCATGCCAACAGCTGGTGACTTGTACCTTGATGATCCTGGTCCTGAGTGTTGCATCCGTGAAACTTCAGGCAATCTCTTATTTAAAAACTTCCAGTTATAAGAAGGATATGTTAGTTTTCCTGTCCTCCCCAATGATAAATAATTTATTGTTTTACTAAGTGTAGAGGGAGTTTTTTCTGTGGCGGTAGCAGATGTAACAGGAGCACAAAGTATTCAAATAGCGACATCAGCTAATTCAGTGATGTCTCGAAACCCTCTCCACCAAAGTAATGAGCTCATTTGTTCCACTCCGTCCTACAAAAACTTCCTTGCCCAATTTCCTTCCCTGCCCCTATAGTCAGTCAAATGTGATCTCAGAATTCAATCCCATTTGTTTTCCAACTTCACAAACTAAGTTTACTCCATCAAGCAATTCTTCAGCGGTCAATTTGTAGCCGTGAATAGTGAAATTGAGGAGATCTGCAGCCAGATGAATTGGACCCAAGCCGGGTTCACTTTTTTGTTTAAATTTTTCCATCATTGGTTGCTCTTCTGTTTTCGAAAGGATTGATGATGGTAACTGTTCTGTCATCAGAGTTAGATGAAGGCTCTGGAATTTTGAGTGCAAAGTGTCTATCTGATACTTATTTTACTCGAAGCAATTAATCAAATCCACTATAGGTTTCAAAATGACTACAAAGTTTCAATACAAATCCAGAATACATAATCAAAAAGTTTTTTCTTGATTTCTGCAGGTAATGACAATTCCTCACTCACGCGAGTGTCTGAAGCCCAGTTTTATTGACAAGCAAACTTTGAAGGCAGTGTAAATGGCTTCCCCATCTTGTTTCTTCAGGCAACTTTAACGAAATTGTAATCCTTTTTTCCCTTGAGTTTTGTGTAAATAGTGCTTGCAGGCGATGGCTATGTTTGTTTTAACAACATCAATTACAATTCCCAGTAATATCTTTACCGATGGACATCCGATGATGTCAGAACAAAGCAAATGAAGAAAATGAGCAAGACAACCCAAAGATACTATACTAGGATACTTCTGTTTTACTAATTTAAAACATGCTCTCATGTTGGACGCGTTGTCTTCTATGATTGTTAATTTTTTTAGGGTTATGTTTTTACAGAACATTCTGATAGATTCATTTCTTAAGTTACTCCAACCGTCACACTGTAAATATAGATTTCTTGATTCCTCTAACTTCATTTTAACTTCCTCTTGCATTTGACTGTGTTAAACATCCCAGTAACTCGTAGCCAGGCGATACCTTGCTGGGAGAGAATACGAAGGATGAATTTTCTTTTTAAAAAATCAACAAAGGGTGATCAACAAGTGACAGGGGACACCCACTAACGAAGATCGTTTCGGCAATGCTTTCCTTCAACGCTTCCTGTAAGACTTCATTAAGGTTCCATACGTCGGCATTTGTTTTAAGAAACATCAATATTAAGATTCTATCAAAAATCCGAAATAGTAACGTTGAACCTAAGGAGCCATAAAAATTTAAGAAAAGCCTGTATATTTTATGGAAATTGATGATTTTTTTTTCGTATAATAAATGCGACTAAACCTACTATATCAAACTCACTTTCTCCTTTTATTAATATTACTCCAAAATGTTCTTTTAAGTTGGAAACTAGTAGACATAAGATACCATCTTTTCATGATTAACTTGAACCTCCATAATGTTCGACTCGGAAATATTTTGATAATTTTGGTCGTCTTTATTCAATTAGTTGTAGCCTCTGATATGTAATGCTTTAGATACATGAAGCAGCTTTCGTTTATCTTTTATTCGCATGACGGTTGTCTGTGATGTCTGTGAAATATTTCTGAGAATTTTAAAATTTCCAAATTGCACATTTCGGAAAAAAATGTTGTATTGAAGGAGTCTCAAAATATCTGTTCTCAAATGTAAATACACAATAACTTGATACGGTTCTTGAAAATCGGTGGCGTATCGCAGACTTTACATTTAAAACTGGGACTGTCTCCCAAAGATTCAAGAAAGAGGGTTTATATACGATTTCTGTTTGGAGAACCTAAGGCTTGAAATCATACTACGATTTCTTAATTTTTAAGTCTTGGCGAAACTAATCCAAGTTTAAAAGCCGTTCACACCTTGGTGAAGAAAGGACATAGGTGGATAAGTATAGTAAAATAGCCCGAGATCAATCTTGAGATGACAAGAGGGTGGTAATGTAGGTACATCCAGAAGACATTAATTTCTCATGTTTCAACTCTGACTCTGATTTGTTCGTGAGCAATGACGTAAAGTCGGAAAAGTTAATTATTTCTCAAGATTGGCTTGATCGATGTTGCTCAAACTTAGATGCATATATAGGTGTACACGAGGGCTTCGTCTGAGAATTGTAACAGCTCATCCCCACCATTTCCCCCTTTCAAAACACTCGATTCAATATTTTGATCTCTTTACCTATGAAGTTCTTCGAGAAAAATATTTTTAAAAAAATACGTTTTAGATGTCGTTTTAACCTAGAATAACATATAATATCCAAAATTGTATCTCGGGTGGGCCATGGTCAAAATTGCCTGCAAACCCGCACCGCACATGAATGGGATCAATTGGTTATTATTTTGCATATTTATAGTGAATGAATGAGAAAACACGCTCGACATATCCCAAAATATAGAAAAGGTCACCGGTATGGTTAACAATTCTTAAATCCTCAAAATAATTGAACTTTCGGAAAACACCCATTTTTTGGGTAGGTAAATACAAAAGGTGTAAACACCCGGGTAAATACCCATTTTTATTTACCTACCCACTGGGTATTTACCCGACCCACATCTCTAGTTCTTCCCCGGACGACAACTAGAGTATTTGTGTCGCTGCTTCCCGCTTGCATTTTTCTCGGGATGCCGGACAATTTTCTGTAAAAAAAAGGACATATAGTCACACCCTACCCTGTATAGTTGTGATAATTGGAATTATAATTTTATGGTAAACTACAAATCGCTGTAATTGGTCCGATTTCAGGTTCATTGGATATCAAATAGACTCTGAGGGAGGCACGGTGGCTTAGGTAGAGCGCTTATCTCTAGTGCGTGGGATCTCTGGTTCGATTCCCGCCCAAGTAAATTTGTGGTGGACAACATCGTGTCTGTTGGTTTTCTCGGAGTACTTCCATTTCCTCCCACATTCTCATCCTACCAATTATTCCATCATCACTCACTTGCCTTAATCATTGTCTCCCTTAGTCCATAGGGCATATTCGTGGGACGTTAAACTGAAGTATTTCGTTTTCAAATGGACTCGAAGCAGAGAAGAAAAGTATACTTTAAGCTCTGGCTTCATGCCTTGTCTTTTCCATCAGAATTGTTATTAAAAAGCCATCTTCTCTCTATTCTATTTGACATGTACTTTCCAACTTAGAATTTACATATTGCATGCGTTCTATTTTAAGGCACATTCCCACGCTACAAGAACTTGTGGCTGTGATAAAAAAAAAAAAAAAACTTGCAACCCGATCTTTCTATTTACTGTTTAGATGTTACAACTTCCTGAAAGCAAGAAAGGTACCTCCACCCTTTGCATCACTGCACCCTAGTGGACAAACAGTGAACTTCCTCATTGAAAACGTGTATTTTGGCGCACTTATCCTCCCTGTCCAAAAGAATCAGTTGTTTCGGAAGCGGCGAAACTGGTGTTTCCTTTATGTCAGCAGGAGGGCGATAGCAGGTAGCAAGCAAGACGTCCCAGAAAGTTGCACATGGTTCATCTCCTTGCCAGATGGAAAAAAATGTTCTATGTCCCTTTCAAGACTATGTCCACATGGTGAAATATGGTAGGGTTTCAAGTTTTTTTTTTTTTTTTTTTATGACAACTACACGTTCTTGAAGCGTGACAAGGCCCTTTTAGATGTGACTATGTTACTATCATAACATTGTTCGGTAACATTGAACATATTATGAAACTTCGCATTAGAAGTAGGAGTAAAGAAGGGAACTATAATAGTAGAATTCTATAGTAGTTTATTGTCTTTTGTCCTACTAAAAATCAATAGCCGCTCGAGGCTACTGTCATGTTTATGTTTTGGTATGACACAAAAGAAATATCAATATGTTATGAAATCATTATTAATGAGGCAAACAAGTTGCACGTAAGTGCTTGACCTTTCATTGCTCGACTAGCCACGAAGCACTTAAATCGTTAACACATTTTACACAATAACAGTAGTCATAGAAGTAGCAGTTTCTGTTGCTGAAAATTTGATGTAACTAACAAATAACACTTCCCAAGTGTAACGCTCCGATTTTGATAAAATTTAGCAGGTAGATATTACACATGAATTAAACGAATACGTGTTCTTTTATTTTCTGCGGAAAAACGGTTTAAGGGGGCTAAAGCCCCCACCCAAAATTTTGAAAGCTGACGCCTGAAAGGCAAAAACAAGTGGCCCGAAGTGAACGAAATTGTGCACAGATATTGTAGACGTAAAATAAGGGAATTCGTGTTTCGTATTTTCCTAAAAAAAACGGTTAGATGGGGCACGGACCCCTACAAAACTTTGATCACGAAATATCAAAAGTACTTATAACAGTATGTCAGATGTGTGTAAAGGACATGAAGAATTGCAACGAAACTTTGTGCAGGGACAATACGCCAAAAATAAACGAATACGGGTATTTTATTTTATGCGGAAAAACGGTTTCAGGAGGCAAAAGCCCCCACCCAAAATTTTGGATTTTGACGCCCAAAAGGCAAGAAGAATTGGACCGAAGTGAATGAAATTGTGCACACATATTGTAAACTCAAAATGAGGGAATATGGGCTTCGTATTTTCCTGAAAAAAAAAAAAAAACTGCGTTGGGCACAGACCCCTCCAAAACTTTGATCATGAAATATCAAAAGTGCTAATAACAGTATGTCAGAAGTGTGTAAAGGACATAAAGAATTGGAACGAAACTTTGGGGAGTGACAACAGACAAAAAATAAACGAATACTTGTTTTTTTTTTTTAATTTTCTGCGGAAAAACGGTTTCAGGAGGCAAAAGCCCCCATTCAAAATTTTGGATTTTGACGCCCAAAAGGCAAGAAGAATTGGACCGAAGTGAACGAAATTGTGCACAAATATTGTAAACTCAAAATAAGGGAATATGGGTTTCGTATTTTTCTGAAAAAAAAAAAAAAAACTGCGTTGAGTACAGACCCCTCCAAAACTTTGATCATGAAATATCAAAAGTGCTAATAACAGTATGTCAGAAGTGCTTAAGGGACATGAAGAATTGGAACGAAACTTTGGAGAGTTACAATACGCAAAAAAATAAACGAATACTGTTTTTTTTCATTTTTTGCGGAAAAACGGTTTTAGGGGGCAAAAGCTCCCATCCAAAAATTTTGAAATTTGACGTCCGAAAGGCAAGAACAAGTGGCCCGAAGTGAATGATATTGCGCACAGATATTGTAGACAAAAAATGACAGAATACGGGTTTCGTATTTTCCTGAAAAAAAAAACGGTTGGGTGGGGCACGATCCCCTACAAACCTTTGATCACGAAATATGAAAAGTGCTAATAACAGTATGTCAGATGTATGTAAAGGACATGTAGAATTGCAACGAAACTTTGTGTAGTGACAATACGCAAAAAATAAACGAATACGAGTTTTCTATTTTCTGTGGAAAAACGGTTTTGGTGGGAAAAAGCCCCCACTCAAAATTTTGAAATCTGACGCCCGAAAGACAAGAAGAGGTGGGCCGAAGTGAATGAAATTGTGCACAAATATTGTAGACATAAAATGAGGTATTACGGGCTTCGTATTTATCTGGAAAAAAGCGGTTGGGTGGGGCACGGACCTTCTAAACAGTTGATTACGACATATCGAAAGTGTAAATAAGTATACGTGAGAAGTTCCTAAAGGATATGGAGAATTGCAACGAAACTTCTTATAGGGACAATTTGCAAAACAATAAATGAAACGTGTTTTAATTGTGCAGAAAAACAGTGTTGAGGCCTAGGCCCCATCTGAAAAAAAGTAAATATTATATAATAGCAGAGGAAGGAGTGGATCTAAGCAAATGAAAGTAAGTGTAGATATTGTATATGTAAAATAAGGCCTTCTGTGTTTCACAAGTGCCCGTATCCGATTAGCTTCAAACTTGGCACATCAACAGTAGACAGGAAATAAATTGACACTTTTTTGTTTATACGGGAAAACATTGTAAGGGTTAAAAGCGCCTCCTGAAATACTACAAAATACGCTATACTGTTTGTGCTGTTGATCTGCCAAATTTGAAGAAATCTTATGGAGTCAGTTGTGAAACAAGAAAGGTCTTTTTTTACATATCCAATATCTATATACAACTTCATTCCCTACGGTCCACTATATATATATATTTCAGGAAAATACGAAACACGTATTCCCTCATCTTACCTCTACATTATTTGTGCACAATTTCATTCACTTCGGTCCACTTCTTGCCTTTCGGACGACAACTATCAAAATTTTGGGTGAGGGCTTTTGCCCCTAAAACCGTTTCTCCGCATAAAATAAAAAATACGTATTCGTTTGTTTCTTGTGTATTGTCCCTACACAAAGTTTCGTTGCAATTCTTCATGTCCTTTACATACATCTGACATACTGTACAACGATTTTGTCTATCTTTGTAAATACTTTCTAAGTATTGTTTATAGTTACGGGCAAAAGTGGTATTTTGAAGGCACAAACACTTAGAAGGAGAAGAAGAAGAAGAAGAAGAAGAAGAAGAAGAAGAAAAAAGATATAAAGAAATAATTTAAATGTTGGTATCTTATTAAAAATATTTTGTTAATTTGATTGCTATCACGACTTGTTTATCTTTCTGATGTCATTGCTATGGCAATGTAAAAAGACAAAACAGAACGAAATGCCATATTGTGCACAGTGGGCCACAGAAATTCTTGATGTACAAAGTCCGCGAGATAGGCAACCCAACTAACGCCTGGTCCAAGATTAATTACGCCTGGTAGAAGCTAGCAGAGCAGTGTGAAGTTGCCCCACCTGTTAAAAGCAACATCGTAAATAGTATTTTTGTGCAGAAGTGGAGCGAAACGCTGGCTGAGGAAATGACAAAAAGGAGTCTGGATGTTTGTACTCACAGCACAATACCATAAAAAAAAATATACGGACACCAGAGGCGCCGATGAGAAGATAACAGTCAGGGGACTTTCTTACAATTAACTCAAGTGAGGGATTATATAAACAAGTTACCTTACTTCAAATGACTATACATATATGCGTATCAAATAATATACGGATAGATTATGCGGTATATGTATTAGGTTATACTTTTAACTAAATACAAAGCCTTGCGCTGAGTTTTGAAACTATTAACAATACTCCTACCTGCAAATCAATTGAAGTATGAATGCATTATTCAGGGGAAGAATCCAGCGTCTAATGAAAATTTTCGGTGTCTAACAGGGCCTGAGCTCTTACGTTCCGGCGCCACTGATTGATACGTAATATTATTTCGAAAGAAGACCTTGTCCGATTTCATTATTCGTTAAATGACTTTTGAAACTCTTAAATTTTGGTATGCAGTCATTTATTTGTAAATATTAAAAATTCAAAATTCGATAATACTCAAACTAGTTGGAGAACCTATTCGTACTAAGCGTATTTCCCCTTAGGTTGTGAATAAAACTGAAGGTTCTTGATTTAAATAATATTTGTGAAAATTTACACATTGAGACACAAGGAGAAAAAAGGAGAATATAGTGTCAATAAACAACAATTTAAAAATGCACGAAATTAACGGTTAATATCAAATATAGAACCATTAACAGAATTAACTCTGTAACTAGTTTTCTCCATTCATTTTTCTTTCTTAATTTTCAGGATTACATCATCACTGAATTTCTTCACTGGAGATTATCTTTCATTTAGCAGTATTACGGTTCCGGGGTTCTAGCAGCATTGCGCTGCAGGGTGCACACCATCCTTAACCGGCCTCCGTGAAGAACTCCCTACTCCCTGCCCGCAAATAATACAGCTTTGCACTATTTTATTCACGGGTACGGAAAGTTCATCCCCACGACGATCGTTCAAGGAAGGTGCGATACACCTCACCGTTACGGTCCAGATTCGGACGGAAATCACCTGGGCGAAGATCTAAGGCGTATTGCGAAAATAGACGAGAGCATCACCTACTTTCAAGAACCGAACACAGGTTATCCAACAATCACGTTCTTATTACGTCATGCAATCTGTAAAAGAAAAACTGACAAATTTATATCTTATTGTGCCATTTATTTAAAATGAATAAACGTACCTGAGATAAACAAACTTTCCCTTACATTATTCGCCCCATTTACGTAATGAGTTCGTAAGTGCACTTTTATTACTCACTTCATTATATTGTCCGCCATGGCTTGATGAAAGACGTGATCACATTTTAAGTTGGAACACTATATATCCGTCGAATCCACTCACCAAGATCGTCCTTTCTTCCAATATTGAGAATTTAGCAGACAGTCATTCCAAGTGAACACATTGATGACATTATGTCGTGGTTTTTGATAAAGAGTTGACTAGTTTTGATATATTTTTGTGTTGGTCGTTTACTACATGTCCGTTGCGTTTCAGTACCACCTTCCAAGTCCTTTGTGTTTTCTTTTAGTCTCCAACACGCCCCCTCCTTGTTATAAAATACTACTTGGGGCTAATTTGTTTTGATAACGAGTTGCGTAAGAATTGCCAAAATGTTCAAATTAATAATACTGTTTTCGTTAATAATTTCTACATATTCGAAGACAGTGATGGATTTCTAAATTACAAGGTAACTAATATTCCACTTAAAAGAAAACGTTTGAGGACGAGATAATGTAGTGATCAGCAAAATAGCTGAGTCACTCACATTCACACACACCAACACAACACAACGAAAAACTAGTTGTCCTCTCATAACTTTCCTCTTCCTCTTCTTCTATCCTGTCTTTTAACACCACTAGGCGGCAGCACAATCAACAAGAAGCATACACTGCACAAAGTGTACGAATTCAGACGAACGTCACATAACGCTCTAACGCAGAATTTGCGTTTATACGAAAAATATTATAAGCAGAATTTTGGTACAGTTACAGCAGCATCCAACTGGAGCTCACCCTTGTAAATGAATATTTTAAAAAGTTGTTAACGGCGAAGGGGAGACTCGAACTCGAATCACCGGTTTAGAAAACCACAATGTTAACCACTTTTTTTAACTTACCTAAACTACTTATTACTAGTTTTACTTGGTTTACTCGTTTTTAATTTGCTTTTCCCAATAACGACAGGGACACGAACACAGAAACATCGAAGACAGCTGAAATCTCAAAGGCTCTCCCACCGGGAATCGAACCCGGGACCCCGTACACCAAAGGCGCACGTGCTAGCCACTAGACCAGCGGGGAGGGCACCACTCACCTAAAGCGTTACTTATTTAAGGGTGAGAGGCTTTTCTGTTCGCTCAAAACAGTAGCTTGTTAATAGCCAAATTCAAAACACAGGAATATGTAATAGAGAACTCGGAGGTAATTATATCATTGTATTTACTAAACTATTAATATTTCAGATTTTTAAAAAAACAAAATACAAAACTCCTTTATTTTGAATGAAATACGGCGCGTATATTATACTCGTAAACAAATTAAAGACGAATCAATTACTGCGTATAAATTGTGGTTCAGTGGTCAAGGCGCTTGACCAATAACCCAAAGGTAATCAACTCTTATCCACGAACGACAAGTACATTTTTTACTTTAGAATTTTCGGTGGCGATTGATCAGCGATGACACATGCTCTAATATCTTCAGATATTTGAATACTCGGATGCTTCAATACTTGAACTATCAAATCTTTAGGAATAATAATAATAATAATAATAATAAACTAATAATAATAATTTATTATTACTCAGGGCATAACATTGCAACCAGAAACGTGATATTTGGCAAGAATATTTCGGTTTTGTTTAGTGTTGCCCACGAAAGGAGGAATTTCTCATCTCGTTTCTAAAACAAAACAAAGAAAATTGAAACGAGAATTGACATTTTACATTCGAGACGGGACAAGGCTAACTAAAATTATCGTCTCACTTTGGAGATTAGAATTGAGACGAGACGAAAATTATCGTAAACATTTCTCGTTTCATCTCGATTCTCGGAATAGCGTATGTCTATTCTTTAAGTAACAATTGCTTTTTAGACTGAATCTTATACGGTATTTTGTTACTTTGTATTTCGCAGCTCATAGAATTTATTGTGTTCTCTGTAGGTATTTTTGTAGCAAAGCTATTATAATTACTTCTGCATATACTAAAAATTAGTTTATTATATGCCTTACTGTTCAGTAATATTCAGTTACTTTTATTGCAGTTATTTTCCTTAAAACGTACAGTAGATACCTTCTACATGAAACTATAGTGGAACGTTTTCGTTCAAAATTTTCGTAGTTGCAGAGGTGTGTCCCGGAGGTCCGGACAAACTCCCGAAATCCCGACTTATCTGTAATTTTTATCTAATTTTAGGGCAACTTTAAAAATGTTAATACAAATACATAGTAAGACGCTCTCTTTGGATAAAAGAATTTAGATTATGTATGCGTTATATTGATATTTTAAGAAAATATACATATGAATATAAAAAAGAATAGTTCCTATTTACAAATTTTGGTTGAACGGATATATGGAACATGTTGGAAATGGCGAAAGAAAATATTATTATTTCTAGTAGTAGGAGTAATAGCGGAAAACGTTCGGAATATTTGCTAGGAAACATTTATGACCCATACTAGGCCCTAAGAATGATACTTATGTATTCATGAATTATTTGCTAACCACATTACGTTCTCCTACACAACGAAACAAGGTTGTAGACAGACATGTGACGTCATATTGCTAGGTATACGTAACTGTGATAAAAAGAGTAAGATTTTCTTTAAATATTTTCCGAGAATAATTACAGTTGTTAATTTAGATTATTTAGAACACAGAACATTGTAAAATAGTTATTAAGTGTGCTTAGATCATTATTTGTTAGTGGATATAAAAGCAAAGTTTATTTTGTCTGATTAATTGACATGTATAGCAACATGAAAAGTTCTAGCTAAGCTTCTTGGGCCCGTTCCCTTGATAAACTAGAAATTGTAAATACCTTTAACCATCGGCGCAAATCTGTCTTCAACATTGGGGGGGGGAGGGGGAAGACCGTTCCCATATATATATATATATATATATATATATATATATATATATATATATATATATATTATGAAGTTGAAAAACAATGCTGTGGAGGATCAGGGGAGCAGAATTGTCTTCAGTGGCGTATTTAGGGAGCTGTCGGGCTCAAGCTCCTCCGAAATAAATTTGTTAGTTTTTCGCATTTCACGTACAACAGTAATCCTTCTTTCCATTTCTAAGAATGTCATTGACTTTCCATTTTCTTATACTCCTTGTTCAGAAATAATACTGTCTTTGTCAAATTTCATTCCATATAAGAACTACGTCCTTTTGTGATTTCTTTCGTCCTTTCTACTCTTCTGTTTCTTTTTCTTGATGTTACTTTCTTTCGTTTCGCCTGTCATACTTTATCGACCGCTGTTAGTTGTGATTCAAGTCGGCCGTCATCAGTAACACCAAAACTAAGAGAAGTTGATAAGCGAAACTGATGTTACACACCAACTTGCGCGGATATCAACATGACGAGACTTTAGTTATTATAAAAAAGGAAAAATTATATCGTTTAGTTATTTTTAAAATAAGGAAATGTTTGAATTAAAGAAAATCAAAACGGGGGAATAATTAGCCCGGGAAATTAGGAAGGCCAAGAGGATGCTTCCTATTTCTTGTATGAATAGAATAAAGGGTTAGATTCACTCCTAAATTTTTGTATCATATCATATAGGATTTATCGGTCTGCAATTCTTGCCATTATAACTTCAATTTATGCATAAATTAAAATATATTTAATTCTCAAACTCAGGTGGGCAATTGCCCACTTCCTTCCTTGTATTGGGCATAGCCCCTCGAAACAAAATCCTAAATACGCCATTGGTTGTCTTCAACATTGGGAGGTGAGCAGATTTGTGGCTTATTCTAGGAAGGGATATGAAACTCATATTACGGTAGATGAATCTGATTGCTTAGGCGAACCTGTTGTAGATTATATTATATATTAGGCAATGTAGATGAAGTAGTAGTACATATCAGTATTACAAATCACTGCCGTGAACACATTCTGAAATCTGAAAACATGCATATTTATAATTGGTATGTTTCTAATTAGGCATCCACAAAGACCCACGTTAAAATTGTTTTATAATAATATAAATAATGACTTCCCCAAAACTATGAAGATAGAATATCAATGTAAAATATCAATGATGTATGACGCAAGAATACTCTTATTTGAGCACAATGATGGTAATCTCAATAGCATTACAGGAATCGTTATAGAAATCTGACGCATGTCATATACTCTTTAGTTAACAGATATAACCTTAAGATTATGGAGAAAACTATTCCAGCAATTGAATTCTTTTGTTTGCTTACAAAGCATCCTCTCTCAAAAGAAAAATTGGGACACGTGGAAATACATAGGAACAAACTATGCATTAAACTAGCAGAGAAGAGAAAACAGGCAAAATTACGTTGGCTATAAAATCCGAATGAAATAACTACCCAAAATTTCGTAGACATCAGGCGGGAAAGTTCCAAAACTTTTAGAACAAAGAAACGCCATTTTTTGAAATCTAAAATTAAGGAACTTGAAGATAATAGTAAAAATAAAAACATTCGGGACATGCATAAGGGAACAACGAATTTAAGAAAGGCTATTAACCTCGTTCTTATATATTAAAGAAAGCTGACGGAACAGTTCTCACTGATACAGATAGCATTTTAAACAGATGGAAAGATTTCTTTGACGATTTGCTGAACACGCAGTCAAAAACTAATGTGCGTGGAGAAAGGGAGATACAAACCGCAGAACCGTATATTCCAGAACCCAACCAAATAGAAGTAGAAATCGCTATAAAGAAATCAATAAACACAAATCTCCGGGTGTAGACGAAATTTCGGCTGAGTTAATTTTAGCTGGAGGTGAAAAATTGTGGAACAAGATACGCAAACTGAGTCTCCTTATCTGGAACAAAGAAGAATTGCCACAAGAGTGGAAAGAATCAAATATTGTTCCAATCCACAAGAAAGACGACAAAACTGACTGTAATAATTATCGAGGCATCTCTCCTCTCTCAACATCCTATAAAATCCTTTCAAACATTCTATTACGAAAATTGACCTCATAGGCAGATGAAATTATTGGGAATTATCAGTGCGGATTTAGACGAAATCAATCAACTATCGATCAGATATTTACCATTCGCCAAATATTCGAAAAGAAGTAGGAATACAATATCCCGGTACATCAACTATTTATTCATTTTAGAAATGCTTACGACTCGGTTAGTAGAGAAACATTGTATATACATTTAACAAGCATTTATAAAAGTTCTTCCCCATTTTGTTTCTCTCACAAGTAGCATTTTGGAGATAACACTATATTCTTAGCATTAAGAGTTAGTGATGGGCAAACCGATTCACCTCTGAGATCGCCGCTCAATAGTTCGCTCACTAAAATGAATCGATTCATTTGAACAACTCAGTGACTCACTTATATTTTTATAACGGGGGGGGGGGTTAAAAACTGAAATTGTATTATCAGACTAAATGCATTACATAAAATGAATTTAAAAGGTATAACACCAATTTTAGATTACTAGGATACTGCTATTAACAAATTTAACTTTAAAAAATCACTGGAAGTTACACTTTTAAACTAATGCAAATTACAATTAACAGATGTAACACACAAAAATGCAATTCAGATACAAAATACACATACAAATTAGACAATAATATTACTATTAATAAGTGTGAAAATGCATCATGCAAATTGCAGCCTAAACGAATCAAAATACGGAATGCAAAATATTACAACTGTAGACTCAATGCTATAGCAATACAATTTTAGAATTACTGCAAAAGTGTTACAACTTTAAATTCAATGCCAAAAATATTATAATTTTATTACAACACAGTGAGAAACTAAATTTTTCCTAAAAATGTTGGCGACCACATCCCCCTTAGAATACACATTTTAATCAAAGTAACGAGTTCCCCCGTGCCTAAGCGGTTAGCGTACGCGCCTTTGGCGTGGGAGATCCGGCGTTCGATTCCGGTGGGAGCTCACGTGGTTCGGGTTCCACGTTTTCAGTAGGTCCACGTCTCATATAGCCCCGCTGCTGAAATAAAATGAAATATTTTAGTTTAATGGCAAACGATTAAGCCCTGTAGGCTAAGGAAGACGATGATTAAAGCAACTGAATGATGATGGAAGAATTGGTGGAACGAGAAAGTGGGGGGAAACGGAGTACTTGATAAAACCCACGGACATGATGTCCACTACGAAGTTACTTTTCCGGGGAGCGAACCAGGACCCGACCCACCAGAGGTAAGCGATTTACCACTGGGCTACAGTGCCTCGCTACTGAAAATAACACTAGACTCAAAACCAAATCAAATCAGGCCCGTAGCCAGTCCGAAACTGTCGGGGGCTCGGTGGATGTTAGGGAGGGCGATCCAACAATATTATAGTTCAACACCATATTATAGGTCATTTGCAAGCCTACCATGAAAATTTTAGAGGAAACAATAAAAATTTAGAAGTGGCCCGGCCCCCGCGCCCCCCGTGGATACGGACCTGAATCAAATCAAAGTAACATGATAAAAGCTGAATTCGAAGTAGGTGTTAATAACCAACTGTTTTCTCTTGGCGTGATTAGAAGATTCTTGTCATTTTTATATAATAGACGTATTGTGTCAATAACATAACACTGCGGTTTAAGAACTGTTTTAAGTACAGAAAATCTTAACAGGGGCATCGGTCCTACCCATCCCAACCGTGTGTGCTTCCATAAAATTGTTATGTTGTAGGTACAACTTACGAGAAATACTTTTTGAATTTTGTGCATCACAGTCTTAAGAATTTCCATATATGTCTATATTATAAAAGTATCTTAAAATACCCTTAAGTAGACCTTCGTTATTTAAGCTGAAATTACCTTTTGCAACGAAAATAATGAACTAAGACAATCAGGATTAATTCTCCCCTATTATTATATATATTTAAAATTTACTGTAATTATTACGAATTTATTTGAATTACATATGTTCATTTTAACATACCGTTTCCCTTAAGAATTGTATAACACATACTTTTGTTTAAAACTAACAGTTGCACAATATTGAAGTACGAACAAACGCAGAGTAACTAAGCTCTACTTCTGGTGCGCTCTCATTTTCATTAATTTCTCAACTGAATATTCAATTGTCTATGTGCGATTGCAAGAGCGGATCCAGGGAACAGGAAAGAACCGGCTCTTTCGGGCTTTTACGTACTTGACCTATTCCCCATTCTGCAGATACGATTTTAATTGATAGTTAAAAGTTTACGCTTTATACAGTGGTGCCCACCCCCTCATGTCCATGACGCACCCCCCTTAATTGTCTATCCGTAGGCGTTCTTCCATAAAAAAAGAATCTTTTCGATTAATTTTTACACCCCCTCAAACATATTTATATAGATTTTTAACCTCCCCAAATATTTCAATGACGCAATTTGCGTCATAACCCCCCTTTGAGGGCACCCCTGCTTTATATGAAAAATATCAATGCGAGTCCAACTGCCACATCAAAGTGCTAAACATTTACATTGTTGGTACTCTTTTTAATTTATTCATGCCAGAGGTTCAAATACACTAAGGCAACGCACACTTGCCGAACTCGACTGAAGAGGCGCTCGCTATAGTGAGAACCAGCGAAACAGCAACTGACTGAATCAACCAACAAGAGGGCGGTTCGCGAGTGAGCGACGCACAAGATTCACGTTCTTCAAACATTGTCACTCCTAAAGGATCGTCCCTTCCAGAGAATAGTGGTTCAAAAAGAACCATGACTCCTGAAGAACCACGACTCCCGAAGAACAATGACGAACCACGACTCCCGAAGAATCATGATTCCCGAAGAACCACGACTCCCAAAGAACAACGACTCTCAAAGAGTAACTACTCTCGAAGAATCGTTACTCATTTCTAGAGAACAACGACTCACTCACTCATCCAAAAGAGTTAGTCAGAAGAGTCGACTCACTCGCGAGCGATACATCACTATTAAGAGTACTGGGCTACTGTGGCTTAGTGGTAGAACTTAAACCTCTGGTGCATGGGATCTTTAGTTTGATCCCAGCTCACGCCAAGTGAGCTTTGTGGGGAACAAACATCGTGTGCGGGGACTTTATCGGGATTCTATAGT
Organism: Thermobia domestica; assembly: GCF_964235325.1. Lineage (NCBI taxonomy): Eukaryota > Metazoa > Arthropoda > Insecta > Zygentoma > Lepismatidae > Thermobia > Thermobia domestica. The sequence goes on along the minus strand of NC_137458.1, from coordinate 152,599,035 downwards.
TCCTCCCACTTCCTTTATTCCACCATTACCATCCATTCCATTATAACCATCTTCCTTAGCCTCAGTGCATAATCATTGGATGTTAAACTAAATCTATATATATAAAAGAGAACGTACAAATCCTTTGTCCGCTCATCACGCTAATACGGCTGAACCAATTTCTTTTATTTTTGGGGGGTTATTAGGATTTGGACCCTAGATGGTTTTTATCATATCACTTTAATTTTCAATTACCAGTGTCTTGAGATAATTGACCATTCAGGTGTCCATTACGTACAAATCCTTTGTTAGTTCATCATAGGTATAAAAATAAACGTATTTATATGCAACCCGCATGACCGTGTCACTCGGCGGGTTAACATAAATGACAGGCGTTATAATGGTTTTTATCATATCACTTGAAAGCGAAAAAGTAAAAATTATCTAAGTAACAAAGTTTATTGCGTTCGGGGGTGACCGCAGCGAAGCGGGGCGGGTTAACATAAATGACAGGCGATATAATGTTAACATTTACTGCAATCTTCTATGGTTTTTATCATATCACTTGAAAGCGAAAAAGTAAAAATTATCTAAGTAACAAAGTTTATTGCGTTCCGGGGTGACCGCAGCGAAGCGGGGTGAACGCTGCTAGTTAAATAAATAAAATTAAAATAAAAAATATGAGAAATACTGGCTGCTTAGAGCATTATTTCAACAATAGAAAGGAACAATAGAAATTCGTTTAAATTATAAAATTTTGAATTTACTTTATTTGTTGTAATTCTTTAAAAATCTATTACCATGAAGACACTGCTTATTATGTACCGCAAGATATGGACGCAAGGTGAGTTGATAGTAATTTCTCTCATTCTTTCTTTCATTTTTATTCATATATTTTGATTAATTCATTTGCAAAATTTACGATAAAGTGTGGAGAATTTGGATTCTTGGAGGAAAAAAATACGTATGTGGGATTTTCAATAGGTAATATTTATTTATAAATAATAGTGGGTGTGTAGCCTAAGTATCTACGACGAGGTTTGAATTTAATCTTATTATAAAACAATAGGCCAATGGAAGAATGAAAATTTACATATGTTGGTCTAAACTATTTGATGAAAATATATATGCATGTTATATATTAATAGTGATGATTAGGGTTTCCAGATTCACAACTCCAATGCTTTAAAATTATTTAGTAAATCATTCGTTTATATATAATGCATATAGCAACATTTGGTGGTAATTCTCATTTGAAACTGGATATGATTGTCCTTATCTACCATAAATTAAATCAAATCTTTAAGTTTTACGTCCTACGATTATGCTGGCTAAGCTAAAGGAGACGGTCCTTATCTAACAGTTGGAAAGATGAACATAATGCAGCTATGGTGGGGATTAGGTGTAAAATCTAGTAATCATTGAAAAATTACACATTTTAGTAGCGTACACAGAATTTTAACAAAACGGGTTCAGATACTCAAACTCATACCGGTATTCTTTCAGTACAAACGTGACTGAACTTTACTTTTTCATAATATCTTTCTCAATGTGGAATTAAAACCCGAAAATCCCCCTTGTGTACACCTCTGGCAGATTTACCTGTACTTCGTAATATACGCTCCAATTCGCCTTACGGGCACCGAGAAATAGGACTCGTTTTCGAGTGTTTTGCGACAGATTGCATTGATGCAACTTTCGGTTAGCTCAGTAACTTTGTCTTCGTTATGTCAAGGTTAAGATTGCATTACTTTTCGCGACAGATGGTGTAACCTTGGGTTTAGCTATGTAGCATGTCTTTGTTCTGACAAATTTGATGTAAATTTATTGTACTTAGAATTATTATTATTATTATTATTATTATTATTATTATTATTATTATTATTATTATTATTATTATTATCGTCTCTGCGACAGATGACCGATTACAAAGTGGATCAACTTTTCACGATAGATGTTAATGCAGCTGTGGTTTATCTGTATAGCCTAGGTGTCTTATGCTATTCGAGGAATTTTCTTTGAAAATTAAATTGAGTGTGCATCAAGTTGTGCAATTTACAATTCTGAGGTGTTTTTGTTTAAGATTAAGCGGATATAGGGCCAGACATAGTTTTATTCAGTATGAGCTTGGCTATTGTCTCAGACGATTGTTGATCTATTTCATAGAATGCTTATATTGTTTGAGATTTAGGGAGTGCCCCTCAGTAGGTGAGAAGAATACCCGTACTAGCTACAGTGGGTTGTAGCTGGAGCAGACTTTATAAAGTTGATTATTATATAATAATGTAAACGTATTTACGTAATGCATTGTGAGGAGAAGCAAATATCCACAATGTAAACCCTCTGCCGAAGTCCTCATAGCGTTTTCTCTAAGTTACGATTAAAACTTGACGATTGGTGAAATTATGAGCGTGGCTATAATTTGCTACAGCGAGTTAGTCAAACATGATTTAAAATTTAAAAAGAAAGAAAGAATCATTTAAGACGCCACTTTAATTGGCTTTCTAGTTTTAATTGTAAAAATATCAATGATTTCCCATATTTCTAACATGGTTATGCTCCAACGTGGATCAATAGAATTTGAGAAAGTTGAGAGAACATAAGTTGAAACTCGCGAGAAACATTGAAAACTATATTTAAAGAAGTATAATTTATACAAGGAAATATATTTTTGTTATATTTAAGGAATAGCACAGCGAGAGGACGATCAACACAGCATTCAGTTAGTAGAGCATGGCCAATTGATCAGGAAACATACCATATGCCCAAGTGTCAATATGCCTCGTCAGCAAAGGAGGGCTCATGTAGCCTATTAATATACTGTGTTCAATGGAGTCCTAGGTTTTCCTACAAAAAAGAAAGACCACGAAAAGTTTGTGCACGTGCATAGCATGCCACCAAAACAGTGATACGCGTGTGGAAACAGGAGATAATCATACGCAGGAACGATTGGGACGTGGACACACCACTGGATAACAGACACATTTTTCAGATGGCTATGACAGCGAACACCGTCGTGCATAGCATCAGCTAGACGGTAAAGGATAATGGATGTAGAACTGTTTGAGTTGACTGTTTGACAGTATCTGGGAATATTATACTAGGGCACGCATGGCTTTACTTGACTTCCATTGACTCAGAACCACAAACGTCTCAGGCTACAGTGGAGATGGGAATGCCGTTGCTTACCATGTTGAGCTGCCCAGACGAGTGACGACTACCTACTTTCAGACGCTGTCATTATGAGTGTAATCTGCTAGCGTATTGTCGAGTATCATGACAGCCAAAAGACAAGCATAACGGTTTGAGGCGACTGCATTGGGTGCAACACACGACCTCAGCTACTACCAATTCAGAGGAACCTCACAAGTGGCCAATAAATCAGAAAAGTTCCTTCACACTACACGGATGCTACTTTAACAGGATAATGCTGAACCACATATATTCCAGAATGTAGATGTCTTCTTAAAGGAATAACACGTACGCTGCTTCCCTGATCTGTATGTCGCTTGATATGTCACTCATCGGACACAAGTATGATATTGTTGGTCGGTAACTTGTTCATCAGAGACCTTTAACAGACAGTGTCGATACCTTGTTGACACGAACCTTAGCTAAGATTACCTAACTCAGAGAATCCGTGAACTTTTCAATTTCTGTCAAGGAACATGCTTATTTGATTGGTAGACGTAATCTTGATGAATCAGAATGCAAGGGTAGAGGGTTGTTCAGTTCTGTAGTTGTACTTATTTCTGCATAGTCATGTAATGAATTTGTTACATAAAGTTCACTCCACTTCCACAAGTCTTTCTTGGCATGCGATTTTTGCATATAGTGGTGTATTTGCTGTACACAGTCTATCAGGGACTCATTTTCGAGTTTTGATAAATACATATTTTTAATCAAGAAATACTAATAACCTAACAAATAAAACGTGACATTCTTATTTCGGTAGAGAATCTTGTACCCCCAGAAACAAAATCTGAAACGACGCCACAGTTGTCTATAGCTACATAAGGGAAACAGCAGAAATGGGCACAATAATTTTCATCTATTTCTTTTGATCCATTTAGAATAATCAACACTGAAATAGAGAGCGATGTATAAGCACTGAACATATTGTTATATATATATATATATATATATATATATATATATATATATATATATATATATATATATATATATATATATATATATATATATATATATATATAAGTGTTTTTTGTTTCTTTAAAACTTATGAAAAGTAATGCTTTTAGGATTTGCCCTTTATAATTGGTCAACGGTGTGCAAGACAATACCGTAAATGAGAGTTGAGTGATACACTTTTAAATTTTAAAATAGTCATATTAATGCCTCATTTAATTATATTCTAGAAGTTTTTGTACACCTTCAATTGATCTTAGAGTAATATATCATAATCACTGGTCAAATATATGTTTTTACATATATGTTGCAAATAATATGGAGAAAAGTTTGTGTATCGCTCTCGTACAAGAATTTATTTATACGGTATGTCTCATCAATGTAGCAAATAGAGTCTTGTGAGACAAACTAGGTTGGAAAATGCGTAAATGATACAGAGTGAATTAGTTTATACCTGAAGTATTACATAATATACATATATATAATTATCAATGTGAGAAAATGTATTTTGAAAAAGTACAACTTACAAAAATTAATATGGCGCTGGACCAACTTTCCACCTCACAACAGTATGGATGGAAAAAATGGAGTGGAACGAGGAATGGAGTCATAAAGATCGTGATAGGAAGTGGAATTTTATACCGTTTCGCGTGCAGTGCATCACTCAGTTCCCTGGCAAAGGATGGAGGCGGAAATCTATACAAGATTTGTGTTTCCGAAACAGATCACAGATGTTCAATTATGTACAGATCTGGGAATTGGGAGGACCAGGGAAGATGTTTCAACTTTATCCCAATGTTCTTCAACTGTATGAATGAGCGCATTATCATCCTATCATTACTTGGAAACAACTTCTGAAGCATAGGATACACATGGTCTCCTAAAAAGCGGGCTGGTAAGCATTAGCACAGGGCTCAATGCAACCCACGATATTGTGGCCTACAGCATCACAGAGCCTCCGCCATTTCAAGACTGGGCAAAAATGCTGCGGAATGTAACCTTGGACCAGACATAAACGCGGCCCATGGTTTTAAATAAGACGAACGACGATTCAGATGATAATATTTCACATTTTAATCTGCGATCTATGTTGCGTGTCTATGGTCCATGCTGCATGTTTGCTGCATCGTTGGCGTCGTCCTGAATGTTTTTTTTCCTTATCAGTGCTTTCGCACGTACAACCGTCTCCGTATGTGCATGTAATGCGGCTCGCGGTGGACAGTGATTATTACCATGAACACCCCAGCGAACTGGTACCTTCTAACAATGAAGACAGCCTAGGCAAATTAGCTTTATCAATGGAACAAATTCGGAACAAGCTGATTTTTGGTACACACGTTCAGAATAGCATTAGAAACAATACTAGAGAGTTCAATTGATGTTAATTGTGGGAAACCTGGGAAATCGCCATCTTGAAAAAAAACTATTTTCGGACATTTTTTCTTCACAATTTTGTTTATTGTGCTAAAGCTATGCAAGATACGCAAAAATGTTATTGGGCCTTTCTTGTAGAGCATTAAATTTCCAATAAATTGAAGAAAAATAACAATTCTCAAAAGTAGAGGTTTCCAAATGGTGGTCCGCAGACCCGTAGATGTCAGTGGATATTCACTGCAGGACACGCAATTAATAGTTGAGAAAAGAATTTTATCTTAAACCAACCTTCATCAAACATTATAAAATCACTTTTAAAATTTCTAACCGTATTTTGTCTTAACATATTTAATTAATGACAGGACACATTGCATTTTTTAGGATTGGGATTTCAATCACGATTTTTAGGATTTAGGTTTCTTGGAGTCTCGTTTATGATGGAGATAAATAAATTCCTCCAAAAGGTGTTGGGAACCATTGCTCTAAAACAACCATTTTCCTTTTTCGAGACCATTTTCCCTTTCTTTGCTTTTTTCTTGCCTTTTATTTTGATTTTTTATTTTATATTTTTATATAATCTTAAAAACATCTTTACTAAGGGTGTGTTGCGTTATATATTTACTCAATCTTTAAAATTGTGAGATAAATTAAAAAGAAACTAAAATAGTTTGCTTACCATTCTTAATGAGTTGTCAGGACGAACTGAAGAAAACTAACTTCATGTATCATTCTTTAATTGAATTCCATTTATACCTTTATCTGATTGTCATGGCTGTTCGCAGTCCTCTCTTGTTATCAATATTTCGTCAGCCATTCTGTCTGTGATTTTCGAAATGCTGCTACCAAAAGTGCACAACTGTACATTTTCAGATTCTCTTTTGTTTTTATCTTTATCAACAAATAGTTGTTCTTCAACTTGTTCACCCATTATTTCTTCTTCAGTTGACATAGTAGGTGGCAAGTTGTGGCATCGCAATCCTCTAGAATGAAAACATACAATAAAATATCGAAGACCTGCATTTATGCATCTGCAACCTAAATAGCAATCCTTTTGACATTTACATGCTATTAGTTTCAAAAGGTTTTTGGGAGCGGATGGTTTAAGCGTGGTGACTGGAACCAAAGAAATTCCATCTTCTTTCTGTCAACCCCATTTTTCTGCTGGTTACACATTACCTTCCATAGTTGCACTTGATGAAACACTGAATAGGTGTTGTTGGGTAGCCTCTATTGTTGGGGGAAGACTAGCCAAGTTAACTTCAATTTTGGCTTTAGAAACGAGTTGACAGAAGTTAGTGTATCTAAAGGTATTAAAAGAAGTCTCTGTCTCTGTAGCTCCGTAGACTCGAAGAAAGTTCAGCCAGTATTATCGATGCTTGTGCTGATGGATCATTAAAAACTGAAACTGCATTTTGAAGTTCAGGGTTAGTTCTCAGAAATTAGATTTTCTTCTTTCCTTGCATGAACAAAGATGATGTGGTGTCACAGCCACTTGCTACATGTAAAAACAGAAAATGATCTTTGATATTTTTAAAGCAGTGTTGCACATCAAGAGAAGAATTATCAGAAACTTTGCCTCGTCCTGGCTTCAAGAGGTAGATAGGTATCTCATCGGGTGTAAATGATGTCAGCAGAATCAGTAGGTCAACATATTCTCTTACTACAACTACAGGCTTATTATTGATTCTGGTAGCCAGTTTGATATCCGTTTGCACGATGAGCCTATCTGCATTATCATTTGCTTGAATAACAGTAATTCCTCTGCTTTGGAGCTCTTTTGTGAGTTGCTCAATAAAACGAGATTTATTCGCCAGATTTGACAAACACTTACTTTGTTCAATCATTGAATTCATATTTTCTTCAAAATATATGCCAGGGCAAATTATTTTCGAGGATCGTCTCTGTCTTTCGACATTTTTGTTAGTGCTGAGCTGGATCATAACCATTAACCCTTTTAAATTATGATGGTACAGCACCTGTGCCATGGCGTCGACCTTCGGAATTGGCTTTATAAGTCTCTAGTAAAGCTTTTTAGACCGGTTTTTTTTTTGCATTCATTCAAATATGAAGCATTATAGAACATATTTTATGGGCATTTTGCAGCCTCGCGTGCTCTTTCTGGGGGCTGTGACGTCACAAACATGGACGATGGGTTTTAAAAAAGGACATATTTAGAAGTTTTTTCAAAAAATCCCTGACACACTACTATTAACACTAGAATCATGGTTTGTACCTCGTTGGTTTCGTTATGAGACAGGCTTTCGAAATGTACCACTAACATTTCCCTATCGTGTACCAGAAGCGGGAAAATCTCGTCCAAAATGAAAGAAAGGAGATTTTTTAAAGAAAAATTTCCCCTTTCCCCATTTTTCTCTTCACAGGTACACGATAGCAAACTTTGAGTGGTACCATTTGAAAGGCCGCCTTACGCTGAAGAAAATGACGTATGACTCATGTTGCTAGAGTCAACAGACGTGTGTCAAAAAAATCTTGATTTCTTTATTTTTTTCATTTTTTACACATTTTTAGTCAATTAGTACCTAGTAAAGTATCTACAGTATTATCACTATTTATTCTAAAGTCATGATACGTACCTCGTTTTCTTTGGCATGAACCAGTCTTTCAAACAGAACCACTCGCATGTCTCTAGCGTGTACCATAGTGGAAAAAATTTGCGAAAAAGGGAAATTTTGTCAAAAAATCCCCCTTTCCCGATTTTGGGCCCCTCTGGCCGGCCCCTGTGTCAACCCACAGAGCCCCAAAAATCTCAAACATACTACATACTATGTGTAATAATTGTACGAAGTTTCAATGTTATATCTTGAAAAATAAGGGAGAGAAAAAATATTGCCCCATGTTCAAACAGTACCAGCTTTCCCCTATGTGAGCAATGGATAACCCATTTTGCACATGGGGCAATATTTTTGCCTCTCTTATTTTTCAAGATATAACATTGAAAATTCGTACAGTTATTACACATAGTAAGTAATATGTTTGAGATTTTTGGGGGCTCTGTGGGTTGACACAAGGGCCGGCCAGATTTTTTGACAAAAAATTCCCTTTTTTGCGATTTTTTCCACTATGGTACATGCTATAAATATACCATATTGACTTGATCCCTAGTCTTCCGTTGCAAGCGCTGCTATCGGCTGAAGGAATTCCACTCGCTTTCTCTCGCTAAGCAAGAGCTGAACCCTTATTGGCTCAACGCGTTGGTGTGTGAGGGTGTGAGCTTTAGTTCGCATTTTTGCCACGGCTCAAGACATTTTGGCAGCACAATAGAGACATGTGAGTGGTACCGTTTAAAAGACTCGTTTTGGCCAAACAAAACGGTGTATCAATCATGTCTTTACGATAATTAGGAATGAGTCTGGAAATTTTTATATAAAAATTCTCACATAAGGGAAAGCTGATACTGTTTGCACATGGGGCAATATTTTTTTCCTCTCTTATTTTTCAAGATAGAACATTGAAACTTCGTACAGTTATTACACATAGTATGTAGTATGTTCGAGATTTTTTGGGGGCTCTGTGGGTTGACACAAGGGCCGGCCAAAGGGGCCCAAAATCAGGGGAAAAGGGATTTTTGACAAAAATTTCCCTTTTTCGCGAATTTTCTCCACTATGGTACATGCTAGAGACATGTGAGTGGTACCGTTTGAAATACTGGCTCATGGCAAAGAAAACGAGGTATAATTCACGTTCCCATAAAGAACAGTCTTGATGATGATGATGATAGTATAGAAATTCACTAAAAAGGTATTATCAAGGGAAAATATGTAAATCGGCTGTAGCATCAAAACTATTCATCCCAGGGCCACTATTTGTATCTCATTTTCTTCACCATAAAGCAAAGTTTTTTGAGTAGTATTCGCATGATCGTATCCTATACCAAACGGGAGATATTCGCGATTAAAAAAAGGGATTTTTAAAAAAAGAAAATCCCTTTTCTCCACTTTGAGCGGAAATTTCTCGCATTTGGTACACTGGAAATTTTACGGACGCAGTTGGAAACACTGCTTTACTAGAAACAAAACGGGGTATGAACCATGATCCTACGATAAATAGTCTTGACGCAATAGATGATTGAGTGAAAGTCTACAAAATACAGACTGAATATGTGTCAGTGTCATGTATTAAAATGCGTGAAACCTTTTCTTTTAAATTGGGATTGAGACAAAACCATTTTGTCGAAGGGACTTAGTATCAGAGCATAAATCAGGCAGAACCTGGTCTTCTTCTAGTAATTTTAAATTAAAGTCATTCATATATTCAGTTAAATCTGCATAAAATGCTTTCATAATCACTCATTGTTGAGTAACTCATCAAGAGGACGATTCTTCTGTTTCAAGAAAATTTTTATTATTGTTCGACGTTAAAAAAATCGCTTTAGAAGTTTTCCTCAGCTAAGTCAACGTACTGCAGTACCAATTATTATTTATGCCAATTATTATTTATTTCATTTTATTTCCAGACTATGTTTCCCTGATGTCACTGTGTGACCCTACATATTTAAGGAATGTTATTCCTTTAACTGGCGAAAGAATCTGTCTTGATCCGAGTGGGTCACGTGTGCTGTGTAGGCAGTTTTGGTAAGCTCCTTATCGGGTAGAATAAAATAAGTGTTTCTTCTATTGACTTTTATTTACAGGTTATCAGTGAGAGATGTCATTAGAGAAAAATATTAAAGACATCACGTTCACTTTAGTATGTCGAAAACATGAATACAAAATTTCAATTAACATAATTGTCCATTGCCTCTTTTCAGCATTGAGTCTATATGAGACATATACTGACAATTTGATGGGATTCGAATCAGTGTAGAGCTTTGTGACTACGGTTAGCGTACACGCTTTCGGTCCGAGAAATTCCATCATAGACTGACTGTCCGTGAAACTACGGGGGCGTTAAATATTTCAATTGAGTTTACGGGTACAGAAAACCGAGCTAATGTCTTCCCATTGAAATGATCCTAAAAGGCCAGAGAAGGCCAATCCTGCTGAAAATATTACTGTGTTGTATTTTATTGGCATGTTCGGGATCGCACATCGTAAATATGTACTATGTGGCCAAACTGTCAATAAGGAGATCTACGCAACTGTGTTATGACGATTACGAGATTCCGTTCGACGTAAACGTCCGGAGAAATAAATGGGCATTTGGATAGCAGCATTTGCACTATGACAGCGATCTGTGTCACACTTAAGGAATGGTGTTTAGCTTCTTGAAGAAAGACAACATCACCGTTGAACACCATTGCTCCTAATCATATGATCTAACTCCATGTGACTTTTTCCTGTTCCCTACTGTTGATGATTGTGTTCGAAAAATCCATGGGTTCGATCCCCGTTGATGTCAATTCTAGGAATTATCGTCAATTTTTTATATATATAAACACATTATTGATGTGGTCTCAAGCTCTCTTGAGCGCTTTTGTAACTTGTTTTTTTTAAATTAATTTTCTCTGTACAATAAACTCAGGTACATTATGCAGACTTCTTAGCCGACTTTCGCTACTTTTGTCTTTTACAGCAATTCCTTATTCTCTCCTGTCATTGCACCCCTTTGTCTGTATTTTGCTTCCCCATCTGTCAGCTTGTGGAAATATAATGGATTGCTGAGGGAGTAGAATTAAAACTTCCTAGTTGTTTTTAATGAGGACGAGAAAAGTTCACAAACTCTTCCGTAATTTTGGTCACCGTCAAGAGTTTCATTCCTCCTTTTAGCTACATCAAGATTCTACGATGTGGTACGATGGCATCAAAGAAGGTTTCAAGAAGACGTACGTATCTGAGGTTCACAACCTTCATGGACACCCGAGGTGACGGCTATCTTCGTCATAATTGTAGATATTACACTAAATACCAGTTTCCATATTTGCAATTGGAAGAGACCGAAGATGGGGTCCGAAAAACGAACCGAGAACAAAACTATTAACCAGAGAAAGGGATTGGAGAACCACATTTTGATGGATTCACATCAGCTGATCGAGCAGCGAGATAATGGATCTTCACCTGCAAAGCAAGATGATGTGCCGATACTTGGGAACTCTTACGCCAAACACTTTAAAAGCTCATACCAAAAGTAATTCACAGCCTTATACCTTAACTTTAGTCTGCAGTGCTTTTCAAAAAATAATGTGTTCATGTTTTACTTAAAATTCTATAACATGAAATGAGATCCCCTAGTAGATTATGTGTTACTTTTGGCATACGGCTGTCAAGCCTGTTAAATCTTTAAGTAAATGGTGTTTTATGACATACTCATTTTATGTATAATAGCTTTAGCTATAACTCTATAACATACCATTTAGGTTACGTTTCATTACCCTGAATCGCATTTAAAAGGAAACTATTTGACACTATTGAGAGTATTTAGGATAATACAAAGGAACTCCGGCGCATTTCACAGTTTTAGTAGACCATTTGCTGAAAGAACATACAATTAAAATGCAATTAGAGACATTGGTTCCAAAACTAGCTATATTGACAAAGTCATTGCAAAAAAAAAAAAAAATAAATAAAATAAATAAATAAAAAATAAAAAATAAAGTGATCATTATATCCAAAGTATTGTCTTTTGCATAGCCGGAGCTAGGAATTGTCTGCTGGGAGGGCAGTGGGGGCAGACTTTTTGGTCGGTCTCGGAGGTCTTGGTAGGTGGTCATCTTATAGGTGGCATTTTTAGTTTTTCTAAAAAAATTCGGGGACAATTCCCCCATGCCCCCCATAACTCCGCCCATGGTCTTTTGGTACATCAAGGCTCATGTCCTCTGGTGCAATCATTGACCTATTCATAAACAAAATCAAATTCCAGTAATGAAGAGCATCTAAATGTAGAAACAGTGGATGAACGTTATACATGTACTGGAGTATTTGCTTGTCACCTTCATTTATATGTAGCAGGGTAAATAGTTTCAAATATTGAACATAAAAATTACTTTTATACACGGAAAACATAAATGACCTTCCCGCTAACTTGTTTTATTCCTGTACGAAATTATTTCATGGGTTGCAAATCACTCTTGGAAAAATGACTTCACTGGAAGAAGAAAAAGTTGCCAAAGAAATTCAGGAGGGCTGCAGGTGCGGTGTTCCTGGCATATGCTATCCCTGGAATAAGCAATCACCCCTACACATATTTTCGTCTGACTGTAATCTGGGAATTTTAGTAATGTTTTCATTATATTATTTTATAGTTTCCTTCCCTCGGTGTTTTACACTCCAATAACTTCATCAAACACATTTTGGAAAACAAAAGCAAAAAGATCTATTGCAATTTCACGCCACAAATGACAACATTATCTAATGGAATTCTCTGCTCAGATTTCAATTGCACTAAAGGGTTATTCTGCTATTGTAGAGTTTCAAACAATTGTTATGAAAATTATAGCTTTTGTTATAGTTCTATAGAGATTTTGTTTACGTGACTCATACAAGCAGATCTATCTGTATAGAGAACAAAGTAGCTAGGAAACAAATACGTACAGCGGGGGACACTTCTAAATGGTACAGCCATATGGAGATTTGCGGCTAAGGTGTACCATTTAGAAGTGTCCCCCGCTGTACATTGATGGAAGGAACAACTATTTTATTTTTGCACGATTATTTTTTCTACTTCTTCCGTAATGTGTGCTGGGTCAATTATAACTCTGAGTGGCGTAACTAGAAGAAACTTTTCCCCAACAAACAGAGGTTTTAAATTATAAAATTAAATTATGAAACTAAAGTTATATTTGTTTACAATTAATTACTGTACTTGAATTATTCAGAGTTTATTTCTGCCACCTCCAAGTTCGTCCCCCATTCACTAATCACCATTCCTCGTTTAAGGAAACATTCCGAGAACAGAACTTGTGTCCACAGAGTATAAGCGGCTCATTTAACATCTGTGTGCACGCAGGAGAAATAGCATAGTTGATTAACAAAAAATAAAAAACGAAAACGAGCCCTCAAAGTATCTTTCTCTAAGCAATGTACTCAGATTGGTCTAGATGCATAGGGTTCAAACAAAGCTTCAAAATACTCAAAAAAAAAAAAAAAAAAAAAATTCTAATAACCTTTATGGGAAAATAAAAAGGAAAATGTCCAAGGACTAAGCTATAGTAAATCTTTATTCATACTAAGAGGAAAAAAAAATGTCTCGGATTATTTTATCTGGAAGTAATGAATTCAGCCCTTTATAAGAGAGAACCATTTATCGCGCATATCCCCCCAAAATTGGCAGAAGAATACTAAAGTATCGCGATTTTAACGAAAACATCACATTAGTCTAATCCTCCCGCACCTATGATTCTCCTGCTCTTATATAGTAGTCACAGCCAACGGTCACCAGCCAGACGCTTGGTTTAAAATATTTTAAAATTAACGACTTTTTTTTTTTAAGCAAGATTAGCGTTCGTAACTGACTCTCCCCTAAGTGAGCTGTTAAAAAAATATGTTTCGTAAAGAAGGAAAACTGCTGTTAGTTAACAATTAAGCTAAACAAAATTATATTAAAGATAAGAATTAATATACTGTAGATTATATATACTGTAATAATTAATTTACCCGGCTAGGATTTCTTTCTAAATCTATATTAACTAAGAATACATAAGATATACAAGAATATTAAACAAAATAGTAATTACAAATATTAATAGCAGCTCCCTAAGAGGAGACTGTATTTCTGATTATGATAGTTGAAAGCGAAATGTGCTTCGGAAAATACAGTATTTAAGAACAGATAAGACTTTGATGTGTTGGGTGATTAGTGCGTTCTGTCTCCCTGTCAGAGAGTTTCAGAGAGTTCGCACAATATTAACTACTAAATGTAATTATTTGCTGTTGTTTGTTTTCATTAGATTCTTAGCCTGAAATTATGAATATACGAAATAATAATTTATTTAGATATTAATAAATTTTAAGCACTTGAATTTATGAAAGCTTGCTCCAACATTAGCAACAAGTGTGTTTTCTCGTCAAAAGATATTTTCCACTAGCAACATATCTGTGTTGCATACTCATCGACAAAATCATATTGATGTTTTATACTTACTGATGAGATATGCACTCATAAGTACAATAAAGCAAAGCACAATTCTCAGCTAGTAATCACTTTCTTCCAAAATATGATGATGGTACATTGATTAATAGACAACATAATTGAAATACCTAATATTTTAAGAAGTGTAGACTCTTTAAAGCGTTTTGTCTTTACAGGCAGATTCCCATTCGTCAGATCTACCAATGAAAGATCTTCCTTTGAATCCAAAAATACTCCTTAAGGGATCAAAACGATGGAAGAGGGAGTTACATGTCTTTAGAAGAAGTAATGGATCTAAACTTACCTTGGATATATTCTTCTCAGAATGGAATTAAAGAAAAGAACTGATATTCTTTGGGCCATGAGTACGAAACCTACAGAAATAACTTGTGATGCAGAGGGAAAATGTGTACATATAGTCCTTAATTACATCTTCAAAAAATGCTTGGGTTGGATGATTAAGAGAATAATATACCGCCTAACTTCATATTATAGAAAGAAATTAGTAAAATAGCCCTATACTGAAAAATACAGTTCGATAAAGCAGATAGCTTCGACATGATCATGAGTAACACATCTATGAAACAGATACGATAACTCCTTGCTTTGAATGCACTGATCTTATGTACTTCTAATATGCTAAAAAAAAAGTTAATTTTAAGGCGGGTTCTATGATTTTTGTGATCTATTTATCAGAAGATTGTAACGGAACTAAATTTGGAAAAGAAACATTCAATATAAAACCATTGCATTTGCAAAAACAGTTGCTCTTCTAATTTCAAAGGGACTTATCAGGTTTTAAATATAAAAGAAACTAAAACTGTGTAAATCGATAATACCTATCACACACCAAGACTTCTTTTTGAATTGTCAATAAATGCCAATGCAAAGTGAAGAACAAGTCAATTCAAATAAACGACCAGAAGAATCTAGAAAAGATGAAGTTGAAAGAATATACGATTGTATACAACCTTCATTAACACAATATCTTTCTTCTTTTTCCCATGGACATAACGTTGTTGAAGATGAAAAAAAAATATACTTATTCAATTATAAACTACATGGACAGGAAGTCCCGATATGAGATGGAATACTTCGAAAACTTCATAATACACCAAGACAACATTTTGTACAAAATATTTTATGACTAGTTGCATGTGAACAGCATGCACGAAAACTCAAAAATTATTGAGGTTTAAATTGTGAATAAACAAAGAAATTCAAATTTTAACTGGCAGTGTTCATCCAAAGAAGAATCTAGAGTACAAAGTTGCTTCTCAACGCTTAGTAAATGATTGTCCAGACATCGAACAACCTCCCGTGATTATTTTAGGGAAGATTCTGTAATGTTTCAGCGCTTATGATTGACTGTTCAACACTCTTTAACCTCTTCAAGACTTTGCTATTAACTCTTTATAATGCATTTGAGATTATCATACTCAATATTACATGCAATTAGCAGAAGATTCTAATGTTACTTGTTCAAAGAACTGAAATATCCAGTGCCTGCAATGAAGTGTCGCTGTTACTGATGGATGTTACATTTGTGGATTTTGCAACCAGCTTCTACGTTAGAACTGCTGTCTACGCCTGCTTTAAATGCTATGGATGTTAGTAAGTATAATGATAGATCTAAACATTAAGTTACTGTAGCATCTTTCTCTTTATTTTCAGAACAAGAAACAAACTTGTTGAAGAGTCAAAAATTATATACATATAATCGTTTCAATTGTGCTTCAGGAAGCTCGCTGAGCAAGTTCAAATTTATCACAGTTCCAGACTCTCACAAATTCCTTCGAAATGACTGTCCCGAAGTCAAGAGTTAGTTAAATCGCTTTCACTTACCCGAAAGATGTGAATTCATCTTATTTGGTGGTAATTGTTAGGCAATCAAAAGAAATAATTCAGAAGACACGAGTTAAAAGCTGTTAGCCAATTTTACACACACCTTGCTTTCACCGTAAAAGCTTCCTTAGAACTGTCCAGGAGCACAGCCCAACGCCCTAATCTCTCTGATGTATCGATTTCTGTATAATCATTGCTGAAGTTGGGCAATACTTAGATGAGATGAATGGGAAAGCAGATGGTGATGGCAGTGTTGCTTTTACTTAGCGTTTACCCTTCCCTTGCCGGTGGCCATGGTCCTGGTGCAGTTCCATATAATGGATGTCGTAGCCATACAATGTTGTATTTCATTTGTATAAATTGGAGATAGAACATGTTGTGAATAAGCAGCATTAATTTTGACTTGTGTTTCGACCTTTCCTCTATAGCAGGAGAAAGCAAAAGTCATAAAACCTTTCGAGAAACTTTGAATTGATGTACCAAGTTACATAGACCTTTTTGACGAACAGCTGTGTAGGTAATGGCCGACTTTTCCACAAACCATTGACCTTTAGGTAAATTTAAGCTTCCTGCATTGTCACAACAAACTTCTAGCGGTACTAAATAGGTGGCGCTCGTACATCCTTCTGCCCTTGCTCTTTTACTCCATAATGTTAACGCATGCATCTGCCCTTGCGGACAGTTTACAGCCTCAATTTGTGATGGATTGCACGACTCACTGTGATTAGGCCACATGTAACCGTTTCACCGTAACATGCTGAGGTAGTGAATTCTCATAAGCAGCCATATCTCAGATCTTCTTTAGTACAGATCTTGTAAGTTCCACTGATGTCCTCTTTGGATGCAATCCCTTTGGTAATAAGAGTTGTAGAGAAGAATGCTATGCATAAAGTTTAATTAAATCACCAACATTGGCCCGTCTCATGACAAAGCCATTATTTTGACACTGTTCTAAAGTTTCCATGGGTCAGAGCCATGACGTATCTTCTTATCGGCATTTTGTCTTACTACAAGACCTTCACTCTGCTACATAAGTGAGAGATTGATTCACGTTGCGTATAGTTTTCTTGCTCTGTAAAACCCAATTTGACAGGTGTCACTGTATTCAAGTTGTTTGGATGGAAAAAGGAACCATTTCTGTACTGGAGTGGAAGGAGGAGTGAACTCAATGCTTTAAACTAACTACACACATTGTTTCTTGGATATGTTCTTTTTATTATTTATAGTTTACTTTTATTAGTTATGTTTATTAGTTATTCATTTATTGAATTGTATGATCCATGATTTTGACTGACAAGATAAAAAGAGCAAGTAAAAACAATTGCAATGAAAAAATTATATGAAAGGGGTAATCCGTTGATTTCTAAATTGTTGATATTGAGAATGTACCAACTTAAATCTAACACAGTGAAACCTCTCTTTAGTGGAATCAACCGGGACTCGTAAAACTTTCCGTTAAAGTAAAGTTTCCGCTTAATGGAGGTAGAATTTTCCTTAAAAATATATGCTTATAACGGACATACTGGGAAAATATATTGCTGTACGTACGTTGTTCAATTACAGTACTTCTTTCTTCTACAAATTAATACACAAAATCTTCAAATAAACCTAATATATGCTATGCACACGTTACCTTTATTTTTTCCAATAGTCAAGTAGGGATTTTTGTATATATTGCTGCTTGGCTGCTCCATTTTCCGCACACACTTTAGCCTCAGATACTACACTTTAGTAAATCAGAGACGTTTCTCCGTAAGGAAAATTGTTCAAAAAGATTTAACAAAGGAACGAAGAATTTATTGCAGATAGTATAATGTATATGTTTGCCCCTCACAGAATGTCTAAAAATTTTCTAAACGCTGCAGTCCGGAACCCAGAATTTTCCGTTAAAGGTTTATTTTGTCTTCCGTTGTCCACATAACACAGTTTTTACTTAATGAAGGGACTTTTAGGCGTTTTTTAGTCCAAAATTCATGAGACTGTGAAATATTTCCGTTTAAGACAGTTTTCCGTCCAATAAAGGGTCCGTTGAAGCCAGGTTTTACTGTAGTAAACAAGATAAGAAATCTCTTACAGAGAACGTATAACTTCTTAAATATCATTGAATAAAGTGAACAAAACTTTAATATTCTTCATTCATTTCAGGTTTTAGATGTCTTCAGAGAAGAAACTATGCTTGAATCACCTTAATCTTGTGAACTATCTTGAAATTTAACATAAAGAAGAGCAAGATGTATCTCTTCCCTCTCAAGAAAGTAAGCTTTTTCTTTATCTTTGTTTAATTATAGACATTCCTTCTACTTCCATTAACAGTAAAATCTTGGTTTCGATTACAAGGAGTGTAATGTTTATGTATATTTTTAAAATGTTACTCATATTCTCGAGGATCGCAGCGCTTTATGTTTCTTTCTATTAACGGTTTACTAATTTGTTATGTTCCCATCGAACCACAAGACCTTCTTGCAATGTCTTTCATGAACTATGGTATCGAGCTCGATTCCTGACGAATGCATAGCATTCTTTTGTTGTCTCACCATCGTGAGACAATCGGGACCATTGGATTACAAGGAAACGAACTCCAGTCTATACAGAACGAGACAACAACGAAGTGATGTGAAGGGCTGACCACACACCAACCAACTGAAATCCGTCTAATAGGCCATAATACTTCCTGGATTGAAATAATAGAAAGACAAAATAGTAGTGGTTATTATTCATTTAGCTATGTTATTAATTGGTTGAGTTTAGATTTAGCGTCCCTCTCAGCATCGAAGCTATATGAGACATGAACCTAGAGTGTGTGATCCGAACCACATGATCTCCAGCCGGGAATCGAACCCGGGACTTGAGCATCGAAGATGCGTATAGCCACGAGGAAGCTTAGCAATATTATTAAAATTACTGATTCTACATAGTATATATAGGGTTTAGAAAGTATTCAACCACTTTCCAAAAAAGATAGAAAACATTTAAAAAAAAAAGAGAGAATAAATGAAATACAATATATTTTCGGTTGTACGATCGGAATGTCTGCTCTTATGTTTGCAGGGGAAACCACTCTCTATAATGCAGCTAATGGATAAGCCGAAATCACGCGTACGACGTCATAAACTCAGTAGATGTTCACGAAACAAACTGAGTTGCCCAGTCAGTCAAGATGAAGTGTATTGTTCAACAGGGTTGTTTGAAAATGCATCATGGAGAGCACACAGCTGTGAGTGCTTACTCTTTACGAGTATAAACTATGACTTTTAACACACAATTATGAGTAGTTGTGAGCTCCTTTATGAGCTTAAACTGAGACATTCTACTATCTAGTCGCGAAAAACATCAACAGTGTATTTTCTTGCCTGTAACTAGGGATTGATAAATGAGAACTACAGCAATCAACAAAAGGGATTTCTGATGAGCCCCTCAGCAATATCGTGGAAGCGGACCCTGGAAAAAGTGTTCGTGTCATTGCAGACGAGTTGGACGTAGACTCGACCACTGTCGTTCGGTGGCTTCCTGTAATCGATAAGGAAGAACAGTTGGAGTGGGTGTCACATGAGTCCACACTGGACGACAAGGATCCTCATCTGGTAGTGTGCAGTTCTCTGAGTGTACTTAATAACCGGGAAGATTTCCTACATCAGAGTGTTAATTGGATGAAAAACGGTTCTGCTGCGACAACCACAGACGGTCAGGACTGGTTGGATCGTGATAACGTCCAAACTCACCTCTTCATCCGCATCATGTTTTCCTCCATCGAGGTGAAACCATCACTGTTGAGCATTATAGTGGAGAACTCCATCAAATCACCGAAAATTTGTCCACAACCATCCAACAATGAGTGACAGATATGATATCTTTTTGTTTCACAAAAATGAACTTCCATATTACTCTTGAAGGACCGTGCAGATCTATAAGTTACAGTATAAAACCCTTCCTAGCCAACCATATTCTTCTGTTCTACTGACGATTCTCCTATCGACTATTGTCTCTTCTGGCACCTTGATTACTTCTCAGCAGGGAATCCATGACAATCGGGCGGTACAATGTGCATATGCATATATACATATGTGCAATCGGGCGGCCCATATGTATATATGCATATGTGTGTGTTGTGTCATGACGTCTGTCAGCAGTGGAATACTTACAATTTTTTGCACCATCTTCGAAACTGATATATTGCCGTCGTGTCCATATTTGGTTGGGTAGTAAATATTATTTATAACAAAAATAATGCGAAGAACTACTCTCGTTTGGAATTTTTGGATTGATCATAAACTATGTTCTCATACTTTAAATTGGATTAGTATAAGGAAACAAAAGGAACATTATGGGTTTTATAGTTTTAGTCCTTAAAAAATTTTGCTTTATATTTTTAGTTCTAGTTTTCTTCCACATAATTGTGAGAATAGCATCTCGGTGGTATAAAATTCTCTTTTGGCTTAAAGTATCGTACTTTAATCTCGGGCCATGTGTGTTCAAATTAATGACATTATTCCCGCAGATTCTCCTAATTTTTTCACTTCCTAACTTTTCCCCCCAAACTTATTCAAGTGCATCTATCAACTAAAAATTTTTATTTCATTTTCTTTCTGCAGCACAACTCGTCTCATGGAAAATATCTTGAGTAGTATATTAAACAGAATCTCCTTCTTTTGTATTTAGTCATATGATTGGTGTGAACCAGTCCATAATACACGGTCATTTGCAAGCCCCTATCAGTGTGCCTTTTGTTTGTGTTTCGTTGCTTTTGCAACCGGTGTCTTCAATTATCTGGTGTATGTACTATAATCTAGGTCTTACCCTAGGATTCTCTCCCTCTCTAAATCCTTCTAGCAACCTTTTAACTAGTCATCATGACGTAAGATGTCTTCACACCAGATATTCCTCTTTTCTCGTATCTAAACCTTTTCAAATTTTCTGATTTGTTACTTTGTCCACTCTTGGATTTTTCAAAACAAGTCTGTAGCATAAGTGGTCGAAGTGAGATGGTATGCGGTGGTATGCCATACCGCCTCTGGTTTTTCAGTAATGAGAACATACCGTCTCTGGTTTTTCAGTGATCAAGACAATATTTAAATAGCCGGTATGTTGAGCCAAAATCATAATAAAACATACCGCCTCTGCTTTTTTTTCACTTCAAACACTGTGTAGCACCACATTTTAAAGGCTGTTATGCGTTTCTTATCTATTTGGCCGAGCATCCAGGTCTCGCTAAAATTTGAAAATAAAGGTAGTTAGCAAGCTCTTGTGAATTCTCGTATCAATATTAAATATATTCTGTTTACTGTTAAAGGTGGCTTTAGCTTGATTTATTTTACTAACAACTTTTACCTTATACATCTGGTGTTATGTTACAACCAAGGCACGTGAAAGCTGACACATTCTCCAACTTCTCAATAAAACACCTTAACTTTGTTTTGTTCTTTCTTGCTACCATTATTTTTGTCTTAGCTGTCTTAGAGCAATTGATCTTCATATTATATTTTTTGAGTACTTCAACCAATCATATTAAGCATGACTTCCTACTCTTATTTATCTTCTGCTAACACAGCCATGTCACCGGCACTTCCAAAGAAATCCACTTTCTCACTAGGTATTCTCACTCCTTTATTTTATTTATTTATTTATTTATTTATTTTTACTTATTTTCTCTCGTAATTCGTCCATTCTATTGAATATATCCATTAAATAGAATAGGTGATAAAGAATCTTGCTTACACCTTACCGAGAACCTCGCAGGATGCCTTACACCTTGCTTGATAGCATCTTGCTCAATATATTCGCCACATCTTATCACGGTGGTTTCATCTCTATACAACCGTTGTATTACCCGCCTATTTCTATAACTTACGCTCAACCTTTTCAACATTCTAAACATTATTTTCCAATCAACTCTACCAAGTGAATTTTCCACATCGACAAAGGCAATATACGTATATTTATCTTTCGTATCCTGTTCTTCAAGATTAAATGCAAACCCAATACTCCTTCGCGTTTGCCCTTCCTCTTCTAAATTCAAATTGATCATCTGAATGATAGATTACAGCTTTCTTTCAGTTGTCCTTAGAACTTTAGCCGTTAGTATTTTCGTCACGTTACTGAACTCGTAGTTCTATATCGTTAACATTTGACGCCAGACGCTGTTTTGCGTAATATGCAGTAAGACACTTTTTAAAGCCTTCCAGAATTTATTCTATGGCATAGATCCTTTTGCACCTGGCGAAACAGATCATTAAGTATTTGACAACCTGTGTCCTTGATAAGTTTTGTTGGAACGATATCAATACCTCCTTTCTTCTGTTTGTTTATGGTCTTGTCAAATTCAGCGCGCAGTATACAATCTTCTTTCTCATCCTGAGCAATCTAATCTTCCTCTTTCAGTTCATTCCATCGTAGAACTTTTCGATGTACTATTTCCACTGAATAAACGTATAATACAGAGTACATTCTGTGAGCCACTTCAGTCAAACATAAGTATTCTTTGAATAATACATACATTCAGTACTGAATTCAGATATAGAAGAGAATATAATAAAATATTCTATTGCCGTTAAACCTTACAAGCAATAGACAACGTCCAATTAGTATATGAACATAAGTAAGATTATTCATCAGTAATAATAATCAACCTTAATATACAAAATTCAGTGGTGGTTGATATAGTAACAAAATATAGTAAACTTCGTAATATTACAGAGATGACGAACCTTACCCCGAGCTGACACTCACTCTTTTTCTTTTCTTTTCTTTTTTCTTTAAATATATAGTTTAGCATATAAGTCCATATGTTAACTAATGTTACTGAATACTTTGTACTAGGTACATACTTAAGTGTTCTGTGGTAAAAGGCTAAGATGTCATGGGCTCAGTTTTATAAAATGTTAATCTTGATTTCATTATCATAATCATAATTTCTCACCATCATCTTTGTTCCTAAGGTTATAGATGTGAAATGTAAAATTCAAACAAATAAAATTAGTTAATATTAAAAAGAATAATTTAACCGAAAGAGGTATTGAGAGTACGAAAGAGGTTGAGAAGTGACAAAAAAGGGAATAATCTACAGATGTAGTTATTTAGGGCATTATTGTTTAATAACTTTATCTGGCCTGCAGAAAACTACTCTTTGTACTTATAATGCCTGAATTTCTCAAAATTTCAGTCTATGTTAGTGAATAGATGATAATCATAGTGAATAGAGTGGATTGTCCATACATTGAACTACAAATCCTTTAAAACATTCAGTGATTTACTATCCTGGTTTGAAAAAGATTTGTTTGTGAAAAAATAAATTTATCTTTTTCTCTTGGTTTTCTTTCAATGCTTTCAATTATAATCTGCATTAGTTCTTTGGCCCTTCTGATGATAGTTTGTATTTGGTAACTTAGTTTGCAGTTAATAAAATAATATATAACACATAAATAAGCAAGCAATTGTTAATTTTTACATGTATACTATATATTATGTATGGTTTGAATTAAGAATAAATTCCTATTGTTTCTATTTGTTTCTCATTATAAATGTGTTTAATAGTTCTTAATATTTGGCGAGTTAAATCTATTTCTTTTCAAATTTTCAGATCACTAGGGGTATGCAGAACTGATTTTAGGTTACGTAGCTTTGATTAAATGGGGTGGTCGGATCAATGGGTGGGTGGGGATAGTGTACCATCAATCTTCAGAGACTTCAAAGAGTAAAAGGTGAAGATTGATGGTGGTTGGATCAACAGACAGGGGAACAGGCAGTGGAAGGAGGGCGTTTGGGCCGCTGGGCAGACGGTCGGATGTAGTTACGTCTTTTTTTTTTTTTCAAAATCGGCACTTTACATATTGATCTTTTTTTTTTCTTGGGTGGCATCGGATTGGGTGCGTGGGATGTCTTACAGAGGCAATGCCACTAAAGTCTAGAGACATCCCAATTAAGAGGCAGAACGGTATTACTCTGACACACACACATCTACACATGAACATATACACGTACGACACCACTTCCATGCACGCATACACACGTACATATGTATAAATATATTAAACTACACGCCCCCCATCTACATCACTAACACCCCCACCCCCACAAATACCTACCCATCCACATCCACATATATATATATACACATATAGATAGATAGATAGATAGATATGACACACACACACATTTTGACGCGCGAGATCCGGGTACGATTTTCGGCAGGAGCTCAAATTATTTAGATGTAATGTTAAACTGTAGTTCATGTCTCATATAGCCTCATTGCTATCGAAAGAATGTTAAACTCAAAAATCTAACACACACACACACACATTTGACACTGGGACACCCACATCCATTACGTCATTTCTAGA
Source organism: Thermobia domestica (assembly GCF_964235325.1). Classification (NCBI taxonomy): domain Eukaryota; kingdom Metazoa; phylum Arthropoda; class Insecta; order Zygentoma; family Lepismatidae; genus Thermobia; species Thermobia domestica. Next base: position 152,574,331 of record NC_137458.1, on the reverse strand, counting down.
AGATACTTGTTAACTGAATCCTGAGGATATCCAAGTAATCCTAACTTTTTCGATGACTGTGCCTTACAATTTTGTGACAACAATCATCAAACATTAATATAATTCCAATCATATCTATAAATAGCTTTGAATTTATTTTTTAAAAGTGAGTCTGCTTCTTACAGTTTTTCTCTCCATTCCTAAAACCGTCCAAGGATACCATTCAATTTACATAATATAGAGAAATTACGTCGTAAATTAGTCTTCTCTTTCACCCACCAAATTCCATAAATGACGTATAAATTATAACCTGTTTTGATCTTAATTTGAACTTCGGAAACAGTGAAGACCGTCTAATCCATTCTTTACCAAATCCAGTGTTATTCCTGTCATTTTGTTTTTAATATGCATTTGTTATTTTTTTTATCATATTCTTTATAATATCTATAATTGTTTTTTTCGTTCTCTCTCTACAACTTTTATTCCAAATGAATTAGGTGTTTAGTGTTATCTTCTTTTGTTTCAATTCCTTTGATATAATCACTTTTCTATAATTTATTTTCCAATTCTTTTACTTCCTGAAGCTTTCACCATTCCTTTCTTTTAATAATAATCATTTGTTTCTACATCTTTTTATCAAATTTCAATCCCGCTCTTCTTTCATTCCCAATACTCTGTTCTTTTCTAACTATTCGTTTCATTACTCCGACATTCACCATAATTCAATAGTTATGTTGGAAATAAAATACTACCCGTATGGTTATATCCATAGATATGTCTTTGATATACTTCAATATTAAAAAGCTTATTTTTAACTTTTTACAGCTGGTATGAGCTTTTGGCTTTTCAATTTACCGCCAGTGTACCAGACAGACTCATACCGGCTTAATTCAATTACTGCCTCTATCATCTCGTATCGTAATCTCGACTTTACATATTTCTACTCATCAACATGTGTACTACGCATAATGACACCCTTTCATACGTAAAAGTTATATACACAGTAACAACATTATTTTCAAGTCTTTTTCTTTCTTCCGTAATGACTGATACTACATGAGACGTGGATCTATAGCTTAACATGAAATCGAAACCATTTGATCTTCCACCGATAGTGGAACCGGAGACACTTGCAATTTGTAGAGATTTTTTAAAACTTTTTTTTAGTTTAACGTCCCACAATTATGCACTGAGGCTAAGGAAAACGGTGATGATGAGATGGATGATAATGATGGAATGACGAAAGTGGGAGGAAACGGAAAACCCTGAGAAAATCCATGCACACGGTGTTTGTCCATCATATAGCTTACTTGGCTGGAGCTGGGGTTGACCCAAGGACTTACGCATCAGAAGTGAGCGCTCTAGCACTGAACCTCGCCACATTCTTTTACATAAATATACTACACTACACTGATATTTCCAAATACGCGCATTCTAGCTCTTTAGTTCGTAAGTAAGAGGGAATACCCAAACCAACCAGAATTGCAACACAACATGCATGCATTTTGTGGTTACGGAAAGCATGTCACTAGCCGAGTGGCGTCACTTCTGTGTGGAGTTGGAATTGTTTATCATTGATATTGCATTGAGTATGTTATTGCTTTATTGCTCATAGCGTCCAGTGTGATGTATGACTACAAGGACTGAAGGGTGAGCGTGAAATTTCGTTGTTACTCGACGACTATTACATTTCCTTGATGAGTTCATCCACTTTAGCAACATGCTGGTCTGTAACACGCTTCGGTGCACCATCCTGCTTGTCATTCCCGAGCGACGTCCGTTCTTCGCGAAAGCGCTTGTTCTACTCATGAACTTTGGACTGTGGTATACTGTCTTCTTTTCTTTTTTTACTCTTTCTCTGCTTATGTGGGATCGATATTTTTGAAAATTTGATTCCATCTTACTCAGTTGCAAACTCCAGTCTCTATTAACCTCTTTTCTTCTAAGTTAGGAGTTATGCAATCTATCCATCTTCCTTTTGGTCTTTCTCTTCCTCTTTTGGCTTCTGCTTCCCCATTTCTTATCGACATAATCATCCTTTTCTCTCACAATATGACTATACCACTGGAATCTTCTCTCTCATAATTTTTATTTATTTATTTATTTTTAGATATCTCAGTTATTTTTAAAGCGCTGTTATTCTTTCGTTTATGATCTTGTCCAACATTGAACTTTTTGGTGACACCATAATTCATCTGAGCATTTTCGTATTGGCCACGTCTAGTTTCTTCTCCTACATCTTTTTTGATTTCCGAAGTCTCTGTTCCATATAATATTGTGAGTCTTATTATGCTTGTAGGCTCTTCCTTTCACCCTGAAACTTACTCTGTTATTACAAACAATACATGAGATCTTCTTCCATTTAATCTATCCCATCTTAATTCTCTGCTCAACTTCCGCATCTAAATTACTATTCTTATTCACTGTGGAACCTAGGTATTCAAATCTGTTTACTTTCTTTACAACCTGTCCTTCCATCTGTACGGTTTCGTATCCATCTCCTCCAAACTTCATATATTCAGTTTTCTCCCCCTGGTTTCTGATCCTCTATCCTCAAAGGTCTTTTCCACTGTTCCAACTCTTTTCTGTTGACAGTGTCATCTACATATAGCATACTCCAAAAGTAATTGGTCTTTCATACCTTCCTTATATGTATTTTGGATGAGGCGAACAAATTTTCTGGTACAACTCTACTTCTTATGAATCTTTAGACCTCTTGACGCGATATACAGTCAAAGATTTCTTCAGGTGAAAAACACTACATGTAGTTCTTTCTTCTTTTCTTGATATTTTTCCATCATTTGTCTAATTGCAAAAATCATACCTGTTGTTCTTCGACATCCATCAATCTGAATTATCCCTCTCCTATTGATGTCTCCTCCCGAAGCCATCGCTCATGGATTCTTTCCCAAATCTTCATTTTATGGGACATTAGCTTAGTCCCACTATAATTATCCCAGCTTTGAATATCTTCCTTCTCCTTGAAAATTGGTATTATTATACTCTTCATTCTTTGGGGTATTCTTTCTTCGGCAAATACCCTGCATCAAATTTAACAATATACTTTTCCGTCTTCGCCGAGGCATATCCATATTTCCACAAGTATTTCATTCGGGCCGGTTGCGTTCTTATTCTTTGTTTTGAGTACCGCTAATATTACTTCTTTTTCTCTTATGTTGTCTTCAACCTCTTTGTTTAGTACACTGTTCTTCAAGATGGCTTTCAAGTTTTCTTCATTTAACAGCTTTTTATAGTAGTCTCCGATCTTCTCTTGACTTTATTCTTCCTGTGGTACTTCTCCTTTTCATTCTTTATCTGTAAAATATCAGAAAAATATTCTGTTTCTTCATCTCGTTCCCTGGCTATCTATAGGAGTTTCCTCTCATTTTTACTAGTTTCAAGTTCTTCGTACACTTTTCGCTAGGCGTCTGACTTTGCTTTAGTCTACTCTGTTTTTAGGTACTGTGTTCAGTTTCCAGAATAGTTCTCGATCCTCGTTAATTCCTAATTTATCGCATTTTACTTTCACATCTCCTTTCTCTTTGATTGCTGTCTGAACGTCTTCATCTCACCACCAAGTGTGTTTATTTACTAGAGCACCTTTCTCTGAAGTCTTACCTAATACTTCTTCCCCTATCTTTTTAATGACTACAGTATTTATCTCTCACCATTTGCTGGCACCTTTCATGGGTTATATTTTGTGTAGTAAGATTCTTTGAACTCGTACCTTAGATTTGGATCTATGAATTTCTACTACTTAATGTTAGCTGTAGATCTCTTAGCGATTCTTTTCATTTTGCATTAGAATTGCAATCAAGTACTAGGATTCTGTGATGTACTGCTTCTTTGTGGTTGATTTTACAATTCTTTGCAAGTTGTCTTCTGCATAAGAAAGAATTTATTTGGCTCTCCCTTGTTCTGCTTTTATATGTAACTAATTACTTTGTATTGTCTTGGAATAATGTGTTACATATATAGATAGTATAGTCACATGCCTGTGCAAAATTTAATATTCTCATCCCTTACCCATCCCTTTCTCTAGCATTCCAACCATCGTGGACTTTTGAAGATATAACTCTTCCTCTGCATCAACATACCCGTTTAGATCGCCAATTATTCTTCCTTCCTTTGTTATGTTCACTCCAAATCATTCCAGAAAGTGTCATTTTCTTCATCTTCGCATCAACTTGCAGATCGTACAGGCTCATAATACTAAACATTTCTTCAAGACGCGATTTGACACTAATTGTTCTATCACTCCTATTTGCACAAACTACACATTGAATTAGCTCACTAGTCAGGACAATTTCTGCTCTCATTTCTACCTTGTTGAGTTGCTCCACCATACAGTAGTTTATATCTACTTCTTAGGTTCTTCGCTGTATATCCTCTCCATCTTGCTTCCTGAAAAAACAGTGCTTCTATTCTTCTTCTTGCCATTAGATCTGCTATTTTCATTCCTCTTCTGTTCATTGACCCCACATTTAAGGCTCCTATTTGTAAATGGAGTAGCTTGTTGAACAGTTCTCGCGAATTACTTGGTAGCCGTTCCTCATTTCTTACTGGAGGCAGGCTCTTACGCGTCGCTTCCGCAGAACACTATCATTTTCCTAGGCAAAATGTTGGTTTTGGCTAGACAATATGTTTTTACGTCCGAATGTACTTTCTAACGCTAATCCTCACCATTTATCTGGGCTTTGAATCGGCACTAATTATACTGGTATGCGCCTCCAGTAGTTGGTTTAAGAGTGATATTCAGTTTTCCCCATAAATCCTTTCCGTCCTCTTTATTCCTTGTGGTCATACATCACAATAATCGCAGAACATTAAGAGTAGGAGGATACACAATGTAGTATCAAGAAGGAACCACTTCACAAAGACTGACGCTACTCATGACATTGGCGAGGAAACCCCAAGCTATAATGTCTAGCGGCACATTCCGTAACTACAAAACGTATCGATACTGTGTTGTAATTCCGGTTGTGTACCCTCTCCTATTGCTGATTGTTATATGAACAATTACACTTACACGACACCATACCTTACCTGTCTCTCCATATGTTATGTATGTTTCTTCATAGCTTATGGCATTTTTATCAGCGCCCTAACACTTGGTCTGATGCCTACATTTTCATCTGACCCGATGTCCTATGGCCCAGATGTCTCTCCTGAAGTTTTCGCGCTCCTCTGTCTGCCTTCCCCCTATCTAACCATTCTTTCAGCCACCCCATTGAAGCTGAAGGAGGAAAGCTGTTCTAAAGTTGGCCTAATGAAAAGGAATACTGAAATAAAAGCAATGAAAGAAAAGATCATCAATGCCCAAGAGAGGAAATACCCTTCCATTAAGAAGATGTCATGCTAGAAGAGATTCGTGATTTAAAGCCAACTTGAAATGCTAATCCAAGGAGAGGGAGAAGATCAGAGAAGTATTAGTGAATGGAAAGCTGTATCATCAATAGAATGAAAAGAACATTTAACTCAAAATTGGATAGATTTGTTGTCAAGAACAATTATGCACATATTTATGTTTTATAAATAAATGTCTTTGCTTTCAATCCAACGGGTCTCTTTTAATTTCTGCAGCTTGTTTCTTAAAATATGTTTCTTTGAGACATGTTTTAACGGTGTTGAATACCTGCGCCATCTTTATTTTTAGCCCAGTGATTGTTACGGGGAAATATTGTTTCTTTGTTTGAAGTGAAATTAATTTTTAGTAGTATTATTGTATTGATTTCTCTTTGAAATCTACTTAACTTGTGAAAATTAAGTTTTATAATACAACTAGCTGAACCTGCGCTGTCTACTCAGCGCATCGTTCTCTTATGACCATGAATCTCCTTCCCACTGTGCATCTCTTCTTACTCACACAAGTAAAGGATAGGATACTTACAAAGGAAGTGAATTGCTATGTATAGATGTTGGAGTGAGTTTGTATCAAATTTCTAGAAGTAACACGATATCAAGTGGACATATTTTTTCTAATAAATTCATATCCGTCAGAGTACGCCTCATTGCGTCTCTTGAGGTCTGTGAAGTACGGATGGCCAGAACCGTTCCTAGTGGAACCGGTTTTTGGCTCTAAATGGATTCAGTTCTAGAAGATCCGGTTCCGGAACCGGGTTTTCGGATCCAGGATCGGAACCGGTTCTCAAGATCTGATTCCGGAACCAGGTTTTCAGATCCAGGCCTGAAACCGGTTGTGAAAACCGGATCTGCAAGAACCGGTTCAGGCAGAACCAGAACTTTGTGGCCATCCCTACGCTAAATCCGAGCTGCTGGTAGGCTGTGAACAGTATGCTAGATGAAATGGTGAAACCGAGAGGCAGGCACCCCGGCGGCGGCAGCTTGTCTCATTTGGCTAAACAAACTGGGTAACTGACAAACTCATTGGCAAAACAGGCAAACTCGCAAACTCATTTGGCTAAACATCCACTGGTGGACCAACATTTTTTCTGGGGGGGCACAAACGGGTCTGGGCGGGAAGGGCACAAGTGCGTGGTCCTCTTTGTAGTGTTTTGAAGGTGAGCTTTGTGCCACCTTTACAGGTCTTTGAGGGCTTTCGAATCCAGGTCTGGAAACGGTTCTTAAGATCCGGATCTGGAAACGGGTTTTCGGATCCAGGTCTTGAACTCTTTCCTAAGATCCGGTTCTGGAACCTGTTCTGAAAACCGGATCTCCAAGAACCGGTTCCTTGCGAAACCGGTTCCACCGGAACCGGAACTTTGTGGCAATCCCTACTTTGAGGTTGCCAGCATACAATAATAGGTTTTGCTATTCATATTTAAGCAAAGTGCTTGCAATATCCGTCAACCCGCCATACGTATCTTCTCTACTGGTTGCCTAACACCGTAGTTTCGGGCTCCAACAATGTGAATCTTATGGGCTCAAAATGGCCCCTAAAATGTTGAATAGACCAATAACGATACGGTTTTTGAAAATTTGAATGAGAACTGGACAATCTACACAAAATTAGGAATCGACCAATGAAAAAACGGCATGTTTCTAGCACTTGTGGTTTTCGAGATCTCATTGTCGAAAGGATTGACGATAAACATATAAACCTACCATTTTAATATGTAGACTAGTTGAACCTGCGCTTTCTACACTGCGCATCATTCGCATATGAGCATAAATCTCCTTATCATTCCTCACATCATCAGTACATGTCCCTTTACAGACACAAGTGAAAGACGTCTTGATAAAAAAAAATCGGCATGGGGTATCATAAAGGGAAGATTTTATCGATTATTTTTTCTCAATATCTCGCACCGTTTGCAAGATTTGAACCTACTTCCGGTTGGAGTTTCAAATTCATGCATGACCAGTGTTTTATTTCTTCTTGCATGCAGCATGTAATAAGCAAATACATTACATACACAATTAATTATAATATCAGTTGTATATGGTGTTCATTGGACAAAACACTCCAAAAATAAATATTCATCTTACATCTAGAACTGGACAATCTACACAAAATTTCCAATCGATCAGTGAAAACGTCATCTTTGTAGAGCCTGTAGTTTCCGAGATCTCATTGTCGAAAGGATTGACCACAAACATACAAACGTCCACAACATATAATTTAAAAGAACTCGGAAAATGGAAGCACAATTCACTTGCATTGATTTTGGAGAAGACATTAAAACACGAAGGCTTTGAACAATAATTTTAAAACATAAATTTTATGAAAAAGATCTATTTAACTAACTAATTTAAAGTACACATACTCAAAATGTTTGTCTCTGTTAAACGTGAAATGACATATAACCGTAAATGAAAGATTTGAAAGCCAAAGTTATAGGTTGGAGCTCAGTCGCTTTTAATGCATACTGAATCAAGGAGCCTAACCTCTCTTGTGTCAGTTAATGTGATAGCTAAGACCAAGTGTTGCAATATGCATTTGTGAGCAAAGCACATATACAACACTTAGAGGATTGACGGAAGTTTTCACTTTTGGATGGTAAACTTGCTTTTTGAACTTCATTTCATCATCTTTTCTTTCACATTCATCTTCATTTGGGCTTCGGCCCTAGGTTACCTTCTTACGATGGTGGACTCTGGCATCACTAACGGGCAATCGATTCTCGGTAGACATATAGGATTACCAGCCTCAGTTCCTACAAACGCAAGCACTTCACTTGCTCAAGCTGCACCCGTTGGACCTTCCAGATGCACTAGACATTTCTCATGGGGAAGTCAACCTGTAGCGAGTACATCTAGGGATAGACACCCATCCACTGATTCTACCAGTCTGGAAAAAGATTCCGTGGTGGATCCCATTCTACTAACATTCAACCAATTCATGTCGACAACGCCATGGGCACGGGATCACCATGTTCAGAATCATCAGTAGCTTTTCTCGGCAGAACTCCAGACCCGGTTTATAACTTTCTCCTTATTGATTTTGACTCTAAATACACACATCCGAAGATTATCTTTCTGCAGATCATTAAATACGTCCCACGTGCTAATGTTGATCAAATAGTTCACACTAGAAATGGCTGTATCACCAAGTCAAAAAATTCGAATATTGGCAAATACTTGAGAAACCAGGCATCCTACGAAATCTTTGGGAAAAATGCCAAACTTACTAAGAAAACGGATTCTAGGATCAAACAACCTCCCCCACCGAAGAAGAAACCAATGCTGTCTGTGGTCATTCGTAGCGTCCTACCTGAATTTACAGATGAAGAAGTTCGTGAATAACTTATTTAAGAGGGCATAAATGTTGACAAATGCATTCGTATCAAGAATAATTCAGGCCCTACTTATATGGTTCGGGTATTATCCCAAAACCAACAAGCTATTGATCACTTATTAGCCTACGGTGCACCCATTTACAAAAAGATCCATAAGGTAGAACCGTCAAAAACTACTGGATCAGTCCCTCAGATGTGAGAAATGTCAAGTTTAAAGTTCTCATTTTACAAACTCCTGCCCTAATCATCCTAAATATGGCTATTGATTTGAACAAATAACACTAGGTTGTGTAAAAACCAACCGCAACCTCCAAAATGTGCCACGTGCGGAGACGCACACTCCACTTACAACTATCGCTGCAAGGCAAAGCCTCAGGCAGAACCTATTTGTCCAGAGTTTACAGCACCCCTCCGAAGTTCTGACAAACCAACGCCACCAGCGCAATCAATCTTACACCCTGTCAGTGTCGAGGATCTTCGCTGTTTGACTATAGTGCTTCAAAACATACTGCCTTTTCAACGTGATCATATCCTTCGCACTATTAGTGACACATCTAAATCGCTCTTCAATATCAATCTCCACGCTACCTACTCCAGACCATATGGTCATTTTCAAATCGCACCACTTGAAACAACCGTATAAAACCATGGCACTCATATTTCTCATTATGGCAATTATGAATATTCTATTTCTTAATATATGATCGTTTCTACAACATAAACTTCTACTGGAACAGCTACTGCTAGTGGAACACATTGATCTATTTGCATTAAATGAAACTGCACTCAAACCTACCACCACAATACGTCTACCAGGTTATCAAATATGTCGCCATGACTATTCAGGGCATGGTGCAAGAGCACAGGGTGTTGTCGCAGTTGGGTTTTTCCCCTAAGATATCGTTTCGTCAATATCATCAACAGATTTTCACCTATCATCCGGAGCATCTTCTTTCATCAATTTATTACCCATTACTTGTTATCAACATTGCTACAATCTATATACGGCCGCGACACCCGATCCCATTTGATTTTCTTCATTACATAGCACATAACTTCCGAAATGTCATAGTCTTGGCCGATATGAACATTCATAGTCGAGGCGACCGAGAGAAACAACACTTCTTTGACTATGTAACTCAACATTTGAATTTACATGTACATCGTTTACCTAGTCATTCACGACCAATTAGTCATACAACACCCGTTGTAGTGATAACGTCTCTTAATCTAGTCAGTGACTGCATTATACAAATTGTTGCCACTATAGGCAGTGATCATGCAACAATTAAGCTATCGTTGACTAGGGGCCGTTGCCCACAGTCTAAAACCGAATACTGTACTGTCAAACGATATGATCGAGCAAACTGGAGCACATATAGGCAGAATATTGACAGAGATATTACGAATATGGCTACACCGAGTAGCGAACACGAATTATATAATACTCTCACTCATCTTACTGGCACCTTAACAACAACTCACGTGTAAGTATTCCTGAAGACAAAATATGTGCGTACAAACCAAAATTGCCACCTCAATATCTTGCACTTGTAAAGCGCTCACGTCAACACATTAGAGAATATCACCGAACTGGTAATGAGGAAGATCTCCTTTGCCACAGGCAATGGCAAAGAGCTCTTAGGTACTACCTTATTGGAAACAAACAGAAGCACTGGATTAGTACTTGCAACAAACTGCGAGACGAAGTACATCCAATACGACACTGGAAGAAATTTCACCAACTAACGGGTAAAAGTACAATAAATACGTATCCGCTTCAACTTAATGGTGTGCCACTTCACACTGATATAGATAAGGCAAATGCTTTCGCTGACCAATTGCAGACAATTTTTACTCCGTCAGAATCGCCTTGCCGTGATGAGCGGATTGATCTCTCCATCCTCTGTTTTCTACAACCTTCTACATCACATCACATTGATCACAATCATCCTCTTACAAGGCCTATTACACCGACTAAATTTCATTCAGCTCTTAGCAGAAAATGAAACACAGCACCAGGCATGGACGGCATTTCTTATACGATGATAAAAGAATCACCGGTCTCTTTTATCACTTTGTTAATTTCCGTTTATAATTTCATCCTCTCAACTGGTTATTACCCGTTACAGTGGAAGGTTTCAAAGTATGTATGTTCCATAAGCCAAATAAGCCCATTCATGATGTCAGTTCATATCAGCCGATTTAGTTGACCTCTGTATTTAGTAAACTATTCGAAAAGATTCTAGTAAATCGACTTCATGCACATCTTGAGGCATATGATTCACTACCTATACATCAAGCAGGTTTTCGGCCTAAATTCTCTATCAGTGATCAACTGCTTCGTTTAACTACAGTAATCACAAATCAGTACAATAAGGGCCTTCCATCCTGTCTAGTCCTCATGGACTTAGAAAAAGCATTCGATAAAGTGTAGCAAAAAAGCATTCGATAAAGTGTGGCATTATGGCTTACTACGTAAACTACAGTCACTCCGCCTGCCCACTTGTTACCTTCGACTCATATACTCCTTTAAAAGTAACCGTATCGCATATGTTTCAATAGGAGATGCACTATCAAGGCCCATTTTCCCACATACAGGTGTACCACAGGGTTCCGCTCTTAGTCCATTATTGTATATATTATACGCTTCCGACATGCCGAGCCCACTACCTAATGTGTACAGTTTTCAATACGCATACGACACTGCCTTTTTATTGCTTGGGAAAACAATCCTTCAGGTGAGCAGAAACCTACACAACCTTCAACAACTTTCTTACTTTGTGCAGTAAATGGAAATGAACTGTTAACACTGCGAAAAAGCAAGCCCTTGTTTTCCTCCCTTCAAAGCGACGCAGTAAAGTACACATAAATCCTGCAAATCTTCGTGTGTCAGTAGATGGTCATTTCCTTAGACTAGCAGTTTCTACAACATACTTAGGAGTGGTTTTTGATTCGAAACTCTCGTGGAAACCACATTTCCAAAAACTGGCGTTAAATCTCTTCCGTCGTCTCACTGGCACTACTTGGGGAGTAAATGCAAAGTTACTACTCAATACCTATAAAGCATTCTTACGGCCTATATTAACATTTGGTCACATTGCCTGGTGCCATGCCTCCCCTACGCTATGCGAAAAGCTTGCAATTCTGGAACGGCATGTTATTCACCTTGCATATCGTAATTACCATATCAAAATTACCTCACGTATGAACACACTGATTTTCCCAACATCATTGACCATCTCTCTTTTCTTAAGGCACGATATATACGCTCTCGCATTACTACTTCTCATCCCTTATATCTCAATACATTACGAGTTGATGCCCTACCGACGCACCGTACAGATTTCTACCCTCGCCACTCAACATCCTAACAACGATATATATTCAAACATCGAATCTGGACGCAGCAGAAAGAGATATCCTTGCCATTTACATGATTCACGATCATTTACCTCACATTCTACCATCTTAGCACTTGTTTTTCATTCATAATTAACATTGGGCTTCCATCCTGTCTACATCAGTCTGAAGTCGTCCCGAGACAGAAGATATAACCCTCATGTGTTTAAACGAACTTACCCACTGTGATTGTGGCGTGAATGCACTTCATTTCATCTATTCATATCCGCATTATATTTATTTACAATTTCAAAATAGTATTGTTTTTCATATCCAGCACCTTAGTACCTTGAATGTATTCCTGCATTTATGTTTCCTAATTATATATATATATATATATATATATATATATATATATATATATATATATATATATATATATATATATATATCTTCTTATCAAGATTAATGTATTTTGTTTTTTGTGTTAAATATTAATCTACTCACAGTCGCACTTAGACCAACTAGAATCCTTTAAATTCAATTAACTTGTCTTAAAATATGTGCCAAAGAGAGGGCGTAACCCTCTAATGGCTGGGAGTGAAACATCTCTTCCTCAAAATGGATGCTCTAAAAATGATGAATAAAGATATATATTTTATACCTTTACTCCCTGACCTAAAAAAAAAACACTTTTAGTGGGATCTTTACTTTTGAACAGAACCCAGCCTCTTTTATAACTGCTAATCTGTTAACGAGGATCAGGTGTAGCATACGCACTTGTGAGCATCACAGACATACGTTATTTAGAGGATTGACGAAAGTTGACACTTTCGGAAGGTCGCTCGTATTTTTCGAATATCATCATCTTCATTATTATTTTCATCACTACTGTTGTCAATGTGCTGGTCCTTGGACTAATGCACAGGAACCTACCACAGTTTGTGGGGCCACCGGCTCCTAGCTCTTCTGCAGTAGACCGTGAAAATGTATCTCGCTCCGTTCGTACTAGGCATCTTTCATGGGGCAGTCAACCCAATTTACGAACAACTAGACCCAGAGATCGTAATGATTCAGGTGATTCTGTTCAATCAAGTAAACAACTTCGTGATAGATCTCGGTCTCCTGTTCTGCTTTCTAACCTGGACTCTGCTATGGACACTGGTTCTGGCACTTCTTCTTTTTATACAGCCAAAGAACCAATCTATTTTTTCTACTCACCGATTTCGATACCAAGTATACTCACTCTAAAATGGTGTTCTTACAAATAATCAAGTATCTGCCTCGAGCTAGATTGGAAAACATTGTTAAAACTAGAAATGGATACTTCGCTCTAAAGACCCGAATTTCGGTATAATACTCCGAAACAAAGCGTCCTACGAAATCTTTGGTAAAACAACTAAATTAACGAAACAAGCAGATCGGAAGACAAAACAACCACCTCCTCCTCGAAAACTACCCATGTTTTCTGTTATCCGGGGAGTGATACCTGAAATCAGCGATGAAGAAGTTCTTGAAAAACTCAAACAAGGAGGATTTGAGGTTAACAAATGCATTCGTATTAAAAATAACACTAGCCCTACTTATATGGTACGCGTTTTGTCGCAAAATCAGACCTCTCTTGACTATCTGTTAGCTCATGATGCTCCTATTTATAAGAAACTTCATCGTGTTGAGTCTTCCAAGACAACAGGGCCGTTGCCACTTCGGTGTGAGAAATGCCAAACCTATAACGCTAATTTTACAAACCAATGCCCTAATCCATCTAAATTTGGCTATTGCGGTCAACCTCACGACACAAAATCATGTAAAGATCAACAACAACAACCAAACTGTTCCATCTGTAACGAAAATCACCTAACATACAGCTACCGCTGTAAGGGAAAACCTCGCGCAGAAGCGGAACGATCAGAACTAATAGTGCCAGTACAAAGCTTTGACAAAGCAACTCCACCCTCACAGTCTCTCGCACAACTTCTCTCTGCCGAAGATCTTCTTCGTTACATCACAAATGTGTTACAAAATGTTTTTCCTTTTCAGCGTGAGCATATACTTCCTGTTGCCATTTCATCAGCCAAATCTCTCTTTAACCTCAACTTTACTGCAACATATTCAGGACCTTTCGTTCACTTCCACATCGCACCTCTAGAAACAGCAGTCTAAAACCAATTTGCCAGCACATATTATGATTCTGACTTTATTTTTCTTAACATCAGATCTTTCCATCAACATAAAGTACTTCTAGAGCCTCTTCTGTTGGAAGAACAAATCAATATCGTAGCCCTTAACGAAACAACTTTTAAACCAGGCTCTTCAGCACGACTTTCTGGCTACCAACTTCAACGATGTAATTACCACGATATACACACACATGCTCAAGGAAGAGTGTTAATTGGTTTTCTCCAAAACGTCCTTATCGACAGTACAATCCTACTTCATTTGCACACCTTCCTGAACACCTATATTCTCCATATATTATCCTTCTCTTACAGTTAATGTAGCTACTATATATATACGCCCTAGTCATCCAATACCATTTACTTTCTTCGATTATATAGCCCATAATTGTAAAAATATAATAATCACGGCTGACAAATATTCATAGCAGAAGCGCTAAAGACAAACAACGTTTTACGGACTTTGTTTCAAATACATTTCAACTTCATATTCATAATCTTCCTGGTCCCACTCGACCAGCTAGCCAAACAACACCGGATGTAGTAATCACATCCCTCACGCTTATGAACGACTGTAAGGTGAAGGTTCTTGACACGATCGGGAGCGATCACTGTCCCATCAAACTCATCATCAAAAAGATTTGTCTATCTCTACAAAAATTAGAACCTAATATTATCCACCGATATGATAAAGCTGATTGGCCTCAATTTCGACACACCGTCAATATCCGTGTCTCCACTTTTCAACCACCAACTTCAGAAACTGAAATGTATAATGTTGTCAAGCATATCACAGACGCCGTACGTAGCGGTGCTCAACAAGCTATACCTGTAGAGAAAATTTTTCCGTCTAAGCCAAAATTGCCTCCACACTATCTCTCTCTAATACAAAAATAACGACAACAGTTTCGAGAATATAAGCGAGCGGGCAACGAAGAATGTCTTCATCAACACAGAAAATGGCAACGCACTGTTACAAATTATCTCACAGCATACAAACGTCGCACTTGGATCAGTGCCTGTAATATACTCAACGATGAAGCCTCACCAAGCCGTTATTGGAAAACCTTCCATAGACTAACGGGCAAAAGCACTAAAATATCGTACCCTCTTTTGGACAATGCTGTTCCTCTATTTACAGACTAAGATAAGGCTAATGCTTTTGTAACACTACTACAGTCAGTCTTTACGCCTGCAATATCATATAATCCTCGTCAACGCACGGACTTGTCTTCTATTCCAGCTATACAACCATCACCTTCACACGTCATAGATATTGACCATCCTCTTACAGCACCTATCACTACCCATGAACTTCAACGTGCACTTCATAAGAAACAAAATACTGCCGGCATCGATCATATTCCGTACCGGCTAATTAAAGAAGCTCCTTTCTCTTTATTTACACTACTTGTTGTACTCTACAATTTTATCCTCCGTACAGGCTTTTAACCTATGGATTGGAAAGTATTCAAAATCTGCATGTTTCTTAAGCTTCATAAGCCTGCACACGCCGTGACGTCTTACCGCCCAATACAACTGATATCAGTCTTCAATAAGCTGTTTGAGAAAATTCTTGTCCAGCGGTTCCATTTACACATCCAAGAGCATAACTTACTACCCATACACCAAGCAGGTTTTCGACCAGCCTTTTCCATTAACGATCAGTTACTTCGGCTTTTCCATCTTGCCTCGTCTTAATGTATCTTGAAAAGGCTTATTCAAAGTATGGCATTATGGCCTTATTCAAAAGTTACAGAAGCTAAACCTCCCGATCTGCTACTTACGTTTTATATATTCCTTTTTAACTAGTCGTATAGGATACGTTACATAGGATCTGCTATTTCACACCCTATATTTCCATATTGTGGCGTTCTACAGGGTTCCGTCTTCAGTCCGCTCTTATATATACTGTATGCCTCTGATATACCTAAACCAACGCAAAACGTGTTTTTATTTCAATATGCCGATGACACGGCCTTTCTAGCTCTCGGCAAGACTATGCACCAGATCAGCACGATATTGCAATCCACTCTCAACGAATTTATGCAGTAGTGCAAAACTTGGAAGCTTACTGTCAATAGCGAGAAAACACAAGCATTGATCTTCTTTCCCCGAAACGCCGCTCCAAGCTTCATCGCAATCCGCGAAACCTCAAAATCACACTTAATGACCATAATCTTCAACGTACCTCAACAGTTACATATCTTAGGGTTGTATTCGACTCCAAACTAAATTGGAAGGCTCATCTTGAGAAAATATCCCAAAAGGCTACTATCCAGCTCAATCTTCTACGTGGCCTAACTGGAACTACATGGGGCCTAAACGCGCCATTGCTTCTAAATACATATAAGATGTTCCTTCCGTCCATCTTAACTTCTGGACACATAGCTTGTGCAACGCTCCTACGAAATTCTATGACCGGTTGTCAATAATCGAACGTCATGCCATTCGACTTGCGCATCGCATAAGGCTGCCATATCCCAACTTTCTCACTTATGAGCATATCCATTTTCCTCAACTGACTCAACATCTCGCAGATATCCGTTTGAAATACATACTCTCTCGTATGACAGTGTCGCACCCATTTTTTCTTGATACTTTAGAGACTGATGCTGAAACAGACGACCCGTATAGGTACATACTTGCACATACCATTAAATGTCCTTCTTACGTTGTACCTCAATACTGAGCATCCTACGGCCGATATCTTCCATATTTATCATATACCATATCATCTTCCTCATTTGTTTCCATCTTTGCACCATGTATAATTTCATCACTAACACTGGGCTTTTCCCATGTCATCATCAGTTTCGAGCCGCCCCGAGACAGAACTAATCTGCATTTGTCTTCTTAACACTGTGTCTGTGATTGTGGCGTGCATGCACTGCACTTCATCTTTCATCTGCATTATATTTATTCCTAAAATTACGACTCTCTGTTTATACACTCTTTTCTCTAGTCATAAAAAAGTGTTTCTACTTGTACCGCTTATATATGTATGTTTATTGTATATATATTTTTTTCTGCACTCATATTTAATGTTTTTCTACACGATTTCACATTTAGATATTATTTCAACTTTTTCATTTCACAATTGCACATAGCCTTGTCCATCAACCAATGCAATAAAACTAATGTGTAATGACACATGTGCTAAAGAGAGGGCTTAACCCTCTAATGGCTAGGGTTAGGAATATTATCCCCATGACAACAAATGATGAATAAAGAATTCTTAATCCGTAACCTTTTACTATTAAAAACGCTTTTAATGATACTTTTTCAATTCCTGGCCTTGCTTATAGCTTTCGGTGCATAATACAGTGATCAGATATTGCATATGTATCTGTGAGACATATGCACTCATTCTATTTCAAGGACTGAGAAAGATCATCTTTCGAAAGGGATTGAGTTACTTAAATTTTGCGCTTATCATCTGTACATTGTTTACAGGTGATTCCTTGTGATCTTGCTTTGTTTCATACTAACACGGTATGTCAGTCCACTCAAAAGTAAGGCGATGCGCAACACTTAAGAGTTAAGAAAACAAAGTATAACGATGCTATTAAATCTTCAGGCAAAACCCGTCCTGCTCCACCGGCTACTTCAGCTGATCCTTCTATCGTTTACCAATCGACCGACACGACTCTTTCTATAGATGCCATACTCTTCACTAATTTACCTCAAGATCTCAAACATCCTAAGAACTTTTTCCAGAAACTACTTCGCCATTGTACCCGTAAGGAAATCTATAGTATTATTCCTACAGAAAATGGCATCATATTAAAAAGTACAAACCAAACCTTATATAACCATCTGTGCTTTAAAGTCGGTGAGACATCTTTTGGTCCAACTACCTGAATGCAGAAGTTAAAATCATCTACAACCAAAGTGCAACCGCCTCCACGCCGAGCTCCTCTACTATCAGCTGTCATTCGTGGCGTCGATCCTGCTTATACCGAGAAAGAAATTCTCGAAGAACTGCAAACTGATAAAATCCATACAACGAAGCTCTTTCGTATTAAGAACAATGCTGGTCCTACATATATGATACGACTACTGACAGACAATCCGGAATTGATAGATGATCTTTTGGAAAATGGTGTTTGCATCTATCGTCGCTATCACCGACTAGAACCCTCTCACACATCGCCTCCACTATCTCTTCGCTGCGCAAAATGATTACGATATAATGATCACCCTACACATAAATGTACAAGCCAGGCTATATGTCCTCACTGCAAAGGACCTCACGCAGTTAAGAACTGTACTCAACCAACAGCCTACTTGTAACACTTGTGACGGCCCGCATTCTACTTATTCATACAAATGCACCGGCAAACCGAAACCAAATCCTGCAAAACCGGAAACAGTTGTTCCACTCCGTGTTCATAATGATCCTACTACTACAACCACAACCACCAATACTCAAACATCAATCCTTCAGCCACCTACTATCGAAAACGTACTTCGTTTTACGACTCTTGTACTACAAAATCTCTTTCCATTTGAGCGTCAGTGAATTCTCGAACATATTCAGAAGGCTGCCTTTGATATTTTCCTTCTACATTTGACAGCTACTTACTCCAGATTGTATACCTATTTTCATTTCCATCTCGTACAGCAGTATGAACAATCCAACTCGGCGGAAAAGTACAATCCGTATTATGTTCAACAATAACGCTCTCTAGCCACAAACCGTTTACTTTTGGAAACGGTGGCAGCATTTCACAATGTCGACTTTATAGTTCTTAACGAAACATTTCTGAAAAGATCCAACCACTTCTATCTACCAAATTATCATTTACTTCGTGCCGATTTATCGCAGAATGTAGCCTGAGGAGGTGCTGCATTAGGTCTCAAGTGCTCCCTACCGAAACGTTCCATTATTCCACCTGACTCTGCACAATGTCCGGAACACGTCATTGTCAACGTCTATTTTCTAGACCGAGCTATCATAGTCGCAACTATTTATGTCCGATCAACCCAGTCATTGCCATATCATTTCCTTATATATATGGACCTCCATTTTAAGACATACGCTCTACTGGCTGACCTTAATTATCATTCTCGTACTGCAGCTCAAAAAGAACGCTTGAAAGACTTCCTGCTAACTAGCAACACATCATTCATTAACATTCCACAACCCATACGCCCCGAAAGTGGAACCACTCTCGATGTAGTAATACTTTCAAATAACCTTTTGACTTCCTCTACTATTGATGTTCTGCGCACCATTGAAAGTGATCATCTTCCGATTCTACTTACGATACAACAACCTGCTCGCACCCAAACTCTAGTATCTCCACCTCCGAAATACAATTTCCATAAGGCCAACTGGACCAAGTATCAAACTCACATCTCGACCAGACTCGCCGAAACTAATCCCACTTTTACTACTTTTGAATCCATAGACTAATTAGCAGAGACTCTCACAGAAGCAATTAGTGATGGCACCGAACATGCAATACCTAAACATACTTCCCTCCCACTACGGCCTAATTTACCTCAATATGGACTTTCCCTTCTGAATCGCTCCCACACTTACCTTACCGAATACCGAAGAAAAATGAAATGAAATCTTTGAGTTTTACGTCCCACGCTATGCCGGTTAGGCTAAAAGAGACGGTGATGATCAGTAATGAATGAAATTGTGGAATGAAAAAGTGGGAGGAAACGGGAGAACCCCGCGAAAACTCACGCACAAGGCGTTTGTCTACCACAAAGTTCACTTGGCGGGGGCTGGGATCGAACCCGGGACCCCAAGTATCAGAGGTGAACGCTGAGCGTTTACCACTGAGCCACCGCGGCCCTGAGTACCGGAGAACACATATCCACAAGATCCATATGATCCATACCGGACAACACGTACCGGAGAACACATATGATCCATATTTTTTCCATCTCCACAAGCAGTTTCAGAGAATGGTAAAACATTATGTCATAGCCAAAAAATGTCTTACTTGGTGGAATTCCTGTAAAAAAAAAAAAAAAACAGACAGCGCAATCCGACAAAATTTTAGAACCTATTTAAACGCATGACTTTTCAGAAACATGGTCCACAATATCCTCTACTCGTAAATGATACGGCTCCAACTACAGATACCGAGAAGGTAACGGCCTTTGCAACATACATTCTTTGAAACCGTCTTTACCCATCACTCCGA
Organism: Thermobia domestica; assembly: GCF_964235325.1. Lineage (NCBI taxonomy): Eukaryota > Metazoa > Arthropoda > Insecta > Zygentoma > Lepismatidae > Thermobia > Thermobia domestica. Next base: position 152,553,964 of record NC_137458.1, on the reverse strand, counting down.
TTCAATATTTGTTCATCCTTCTCACCGACATATTGAACCAGAGGCTAATCCAAATCAGCAAACCCTACAAGCACAGTTTGGCGCTCCACTTACTGATGCCGTTGGCCTCCTAGCCCCAATTACACCAAAGGATATCCAGAATGTTCTTCATAAAAGACATAATACCAACTCTATCAGCTACCAGCAACTTTCACAGGCACCACAACATTTCATGAACTACTCGCCCTTCTTTGCACCATCATCCTTTCAACAGGATATTTTCCTAACCTGTGGAAGTTTGCCAAACTCGTAGTCTTTCTAAAACCTCAAAAGGATCCGGTATCAGTTTCCTCATATAGACCGATAAGCCTGACTTCAGTATTTAGCAAAACACTGAAAAGGATTCTAATTTAAAAAAAACTCCATCCTTTTCTGGCACAACATAACATCCTTCCACCTACCTAAGCAGGATTCCGACCATTTTTTGCAACCAGTGACCAGCTTCTCAAACTCTCATCCCTCATTCAGAATCACTTTAATAACCAACTTCCATCTGTGCTTATCTCTTTCGATATAGAGCGTGCCTTCGATACTATCTGGCATGAGGGATTAATATATAAACTCAAACGTATCCTACCACTCCATTATGTCCGCCTGATAGCAAATTTTCTATATCAACGCCGTGCATTCATTCACTTAAACCAAGGACACTCACAAGAATTTTTCTTAAGAGCAGGAGTGCTACAAGAATCGTTCTCTCCGCTTCTATATATCATATACTGTATGTCACCGATATGCCCTCTCCGTCACCTCCAATTCATGCTCTACAGTTTGCCGATGATACTGCCTATCTTGCTCTCGGCTTCTCTGTAAACCGCATTAATATCCACCTACAAACAGCAATAGATACTTTAATCTCCTGGTGCTTACGTTGGAAACTAAAACTGAAAACAATTAAAACACAAATGACGCTCTTTGGTCCAAAGAAACATAAATACTGCCCCTCACGAAATCCTGAACGCCTTCATATTACGGTACTCGGCTCAGCGATCTCCCTTTAAAACAGCGTTAAATATCTTGGGGTCTATTTTGATAAACATCTAACATGGCGCACCCACCTAGCCGCTCTCGAAAAAAACATTCGCCAACGTCTAAATCTATTACAAAACTTGAAAGGCACAACTTGGGGCCTAAGCGCCAAAGTGTTACTATACACATATAAAGTATTTGTCCGCCCAGCTATGACATACGGCAATCTAGCGTGGCTTTCAACACCACCACGTTCCTATGACCGCCTTCAACTTCTCGAGCGCAAGGCATTACAAATCCCAACTCTCTTTCATACCAACCCCCAAATGCTGAACTCTATCAAAATACCACCATGTCCCCTATTTTGGACCATCTATATAACCTCCGAATCCGATATATCACACATCCCATAGCTACATTTCATATTACAATCACAGATCTCTTGGACCAGACACCTGCTCTCCTAGGGGGTGACAGTCCCTCCGTTTCAAGATTGGGGGGACATGTCCCCATCGTCCCCCCGGGATTTGCACCAGTGCCTTTAACAAATCATGCTCAACTGAATATTTGAATCCCAGATTAAGTTATGGATCAAGTTGATAAATAGTGTAAAAGAGTGAGCTTGAAAGTTTATAGAATAAGCATGAGTATTATAATAAATGAACTAAAGATTTCGAAATCTGGTTTTATTTAAGTATTCGAATGCTAAACAAATAACATCGATTACTGTCAGTTGTTGCTTCAACATCTTTCTCCTCATATATAAATTCTTTGTCACCTCAATAATCTCCTTATCTGTATCTTCGATCTGGTGCCTTGTTCACCGGTGACCTGTTAGCCCCCCCGCCCCATGTAACAAAATTTGATTGGAATTGAGCCAGATCGTTTGATCCCGTTTGATCGCCAAAAATTATCGTTTGATCGCCACGCGTAGTGACGTAATAAAAGTAATTGCTTAGGGGGGCTAACAGGTTAAACTCTTAGCCCCCTCAATGAACCAAATTTGATCGAAATTGGGTCAGATCGTTTCATTGTCGTTTGATCGCGTTTGATCGCTAATAATTATCGTCTGAACGTCACCCGTAGTGACGTAATACAAGTATATAGGTAGGGGAGCTAAGATGTTAACATGTTAGCTACACCTTGGAACCAAAATTGATTGGAATTGGCTCAGATTGCTTCATTGCTGTTTGGTTTTGCAGGTCAATTTGTTAGCCCCACTCCTCCCCCCCCCCCATTGAACCAAATTTGATCGGAATTGGGTCAGATCGTTTCATTGTCGTTTGATCGCGAAACATTATCATTTGATTGCCACCTGTAGTGACGTAATACAAGTAATTAGGTAGGGGAGGCTAACAGGTTAACATGTTGGTCCCCCATCGAACCAAATTCGATCGGAATTTGGTCAGATCGTTTCATTATCGTTTGATCGCGTTTGATCGCCAAAAATTGTCGTTTGATCGCCACCCGTAGTGACGTAATACAAGTAATTATTTAGGGGGTTAACCTGTTAGCCCCCCTTCGAACCAAATTTGATCCGAATTGGGTTAGATAATTCCATTGTCGTTTGATCACGTCTCATTGCAAAAAATAATAATAATAATAATAATAATAATAATAATAATAATAATAATAATAATAATAATAATAATAATAATAATAATAATAATTGTTCGCCACCCGTAGTGACGTAATACAACTAATTAGTTAGAAGGGTTAACAGGTTAACCTGTTAACCCCGCATCGAACCAAATTTTATCGGAATTGGGTCAGATTGTTCCATTATCGTTTTTTCGCGTTTGATCGCCACCCGGAGTGACGTAATACAAGTAATTATTTAGGGGGTTAACCTGTTAGCCCCCATTCAACCAAATTTGATCCGAATTGGGTTAGATAGTTTCATTGTCGATTGATCACGTCTTATTGCAAAAAAAATAATTTTTCGCCACCCGTAGTGACGTAATACAAGTAATTAGTTAGGAGGGTAAATAGATTAACCTGTTAGACCCCATCGAACCAAATTTAATCGGAACTGGCTCAGATGGTTTCATTCTCGTATGATCGCGTTTGATCGCCACATATTATCGTTTGATCGCCACCTGTAGTGACGTAATACAAGTATTTAGGTAGTGGAGCTAAGATGTTAACATGTTAGCTCCACCTTGGAACCAAAATTGATTGGAATTGGCTCAGATTGCTTGATTGCTGTTTGGTCGCGTTTGATCGCCCAAAAGTATCGTTTGATCGCCAGCCGTAGTGACGTAATACAATTAGTTAGGGGGCCTAACAGGTTAGTTAGCCCCTCCATCGAACCAAATTTGAACGGAATTGGGTAAGATTGTTTCATTGTCGTTTGATCGCGTTTGATCGCCAAAAATTATCGTTTGATCGCTACCCGAAGTGACGTAATACAAGTAATTAGGTAGGGGCTAACAGGTTAACCTCTTAGCCCGCCCCCATCGGACGAAATTTATTGGAATTGGGTCAGATCGTCTCATTGTCGCTTGATAGCTTTAGATCGCCAAAAATCATCGTTTTATCGCCACACGTAGTGACGTAATTCAAGTTATTAGTTAGAGGGTTAGCAGGTTAACCTATTAGCCTCCCATCGAACCGAATTTAATCGGAATTGGGTCAGATTGTTTCATTGTTGTTTGATCGCGTTTGATCGCCAAAAATTATCGTTTGATCGCCATACTTATTGAATTAATTCAAGTAATAATGTAGGGGAGCTAACAGGTTAACATCTTAGCCCTTAATCAAACCAAATTCGATCGGAATTGGGTCAAATCGTTTCATTGTCGTTTGATCGCGTTTAATCGCCAAAACAAATCGTTTGATTGTCACCCGTACTGATGTAATACTAGCAATTAACTTTGGGGGCAACTGGTTAACCTGTTAGCCCCCCACCGAACCAAATTTGATCGGAATATGATCAGATAGTTTCATTGTTTTTTGATCACGTCTGATTTCCAAAAAAATCGTTTGATGGCCACGCGTAGTGACGTAATACCACTTATTAAGTAGATGGAAAACAGGTTAACCTGTTAGCCCCCTGATCGAACCAAATTTGATCGGAATTGATTCAGATCATTTCACTGTCGTTTGATCGCATTTGATCGCTAACAGCTATCGTTTGATCGCCACCCGCAGTGGCGTAATACAAGAAATTACTTTAAGGGGTTAACATGTTAACCTCTTAGACCCCCTTGAACCAAATTTAATCGGAATTTGGTCAGATCGTTTTATTGTTGTTTATTAGCGTTTCATCGCCAACAATTATCGTTTGATTACCACGCGCAGTGACCTAATACAAGTAATTGCGAGGGGGACAAACAGGTTAACATCTTAGCCCTCCATCGAACGAATTTTGATCGGAATTTGTTCAGATCGTTTCATTGTCGTTAGATAGCAAACAATTATCGTGTGATCCACACCACTAGTAACGTAATACAAGTAATTAGGTCGGGGGTTAACAGGTTAACCTGTTAGCCCCCCATCGAACCAAATTCGATCGGAATTGAGTCAGATCGTTTCATTGTCCTTTCATCGCGTTTGATCGCCAAAAATTATCGTTTGATCGCTACGCATAGTGACGAAATACGAGTAAAAGCTTAGGGGGGCTAACAGGTTAACCTGTTAGCGCCGCATCGAGCCAAATTTGATTGGAATTGGGTCAGATGGTTTCATTGTGGTTTGATCGCATTTGATCGCCAAAAATTACCGTTTGATCGCCACGCGTAGTGACGTAATACAAGTAATTAGGTAGGGGGTTAACAGGTTAACCTGTTAGCTCCGCATCGAAACAAATTTAATCGGAATTGAGTCTGATCGTTTCATTGTCGTTTGATCGCACTTGATCGCCAACAATTATCATTCGATCGCCACGGGGGTAACAGGTTAACCTGTTAGCCCCCCGTCGAACCAAATTTGATCGGAATTGGGTCAGATCATTTCATTGTCGTTTGATCGCCAGCCGTAGTGACGTAATACAAGTAATTAGGTAGGGGGGCTAACAGGTTAACGTAGTGGCGTAACACATGCAATTATGTAGAGTGTTAACCTGTTAGCCTCTATCCAACCAAATTTGATTAAACTACATCTCAATAGGCGTGGCGATCAAACGATAATTCCGGTGACCAAACTCGATCAAATGACAATGAAACGATCTGACCCAATACCGATCAAATTTTGTTCGATTAGGGGCTAACAGATCCACCTGCTAGTCCCCTACGTAAGAACTTGCATTATGTCACTACTCGTGGCGACCAACCGATTTTTTGGTAATCAGACGTGATGAAACAACAATTAAACCATCTGACCCGATTCGGATCAAATTTGGTTCGATGGGAGTGCTAACACGTTAACTTGTTAGTCCTCCTACCCAATTACTTGTGCTACGTCATTACGCGTTGCTATCAAACGATTTTTTTTTTTTTTTGGCAATCAGACGTGATCAAACGACAATAAAACGAGCTCACCAAATTCGGATCAAATCAGGTTCGACAGGGGGCTAACAGGTTAATTCGCCTACGTAGTTAGTTGTATTACCTCAATATGCGTGGTAATCAAACGATAATTTTTGGCGATCAAACAACAATGAAACGATCTGACACAATTCCGATCAAATTTAGTTCTATGGGAGACCTGCTAGCCCCCCCCTACGTAATTATATGTGTTACCCCACTATGTGTAGCGATCAAACGATAATTGTTGGCGATCAAACGACAATGAAACGATCTGACTGAATTCCGACCAAATTTGGTTTGATGGTGGGCTAACAGTTTTACCTGTTAACCCCCTACCTAATTACTTGTATTACGTTACTAGTGGTGTGGATCAAACGATAATTGTTTGCTATCTAACGACAATGAAACGATCTGAACGAATTCCGATTAAAGTTCGTTCGATGTAGGGCTAACAAGTTAACCTGTTCGTCCCCCTCGCAATTACTTGTATTAAAGCATTGCGCATGGTAATCAAACGATAATTGTTGGCGATGAAACGCTAATAAACAACATAAAACGATCTGACCAAATTCCGATTAAATTTGGTTCAATGGGGTCTAAGAGGTTAACATGTTAACCCCTTAAAGTAATTTCTTGTATTACGTCACTACGGGTGGCGGTCAAACGATAACTGTTGGCGATCAAATGCGATCAAACGACAGTGAAACGATCTGAATCAATTCCGATCAAATTTGGTTCGATCAGGGGGCTAACAGGTTAACCTGTTTTCCATCTACTTAATTAGTGGTATTACGTCACTACGCGTGGCCATCAAACGATTTTTTGGAAATCAGATGTGATCAAAAAACAATGAAACTATCTGATCATATTCCGATCAAATTTGGTTCGGTGGGGGGCTAACAGGTTAACCAGTTGCCCCCAAAGTTAATTACTAGTATTACATCAGTACTGGTGACGATCAAACGATTTGTTTTGGCGATTAAACGCGATCAAACGACAATGAAACGATTTGACCCAATTCCGATCGAATTTGGTTTGATTAAGGGCTAAGATGTTAACCTGTTAGCTCCCCTACATTATTAACTAACTAACTAACTAACTCTATGGCCTATGGAACCCGGAGGTTCAGTGCCGCGTTCACAAAAGCTCTCCACTGACTTCTATCCTTAGCTAATTGCATCCAGTTTCTACTTTGTATTCCTATCTCTGCGAGATCCATCTTAATATTGTCCTCCCATCTGCGCCTAGGTCTTCCTAATGGTCGTTTTCCTATGGGTCTACCAGTCAAGACTTTGAAAGCGTTTCTACTTTCTTCCATTCTAGCTACATGACCTGCCCACCTAAGCCTCCTAGACTTGACGACCCTAACAATGTTGGGTAAACCGTATAAACTATGTAGTTCCTCGTTATGAAGCTTCCGCCATTCCCCATTCTCGTTCCTCTTGGGTCCGAATATTCTTCTCAGGATCCTGTTCTCAAATACTTTCAGTCCATGTTCTTCCCTCAGAGTAAGCGACCATGTTTCACAACCATACAGAACAACAGGCATGATTATCGTTTTATATATTTTAAGCTTCAAATTCCTCGACAGAATTCGCGACGACAAGAGATTTTGAACCGAATAGTAACACGAATTCCCTGCTTTTAGTCGACATTTAATTTCTTCGTGAATATGATTTTCGTCTGTTAATATTGATCCTAAATATTTGAAAGTATCCACTTTATCAAAAGTATTATTTAATATTTTAACGCCTCCACAATTTGCCGTATTACGGTCCCGACACACTTCCATGTATTTAGTTTTCTCTGCATTTACTTCTAAACCCATGTCCCTGCAAGCGTTTAATAATATCTCTGCATTTATTTCTACTGTTCTCCTATCATCCCCTATTAAATTTACATCATCAGCATATGCCATAACCTGGTGAATGCCGTTCAACTCTAGGCCCTGGTTGCTATCTTTGATTTTCCTTATGGCGTATTCCAGCACAAAGTTAAATAATAATGGCGACAACGCATCTCCTTGTTTCAGGCCATTTTCGACGTGGAAGCTCGTGGACAAAAATTTTCCTACCCGGACTTTACTTTGGGATTCACTTAAACATATCTTAATTAATCTAATTAGCTTTCTCGGTATTCCAAGTTCTGTAAGAACGTTGTATAATGTTTCTCTCCTAACCGAGTCGTAAGCCTTTCTAAAATCAATAAATAGTTGATGTACCGGGGTATTGTATTCCCACTTCTTTTCGAGTATTTGGCGAATGGTAAATATTTGGTCGATAGTTGATCGATCTCGTCTAAATCCGCACTGATAATCTCCAATAATTTCATCTGCGTATGGGGTCAATCTTGCTAACAGAATATTTGAAAGGATTTTATAGGATGTTGACAGAAGAGAAATGCCTCGATAATTATTACAGTCAGTTTTGTCGCCTTTCTTGTGAATTGGAACAATGATTTTACATTATTATTGAATTAATTCAGTAAGTATGGCGATCAAACGATAATTTTTGGCGATCAAACGCGATCAAACAACAATGAAACAATCTGACCCAATTCCGATTAAATTCGGTTCGATGGGAGGCTAATAGGTTAACCTGCTAACCCCCTAACTAATAACTTGAATTACGTCTCTACGTGTGGCGATAAAACGATGATTTTGGCGATCTAAAGCTATCAAGCGACAATGAAACGATCTGATCCAATTCCAATAAATTTCGTCCGATGGGGACGGGCTAAGAGGTTAACCTGTTATAGATATGCTACATAGACTTGATCCCTAGTCTTCCGTAGCAAGCGCTGCTATCGGCTAAAGGGATTCCACTCGCTTTCTCTCGCTTAGCACCAGCTGAACCCTTATTGGCTCTACGCGTGGGTGTGTGAAGGTGTGAGCGTTAGTTCGCATTTTTGCCACGGCTCAAGACATTTTGGCAGCACAATAGCCCCTACCTAATTACTTGTATTACGTCACTTCGGGTGGCGATCAAACGATAATTTTTGGCGATCAAACGAGATCAAACGACAATGAAACAATCTGACCCAATTCCGATCAAATTTGGTTCCAAGGGGAGCTCCCCTACCTAAATACTCTTATTAGGTCACTACGGGTGACGTTCAGACGATAATTTTTGGCGATCAAACGCGATCAAACGACAATGAAACGATCTTACCCAAATCCGATCAAATTTGGTTCGATGGAGGGGCTAACTAACCTGTTAGGCCCCCTAACTAATTGTATTACGTCACTACGACTGGCGATCAAACGATACTTTTGGGCGATCAAACGCGACCAAACAGCAATCAAGCAATCTGAGCCAATTCCAATCAATTTTGGTTCCAAGGTGGAGCTAACATGTTAACATCTTAGCTCCCCTACATAAATACTTGTATTACGTCACTACAGATGGCGATCAAACGATAATTTTTGGCGATCAAACAAGATCAAACGAGAATGAAACCATCTGAGCCAGTTCCGATTAAATTTGGTTCGATGGGGTATAACAGGCTAATCTAATAACCCCGCTAACTAATTACTTGTATTACGTCACTACGGGTGGCGAACAAATTATTTTTTTTTGCAATAAGACGTGATCAATCGACAATGAAACTATCTAACCCAATTCGGATCAAATTTGGTTGAATGGAGGCTAACAGGTTAACCCCCTAAATAATTACTTGTATTACGTCACTCCGGGTGGCGATCAAACGCGAAAAAACGATAATGGAACAATCTGACCCAATTCCGATAAAATTTGGTTCGATGCAGGGTTAACAGGTTAACCTGTTAACCCTTCTAACTAATTAGTTGTATTACGTCACTAGGGGTGGCAAACAAATTATTATTATTATTATTATTATTATTATTATTTTTGCCACGACAATGGAACTATCTAACCCAATTCGGATCAAATTTGGTTCGAAGGGGGGCTAACAGGTTAACCCCCTAAATAATTACTTGTATTACGTCACTACGGGTGGCGATCAAACGACAATTTTTGGCGATCAAACGCGATCAAACGATAATGAAACGATCTGACCCAATTCCGATCAAATTTGGTTCGATGGGGGACCAACATGTTAACCTGTTAGCCTCCCCTACCTAATTACTTGCATTACGTCACTACGGGTGGCGATCAAATGATAATGTTTCGCGATCAAACGACAATGAAACGATCTGACCCAATTCCGATCAAATTTGGTTTATTGAGGGGGCTAACAAATTGACCTCTTAGCCCACCCTAACAAATTACTTTTATTACGCTACTACGCGTGGTGACTAAACGATAATTATTGGCGATCAAACGCGATCAAACGACAATGAAACGATCTGACCCAATTCCGATCAAATTTGGTTCATTGAGGGGGCTAACAAATTGACCTCTTAGCCCACCCTAACAAATTACTTCTATTACGCTACTACACGTGGTGACTAAACGATAATTATTGGCGATCAAACGCGATCAAACGACAATGAAACGATCTGACCCAATTTCGATCAAATTTGGTTCATTGAGGGGGCTAAGAGTTTAACCTGTTAGCCCCCCCTAAGCAATTACTTTTATTACGTCACTACGCGTGGCGATCAAACGATAATTTTTGGCGATCAAACGGGATCAAACGATCTGGCTCAATTCCAATCAAATTTTGTTACATGGGGCGGGGGGGCTAACAGGTCACCGGTGAACAAGGCACCAGATCGAAGATACAGATAAGGAGATTATTGAGGTGACAAAGAATTTATATATGAGGAGAAAGATGTTGAAGCAACAACTGATAGTAATCGATGTTATTTGTTTAGCATTCGAATACTTAAATAAAACCAGATTTCAAAATCTTTAGTTCATTTATTATAATACTCATGCTTATTCTATAAACTTTCAAGCTCACTCTTTTACACTATTTATCAACTTGATCCATAACTTAATCTGGGATTCAAATATTCAGCTGAGCATGATTTGTTAAAGGCACTGGTGCAAATCCCGGGGGGACGATGGGGACATGTCCCCCCAATCTTGAAACGGAGGGACTGTCCCCCCCCCCAATGATCTGATGTGAAAAGTGCTCTTCAGGATAAGTGTGATGATTTGTGTCCGACTGCCACAAAGGAATTTAAGATAAAATTGATTTCTTTTGGCTTTTCCATTTTTTAAAAAAGAATCGTATTCTGTAGTATTTCAAACTGAACTTCGTGCTGTAGTGCGTTTAGTAGTGTCATCAATATGTATTAATTCCACTTCCGCTAGTTGGGCACAAAATGCAATAAATGCCAGAGAAGGATATACCCCTCTCCTCATGCTGGAGAGTTGTCTCAGCTGTAGGTACGGGCACAAATTCCGGGGAAATGTCCCCTCCACATTGGAACTGGAAACTCTCCCAATAATCCGGTTTGAAAAGTACTTTTTGCAGATAAGTGTGATGATTTGTGTCCGACTGTCACAAAGGAAAGTGAGATGAAATTGGTATCTCTTGGCTTTTTCATTTTCAATGAAAATGAAGGTATGCGACTGTGCGTGACGTAACCTGATGTGAAATCTTATCTCCTCCTCTCGCCTAGGCCCTAGCACACGAAGAGTATATACACTATCCAATGTCAGTAAAACCCATCTTTTCAGTAAATGCGCATTTCATCTATTTGTAGTATCAGCCTAGGCATCTACTCACGCTTCGTGAGCTTACTAACTCTATGTCCTATGGAACCCGAATATTCAATGCCGCGTTCACAAAAGCTCTCCACTGACTTCTATCCTTAGCCAAGTAGATCCAGTTTCTACTTTATATTCCTATTTTGGCGAGATCCATCTTAATATTGTCCTCCCATTTGCGCCTAGGTCTTCCTAATGGCTGTTTTCTGATTGGTCTTCCAGTCAAGACTTTGAAAGCATTTCTACTTTCTTCCATCCTAGCTACATGACCTGCCCACCTAAGCCTCCTAGACTTGATGACCCTAACAATGTTTGGTAATCCGTATAAATTATGTAGTTCTTCGTCGTGAAGTTTCAGCCATTCCCCATTCCCGTTCCTCTTGGGTCCAAATATTCGTCTCAGGATCTTGTTCCCAAATACTTTCAGTCTATGTTCTTCCCTCAGAGTAAGCGACCATGTTTCGCAACCATACAGAACAACAGGCATGATTATCGTTTTATATATTTTAAGCTTCAAATTCCTTGACAGAATTAGCGACGACAAGCGATTTTGAACTGAATAATAACACGAATTTCCTGTTTATAGTCACCATTTAATTTCTTCGTGACTATGATTTTCGTTTGTTAATATTTATCCTAGATATTTGAAAGTATCCACTTTATCAAAAGTATTATTTAATATTTTAACGCATTCATAATTTGCTGTTTTACGGTCCCGACGCACTTCCATGTATTTAGTTTTCTCAGCATATACTTCTAAACCCATGTTCCTGCATAAGACCTCTGCATTTCTTTCTATTGTTCTCCTATCATCCCCTATTAAACTTACTTCATCAGCGTACGCCATAACCTGGTGAACACCGTTCAACTCTAGGCCCTGGTTGCTATCTTTGCTTTTCCTTATAGCGTATTCCAGGATAAAGTTAAATAATAATGGCGACAACGCATCTTGTTTCAGGTCATTCTCGACATGAAAGCTCGTGTACAAAAATTTTCCTGCCCGGACTTTACTTTGGGATTCATTTAAACATGCCTTCATTAATCTAATTAGCTTTTTCGGTATTCCAAATTCTGTAAGAACGTTGTATATACATTCCAACACCACGTAATTGTATATATGGGTTGCATATCTCTCAGGCGTTCGTTCCATGGCCAAATTATAATGAAAAAATGAAATGAAATCTTTGAGTTTTAAGTCCACGTTTATGCCGGTTAGGCTAAAGGAGACGGTGATGATGAGTTATGAATGAAATGGTGGAATAAAGAAAGTGGGAGGAAACGGGAGAACCCCGAGAAAACCCACGCACACGGTGTTTGTCCACCACAAAGTTCACTTGGCGGGGGCTGGGATCGAACCCGAGACCCCAAGCACCAGAGGTGAACGCTCTACCACTGAGCCACCGCGGCCACCGACAAATTATAATGAAAAACGAAGGATAACAATTTCTCCAGACTAAGTTGAATCTTTATTGTTTGAAGTGTTTTGTCCAATGAACACCATATATCACTGAAATTATAATTGTTGTATGTTTAATGTATTAGCTTATTTTAAAATATATAAAACGATAATCATGCTTGTTGTTCTGTATGTTTGCGAAACATGGTCGCTTACTCGGAAGAAAGAACATAGATTGAAAGTATTTGAGAACAAGATCCTGAGACGAACATTCGGACCCAAGAAAAGCGGGAATAGGGAATGGCGGAAACTCCATAACGAGGAACTACATAATTTATACGGTTTACCCAACATTGTTAGGGTCATGAAATCTAGGAGGCTCACGTGGGCAGGTCATGTAGCCAGGATGGAAGAAAGAATGAACGCTTTCAAAATCTTAACAGGGAGACCAGCCGGAAAACGACCATTAGGAAGACCCAGGCGCAGATGGGAAAACAATATTAAGATGGATCTCTCAGAAATAAGAATACAAAGTAGAAACTGGATCCAATTGGCTAAGCATAGAAGTCAGTGGAGAGCTTTTGTGAACGCGGCATTGAACCTCCGGGTTCCATAGACCATAGAGTTAATTAGTGTATGTATTTGCTTATTACGTACTGTATGCAAGAAAAATGAAAACACTGATCATACATGAATTAAAAACTCCAACGGGAGTAGGCTAAAATCTTGCAAACGGTGCGAGATATTGAAAAAGTAATCGAAAAAAGTCTCCCCTTTACTGTATCTCTTGCCGATATTTATCAAGATGTCTTTCATTTGTGTCTGCAAAGGGACATGTACACATGTGATGAATAACAAGGAGATTTATGCTCATATATGAATGATGCGCTGTGTACAGAGCGCAGGCTCAGCTAGTCTACCTATTAAAATGCTACAATAGCAATTAAAAGCGATTTTTAAAACTGTTTTTCATTCCCATCTGACGGTGGGCGGGCCGTAGAAAGTTACGCCTTCTCTTTGGCCAGTGGTTTAGATGAATAATTGATAATTACTGTAGAGGTGATAGGCAGGTTTCAATTATATGTGTAGAGCCTAGAATAAAAATGTCAAATTTGATGCACCAGAGAAAAATACGTTAACCGTAGGCTAAAGTTCGTGGCCTATGTGGTCAGGTCATTATCGATATAGATGTGGAAGGGTTTGGTATATATTGCGCTCCGGGTTGTAGTCAGGTGAATTTGTTGCTCTTTCGTAAATTGCGAGGAGATGGTCCATAGGAGGATATCCAGAACGGAGGAGAGCAGGTGTCTGGTCCAAGAGACCTGTGATTGTAATATGAAATGTAGCTATGTGATGTGTGATATATCGGATTCGGAGGGTATATAGATGGTCCAAAATAGGGGACATGGTGGTATTTTGATAGAGTTCAGCGTTTGGGGGTTGGTATGAAAGAGAGTTGGGATGCGTAACGCCTTGCGCTCGAGAAGTTGAAGGCGGTCATAGGAATGTGGTGGTGTTGAAAGCCACGCTAGATTGCCGTATGTCATAGCTGGGCGGACAAATACTTCATATGTGTATAGTAACACTTTTTCGCTTAGGACCCAAGTTGTGCCTTTCAATGTGAAGGTAGATGAGATGATATTTTCAAACGTATTATAGGGAACGAAAGACTATGTAAGAAAAATGACAACAACGGCGTAGCCTCAGAAACTTTGCGACATCCAAACACCTTATCCTGAAGAGTGCAAAATTACTACACTGTGACATTCAAAAACATAGTTGGACCTGACCAGCAGGGGTGTAGCCACGGGGGGCCCAACGGGGCCAGGCCCCCCAAAATGACTTCCCGCCAGCCCCAAAATGACCAGCTTTAAAGTTTACATATAATTAATAATTTACCGTAAAATGGTACGGAAAAATATTATTTTACCATACCTATCGAAAGACAGTATGGTATCTCTTCCTCACAGCGATCGGAAAGTTATATGGTATACTTTTTTATGATAGCAAATTACACAATTTACTGCGATTTATATTTGACAGTTTGAAGTCAAACATTTTAACAAGGTACTATAAATACTATCATTAAACAATGGTACTAAACAAATTAGTAAGTACATGGTATTTTTTATATTTAACTAGTGTTTAAAAAACATTTTTATCAGATGGAAAATTAGGTGAAAAATAACGTTTTTATTCAGTTTTTCAGTTTGTATTTCATTCGTTCTTTTTAATGCTACTTGGTGTAAAACAGGAAGTAAGATATAGCTGTTAATAAAATAATTATGTTTTTTAGTAACGAATAATAAATAAATATTTTTGTCAGGAAATCTTAAAGAAATTAAGTGTAATTTCAAAGAAAATCAGTCTTATGTATAAAGGTAACAAAGAATATTATATCGCTTTTTGTGTAGCTCTGTGTTCAATTGGCCCTCACACCGTGAGTTGAATTGGAATGAAGATAAAGCGAATGTCAGTTGTTGATATGGTATATCCAATATATTAACTGGCTGTGACAGTTCAGTTACACCGTGAACTTGCGTAAGGACAAAGTGAATATGGGACCTCCACAGAGCGTCATAAAGGCGTGTATACTGTACGAGTTCAAACTAGGGTCAAACGCCGCTGCAGTAGGGCGGAAGATATACCAGACCTTTGGTGAGGGTGTCGTGACTACGTGGATAGTGCAGTGGTAGTTTAACAAGTTTAAGAACGATGACGAAACACTCGAAGACGCATCACGTGCCGGAAGACCAACACATGTGCAAAATGAAGCCCTTCAGGCAGCAATTGAGGTGAAGAGTGGCCAGACATGTGAGGAACTGAAACTACAATTCATGTGAGTGGAGAAAACATTCGGCAGCACCTCCATCAACTTAGGAAGCACTACAAGTTGCGTCGATGAGTCCCACATGATTTGATTCCGGGGCAGAAGGCTACGCGAGCAGACACCTGTGTTTCTTTGCTGTCTCGTCTGAGGAAGGATCCATTTCTGGACAAGGTGTTGACATGTGATGAGAAGTGGGTACTGCACGAACTTCCACGGTGAAGTCATCATTGGTTAGCATTCATGAACCGGTTCCAAAACCAACACTGCACCAGAAGAAAGTCTTTTTGTGTGCTTGGTGGACTTCTCGCTGCATCGTGCATTTGGAACTGCTACCAGATGGTCAGATCATTAATGCAACTATATACTGTCAGCAGTTGAGCAATGTTCAAGAAAAACTCAAAACTCTGGAGCCGGTACTTCCGAATCGTAAAGGGGTTCTCCTGTTACAGGACAACGCTAAGCCCCAAATGGCAAGGATGACCCGGGACACTATTCTACACCTTGGACGGGAAACACTATTGGATCTGCCATACTCCTTGGACATTGCACCGTACGATTATCACCTGTTCTATCCTGTTTCTTGCACAATTACCTTAGAGGACGTCAGTTCAAATCCCAAGTACAGTTGTAAAATGCACTTGATACCTTCTTCGCTTCACAGCCCACGAAGTTCTACTGCGATGGAATCCATGGCATCCCAAAACGTTGACAGAAGGTCGTCGATGCTGATGGGGACTATTTTTTGTCTTCCAGGTAGTCTTAGCCCCAGTTGATATCGATATTCGAAGGTGGTAAGTGAAAAAGCGATATAACTTTCATGGTTACTTTATAGATAGTTTCTGTATAGAAGGGCTTAAATTGAAAAGTTATGCACAAAGGTATAATGATTAGTCCGGGGCAGTAGTTCTTGGTTAAACAAAAAACTACCTGGAATATAATTTCTGGAAAAAAGCAAATAAAATAAAATAAAAAATAAAAATAAATAAAATAATAATAATAATAATTTTTCGGAAGGAAACCAAAATTTTCCGGTTTTTCAGGCCTCAATAACACTAGCTGCAACACTTTTTTTTTTGTTTTGTACATTGTAGCTGGTCCCCCTTCAAAAAGGGCGGGCCCCTCCTACTTAAACCTGCTGGCTACACCCCTGCTCACCAGATGGAAAAACACACAATCAAATTGATCACATTTTAGTAGATAGAAGAAGACAGTTTAGCATAACAACTGCCAGTACATGAGATAACTTCCTTCAGGTTTTGAGCTGCAATTTGTTTCTTACAATAACCATACAAAACAGATATAATTGCTAACATAACTAAGAAGATAAGAGTGATTCCACTACAAGTTTTACTCTCACGAGCATGGACACAAGAATCAAATCAATTTGTGTTATTAATGTGGATTCAGGCGAAATCAATTAACTATTCCTTATATTGTTCTCTGCTCCAATACTCGAAAAGAAATCTGAATACAACACACAGCACATCAATTATTTAAGGTTTTCCGGAATGCCTACGACTCGTTTAGGAGGAAAACAATGTATATACAATATTCCGCTGACCAGATAACGGATATTTCTCAGTGTAGACAATCTGTTCCAGCAGAGTACAAATTCAATTATGGTTGGCAATGAATGACGTTCAGTTTAACGGCTTAAAAAATAGTTTGTTCACAAAACTACGCAATTCATACTCATTATATGATTTTGTTTAGCTTAATAGATCTATCATTAGTATACATGTATGACCTTTAGAGGTTTTCCGTCACACGACAACAATGTTATAGAATTTTATGTATGTATAATATATACATTGCCTTATTACATGATTGCATGATAAACGAAGTTTTGGTTCATGGATAAACTCATCAATACTTACTGTATGAAACGTCAGTACTATTTATACACAGCGATTGTTATAGAATGGAAATGACTGAATTATAGAAGAGTTGCTTGCTTTTATAAATATACTGCTTGTTGCATGTTATATTTGACAAATGTTTAATTTTCTTTTATTAATGAAAATACATAATGGACGGATAAGAAGTCCTCAGAAACACAAGAACATAAATGGAAGACAACATATATTCTCATTAAAATAAATGTATAGGTCATTCTATTCACTAAACTATTGGCTTAATTGACCTTTAATAATAATGATAATAATGATAATAATAATAATAATAATAATAATAATAATAATAATAATAATAATAATAATAATAATAATAATAATAATAATAATAATAATAATAATAATAATAATCACGAATCTGAAATATTTGAGAATAAATCTATAGAACGAAACCACTTAACATGCACATATTATCTTTCGAAATTATAGTATGTGATGTTAGTTAATGGAGATTGAGATCTAATCTTATGACTATGTATTCTAAAGGTTAACGTCTTAGCTATTCGGTTATTTGAAAGGTCAACAACGATAGCTTTGGCGAAGTATGACATAGAAAGAAAATACAATAATCATTAAGCTTTACACTTGCAATAAAATGTTTAATTTGCTTTTCTACGTTGCTGAAGTTTTCTTCTTATGCAAATACACATGCAGCGTACGCCATTTACTATCTTTCTTGAACAACCTATTACAAAGAAGTATGTTGTTTGAGCAAATATTATCAAATGACGATACGAAACTTCTACAAAGAACACAATAAGTGCTATAATTTCACCTAAAATTAGAACACAAAATCCTCCTTGTGTTTGTTCTAAGTTTAATATTTTCCATTCATCACTTCCAACAGCATAAGATTCTCGCTTTCCTCTTATGAGATCTACGATCCACTTTTGTGCCAAACCACTCTCTTTCACTTGAGTAATTATCATATTCATTTCTGCTAGATATGGCGACGATTTAGGAACTATAAATGCAAGATAAAAGTTGCCTAATGACTCAGAAGCTATATGAATTAATCTGGAAGTGGATATCTGAGAATTTACTATGTAACGAAGAGGTTGTTCACCACAATAAAATAAAAAGTCTTGTGTCAACGAGACACTGGTTATTGCGTTGATAAGACTGCCTTTGTAATCTATAAAGTTTGTATATAAACTTCTCAAGTCTTTGTTACTTGAATCTCTGACCAAATATTTCAAGGAACCAACTGTAGTTATCTTGTGTCCGGAATTGAAAATATCCACAAAAGAGTCTAGATCTTTAAAATAACTTGGAATAATTATATAACTGATGAAAGAGCCTTCATAAGCACAACTTACTATTAAGGATAAAAATAACCAACATATAGCGATTATACGTGAACTATTTGTCTTGAATATCTTTGGAATGGATGCACGAAGTAACATAGACAAGTGACGTATGAAAGTTAACGTAATATCATCGGGTTTTTGTTTCTCAGAAGGCAGAAACTGTATCAGGTAAGAAAATAAAACTACAAAGACAATTGATAAGAAAATAGATAGCCAAATTTGCCAATCAAAAGGTAGAATCAAAGCCATCCACATTGGCATAATTCGGGCTTTTGGTACAATGAATACTACATCTTCATTAGACAAAGGTGTAGTGTATGCAATCACATCATATCTATGTTTGTTCACAAACAAAAGATTTAAACTCATATCCACTTTCCCATAGAGCACGTCACTCACTACACCAGTCCACGAACCATTATTCAATTTTTGACCAAAATTAGGAAAAGGATATTTGACTGTTTGTAGTAAAGTGAAATTGAGCTTTTGGGATAGCGTTTGTAGCATTTGACCTGCATAACCCTTGTACTCAATTGAATCATTTTGTACACGAACTACAGAAACATATGGCATCATATTGAATCCTGATACTGTGATTTGATATTTCCATAGGTTACGTAATTTATTTTCATACATTTTAGTCGTATCACTGATTACAATATACTTCTTAGATTCGATCATTGTGCGTTGAAATGGATTGTAAGTAACGTACAAGGGATAATTCTGTGACAATTCTACAGTACATTCTGAATTATTAAACATAAGAACAACATTGACGATCTTTGTTCCCCATAATATTTGAAACAAATTTAAGAATTCTGTTTCATTATATCTTGACTGAAAGATCACAAGAAATTTTGCGTTTGAATTATAATATTCTAATTTACTCAAAGATTTCAGTGATGACTTCAGAGATTCACTGTTTTCTAGAAACAATACAAATGCTTCCGCTTTGCGAATAGGCATTTTCTGGAAGACACTTTTTCGTAAGTTTTTTTCTGATTTTGAAATGTCAAGGTGTATAACAGGCAATCGTCGATTTCGTATTACGTGAGACAAAAAAATATCAAAAATTTCACTTTTACTGTTCGGATCAGATACAACAATAATCAATTGTAGGTGAAGAAAATATTCATCACAGATGTCTGTAATGGAAGATGTAAATTTCTTGTTGATGTAAGAGTTGTATCTATCTCCGTTGGTAGTGACCTTAAAACTCACACCGTGCCATGAAAAAATTGAATGTATTAAAATTATAATGTACCATTTCATCTTGCATAGACCTGCAAAATAAATTAGAGAATAATATTTAAATAGAATAATTAAATGTATAAGAATATAGGAATAGAGAAGAGTATAAGAATAATTAAATAAGTAACATTTGAATAATTAAATACATAATATTTAAGTAACCGAGAGGGAAGAGACATTGCCGAATCAAAGAAATAATTGTACTCTATCAGGAAATTGATCCGGATAATCGGTACTCTACTCTATGGAGACTTTTCAGGTGCCGAAACAGTATACCTACTTTAGAGTATGTATAGAAGGGAAGACTGTGAGCAGAGGTAACGAAATCAATGTACATATAATTGTGGTTTAATTCGTGTCTTTAGGACTTAAGTTTAGAGTTACCCCTCCAGTTTCATACCTACAAAAAGCCAATTAAAACATTAAATATTGTTACGTTAGGTTAGTTTAGGATAAGTTGGATTAGTTTAGGATAGGTTTGGTTAGTTTAAGTTAGGTTGGGTTACATGGTAAGAGTTTAGTTAGACTAGAACACTGACCGGAACCGGTTCTCATACAAGCTTCAATTATCACTTAAATTCAGTAATTCTTGGTTCTTATAAAAATTTAGTAGATTCTCTTAATTATTCTGATATAATTCTGTAGAACTCAATGTGGAAATATCACATTC
The DNA here is from genome assembly GCF_964235325.1 of Thermobia domestica. Lineage (NCBI taxonomy): Eukaryota > Metazoa > Arthropoda > Insecta > Zygentoma > Lepismatidae > Thermobia > Thermobia domestica. The sequence continues at coordinate 152,533,475 of NC_137458.1, read as the reverse complement.
AACGCATCGATTCGCCATCCTATACAACTACCATACTGGTGAATCATCGAAACCTTCCGCGTCTTGCAAATAGCACCCAATCCTACATATTGTAAAGGAATCAATGTGTCTTTGCTTCGATTCACAAAGACTGTTATTAATAATGCATTGAGTTATGCAGACAATGATGTTGGTGACAGGTTTCTATTAATTTTATTTGTGTTTTGTGGAGTTCCTGTGTAGAGTGCTTGCGTCCTGAACTGTCAACAGCCAACTGATTTTTGTTTTGCTACATCAGCAATTTATGAATGTTATGTATTTATTGTAATAAAGTTACGAGAGACACCTTCCTGTCTCCTCCCAACACCTAAAACCACACCTCCTATGACGTCTGGGACTCGCTTTCGATATCTACGAGAATAGTCGCCGAGCCTGGGGGCCCTCCTTAAATAGCCCCGGTTACTTCCGTCTCGAGGAGTAGCGATATAAATTTGAAGCCGGGAGTAACGGTTCGGAGTGGAAGCTAATCTCGGACTTCTCCTACGAACTGGCGGATGCCCGCGATATCCCGCCAATAGTCCAGGACCAGATCCATAGCAAGATACCAGGAGACCAGAGAGGGACCAACGCGCGCCCGGACGTCATGAAGGTACACCTTCCCTAACCGATAAACCTAACCCTAACCCTGTCTCTCTTCTTTCATAGAATTTCTTCGTTATTAACTCTAATATCCCAATGATCTTTTACTTCAAAGGACAGCCGTCCGAATCCAGTGCCTGTGAACTGAGCTAAATTCCCCACTTCATTTCTTCTGACGGCTTGTGTGTAGGTGGAGTTTCCTTTCATTTTTCCTCCCCCACACACCCTTTATATGGTGGAGATGCTGGGTAACAAGAAAGAGGATGCTGAGTAGAAAGCCACATCTCCACCATATAAAGGGTGTGTGGGGGAGGAAAAATGAAAGGAAACTCCACCTACACACAAGCCGTCAGAAGAACTGAAGTGGGGAATTTAGCTCAGTTCACAGGCACTGGATTCGGACGGCTGTCCTTTGAAGTAAAAGATCATTGGGATATTAGAGTTAATAACGAAGAAATTCTATGAAAGAAGAGAGACAGGGTTAGGGTTAGGTTTATCGGTTAGGGAAGGTGTACCTTCATGACGTCCGGGCGCGCGTTGGTCCCTCTCTGGTCTCCTGGTATCTTGCTATGGATCTGGTCCTGGACTATTGGCGGGATATCGCGGGCATCCGCCAGTTCGTAGGAGAAGTCCGAGATTAGCTTCCACTCCGAACCGTTACTCCCGGCTTCAAATCTATATCGCTACTCCTCGAGACGGAAGTAACCGGGGCTATTTAAGGAGGGCCCCCAGGCTCGGCGACTATTCTCGTAGATATCGAAAGCGAGTCCCAGACGTCATAGGAGGTGTGGTTTTAGGTGTTGGGAGGAGACAGGAAGGTGTCTCTCGTAACTTTATTACAATAAATACATAACATTCATAAATTGCTGATGTAGCAAAACAACAACCAGTTGCCTGTTGACAGTTCAGGACGCAAGCACTCTACACAGAAACTCCACAAAACACAAATAAAATTAATAGAAACCTGTCACCAACATCATTGTCTGCATAACTCAATGCATTATTAATAACAGTCTTTGTGAATCGAAGCAAAGACACATTGATTCCTTTACCATATGTTTTCTCGTATTAAAAATAACTTTACTGCCAAACTTAAACTCCTAAACATCACATAAGAACCCAAAATCATTATTTCTTACCTCATTTCTTCTGTAAATTTTCCAAACTTTTATAAAAAAAATGGAAGGGCAACTCTAAACTTAACTCGTCTTTAGTATTCATAATGAATGCAATTTCAATAATAATTATTATTCTAAACTTCCTGATGCATACAAAATGGTGCTTAACATTTCCCTGCACATGATACAAGTAGTATGTGAAAGTGTTTGTTTCGAAATTAATCAATACAAGATTAAGATATTTAATAGAACAAGATGTCTTGAGGTTTTTGTTGGTTCTAAATGTAGAATTAAGAAACCATATGATTTCAATATCAAAGAGTGACACCTTCACGTAAGTATGTGATACTTTAAGTAAGCAATACAGATATGTTACCTTTCTATTTCGTACTATTACTCACTATTTCTACGATTTTTGCCTCTTTTCGCTCTCAACTAAAGTATTTAATTATTACAGAAGTAATAAAACGATGTCATAAGTTAGCAGATTGCTTTAAATTTTTGTCTGTGTCATTATTCATACCAAACTCGATATATGTAAAAGAAATACTGAACTTACAAGGCCAAGGAAATCAAAGAATATTCATTTCTGTACATGCAGCACGTAGCCAAGAGGGGGATTTGGGGGTCCGGACCCCGCCCCCTTCGAGACCAGAAATGAAAAAAAAAATTAAGGAAGGATGAAACAAAATGAAATGAGAAACAGTAGAATCAACGATAAAAATAAACTACAGGAAGCTTTTGATTACCGTAATTGCGGGCTACTTGGATCCTTAAGGGGCTACTTGGACCCATACCAAAAACTCGTTTAAAGTCCCATATGCAATGCAATAATGAGTGAGTTCAGAGTTAGATCCGTTAGATGGGATCATAATGCAGGCGTACACACATTGAAACTAGTTCTGTGGTAGGCTACGATTGAGCAGCATTGGTGAGAAAGGTCGTTGACGAAAAGAGTGTATTTATTGAGCGCCAAACTTTTATGTGTGGACACTATTTGCAAGGAAGTGGAACCAATGCTAAGTAAACGCATAAGTAGTTACATATAGGTTAATGAAACTGACATGGTAAACTTTATCATATTCAATAAGATGAGTGCGTAATTGCATTATTTATGAAGTGTGTATATATGACCTGGAAAACATGGATATTTTGTCCCACCACATCTTTTGTTATCTTTATCCCACCCCATCCTTTGTTATCTTTATCAATGAAAAATAAATGTCTGTTGTCACGTGTCACACAAGTAAGGACTCCTCATTGTTTCCTTAAGGATACCGGTACAAAATGGTACATCAATATAAAAGATTGCCTGCAGGTCGAAAATATGCTGATTTTTCATAACAGCTTAAAGAATGTTTACCAGCAATTCAGTCGGGAAAAGTGTCAAAAAAAAAAAAAAAGCTCACTTCAAGGTAAGTCGTTCCACCATAGAAAGAAGATTAAAGAACAGGTCAAGGCAGAATCCGGGCCATCTGAAAGTGTTCACTGAAGAAGAAGAATTAGCCTTCGCTAGTCATCTTGGTAAAGTTTGTGATTTCGGATTCCTCGTTAATTAACTTGATTTCAGATTTATTGTGAATTCCTATTTAGCCATGCATGGGAGAACTGTCATTGCTTTCTAAGACAATCTTCCCAGTCGAGATTGGGTGAAGTTATTTTAGAAACTGCACCTCCAGTCAACGACTAGATTCGCTGCTAATATAGAGAGGGCTCGTGCAGCTGTAGAAGAAAACGTAATCAGCTATTACAATCATTATATTTGATAGTACCTCTTAACATGTTATCTTTGTGGTTTGCAGTAAATAAAAAGTATTGTTCTTGGAACACCTATGTCCTACTTAGTCTCAGAACAGATTTCAATGGTTTTCTGTAGGAAAATATGAGAGTGGGTTCAAGTAGCCCGAACGCGAGTCTTACTTGGACCCATTTTTTTTTTTTTACAATAATCGCCTGTGCTTTGTTTTCAATATATGTAACTAAAACTGTCCTCGATATGTACAATAAAGCCTGTAGTTCCACTTAATATGGGTTATGACAATAACTTTCGAGTTTTCGTGAATGAAAACAGGTCGAAAGAACGAATTTAGTGCAAAATTGGGTCCAAGTAGCCCGCATCTACGGTATTTTTTCTTTTGAGGAGATTTGTATTACTTGCAATACATGGTGGCGAGGTCAGCGAGATATCCTGGAAGAGTCAGGGAACTTGAAACTTCTAGAAACGTTACTTAATTCTCAGAATTTCTGCTACTAGTCAGGGAGATTTCAAGCTTCTGTGTAACAGCGTGGACATTTTTTATCATAATTTTTCGTCATTGCATCCTTGCAGTATCAAACATGTTACTTCAGAAATAATTTTCTACTGCTCCTTTAACTTGTCATTTGGAACAGACAGTAGCTGACGGAATAATATTAAATAATAACAAAAATTTATTTGTAAAGAAAGTTCTGTTAACATTTGATTCAACGAGAAAAGAACGCAGATATTGTAAAATATTTTACAAGACATTATTGAGTATGCACTTATTATAATAGTGAATATATACTTTTTATAATTGCTATATTTGAATAAACAGAGAAAGGACGTAAATATTGTATAATCTTTTTCAATACTTTTTTTATTATTTTACTCGAGATTTCTTCATAGTTTGTTATTAAAATACTTAACAACATATCCTCATTTTATTGTCCTAATAAACCAATATGTGTTGATAGTAAAGTAGTTTAGATTGATCGAGCTCCTTGGCCTTCAGAATTTCATGTCCCCCCCCCTTCCGTTACGAAATCTTGGCTAAACGAACCAATATATGTTCCAGTAAAATAGTTTAGAATGATCGAGCCCCTGGTTTGATGACCACAGTATGTCATTTCACGGACCCCCCCCCCCTCCTTCACGAAATCCTGCCTACGTGCCTGTGTACATGCATGTGAGTTAATTCCTTTGTTACATTGCATGTAAAACTATTTTTAATTATTTTCAATTATAATTACGTAGTTTCATATAGGTCTACATTGTATCTGGCTGAAATATATCAATAAGCAATGAACTTGGCAACCAATAGAGACACGATCGTCTAGTTTCATTTTTCAGGAAGAGAAAACTATCTCGTTTTACCATCATCACAAAAATATTACTGCACTCGTTTCAATAGTACTGTACATGTGCTCCTGTCGTTACTGTACTAAGGTCAAGGCGGTATTCAGTTTCATCCATGTGTTGCGTAATATTTGAGGTATCATGGATGTTCACATAGGGATCTAGCAATATGTGTTTTTGCCGTACACCATCTAACTCTTACAGCAGCTGTCTTGACGTATCCTCATAGAAAGTCCAGAGTCAAGCCATTGAGTAGTAGTATTCCTTGTCAATGCAATTGTTTTGGTAATGCTTACCCAAGAATCTCTGATTACGGCAGCGTTTCCCAACCTTTCTCAACTTGCGGCACACTACGGGTGTAACTTGAATTCTCGCGGCACATAGATATAATTATTATTATTATTTGCAAATATAAAATACCATGGCATTTTTTTTTCTGTGATTACTGATCATCTTCTCACAAAGATGAAAGCTCGATCACTGGTTTTCCCCTATGCTAAATCATTATGCTTATTTTTTATTCTAATTTGAAAATAGAAAACAATTGCAATGAAATATAGGACTCAGATTTTTAAAAATACGCTTCCTTTTTCGAAAACTGTATCCGACTTTTCACTAAGAACGAAAGTCACTAAATAACGAACGAACAAACAAATGTCTTGTACTTTTAACTTTGCTGTTTTAACCAAAACCGGTGCATATTATTGCAATCACACAGCTTGCGATGCGTCGAAGTCAAAACACAGCTGTTGAACAAAGTGGTGTTCTGTCATTCACGTGGGAATGAGTGTTCTACGAATGTTCACTTGACGCGTACCGTACAAGTGCTTCCATTTTTCGGTGTTAGTATGACTCTCAATTGAAGCGTAACATAGCAGCTAACCGGGGAAATGTGTACTAGCCGAAATACTGTCTGCTACACAGTAATAGATGTAGAATAATGTATTACATTTACAGTAATTTTTCTCTATGTCTTGCAATTTGGTTGCTATAGAAGTAATTAATTTTGTTTCGATTTCCTCGCGGCACACCAGCGGTTCATTCGCGGCACACCGGTTGGGAAACGCTGGATTACGGGTTAATAAGCCTGGTCCCCGTCTACGTGGAAGAGTTATCCATGTGGTATACAGGGTAAAGGATAATTTTCCAACATTATCAAGTATATTGGTGAGTTGCACAGGTTTCACTGAAAAGCTTCCCCAACTGCCTTCGCTTTTACTTGCCACTTGCTTTCCTCATCAATACGTAACTGGTTTCCAGCAAGTGTTTATGCTCTCAAACAACAACAATGTGGTGATTCCTGCGCCTTGCGTTGGAAACATGACTTTCACTCGCAGCGGAAGCTCATGTAATTCGAATTCCACGTTAAACTCTAGGTTCACGTCTTGTATTGCCTCGCTGCTGAAAGGGACGCTAAACTTCAAATCAAATAAAATCAAGGTAGGTCGTCCAGCCCAGCTGGATCTTCAAGGTAGGTAGCTGGATCTTCAGCAACCAAAATCTTGTTATTTTCAAAATGCTTAAACTATCATACCGCTGTATGCGGCTCAATAAGTTATCCCCATGTACTTGGTTAAGCATTTTGAATGTTTCGTAAAAACGCTTCCAAGTTGTAAGTAAAATTTCACACATACATGCTTCTTCTAACCCATTATTGTTACTTGGTCACTAATCCGACGAATAGTATGTTCACAAACTCACTCCTATAGCTATTAACTAGATAACTTACGAATTTAGACTACAATGTGGCAAAAAGATTTGCCAAGATATGCTGATAGATGCGCTAAATAGTCGCAACCAGTGTTTCCTCCAGACATGTTTTCTTGGGGTCACTGCCCCCCGGAGCTCTGAGAGTGTTCCCCCGGAGGAGACCAAAATAATACGTCTATAATATAATAATAGATAGAACAGTATCAGCAGTGTGCCCCCCGGCACGGTTTGAAAAAAGAAATGCTGGTCGCAACATGCTGGCTGCAACTATTGAGCTATTTACGAAGTACTGTTATTTTTGAACAGACCTCTATGCACTACGACATTGTGAATACATAACCCCCTCTCCCTGCTAAATTAGTGCTCTGGCTAAGAACCAATATGAATTTATATGTTAATGTGAGCAAAGTCGTATTAACTTCCTTACTCCAAACGATACTTACATTTACTCGGTTCAGTAAATCTTCTTATAAATATTTAAACTTCTTTTATATTGTACATGCGTTGGTAGATATATTAGAAATTTAACATATATTTTCAACATTTAGATTAAACGTGAGGTAGATAAGGAATTATTGAACCTTGGGATTGTATGAAAAACTGAATAGCTAATAAGCTACACATTATTTCATATGTGTAGCTAACAAATTTCAAATCAACATTAAAGAGACTTAGGGTAGGGACATGCCGACGATACCTCGCGATCAAGGTCGAGGTTTAAGTCGCGGTCGCTACCTCGATGTCTAGGTCGCGATGGATGAAGGGCGCACATAGTGAGGAGGTCACACCTTCGCTGTTGAGTTCTCAGTTTAAGGGGAAACATTGCTGTGACGCATGTGAAATTATATCGTCAGTGTATGAAAATCACTGCGAAACCTCATTTTGAAATTGAAAGGACCAGTTTATAAATAAGGATGGACGCAAGACCAGATATGAGAAATAGACTCTTATTTCGCAAAAATATTTGAGTCTCATCTCTTGCTCATCTCTATCAATATTCTAAATCAAAGACTTTTACCTTTCATTCAATTTTCTGTGAAGAAAATACATTCTTTCAGCATTCAGGCGAGAAATCGCTTCCCAGTAAAATTTAATAAATAAATAAATATGGTAATTATGTGTTCAGCTTTCGAGGTGAAGGGCGGCAAATGAAATTTCGGCACAGCAATTCCATTATTCGACGTCTCCTCCCTATGGATACGATCCTGTCTTTACAGTTATTTCTTTACCTTATATCATTAACGAATTTAGAAGAAACCCTTTTTATTAATCTCGGACTTGGAGGGTTGGCGGAGTTTTTAAGCATATTAGATATGATTAACAGTAGCTTCCTTTTTTTTTCTTTAAAAATTCTACAATTTACGGACTTAAGCCCAAAAGCCCCCTCCCTATGACCGCCACTGTCTTATATAATACTACGCTACAGTATAATTCTCAAATAAATAACTTATCTGACATTCCCATTTCAGTTGCTATTTTCTTCCATTTTCTATTTAAAACGTGCCTATTATGATGTTGTTTGTGTTTTTTATGCCATATTGCTGAAACATTCCTCATTAGTTCTATTAATAACTATGTCTTTCATAATCACATATAATAGTGCAACAAAATCTCTCGAACGTAGACACACACAATCCTCTGCAGAAAAAAATAAAAAAAATGAAGACTTTATTCCGTGCAGTGCTTCAGGGAGAGCCAATGAGAACACGAGCCACAGCGATGCTTCTACTGAAATATATGTAAAAACAAACTCAGTTGTTCATCATCGCGACCACTAATTCACCCTTGCGGTCGACCTCTAGGTCGCGATGTAACGTACATCTTCGGCATGCGCTTACTCATTTGAATACATGGGTTTGTGCCAGTATCGAGGGTGCGACCGCGACTTAAACCTCGACCTCGATCGCGAGGTATTTTCGGCATGTCCCTACCCTTAGTTTATAAGTATTGGCTGTCTCAATGGAATCAAAATAAATAAATAAAAGGAGAGATTCTCTTTTTTTCTTTGAACCAATAAAATCATTATAATGCTTTCCGTGATGTTCTGTATAGTATTGAGTATTTGGTAGTAGTAAAACAATAACTTACATACTTACAGATTAGTTTTGACAAGATGGCATTACTCTAAATCACGCACTGGGAGTTTGGGAATTTAATAATGGCACGATAAGTGAGACTATTTGCAAATACTGTGTACTGGAATATACAGTATTTTGCTACCTAAAATGAGTATTACTTTAAAATACAAAAGTATTTCCATTCCAGATGAACAAAGCAATTAGTCTTGTTCGGAAAATTAGTCCCATGGGAAGCATCTTCATATTTATTTACTTACTGGGCAAAAATATCAAGAATTCGAACTTGCAGTTTGATTATACATGTAATTTATTATGCGAAACAAATAAATCAAGAGATTAGCGTCTTTCTTGGAAACGATTTAACTAATATGTACATTCTTGCATGAAATCCTATTCTTGCTAAAAGTTTCATTAATGCAAAAAAGAGGATTTTCAGGATTATGATAAGCATTGTGTTGTGTTGTTACTTGTTATTGGAGTTAAATGTCTCTTTCCACTAACAAGACATAGAACCTACATTTTAAAGCGGAATCTACACCATCATAATGTGTTCTATGTCCCCTACCGGGAATCGAACCAGAGACCATATGAACAAAAGCTAAACGCGAAATTTATGATTATATATTTAGGAACACCCACTAGAAACTCACATATCTCACTTCAAGTTAGCGCATAAGAAAACCGTGATGGGAGTGAGTGGGAGTAATCCCACATATTTTACAGGGTATTCCAAAATTTACAGTAATCCCGATACAAGAATATATGACCACTCCAGGTGACCAACAAACAGCTGTTTGGGCAAGTAGTCGGCCATACATGTGTTGAATGTGTGTCTAAGGCAGTGATTCTCAACCTAATTCCTACCACAACCCCCATTTATCACATCCTCTTGCCAGCGACCCTCTTATAATTTCTGATTTGTAATAAGCTGATGAGGGATTTTTAATATACCTATTGCGGAGATCTCGTGATATCCATCTATTTCTATAATAGTAGAATCCATTTGTTGTATCTAGTGGATACAGCAACTTCCCTAAAAACGAATGGAGTCATTAAAACCAAATTTGGCCAGTTCATTCATGTTACAAATATCGAATCCGACCCGTCATACTGTTTCAAAATGGAGGCCGTTTGAAAATTTTAAAACTTCATACTACCTCAATTGGAGCCATATAAAAAATAAAATTTGTAATTTTGGGTCATATGATAAAAACAATAAAGTGATTTCTAATTTGGGTTTTAAAAAACTTGGACAGTTCATAAAAAAGTTATTGAGTATTTTAATGACTTGATATTGTGCGTCATGAAGATAGAACCGGACATTGCCGCACTAGTGAACCAGGTATCATTAGTTTTCAGTTTTAATTCTATTTCAATATGAATGTTTTGTTCCATTTGTATTTTTCTGGTATTTCAATATCCAGTTCTCGTTAGTTTAATATCGTACCTTTTTTTATTTAAATTGTTTTTTCACCAATTCTGCACTTGTTGAAAATGATTAGTAGACTTATATTTTGTTGTTCCTAACGGTCTGTAAAAAATAAACAAATAAATAAATAAAAATTATGAATATCAGAACAAAATCCAAAATAATAATTAAATATATTTTCCGGTATTAGAGTCTAATTATATATATATATATATATATATATATATATATATATATATATATATATATATATATATATATATATATATATATATATATATTGATAGATAGATAGATATATCTTCTGCTTATCTTTACGACCCCCTTGTGACCCCTTTAGGAGTTGCGACCCTCAGATTATGGAACTGGTCTAAGGTATGGCTCACTCACAGTAGATCTTGGCGAAATACGATGATATTCATTGTCAGAACCCGGTTGGTAGTCCGTCACTGTCCCATTCTGTGTAACATATGCTCGATAAGCCTTAGATCCGGAAACTTAACAGGCCAAGATATAAGGGGTATACTGAGTAAGGCACACTGGACTGTCTTTCCTGTGCAGAGGTGAGACTTTAAAGGCCAGAATAAAAGGGGTATACCAAATAAGGCACACTGGAGTGCTCTCTCGGTGAAGGAATGCCCGTTTCCCTAGAAGATGGGGTCCTACAAAGCGTTCGAATAAGTTCAGAGGACATAATTAATGATGCCATGAGTGTATGACACGCCGGTCATACTCCCCTAGTTGAAGACCAGAGGTGGGTGGGTTGTGTATTTCTTGCCACTCATACCAGAATTGATGGGTGGTGTATGGCGAGTGCGATTACACGCTGGATTTTCGTTCACTTGCAAGTCAACGGACATACACACACATCACTGTGCATGACGGATAAATGACTGTCATTATTGAATGTCACCACTTTTCGTTCATCTCAGCATTGCAGTCTGTCCCGACAACAACCAAGATGTTTTCGGTGAGTAGCAACGTGTCAGGACAGAATTAGCAATTTTGCAATCGGGGCTTATTATTCTCAGTAAGGCTCGTGCTCATTAATATCAATGGAATTCATGCAGTCTCAGGCTCGCAATAGTTCGATTGACAACGAGGCATAGTTTGATCGTGTTCATACACTCACGTATCGACCTTCGTTTACTACTGAGCTATGCATCTCTGAACGGCCTCTGCTTGCTGTTACTACATAGTAAAAAAATGGGTTGTGCTAATTCAACTCAAAATTTAACACAGGGCAGTAGTTCCAGCGTGACTACCACTATGCGGTGTTAATTCAACACAGACCCCGCGAAGTTGGCAATTAACACAGGGTGTGTGTTACATTTTAAACACACAACCTGTGTTGAGCGGTGTTAAATTCGGATCTGTGTTAGTATTTTCGGTGTTGATTCAACACCATGTCAGAGTCGGTAGTGTGGGGAAAAGTGTTGAGTGTTACTTGTGGCGGTGTTGCACCAACACGAAGAAAGTAACACAATAGGTAGTGTGTTAATTATTTTGTGTTAATATTACACCATGTCAAGTATCAATATAACTCAGTCCCTGTGTTTTTCAACATCATTTTCGTATTTTTTCAACACACAATCTGTGTCATAATTCAAGGTCAAAGCAGTATAAGTAACACCATTTTGGTGTTAATTCAACACTCCCTCTATTAAACTTCAAGGTCGGGCCTCCAGATTAACACCGTTTTTGGTGTTAGTTCGACTCAACTTCTGTGTTACTATGACACCTATTTCGGTGTTGAAATAACTCCGTGTGTTGTGTTGATATACGCAGTGGCGTATTTAGGGGGGTGGCTTTCGGGCTTAAGCCCCCCCGAAATCTTACTTAGTGTAGTAAAGTAAATGAAATATCTTGCAGAATTTTCACATTTCCAGGCAAAGCCCCCCCCCCCCCGAAAGTTAGCAAAGCCTCTCCCGAAACAAAATCGTAAATACGCCACTGGATATAAGTAACCTTTTTCTGTATTGGAAAAGCTTGTGGTGTGCATGCTTATGATTAGTGAAGATTCTAATTTTAAAATAAGAATAGTAAACTACAGAACTTTTCATTTAGAAAACCTCCATAAACTTTTTTGTTGTCTTCCCCAACGTTTATTGTGAAGTAATTCTTAATGGTGCGAAACTCAACCTTCACCAATATCTTGTTCAAGAATGATAGAAACTCTTACTTATATCCTTATATGTTAGCCTCTCAATCGTGTAGGGATGCGTTCAAATCGAGTCGAGACAGAATTTTCCTGACAAAATTCGAGTCGAGACAAAGCTCTTCCAATAGAAAAACATATATTTTTCGAGTCGAGACATCACTTTTACAGCACATTTTCGAGTCGAGACAGTCTCAAATCTTGTCTCGTGCGCATCCCTACAATCGTGTTTCTACTTATTTTCCATTTTTGAAATACAGTCCCCACTGTTGACTAGTGAGCTCTAGTGCAGTGTACAAGTGACACAGTAATACGGTGTTGTTTCTCGATGTTAACATATTTCTTTAGAAACATTATGTAAAACAATTGAAAACAGATTGCACATTGAAATTTTGCGAATATCTGGATTTGTTTAAGTATTTCTTTCTACTGTGTTTGTCTGTAGCTTCAGTACATAGGCCTTTATAATTAGATGTGGAATATATTTGGCAATCACGCAGAAAACAACACCGAAAATTTTACACTTGTGCTAATTTAACACACAGGCTATGTGAAATTTCAAATACTGGCATTCGACACACAACTCCAAATGGAGAGTGAGTTGTTCTAACCACCTGTTTGTGTTATATTTGAACACAATTGTGTTAACACATTGGCATGTCGTTGAAGTAACACAACGATATTTTACAGTGTACTGAACCTGTCTTCCAAAACAAATGTTAGGCATTGAATAAAGTAGCATATAGCGCCAAATCCCTGTCCACTTTCTTCTAGGATGGATAACTATAGTTCCGATTCCTATCCCGACTAAGAGTAGGATGAGACAGCTGTTCGTCCATAAGCCATAAGTATAGGTACACTCGATGAACATGTAGAAGCTTTAGAAAATAAGAAAAGTCACATTGCAAAGTGAAATGGTGGAAAAACTGATAAATGTGAGAGTTTTGTAACAAATCTTAAATACGCAGTTGAATCCAGTCTTATTGTGTGTGAAACCGCTGCTAGGTCACAAAAATACGTCTAAGAAACAAAAGCGAGTCTTAATAGTGAAGTTTCAGCTGTTGCGCACGGCGATGTAGGGCAGTTAAAACAAATTATTGTAGATAACGAGGCAAGGAACTTAGAATATTCAGATTACATTCCCTCAGATGTGCGAGTCGAAAAGGAAAAGATTGGAAACCGTACTGTTTAAGATACATGTAGGTCTGTTAGTCTATGTTCTGATTCAAGAGGCAGTAATACCGAATCAAGTAGTTTTAAGAATGGTTTCAAATCCCGTTCATTTCCCATTCACTTTAAAAAGAAAAAATGAGGTAGACAGAAAAGTTTCTGTAACTCTTAGGGGTGTGGAAGGATTTAAAAAGTTCTAGGGACATGGTAAGAAATATACGGCAAGTTCATTTTTAAACAGATTCAAACATAAGGCTTTAATCATGAACATCTCACGCAGCCAATATCTAGAGATTATAATTTGTTCCTTATAGGTTCTGGATTGATTAGCCTACTTAGCCTACTCTTCTTTGGGTACATATGAAGTGTTTAAAAAAAAAGGTTAAATTTGAAAATGAACAAGTATAAACTAGTCAGTTAATGGTGCTGTAAAATAAACAGTATGATCCTAAAACTAATGGAAGTGTGAATAACTGTCTCTTGCGGATGTATAAAAATACAGGAATTAATCTCGACATTAAGGAACCTCTTGCTATTAGCATGGTATTAAATAGATCACTTTGACGTTATCATCAGTATTGCAAGTGATTCAGAAATTAGAATCTATCTCCTGATCTGATACTAGAGGTGGGTTTAAGTAGAAACTTGTAAAAATCAATCGTGTGTCATCTAAAAATGGTAATATGAAGGGTAATTCGGAACAAAAAATATGGTAATGATCACTCAAGCCATCAAATGAAAGTTCGAATGCTAATAACGAAAGAAAACGCAAAGATACATTTAAAAGAAAAAGACGTGGAAATACTAACAGTAATTATAGTGATGAAATACATTCTTGTAATTGTAGTTGAGAAATGCTATCTAATGCAAATTTATCAGTTGTCAACAAGCAATAACAAATACCCGATAGCAGGGCGCAAAATTTCAAAGTCAGTAGCAATCGCCAATCCAAAAATGATGATCGCCAGTATTCCTCACGTACAAATTACGAGAGGTCCCCCCACTCACGGAGACAAACCATTTCGATTGAGGGTGAGAAAGGAGGGGCGAATTACAACGTTGTGAAGACTTCACATTCTGCTTTTTCTCTCTCTCAGTGACAATTATTTTCGTGCGGAACAGAAACTGCGATGCCCTGTGAGTTTAGGCAGAAACCATTCCTATTAAACACTGGTCGCCAGCTCTAAATTTCTAGTCGCCAATGGCGACTGGAAATTTTGCGCCCTGCCCGATAGTAACACCCGATCGAAAAATTGCAATAGTAAATGTTAGAGTGTATCCTCCGGTCATGCCTGTCAGTCCATCTAATTTTCCATTTTTTTTTTTTTTAAATCAAAGTAACATTAGGCCTCAAACTCCATTTTTGGTAAATTCTACTCCTATTGGTTAACTACTCAGACATTTTCCGCATTCAAAATTTCCCTGTGTGGCAGTTGCTCAACACAGGGAAATTAGTAGTAAAATTTATACTAACGTAAATGCACTCAATAATAGTTGTCACACTGTTTATATTACCGTTGACAAAAATAATTTAAATATTGTAAAGTGGGACAATGATAATTCGTCTGATGACGAGGGGACGCGGTGGCTCAGTGGTAGAGCGTTCACCTTCGGTGCTTGGGGTCCATGGTTCGATCCCAGCTAGCGCCGTATGGACTTTGTGGTGGGCAAGCACCGTCTCGTGGGTTTTCTCGGGGTTCTCCCGTTTCCTCCCACTTCCTTCCTTCCACCATTTCACTCATCTCTCATCATCACCGTCTCCTTTAGCCTAAACGGCATAACCGTGGGACGTAAAACTTAAAAAGATTTCATTCCGTCTGATGGCGAAGAAGAATCTTTAAAAATTGTAATAGAACTGTAGCACGGCACCACCACTGTGATTCAGATGAAATATTAAATGAACTGTTTTAAGCTTTATGCGGCTCTGGTGTATCTGTAAATTCAATTAGTTTTAAACTGTAAAAAAATATTTCTGCCATTGTTTCACATATTTAATTGAAAACTACTTTTCGTATTGTACTTATTGATTACTCTGGGAAGAGAACAAAGCCAGTAAAAGATAAAGTTACTTTATGTTTAGAAGTAGGGCCTTCAATGTACGACGTAAGGTTCTAGTCATTAATGATTAGATTGTTAGTGTTTGTTAGGCCGAGATTTTCTCACGTTAGCAAATGCAAAAGTTGATTTCGCTGAGAAAATTGTTTTATTGATCCACAGTCAATGTGTTGTCAGAGTGCCTAAGAAAAAATAATATTGATAGAGTAGATTTCTGAAAGTGACAATCAGGAAGAAAACTTGTCAAGACAAAAATGAGAAAGTTAAAAATTTGCAATAGAATAAAATAGTTTGTGTTTCAGCGGGAAAGTGGGGACTTCTTTCACTGTAGCACTGTAGCAACAGTAATCGAGCTGACTTACGCTCTCCGAACAACTGGTAAACGAAGATTGGGTTAATCATAAGGCGTACCTTTAGTATAAAGTATGGAGTTTAGAGTCTATCGCTAATATAATTACACTATTGTATTTGTCCCTATTCTATCTACATGTGATTTTCTGATATGTATAAACTAATCTTTCAGACCCAAAATCCGTTAGGAAATAGGACTTACCAGCGGCTTCAGCACTCATGCCCTCATGAATTGGATGAATGCTGTATGAAAAGTTACCATACAATTTTCACCCACTTGACGTAGTCGGTGGGGTGCTGACTGCCACGGGTGCTGACTGCCACAGCCAATTATTGGTGCTGATTGCCACGACTGGCGCTAATTGCCAATATCAAGGTGCTGACTGCCACGATGGCGTGCTGACTGCCACGAGCCTGAGAGAAAGTTGCTAGGCGTAACATTACCGGACGCCAAGAAGCATAAAGAAACTAGATCCTTAGGATCGTGTTGTTCACACCAACACCTAACAAAGGTAAATAGGTCTCTGTATGTACACTCATGTCCAAAATTATTGTCACATGATTATAAATATGTTGTTTTAGTAATATAATTTGATAACGAATTGGCCCGGTATTTCTTATAATGTTAGTATGTGTATAATCGGCAAAGACAAGCATGTGGTAAATTTCATGTCAAAAGAGCAATAAATATGAACAATAAAACGAAAATAAAATTTTCTTGTCCATTTAGTTACATTTTATTTTACTCATTATGATTTTCGTATTTATAATTCTTTTCTTATGAAATTTATCACAAATATAAATTTCCTGATTATACACATAATGTATGTTTTAAAAGTACTCTGCAAAATTATCAAGTTATATTCTTACAAGAAGACAGTTATAGATATGCGACAATAATTTTGGACATGAGTGTACTTTCAGTTTTGTCAGGGAGCGGTGCGTATAAAATTGGTACGATTTATGTATTCTCACTTGAACTCCCTATGTCAGCATGAACTGTGTACAGTTGCGCAAATTGTTTCGAGCAGCTCTTGAAAGTTCCATCAAAAAAGCACTGCTGGCTGTACCTCACAAGGGAAGTTCAGGAGAAAGCACTCGCCTGCAGAGAAACTAAGCATGCCATTTGAAGTCCCAATTTATGCTGATTATAACAAGCTGATAAAATTCCTGTACGGTTGAGAACGGTTCGAGATATTCAACTTGGAAGTTTATATGAGAAAATGAGGATATACGCATTTATACGCGTAAAGTACAACATAATTAGTAACGAATATTGACATACGAATTGAAAGCTATCAGAAGTAACAGAAAAAAAAAGTGTTTCGCAATAACTAATGGGTTTGTTAGATACAATTAGTCATTACATTGTTCACAATAATCATAGGTTAGAGATGAAAATTGACCACTGTTGTTCTTCTGTTTTATGAATAAATGACGCAGGCAAAATACTCCCTTGCAACATGAACATTTTATATGTGCAATTGTGTTGCATCCATCAAGAGAACAGTTCGCAGAACTAAAGCAAAAAGCAAATTCGACAAGTGATTTAAAAGTTATAGGCCTATAATTTGTTCGTAACCTGCCTTGCAGAACGCAAACTGAAACAATCCTATGTATCCCGGTGATCGGAAGTGATTCGTATGGACACGAACTGTATTTGATTGTTTCGTTGGTACATTATAACGTCCAGATGAAGAAGATTCTTACTATGTATATACAAATCTCCTGCTATAATCTTTGATTGATCGGAATAAAACACATCAAATGGTTGCACAAATCGTGTGCAATTCTTTGGTATCTTCTCAACCATTAGGTTTTTGCCATCCGTCATGCAACCTGTAATGGACAATTTGTCTGTGAATGGACCCCAGTGATCAAGCAATAACAATTTCAAACCATCAGGCTTCGCCATGGGTGAGAATACTTCACGCATTGAAACGTGCATCCACTCATTTTCTCATATAAATTTCCAAGCTGAATATCTCGAACAGTTCTCAACGTACAGGAGTTTCATTACCTGTTGTAATCAGCATGAATTGGTCCTTCAAATGACATGCTTATTTCTCTGCAGGCGAGTGCTTCTCCCAAACTTCCCTTAGCTGGCTTCAGACCATCATATCCATTAAATAATACAATAAAACAATTAATATAAACAATGAAATGTGCAAATTGTACATATAACAGAAAAGACAATCCCTTTATAAACATCCAAGTGTATGTCGTTCCACTTAGTGAGCAACTTTGTAACTTATAGGATGCCACATAGATTTGCTGTGATGATTACTAAATTAATCCCTACTAAATTAATTAATAATCATAAATTCAGTATGAGGGATTAATTCTTCTCTTTCCAAATACAGTTTCTCCCAGGCTCGTGGCAGTCAGCACGCCGTCGTGGCAGTCAGCACCTTCATATTTGCAATCAGCGACAGTCGTGGCAGTCAGCACCAATAATTGGCTGTGGCAGTCAGCACCCGTGGCAGTCAGCACCTATCCACGTAGTCAACTCTACTCGATTTGTTAGTTCACTATATTTCTACTATATCTCTCTCTCTCTCTCTCTCTCTCCCTATCTCCACTGTTTTTTAACACTGTTTTCTTTCATTTCTTCATTCACACATCCTATCCTCTTTCAAGTTCGGTCACCTATGGACTCCATTTATTTTGATATATTGCATTCCACGGGATATAAATTCCTCAGTTTTTCATAATATGTCAAAATCATCCAGACAGCTCTCTTGCTACCTCTCCAGTAACAATGAGTAAGGTTTCGGGATAATTCATTTTAAATAAGCTTGCAACCAGTTTGTTAATTACTATGAGCAATGACATCTTTCTCATTAGTGTTTTCCGAAGAGGATGCGATATGTCAGTTGGAGATAGTGAGCTTTTACATCCTAATCATAGTAAATATTTGTCAAAATTAGATATAATTGCACCACAGAAATGTGAAGTGAGTAATAAAGCAGTTCAAGTTAAGCCCAAAATTAATCATATTCTCTTCTATATCCTACTCCCTTCATGGGGGCCAGGAACACTCTCCAAAACCGTTTCATAGAGCCACAAAATCATTTTAGGCCTCTCTAATATCATGACAGACCTCTTCAACTGACGTGAGATCACGTAACTCTGACATCACGTCCCATAACCCTCAAATAACTTCTCCAAACAGTTGGCACATAAAAAAAAAAAAGTAAAAGGGGATGATTACTAAAGATGCTAAATCAGCAAAATCCAAAGACCTCTTTCGGCTACCTAATGACAGTTTGACTATTTTCCAAGCTATAGTGGATTGTGCGTTATATTTTGAACGACCTTTATATTAATAATAATAATAATTTTCAATTCATTGTAAATGTTAGTAAAATTTTTCGCTGTTTAGTTGCCGTCAAAAGATGAATAAATTTGAAAATCATCTCTAGATCATATTTTTCAATATTTTCAAGTTTTTAGTACAACTCTGTAATTTAAAATCTTAAACCTATAAAAATAGTTTTTAAAATAGTTTTGCATAGCTAATGCGCAACTACTTTCTAGTTTTGATTATAAAGAAATACTAACAACGTAATTGAAATAAAAGAAAATAATTATTGTTTTCGTTAAGAGATTTACATAAACTTATAAAAAAATGTTACTGTGGGCAATATTTCGCGCCCTTCTTTATGCATTTTCCTTAGGGAATTCGTCTTAACTTGAAGCCTCTTACCGGCTTTAGGATTTTAATTTTGGGTAGGCCCGCTCCCTTTCTATGGATAAAAATACACATTTGATTGATTAATGAGAGTAGGAAATTACTTTTACAGTAGTGGTTCTTGTTATTTGTTAAATAATTATCCACCATTAATATAAAAAGTGGAAAATATTTTACTCTTTATTGTATCTTTTAGCGTTTATATGTTTTTCAAAATTTTTGGGTAGGAATTTGCCTACCCACTAAAGCCGCCATTGCGTCTCACGAAATTTAAGGCTTAATAGGCAGCTTGGTGAACCACCCACACTTCTCTTTCTTCCAATCCAAGTCAAACTCTAAAAAACATTGAAACACGGTTTTATTTTTAATGAAACGTTCAAATACCAAATTACATATATTTAACCTTAAGGGTATCCGAGATGTGCGCATCTTGTTATAATAATTGCAACTTTACACTTTTTTCTTATTGCGCGTACTTCTTTTCTTCCCTTCTAGGTAGAATATCAAAAAGGTTTGTTTTAAATATAAAAAAATTTCTAAATACCAAATTACATGTATTTGTGCTTAAGGGTTTCTGATATATAAATATCTTATTGTGATAACTACGATTTGCAATCTCTTTCCGTCTCTCATTTTTACAGGTAATATATATATAAAAAGGACTACACTGAATCACATTTAAAAGAAATGTGTAAATATTAAGTTTAATGTCTTCATATTTAAGGGTTTCCCAGACATTTACATATTATCATAATAGTTGGCTTCAAAATCTTTTTTTCTAGATCAAATATCAAAAAAACGCATAAACACGTGTTCAATGATTTTAATGAAAAGTCCACATACAAAACTGCATGACTGTAATGTTAAGAGATTACAAAATACAATATCTCATAATAATTACAGAAGTATTATTATAACCCGCCCTATCTCTTTTTCCACGTTGAATTTCCAAAAACTCTTTTCTTACTGACATCTTACATCATAAGTCCTATGTTCTGTCCAAATGTCAAGTTCCTAGTTTATAGAAATAATAAACTTTTCTATAAAACGTGCCCTGTATTCTGGAATGGGGATTTGCATCATTAACTTGTTGCAATGTCCGAAGTTATTTCATAGCACACTGTTTGAATTTCGTTGCTCAAGATCAATCTGAACAATTGTGTGAAAGTTTATTAAAATGGATTCAGTTGTTCCATATACAATCTCAAAACATCACCACATGGATGCAATCTGAACGGGCAACATCTTTTCATAAAATTAATTTAAAATAGGTTCATTTAAAATTCTTACAAATTTATGATTATTTTTCATTTAAAAGTAAAAATAAAATTTACCTCTTATGTCCTGCTATACGAATTTAGTCAGGTCTTACTTCAATAGTTTTACATGTCGAACTGGACATTCATCTACAATGTTAGAAGTATATTAAATGGATAAAACGACAAACACAATATACACGAAATGCCACTATTGATTTATAGATTAATATCGTGTTGCTTTCGTACTTCTCTAGAGCTAATAATTCTGTATTCCGTTTGTGTTTCACGTTCAAAATAGGTTCAATATATAATAAGCGGTATCCAAGATGGAATTATATTTATCGGATCATGACATGAAAAGTTTATACTAAACTTATATACATTGATCATTTAATTGGTTTTTTAATCAGAGACCTTATGTGTCATACTGAAGTTATAATTTTTTAAATAGTCGAGTAAAGTAAAATTTGTTTCAGTGACTGTAATTCAATTTAAACTTGTCCTTTATAAACTAGACTAAGAGCACGCAAAATGCCCTTGGTATAGTTCGCGGCATAGAAAATGTTACAAAAAGTATAGGTCCAAATTACTAAGAAACTCTTGCTCCGTGTGATTATGTATTCAGAAACATGCGTCTCCATCGACCAAATGTTATTGGTATTCAATCCAACTCCTTCTACTCGTCTCCTTTCTAAAGCAGTCTGTGTGACGTACGTAATATACTCTTTCTATTCAGACGGAAAATACAAGAACCATGTTTACAAGTTTTATGGCTTTAAAAACGTCTCTTTCATTTGTTTATTATGAAATACCTTTGTACAGCCTGAATAAAAAATGTCACATAATGTTCCCATAGCTTCATAACACATGTCACATAATGTTCATAAACGAGTATACTTGCATTCTTTCCCTTCTTCAAAGACTATATATAACATCAAGCTAGGAAGATACTCCTTGTAAAATCTATGGAAATTGTCAATGACGGCAGTAGGTTTTGTGCTTTCCAAACTCTGTAATGCGGCGGCAGAGCTCTAAAGCTACTGAAAAAAATGAGTGTTACTCAATGATTAATTACACTCAGTTTCCCAGTAATTGCAAATAAATGTTCCAGAGACGTCATTTGGGCAGGACAGGAGGGTTAATTCTCCCTCTCTTGAGTGTGATGAACATATTGTTTGATCAAATGTATAGCAAAATACTAATATAAAAAGTGAACTCTTATGTCGGCGAAGAGTCTGCCCTTGAACAAAATCTAAAATGACGTTGCTTTTAGCAACAAACCTATATAGTTATGATGGCACCTTGCTAGAGCTGTTACATTTGGTTTCAAGTGTCGAACGGTTGATCCCAAGCCATGTACTTTCATCTTGGACGACATTGAGAGAGAGAAATTCAAATATGGAGAGAGACGGGGGTGATTTACATATGCACGTTTAGAAGTGAATTAAAAATAATCGGACATCATCCACATTATAATAAAATTTGTGATTTTCTGTAACAGAAGAAGTAAAGTTTCCGAACTGTAAGGATCACATTAGGCAGCTGTCAAATTGAGGTGGAGAACACTCTTTAGACAATCAGATTGCGAAGGGACAGAAAGATGTTCAGATCTGAGGTCTTAAGAATTAAAAATAAAATCTTCAGCCTCCGAGACAGGTTACGAACCACAAACCTTGCAGCTATTGAACCATGATTCTGTCCATTCAGCGACGGGAACCCTACGCAGTATTCATATACTTTAGCTACATGAACTCGTTGTTCAGGAACACTTTTTTAAATGTTTGTAACTAGTGAGTTGATTGAGTTATATTTGATAGAACAACCTGATAAAGTAGTGCTATATACTCAGACATAAATCACCTTTTGCGAAAATGAAACAAATCGCTGTAAACAAGTTAGAGTTTTGAAAAGACAAAGTTAAAAAAAGGAATGGAAATGGGCATAAGAATCTCATTTTCAAGCAAAGATATAACTTTAAAAATAGTGCATTTACGTGATTATATGTTAGGTAAATGTTTAGTGTAAGGGACTTCTATGTGGATGGTCTTCTGTTCAAATCCCGACCGTTCTTCTTATTTTTCTTTCTTTTAGTTATGCTCATACTGTGCATTCCAGAAGTTCAATTTTGAATTAACTGTAGTCGCCGCTAGTTTAAGTCGAAATTATTTTCAAATATGAGATATGGTATTACATGCTTTTCTTTAACTTGTGATGTTTTAATTTTGATATAAAATCTTACAATCTTAGTTTAACTCATTTCCGTATGTCATATCATGATGAAGTTTTGCACAACGTTGACGGTCAGGCGGTAATTCAATATTCCATTGTCATTGTAATATATTTACGTATCTAGAAATTTTTGACTCAGAAAAGAACGTACAGTGGACCGTACGAAGCAACATGGGCTCCTGGATAAATTTCAAACGAATTTAGGATACGTGTAAACTACCATCTGAAAAATATACTGTGAGGGATAAGACACTGAAACCATTCTTAGGAGGAGAAGCGGTGACATGTAAAAGTAATATAATACGAAAGATATTAGTGTCGAATTCATGGTTTTCGGGGTCGCAAAGATGAATACTGACACTGCCGATGATGCTTAAGTCCAAGTTAAGCCTTGGTTGGAAAGGAGGTCAGAGTGGGAGGGTGACAGGCAAAACAAATCAAAAACATTCTATATTTGTGTCGAATTCATAGTTTTCGAGGTCACTGACATAAACAGTGATATTCCAAATGCGGTGTATAAGTCCACGGTTGGTCCCATTGGCATGGGGCTCAGAGGGGAGAACAGGCGAAGATTTAAGAACAAATTGCTTTGGGATGAGTTTCAATACACTGTGTGTGGATTTGTAGTAATGTACAAATGCTGGTATTGGGCGATTCTCAGCGTTACGCACGGGACATTTGTACACAAAAACTGCTTTTTTGAACAAAAAATATGTTTTCGAATAAAATAAAAAGTATGTCAAAATTAGGGGGAAAATTATTAGTGCATAGTTAGATAAAATGAAACACTCAAAACAATTGCAAATTCGAGTTATAAGCGTTACACACAGGACTCAGGAAAAATCTCATTTGACAACCTCTACTTCATTGGATATTATCTATGATTTATGGCAGCATCTTAACTTTTTATGCTATCATTTATGTACTACATTCATTCTCATTACTGTGCATTATGTTTTTAGATTGGAAAATAGAATTTGATTAACGTCACACTAAGTTTTCCTTTTTTGTCTCACCGTTACGCACGAGACAGAAAGGTAACCATGCACTTATTTGGTTGTTCTAAGATTGTTATTATGATAGTCTTACTAAAGAGATTGATATTTTAACATTAACATTTGGGCATTAACAATTATAAAATATTGCATCCATACTTTAATTTAAATAAATTAAATTATATTCCAAACTATCAAAATCGACTTGCTTTGCTAGGCAACTCTCTTAGTGTTATTACCATATCTTTGGGCTACTTTGTATTGCACTAGCTCTCACTAACGCCCTCCAAGCCCAGATATCATTAACTGTTTCAGTGCTATGTTGCTGTTGACGACTTTAAAGACGTTGTATCAGGATCTTTTACTGCTTCAGCAAGACCGACAACACAAAACAGCACCTAACTCGTAATGAATCAGGCGCTAGCATAAGAAAATATAGGCGCAGTATCCTTCACGAGAAAATGTTCCATTCTCACACTCGAAGATCTGAGTCTATGACAGTAACGGAGTCGCCGATGTTCCCCTTCTTTGTCCAAGGAAAATTATAGGTTCGTGGTAGAGATGGATATTACGTACCGGGAATGTAAAATTCACAACGTCTGGTAAATGTATTTAAATGTTCCAGAACGTAAATAAAACTGGTTTGTACCAAAATCCTACGTTATATAAATTTAGTTTCTAGCAGCTTTACATCTATGCTGTACACATTATATCATGTTGAAATGTATATTGTGGAAATGAAACAAAAATACAGTAATAATCACATTATGAATAATAATTCCACACCATTAAAATTTGTCAAGTAATTTTGTGGTTGTGAGTGTGCTTGCATGTACTAGGATTAGTATTTAGGTTAACTTTCTTTCGATTACATGTAGTTACATTTGTAGCTCGTTTTATGTTTATTTACAAAGTATATTAAGTTTGCTCTGGTTTCTTGCTTGTGTATAACTTGTAATAGTTCATTTAATTTTTAATTTCCATTTCAAACATTAATTGGTACTACCTGACGTTCCTACGTTCATGTACATCAAATATTCGAAGTTTAACATTTGTCATCTACAAATATATCTGTGCACTTATAAGCAACTTTCATAACAATTTAATTATCCATTTGTACACTTTCATTTATATACCTAGGTATATCCATTTATATCGTAATACCTCCATTTTTAATTTCTTTCTCTCATTCTTAACACAATTGTTGCATTTTTACTGAGTTTTTCAAGGATCGTCAACAGCCTGCAACCAACTCCAATATAACTTCCGATGAAACTCTCAGATCCAGATTCGTACCCATAATATGAATTTTAAACTCGGATTCTTAAAAGGAATTTAAATACTCTGCTTTAACTATGTAGCAGAAAACTTCTGACCTAGGGGATTTTCTAATCGAGTTTTTTTTAACTGTATTTCGTAAAAGTATGCATCCACAGAAAACTGAGTACGAGCCAAAAAAGACTTACAAAATATCTCTGTATTTAACTTCAGTTCATTCATTTTCTCGTCGTGCCATTCAAAGTCGAATCTAAAAATATCGCCGACGGATTAAAAAGATCAAAATAAGATGAAAATGCTTTATATTAGTGTAGGGGAAAGTTGTATAAAACGGGGACGGCGGTTCAAACGGGGACATGGTGTTTCTACATGATTGGCGTTGCTTACAGCGGCAAGGCTATGCATTATTGTTCAAGACAACGATTACACCATTTTGGACAGGAATAAAATCATCACTGTACATAGTGTGGATGTGTATTGCTTTGAAGTTTTTGGCGAAATATTTTTCGATGTGTCGCAGTTCTACTATTTGGCTTACTCCCTGATTACATGTAGTAATAAATTTGGTAAATACACTAATGTATTCATTAGATTTAAGCTAGTGTTTACACGTTTCACTTATTTGGTTATATAACCTATGAGCATAGAGAAGCCATGTTTTTCCATGTATGTCACATTCTGCCAAAACGGGGACATAGGATGTAGTACAAATTGGGGACGTCCCCATTTTAGACGGCATGTAACATCATTACAATTTACTTGTAGTTCGCGTATTACAGTCCGCTTGAGGCTGCGTATTATAGTCCAGCACATACTAACACTAGAAGAAAGACTTTTTGGCCTGACACTAACAGATTTACGTTCTCTTGCGTTCGAGTTAACTGAAGTGAACCGTATTTTCCACTCGTTTAACAGGGACAAGAAGATTGCTGGAAAACAGTGGCTTACGGTTTTCTCTGAGGCACCCTAACCTTTCTTCGCGTGAGACTGTCAAAGTTTTTGATCTATTGGAGTCTTTTTATGAACAATATCATTTCACTCCGAATGATATTTATAATGTTAACGAGACAGTCATCAGGATGGTACCCAATAAGTGCTTGCGCTCTTTGTGAAAAAAAAAAAAAAACAAGTAGGTGCTTTGACATCATCTGAAAAAGGGGTTTTAGTGACTACAAAAACATGTATAAACGCGACTGGTAATTTTGTGCCTGCCGTGTTTGTTTTCCCCAGGGAAAAGGAAAATGTTATGTTGATGGATGATGCACCTCTTGGTTTATTTGTTGTGTATCACGAGAGTGGCTGGATAAATAAGGAAAATTTTTGGTTTGGTTTAATAAATATTTAGAGTTCGCAAATCCTACTTCTGAGAAACCTGTGCTACTTCTATTAGTCGGTCACAATTAACATGTCAAGAGCTTATAACTGATCAAATCTAGCAAAGAAAAGGAATGTAATTTTGTTCTGCTTTCCACTACACATCCCATTGATTACAACCTCTGGATGTTAGTTTCATGGCACCTCTAAGTAACTACTATTCTGGAGAAGTAAGGAACTGGTTGATAAATCATCCTGGCCGGAAAGTAACCATTTATCAAACCGGGAAAACTCTTCAATGTAGCTTTTGTAAAGCAGCTTCAGTGCAAACGGCAGTAAATTGCTTTAAGAAAACTGGAATATACTCCTTAAACAGAGATGCATTTACTGATCACTTATTCACTCTGAGAAGACCGAAAGACCATGCGGATCGACAACTGCTGAGCTTTCTCAACTTTCTACCTCTGTGCCCATTTGTGTCCTGACACCAACTGCAGAACTATCTCAACACTCCACGTATGCGGCTGCCACTTCTCCGACATAAAAATGTTAAACCTTCTCAACCTTCAATATCTGGAATTAATTGGGATCCGGTGGAAAGTTTATCAAGTTTTCGCATTTCATCAAAATTGCTGATACTTTCACCTAAAGAGCTGAACAGAGTTAAGAAACAAAAATAATAAAAGAAGGGGTAAGACGGTAGTCCTCACCGTACAAAGTTGAATTAGAAGCAGAAGAAAAACGAAAGGAAGAAAATAAGAAAGATCTACAGAAAGTTTGCTAAATAAGGCTAATCCTAGGATCTAATAGTAAAGAACGAAAAGTGAACAAGCGTATTTGAATGAAAAGTGAGATCTTGTCTGATAAGGGTTATATTCTTAGAGGTCCGAAATCTAAGAAAAGTAAACTCAAGACGGAAGCAATACTATCTTCATCGTCGGAAGAGAAAGAGAATTCTGATGTGGTTTGTGTTTTTTCTAACGGACTCTATAGTCATTCAAGAGCAAAACAAGGATGGAATAGGTGTTCTGGCTGCAATGGGTGGGCACACGATGCCTGTTCTAACGTGGATGAAAAGGATGATATATCTGTTTGTGACTTTTGTAGCACGTAAAGTTTAAATTGTTGCTTACTAGACAAAAGTATTTTATTTCTAATTAGTGTTATTTAGTACGAAAATTCATTTTTATTTCTTTTTTTGATTAATTATAAACAAGATATTTGTAAACTAGATATTTGTATAAGATATAAACAAATTGTAAACAAGATGTAAAAAGTTTTAAGCAAGATATTTGTAAGTTTTGAAAGTATTTGGTAAGTTTTTAAAGGCAACCCCATTTTACCCGACTAACGAAATCGATCAACTATCGACCAAATATTTACCATTCGCCAAATACTCGAAAAGAAGTGGGAATACAATACCCCGGTACATCAACTATTTATTGATTTCAGAAAGGCTTACGACTCGGTTAGGAGAGAAACATTATACAACGTTCTTACAGAGCTTGGAATACCGAGAAAGCTAATTAGATTAATTAAGATATGTTTAAGTGAATCCCAAAGTAAAGTCCGGGTAGGAAAATTTTTGTCCACGAGCTTCCACGTCGAAAATGGCCTGAAACAAGGAGATGCGTTGTCGCCATTATTATTTAACTTTGTGCTGGAATACGCCATAAGGAAAATCAAAGATAGCAACCAGGGCCTAGAGTTGAACGGCATTCACCAGGTTATGGCATATGCTGATGATGTAAATTTAATAGGGGATGATAGGAGAACAGTAGAAATAAATGCAGAGATATTATTAAACGCTTGCAGGGACATGGGTTTAGAAGTAAATGCAGAGAAAACTAAATACATGGAAGTGCGTCGGGACCGTAATACGGCAAATTGTGGAGGCGTTAAAATATTAAATAATACTTTTGATAAAGTGGATACTTTCAAATATTTAGGATCAATATTAACAGACGAAAATCATATTCACGAAGAAATTAAATGTCGACTAAAAGCAGGGAATTCGTGTTACTATTCGGTTCAAAATCTCTTGTCGTCGCGAATTCTGTCGAGGAATTTGAAGCTTAAAATATATAAAACGATAATCATGCCTGTTGTTCTATATGGTTGCGAAACATGGTCGCTTACTCTGAGGGAAGAACATAGACTGAAAGTATTTGAGAACAGGATCCTGAGAAGAATATTCGGACCCAAGAGGAACGAGAATGGGGAATGGCGGAAGCTTCATAACGAGGAACTACATAGTTTATACGGTTTACCCAACATTGTTAGGGTCGTCAAGTCTAGGAGGCTTAGGTGGGCAGGTCATGTAGCTAGAATGGAAGAAAGTAGAAACGCTTTCAAAGTCTTGACTGGTAGACCCATAGGAAAACGACCATTAGGAAGACCTAGGCGCAGATGGGAGGATAATATTAAGATGGATCTCGCAGAGATAGGAATACAAAGTAGAAACTGGATCCAATTAGCTAAGGATAGAAGTCAGTGGAGAGCTTTTGTGAACGCGGCACTGAACCTCCGGGTTCCATAGGCCATAGAGTTAGTTAGTTAGTTAGTTTAGTAGTATAAAACGGGGACTTTCACCCTTTTTCAGTTTCCCTTATTTTTTGTTAAAATAAACATTCTTATGATACAAAAACGCCTGTTTCATGGTAGCCAACATTCCACTGAATGTTTTGATTTACATCTAGCAATTTTATCATCGATAGTTTTGGTTTTATGTACTAAAATATATAAGGGTCCCCATTTTGTACAACTTTCCCCTACTCTGTGGTGTCTCTTCCAGAGCTCGGGCCAACTGAAAACACAATACAGCAACCTCGTAGAAAACTGCTTTACGAATACATGAAGCAAATAACATGGATTCTCGACACATGGCAGATAAAGGCGTAGATGCGGAGTAAATTGAAATTGTACGAGTAATGTCGACTCATTCTCCAATTGAGAATTGCATGGTTAATAAAGAACGTTGAAGTAGACTATTAGCTAATTAAGATGACTGAGACACTCCCCAAATACATCCAAAATGGCTGCTTTACTATTACTCCAAAAAGAAGTATCTTTAACAATTTACGTATACGTATTTGTTTTCTTCTCTGTTTCCAAGCGATTGCTGTATTTAATTCTATTTATTTACGTAACTTGTACTGATACTAATAGATGGAGTTAGCATCAATCTGCTTTAACTGCCATTTGGGAAGACTCGATGTACTGTAATTATGTGATGGATTCGTAAATCAATGCTGGTCATTGGTATCAAAGTTTCGGTTGGCCGTAACGTCTCAACGAGGCACCAGAGATTAAAACATTACTTGATTGGATTGTATTAACTTTAGCGTCCCTTTCAGCAGCGAGATTATATGAGATGTAGACCTACAGCTTAACGTGGAATCCGAACCATATGAGGATACATTTCTAAAATGCATCCTTTGGTCTTAAAATGACATATAAAATGTAATGGATAAATAAACTTGATATAGAATCATCATTCGTCGCTTCAAAACAGTTAATTTTGTCAAAAAATTAAGTACTATGATAGAATGCTTAGTAATAATTTCCAGAACAGACTGGAAATGGTACACCGGAATTCTATTTTTTTTTTTTTTTTTTTTTAAATACTGTAAGATATAAAAATCTTTTCTTCACGTTTGGAAAGTACGCACAAAATATGAAGTTTGGTCTCAAACATTTTCCTCTTATACAGGTTGTTTCAAAATAATTTGCACAATTTCGGTTCACATTTTTTTTAATTAATTGAGCAAATTACTTAAAACTTTACATGTAAGTACTATAGCTGTTCACGTTTTACTGGTAAAAATTGTGATGTTTTATCTTACAAATGCTCAATGTAAACTCTTTTTGTTAGCCTGTATACATCAAATCTGTAATCCAATTCCTCCAAGATACGTTTCAGCATGTTTTTGTCACCAGTTTCCATTGCAGCAGTAAAGTGCTCTTGCAGATGACGGACATTTTCGGTAGAGGTGGTTTGTATATGATGTTTAAGGTGTATCCATAGTAAAAGATTGTAGGGGGTTAAGTCCAGTGAATGAACGTAAAATCTATTACCATTGTGAGCAGCTCGCTCAATACAACGGTGTGAGTCCTTCACTAAGGCGATTCCTAACAGTGCGATAAAAGTGGCAAGCATTCAGTTGATAGACAATATTTTGCACTGCCGAATTAAAGTTGTGTTATAAGTCACGAAGTAACCATGTGTAGAAATCTTTCTCCAGTCATAGTTTCTTTGGGAAAGAATTACAGATCGTACATTTTAGAAGATGAAATGGCGCAAAACGCATTTGTTTTTGGTAAATCACACAGAATTTCAACGATTTATTAGGCTTCTTACTCCCTCAGATACAAATATTTTGTTTGTTTACACTTTACGTCATATGGAACGCATCCTCATCATTGAAACTCAGTTTGTTCAAAAAATCAACGTCACTACACAACTCTTGGAATGACACAAAATTCACAGTGGGGCGTGCGATGGTTAAATGTTGTAACAACTGCACTCGATAGGGATACATCTATCAACACTTACGCACTACGCGCTACTACAGTTGTTGGAGACGTTCGAAGTTCTCGACTATCTTTCGCTATATACTTGTGAGAGGTGAGTTATAAACAAACTCGAATTCTCTCGACATCTGTCTCAGA
The DNA here is from genome assembly GCF_964235325.1 of Thermobia domestica. NCBI lineage: Eukaryota > Metazoa > Arthropoda > Insecta > Zygentoma > Lepismatidae > Thermobia > Thermobia domestica. Next base: position 152,502,251 of record NC_137458.1, on the reverse strand, counting down.
TATGGAAGACCTACGAGATTATTTTCTCTTACAAATGTATTCTATTGTCTTGAATTACTGATACCACGTTGGAGAATTGAGTTATTTGATGGTAGTTCTAAACGAACTTTTGTACGAAATTCACGTTGAACACTAGGGTTCGAATCAAGCTTTTTCGCATACTTATAACAGACCGACTAACGTCAAATTGTAGAACACCAAATGTCTTATCTGCATCACAGGCATCCTTTTGCAATTTGTCACTCTGCTACCTCGAACTACTTCGACCATGTCAAACATACTCGAAGATGTGGTTGAAAACACGAGTATTTTACTACAGTTTTAATTGTCGAAAGAATATCAACAATCATAGAAATATTTCTATTCTTTCAAATCATTTTGAGACACATATTACCCTTTCCTCCTAGAGCAACACGGAAATTGACTACTTCAATGTGTAAACTATTCTTCTCACACTTTTGAAATCATTTCAAGGAGAAAGAGTAAAAATTTAAGAAAAATGTTTCAAACAAATTCCTTGTCTCCTTGCGTACATTCCAGATGGGGAAAAGCAGTAACTTTTATTTCAAAAATTCGAATTCCAGGCTAAACGAACTACTTTCAATCAGTTTTGAAATTACAAAGTATTGCCAAGTTTTGAGATTACAAAGCATTGCCATTAAATTGACATGCAGTATTATATATTATGTTTTACTTTCATTTGTTTATGTGCAATGTGAGCAAAATTAGTCCTCAAAAGAACTAACGACTTATCACCAACAGAGCTCTTAGGACTACAAGGGAGTTAAAGTGCATGTTTGGGAAATGTTTATCAGGTAAAAAAAAGTGTATAATATATTTAAAATTCGGTATATTGTTCAGTGGATTTTTCGAAGAAATAAAAATAAAGAGGAGCTTAAGGCTCCGTCTACAATCCGATTTGGTATAGATAATGAAGGCAGATGTGTTAGACCCTGTTAAGTCCATTTTGACAAATTTTAAAGGAGAGCAAAAACAATCAAAATTCCTCAGGAACAAAATAATATTTTTAGACAACAATAATATGGATAAATATGTTATAAGTTCGTGTACTAAATGCCACTTTTACATCCCGTTTGAACTTTAATGGCATGAGAAAATTGATATATTGTGTTAGACTCAACGGGTTTTAGCATAACAGTAAAATAAAATGAGTTTAAATTTCCTTGAAAAATTTCTCCCATGTTGTTTCACTTTGTAACGTTTATAATAATAATAATAATAATAATAATAATAATAATAATAATAATAATAATAATAATAATAATAATAATAATAATAATAATAATAATAATTATTATTATTATTATTATTATTATTATTATTATTATTATTATTATTATTATTATTATTATTGAAATCATTAACGTAATACTTTAATTTTAAACATAGTGACTTTTATTAACTAAAAGGTACACACATTAATATTCATCTTTCTAACTTCATTCTATTTAGTGCATAATATGATATATATGCAACCGATTCCTCCGACTTTCGATGGATTCGTGACACTTTTTACGTCATTTCCAAACATGTTGCGTGAAAATTCACTGTGCGTGATTTAGAATATTTCAGTTTCAATATCCTAGGTACTATTACGTACACAAAAGAAACCAATCCATAGTTATTTCTTCCAGATACCGTTTTTTTAAATGATCATGAATGAAAAGAATAGTGCAAGTCCTCATTCCTGATATCATAATCAGTTTCCTCTGCGTTTGAAAGAAAGGAAATATACTGACATTTCAAAACTGGTAGCTCACTGAACTGCACTGTATTGAAGATAACATTTAACCTGGACTTCTAAACATTATATTCATTTAGGAGTTCTATATAACTTATGTTAATAGGAAATGGAAATAATGCTAGAACTCTGATTGGCTATAAAGCTTCTAAAGCGGAAGAAAACTATCAAGAGGAATTGCTATTAAGGAGTTAAATTTTTAATGTTGTCAATCTGTCCAAGATAAACTAAGCTTTTTGAAAGAAAATCAACTTGCAACTAATAAGAAGGGTAGCATAACCATTATCATATTGATTGACATATTCACAGCTAGGAACTATTAGGCGAAAATGAAGCCCCGGGCAAAAATTTAATTTAATAGTGATAGCAGATATATACTTTTACAAAAAATAAGCTTATGCAATAATAAATGTGTAGTAAAGAAAGATTTAAAATTAGAGACAAAGTATAACAGATGATGGATTATTACAATTTAGTAGTCTTATCGTACTCTAATGTGATTCCACCACGGTTTTAGACATATATCGATATTAAAAGAATTGTTTTGATAGATGCCTCTATGTTTCCGTCAATGAATACTGAAACTGTTATGAATAAATGCCCCTCATATATAGAATTCTAAAGATAGTACTTGTGTTTTACAATTGGAAATGGCCTCTCACGTATGTATGTGATGGACATTGCTAATGTGATCATTATTGTGAGAAGTATGTAAATTGAAAGAAACACATTCTACCCTTGTAAGGTTTGTAATGCTTGCACGGTACATACCATGAGAAGAAGACTATAAATTCTGTCTCTCGTGTATTCTTGATTGAGTAGTGTGGTCATAGCAACTTCTAGGTTCACTACTTCCATACTAGCGTTATTATAGAAATCTACATTCAGAATTTCAATATTGGATTCCCACACAGTAAAACAATAAGACATAGCGGGGAAATGATTTTTACTCTGTCAGGATCTGATGTCAAAAGAGACTGAAGTAGGTACAGCGGTATTGTTCAGAAGAAGATGGAAATCGATATCCTGCAGTCGTCTCTAAAGTTTCAAACAGTATGTTTAAACTGTAGGTTTTGATGATGTTCCTGAACTTTATACAGAAAGATCCCTTCAAAATAAGGTAGATAACTTGCAGAATTTCGTCATCCGCTGAAATGTGAATAAATTCATGACAGTGAGGATGTTTGCTAACTGAATAAACCAATAAGGGAGAGGAACAGGCCTCCAGAGTTATGGTTCAGAAATTTATCATCATACTAAAAGGAAGGAGAAAAAAAGTTTAATTACTCCTATGGTTCTCACTTTTACCCCAAATAGAAAGTCTAGATATCATTACTGATTAATATAAGGGAAAAAAAACACAATAGAATACTTATTTACATAGTTATATGGATCGTTCAATTTGCATATTTCAATCTGTATTTCAGGTTATTTCATGTCTCGTAACTTCCTCCAGAGAGTATCTTTAATGAATTGCAAAAGTAAACAAATAATGGAATGTGAATTTTTTATGATAAATAAATATAGAGGGAAAATATTTTTTGCAATTAATATGTTGACTGTTCGAAATTTTGCTGTTTTGAAAAAAAAAAACATTAAAATTTCAGTCCTCTCCATTGGTTACGGCAGGTGAGGTGCAGTCGAGGGATCGTGAGGCGAGATCCATACGAAGTTCGAGTCCCTTTAAAAAGCATCAGCATTTTCTCTAACTGTTCTTAATGTTTCTAATTTGAGTCTCTGTGTTATTAGATTAAATAAAAAATATTTAAAATTAAGTGTAGGTCCATGCAGACAAAATGTCCCATTTGTGACGAATCAATAAAAGGTAACTAGTATGCGCTTCTTTATTGCAAGATGTCCCGAGTCTGATTTCCAGTGGAAGAGCATTAAAATTTCTGATGTGATCGCATTATGGTTGTTTGAATTAGTGCTGTTGAAATTCGAATATTCGAACAAATAATTGTTCGAATATCGAAAAGAAATATTGAGATACTCGAAGAACAAAAGGAACCCGAATAACGAATATTCAAATAATTTTAACAGCACTAGTTCGAACTCTTCCTTAAGTTGTAGGACCATGTCTCATAGCTCAAGTATTGAAAGGACGCTACACTCTCATAATAAACAATATTCTATTATAATCTATTTTCCTCTACATAAAATTTCCGCCTCACGAGTGAAATCCCAAATATTTTCTGAAAACATATTTCTAAATTTGATTAAGTGTATATCATTCTTTTATTAGCTTATATTTTCAATCCATCCTGATATTTAACAAAATAAAAAAATGTATAGATCTTCCTCGCAATAAAACAACATGAAAAATATAAATATAACAATTAAATATTGTATTAGCTGTGATGAATGCAGAGCCAGTACAAAGAACAATATAGTGCGTGGAACAACACAGCAAACGCGTGTATAGCACGGCCACTCCTTTTATTTTTCATCCGCAAGGAACATTTATTTCTGATATAAACAAATTTATTTCTGGCGAAAATAATAAAATAATCTTACTTACTTTCAAAATTTTATATAAACATCAATGTTGAAGATTCAAACCCTTGTCGCTCTCTCTCTCTCTTTTTTTCCCACTTTCTGCACTGTTGGTGTCAATACATGCATCTGGATTCTGAAGTTTGTTTGTTGAAGTCCAGCGTCTGTTTCAAGCACCGAGGGTCTTATAGCAGACGCGAGGGCTCTCGACGCCGAAATTAAATTGCCCGCAAATTTTAAACTTTTTCGTAAATATCTCAGAAACGTATTAAGCAGAGAAAAATTGCAAGTAGTTGTTCTTTTAACAATATGATTTTACAAATGATAGCGTAGTTACAACTTCTCTGAATGTTTCCGTTGTTTGAAAGTTAGGAAATTAACTTTTTAGCGCGAAAAAACAATTCGTTCCTAGCTTTTTACATAACCAAAACATTCAGAGGAGTTTTAACTACGCTATCATTTTGAAAATCGCATTGTTAAATGAACAACAACTTGCAATTTTTCTCCTCTTTATAAGTTTATAAAATATTTAGGGAAATATTTAAAATTTGCGGCAATTTAATTTCGGCGTCAAGAACCCTCTTAAGGTTGCGTTCGATCAGCATGTGCTTCCGAACTATATGAGTTTCTACCAAGAATTGAACCCGGGTCTTCCATGCCAAAGGCGAGTCCACTAACGATATAGCCACATGGAAACTCTAATATAAGCTTTACCAGAAAGTTCTCTTCGTTCTATCACTCCTACGAAAGCACCGTTGTTTTCAAGTTGTCAATTATTTTATTGCTTCAAATTATTTCCTTCTTCATTCAGAATCTCTTTCCACCTGGATGGCAGATTTTTAATCTCTCTCCTGTAGAATATCTCATCTTTACAGCCCAAAAACTGTATCACAACTTTGTTCACATCATTTCATTCCTGAATTTCTTTCTATCGAAGAAATATTGAAAATACAAAAAGAAGGGTAGTCTGTGGAAGCAATATCAAGTGAATAAAATAGGTGACTTAAAACTTTCTAATTTACCTCCACTATTTTCTTCTGGGTTACTAAAGAGGTATAAGGTCTTGTATTTTCTTGGAACAGAATAACACATTTTCTGTTCGATATAGCCTATCGTTTTTGTTTAATATTTTATGGAATTCATCCAACTGAAGGCAGTATTTATCAGTAGCGGGTCGTAGTCTGTACAAACGAACTTCTTTCTGTATTAAATGAACAATAGTAAGCAAAAACCTACCTTGCTTCTCGGAAGGAAGTGTTAGTTGAATATAACGTTTGACAAATTAGAAATAAACAACGAAAAAAGTAAATAATAATTAATTTTTCAATGTTAGCTAAAACAGACGAAATTTATTATACAAATATATAAATTCAGATGAAAATTTAAAACTTAACTTAAAATTATGGAAATACAACTAGTTATCTCCTGGCGACTAACTAACCAGGCACATTGCTTGAACCCAAGGTCCTTTGTATGTAGCCTACAATAATCTCAACCAGCAAGCTATGGGAAAACAATACAGGGGAAACTTTCAACAATTCTCATGCCAAATTCCAAATCAAACTCAGAAATACACGCCGCAAATATCAAATTACTCCCCCAACCCATGCAAGCTAAATGCAAACGACCGACAGGCAAGAAGAAGACAACTCACAGTAAGAAGCGTATTGCACGTCTGTGAAGTTGTCCCGCCCACCTAACGAATTTTTCTTTTTCTTATCTACATCGTTAGTTTACGTTAGTTTTGCTAAAATTATCGTTAGTTTTGCAAAAATAACGATTTTACTTGAGAAATAAATGGGCAGGCCAACTTCACGGTTCCCCACCCACAAACGAATTTCAAAAGTTTTTCATATCACATCGTTAGTTTATCGTTAGTTTACGTTAGTTTTGCTAAAACTATCGTTAGTTTCGCAAAAATAACGATTTTATTCGAGAAATAAAGTTTGCCGCCAACTGTGAATTAGCCCGCCCATATTGAATTCTCATAAAATTCCAACTCATATCGTTAGTTTATCGTTAGTTTACGTTAGTTTTGCTAAAACTATCGTTAGTTTCGCAAAAATAACGATTTTATTCAAGAAATAAAGTTTCCCGCCAACTGCGAATTAGCCCGCCCATATTGAATTCTCATAAAATTCCAACTCACATCGTTAGTTTACGTCAGTTTTACTAAAACTATCGTTAGTTTCGCAAAAATAACGATTTTATTCGAGAAATAAAGTTTGCCGCCAACTGTGAATTAGCCCGCCCATATTGAATTCTCATAAAATTCCAACTCATATCGTTAGTTTATCGTTAGTTTACGTTAGTTTTGCTAAAACTATCGTTAGTTTCGCAAAAATAACGATTTTATTCAAGAAATAAAGTTTCCCGCCAACTGCGAATTAGCCCGCCCATATTGAATTCTCATAAAATTCCAACTCACATCGTTAGTTTATCGTTAGTTTACGTCAGTTTTACTAAAACTATCGTTAGTTTCGCAAAAATAACGATTTTATTCGAGAAATAAATGGGCAGGCTAACTTCACGGTTCCCCACCCACAAACAAATTTCAAAAGTTTTTTATATCACATCGTTAGTTTATCGTTAGTTTACGTTAGTTTTGCTAAAAGTATCGTTAGTTTCACAAAAATAACGATTTTATTCGAGAAATAAAGTTTCCCGCCAACTGTGAATTTGCCCGCCCATATTGAATTCTCATAAAATTCCAACTCATATCCCTCATGTGGTTCGGATTCCACGTTAATCAGTAGGTCCACGTCTCATATAGCCTCGCTGCTAAACGGGACGTTAAACTCAGAATCCACTCCAACTCATATCGTTAGTTTATCGTTAGTTTACGTTAGTTTTGCTAAAAGTATCGTTAGTTTCGCAAAAATAACGATTTTATTCAAGAAATAAAGTTTCCCGCCAACTGTGAATTAGCCCGGCCATATTGAATTCTCATAAAATTCCAACTCACATCGTTAGTTTATCGTTAGTTTACGTTAGTTTTACTAAAACTATCGTTAGTTTCGCAAAAATAACAATTTTATTCGAGAAATAAATGGGCAGGCTAACTTCACGGTTCCCCACCCACAAACGAATTTCAAAAGTTTTTCATATCACATCGTTTGTTTATCGTTAGTTTACGTTAGTTTTGCTAAAAGTATCGTTAGTTTCGCAAAAATAATGATTTTATTCGAGAAATAAAGTTTCCCGCCAACTGTGAATTAGCCAATCCATATTGAATTCCCTTAAACTTCCTACTCATATCGTTAGTTTAGATTAGTTTTGCTAAAATTAACGTTTGTTTCGGAAAAATAACGATTTTATTCGACAAATAAAAATTCCCGCCAAATGTAAACCCTAACAGCACATTTACATAACAGCCATACGTAAGAAGTATCTAAGGCACATACTGGACACATTATCATGTACTGTATCTGAGGGAACATGATAGGCGTATGCCTGCTATGTAATTGTGTTTACATTTGGCGGGATCTTTTATTTCTTGAATAAAATCGTTATTTTTGCAAAACAAACGTTAATTTTAGCAAAACTAACGTAAACTAACGATATGAGTTGGAAGTTTATGAGAATTCAATATGAGCGGGCTAATTCACAGTTGCCGTGAAACTTTATTTCTCGAATGAAATCGTTATTTCTGCGAAACTAGCGACAGTTTTAGCAAAACTAACGTAAACTAACGATAAACTAACGATATGGGTTGGAATTTTATGTGAATTCAATATGGGCGGGCTAATTCACAGTTGGCGGGAAACTTTGTTTCTCGAATAAAATCGTTATTTTTGCGAAACTAACGATAGTTTTAGTAAAAGTAACGTAAACTAACGATAAACTAACGATATGAGTTGGAATTTTATGAGAATTCAATATGGGCGTTCTAATTCACAGTTGGCGGGAATCTTTATTTCTCGAATAAAATCGTTATTTTTGCGAAACTAACGATAGTTTTAGCAAAACTAACGTAAACTAACGATAAATTACGATGTGATGTGAGAAACTTTCGAAATTCGTTTGTGGGCGGGGAACCGTGAAGTTCGCCTGCCCATTTATTTCTCGAATAAAATCGATATTTTTGCAAAACTAACGATAGTTTTAGTAAAACTAACGTAAACTAACGATGTGAGTTGGAATTTTATGAGAATTCAATATGAGCGGGCTAATTCGCAGTTGGCGGGAAACTTTATTTCTTGAATAAAATCGTTATTTTTGCGAAACTAACGATAGTTTTAACAAAAGTAACATAAACTAACGATATGAGTTGGAATTTTATGAGAATTCAATATGGGCGGGCTAATTCACAGTTGGCGGCAAAGTTTGTTTCTCGAATAAAATCGTTATTTTTGCGAAACTAACGATAGTTTTAGCAAAACTAACGTAAACTAACGATAAACTAACGATGTGATATGAAAAACTTTTGAAATTCGTTTGTGGGCGGGGAACCGTGAAGTTGGCCTGCCCATTTATTTCTCGAATAAAATCGTTATTTTTGCAAAACTAACGATAATTTTGGCAAAACTAACGTAAACTAATGATAAACTAACGATGTAGATAAGAAAAAGAAAAATTCATTAGGTGGGCGGGACAACTTCACAGACGTGCGTATTGCAATAACTGTAGGCACACAACACAAAAATAGCAAATTCACACAATGCAAAAAGAAATACGACTGTTTTTACAACTATTAGTTCTCACAAGAAAAAACTTCTTAAATCTACACAGTAAAAAATGGTTGTGTTAATTCAACTCAAATTTAACACAGGGCAGTGGTTCCAGCGTGACTACCACTATGCGGTGTTAATTCAACAAACCCCGCGAAGTTGGCGATTAACACAGGGGGTGTGTTACATTTTTAACATACAACCGGTGTTAAATTCAGATCTGTGTTAGTATTTTCGGTGTTGATTCGACACATGCCAGGGTCGGTAGTGTGGGGGAAAAGTGTTGAGCGTTAATTGTGGCGGTGTTGCACCAACACGAAGACAGTAACACAATGTGTAGTGTGTTAATTATTTTGTGTTAATATTACACCATGTCAAGTATCAATATAACAGTCCCTGTGTTATTTCAACATCATTTTCGTATTATTTCAACACACAATCTGTGTCATAATTCAACGTTAAAGCAGTATAAGTAACACCATTTTGGTATTAATTCAACACTCCCTGTGTTAAACTTCAAGGTCAGACCACCAGATTAACACCGTTTTGGTGTTAGTTCGACTTCACTTCTGTGTTACTATGACACATATTTCGGTGTTAAAATAACTCCGTGTGCGGTGTTGATGTAACCATTTTTCTTTATTGGAAAGCTTGTGGTGTGCATGCTTATGATTAGTGAAGATTCTAATTTTAAAATAAGAATAGTAAACTACAGAACACTTCATTTAGAAAACCTTCATAAACTTTTTTGTTGTCCTCCCCAACGTTTATTGTGAAGTATTTCTTAATGGTGCGAAACTCAACCTTCACCAATATCTTGTTCAAGAATTATAGAAACTCTTACCTATATAATTATATGTTAGCCTCTCAATCGTGTTTCTACTTATTTTCCGCCATTTTTGAAATACAGTCCCCGCTGTTGACTAGTGAGCTCTAGTGCAGTGTACAAGTGACACAGTAATACGGCGTTGTTTCTCGCTGTTAACATATTTCTTCAGAAACATTGTGTAGAACAATTGAAAACACATCGCGCGCTTTGCACGTTGAAATTTTGCGAATACCTGGATTTGTTTAAGTATTTCTTTCTACTGTGCTTGTCTGTAGCTTCAGATTAATACATAGGGATTTATAATTAGATGTGCAATATATTTGGCAATCACACAGAAAACAACACCGAAAATTCTACACTTGCGTTAATTTAACACACAGGGTATGTACCGGCATTTGACACACAACTCCAAATGGAGAGTCAATTGTTCTAACCACCTGTTTGTGTTATATTTTAACACAATCGTGTTAACACATATTTATGTCGTTGAAGTAACACAACGTTTTTTTTACAGTGTACTGAACCTGTCTTCCAAAACAAATGTTAGGCATTGAATAAAATGGCATATAGCGCCAAATACCTGTCCACTCTATTCTAGGATGGATAACTATGGTTCCGACTAAGAATAGGATGTTCGCCCATAAGCCATAAATATAGGTACACTCAATAAACATGTAGAAGCCTTAGAAAATAAGATAACTTACATTGTGAAGTGAAATGGTGGAAAAACTTATAAATGTGGGAGTTTTGTAACAAATCTTAAAGATGCAGTTGAATCCAGTCTTATTGTGTGTGAAACCGCTGCTAGGTCACAAAAATATGTCTAAGAAACAAAAGCGAGTCTTAATAGTGAAGTTTCAGCTGTTGCTCACGGCGATGTAGGATAGTTAAAACAAATTATTGTAGATAATGAGGCAAGGAACTTAGAATACAGTAAAAGCTCCTTATTCGCGCTTCCTTCATTCACGTTTTCACTATTCGCGGATTAAAAAAATGCGACCAAATTTCTTCGAACAAAATGGAAATGTCTTCGTCTGAAAACAAGCTTATTTATTTTGTAAATATTATTTGTTTAGCTTACACTTTGCGAAATATATTTTCTTCTTCAATTGTTAACGTCTCTCGACTTCAATCCATTGTTTCAGAAGATTACTTCTAGAACATTCTTTTTTTGGTATTCTTATACTGCCACAGGACAACACAATTTCAAATCCACACACACACACACACACACACACACAGCAGTACTGCCCTCCTAAGCGAAAAGGCCTTATCTCCATTTCACAGACTTTTGAGAAAATAAGCAAAACGTGTTTTGGCTTAGGCTGTACGTTCAAATTTGTTGTATTTCAGTAAAACTTTATTAAATATATTTTCACGATCTAAAATTTGTGTGGTAATACAGTTAAATATTTTTACTTATGAATTGCCGCTTAAGGTCTTTTTGCTTACTTACAGTTACAGTTTTGAACATAAGGTAAACACTCATGACGTCATTACCCCCTACCTATTGGACACACCACGTCCATTTCACTTTAGATAGATGCAGACTCGTACTACGAACATTCTCATACCAATATCTCGATTTTCGAAAAATGTGGAGTTAAGGTCTTTTCGCTTAGGACGGCAGAGTTCCAACTTTAACTTTCGAGATGGATGACGTGGAAATTTTGTTGTAGGTGACTTGACATCGTTATTTGTGCCTTCTTCCAAACAATGACAGTCACGCATCACTGCCGGGAGGATGAATCAATCACCCCTTTCTTATTCTCCTTTCACAAGACTTTGGAATATACTCTAAACCGACAACAATGAAACATTTGAAGGTCTTGAGTCTAGTATTTATATTCCATTTATGGGGAAAGTTGTTGGACGTTAAAAACTATTAATTTGGTTGTTCCTTTAAATATGCATTTATATGCAGTAACGACATAAACATACACTAACCTCCGAAATATGCAAATATATGCACTATAAAATTTTGCTATTTTATCGCAAAACAGCCGAAACGAATTTATGTTTAAAGAGCATATCAATATCACATCAGGAAAAAAAATTGCAAATATGCTAAAATCATATCCAGTTATAAGTTAGCAACTTGGTAAACGTATATAAAGAAAACACTTAACACCAAATACCTGATCGCTTCACATTGTAGTTTATTTCTATCTTTTGTTAGTCATTTGCTTACGTATAAAATGTTAGTATCTATGATTATTAGGGCTGTGCCATATGTATAGTGACTAACTTTATGAGAGATTTACATGCATTTCTAATAAAGCACAAAATTTCCTCTCTCTTTGTAAATTTCGCTGCGCGTTTGTCACGTTTACGATAAAGAAAGTTAGAATTTAGCATGAAAGTATCAGATTTCTGTTTGTTTTTTTAATTATAACTTGCTTATCTTTTTTTTTAAATATCTTTTTAAAAATGTTTTTATTTCCTGCACGTTTCCAAGAAGACATGACATTTCCTTTCACATAAAAGTTATTTCTGTTTATGTAATTTCTAAAAACATGCGACCTAAATTTTGGACACGAGTGTACAATGTTTGTTTTCCTTTAATCTTATTCGATGAACATTTTGAGGTTCCTTATTGTTGTCCTAAAAATCGCAAAGTACTACTCACCATGCCTATTACATAAAATCGAAAGTTTATAATTTCAATAGATAAAGAAATACGTATGTGAAAGGATCTAAATTGATGAAAGTTCAAAAGTAAATATGCATCTTCAATACAAATCCTAACGATTAAAATGGCATTAGTGTTTAATCTGATGACCAGTGAAACTGAAAGTTCTTTAAAACATTTTATTTGACCGTTACTAATAAAATGCAGTTAATAGAACACATCGTCGTAGATATTCTCCCATTATTGATAAGGCATTTGCCGGAAACTGAGATGCGTTTATGCACCACTGTCTTCACTTAACCTCTTAGTTATGACATAAGAGTTTTTATATCGTCCATCAACTGGAACCACTTCTCTCCCTCTTTTTCCTTCTACCGCAACTTTCAGCGTGTCCTTCATAATGCAGTTCCTTCTTAACCAATGTTTAAACCATTCCCCTTATTCTTTTTCATTAGGGCATACATCTAGAATTCTCTTTTTCTTCCTTGCTATTTTTAATACTTCCTCATTCGTTTTCTTTTCGATCCATTTATTTCTCTTCATTCTTATTCTCATCCACATTTCGAAAGCTTCCAGTCTTTTATTATCATTCTTACGTAATGTCAATATTGCTGTCTCGAATAGTATATTTCACACGAAATATTTTATGAGTTTCACTTAATTCTTTATTCAAGGTCCCACAAAATAGACTTGTGGCATTCCTATCCTCGCTTTCGTTTGCAAAATGAAAAGAATTATTACAGCGGACGAACAGAAAGAAGAAAACTTGGCAGAACTTTATTAAAGTGATAATATAGTTTATCCCGTCTAATTTGATAATTTACTCTTAAAGTATGGATATCACAATAAACAACCTAATAATAAAATTACACTAATTCAATGATTTTTAGTCATTAAGACAAATATCTTATTATTTTTAGTACCGTCAGGATTATATTTACTGTACATTTACAACTAAGCTAACATATGTCCAGTACATACTATTGCATTATCAATGTAACAAAATTTTCTTCATTTTCTTTCATTGCTTACGCCCATGAGCCCTACCAGAACGTCTGTTGTTAGCCAAAGGCAACGTAAATTGTCTCCCTGTACAACTGGTAGTGGTAGTTTCTGACGAAGACAATGACAACGAAGTTTATGTTGTGAACTACCAGGAACCTCTCTCTCATCTACTATGGCGTTAAGAAGGGTCGCTACTCTCACAACAAACTCATGGGTTATTCCTTTGACAGGAAGATCAGTCGATATGTAATCAACGTCTCCTTTAAGGACTTCTATTTACCATCGAAGAGAGGGCACTGATGTGAACAAAACTCCACAACGAGATAAAGAGATAGTGGAAGATAATGAGAGATAAATCTATGGAAAGATAAAAGTTGCAGTAGTCCACTATCAGAATTCAATACAAGCAATCAGACTATGAGCGCATTATGTTTTATAGCATAGAAACAATGAAATAAAGATTTAAACATGTTTTATTGATTACTCGCTCATAATCCGTTACCCGAATTGATTTTCTTTTCGTCTAAATATATCCTGAAATTCGATCACATTCATATCATGAATTCTACATTTAAATAAAGGAACTCAAAATTCCTCAAGACATCTAAAGAAACAACAAACATCCAAACTTGTGCAGTAGACTTATAATACAGATCTTTTGGAGGCGAGATATTGTGGTAAGAAACAGCTTATAATTAAGAAGATTGAATTTTCATGACGGTCTATTCTTCTGCCTGATGTTATTATATGAAAACTTCTCATACAGTTCAATTAGCTTCCCTCGCAAATAGCAGTCCTATGCTTATAAATACTGTGAATATCACCAACTTTCAACTGATTTAGAGTACATTCGCGTTCCGGAGATAAACTTCCTGTGATGTCTCGTGGGATAACTGTTCGCTAGTTCACAATCATTAGAAATTACAATTTTAACGCTCACTTAGTTACTAGTTTCAATATTCTAGGGTCATTTTAGCTTTTGTTTGGGGGGCGGTCTCAAGTTTTTTTAAATCAATATACTAGTACATAACTGATTAAAAAATTACTCAAATTCAGAGGTCTCTCTTTCCATATGACGTCCCTGATTCTAAATAAAACAAAGGATAAAATCAATGAAAATATCAAGATACTATATACTCATATAAGATTAAGAGTGCTCATTTATAACAAATAAGTCCTTTTATATACATATGAGATCCATTCTCTTGTTGTTCTGGGCAGCAAACTTTTCTAAGAAATCTTTCGGTTGAAATCCAGTGCAATCTTCACCAATCGTTATCTCTTATTGATGGAATAGTCAATGCACTGAGATGACCTGGAGATTTTGTGCTTCTTTTAAATGTTTGAACATCTTTACAGAAAAATAAAACGCAGCGCAAAATTTGATGTAAAAAGACAGAGAATATTACTGTTCTCCTACAATCTTATTATGGCTTCAAATAGAAATGTAATAACTGCAATCAGACTGTGATAAAATATTTGTCACGTGCAAAAGATTCAATGCTAGCCAAATTGAACGTTTTGTTGATTGATTTCTTAGAGTACTCATGTTTTTTTTTTTTTTTTTTTTAATGTTATTTCTCAAGTACAATGTCTGTGACAACTGTCCTGATCCGCTGTACTAGTAAATTCCTCTTCAAATACCAGGTAATGAAAGCAAAACAATGACATTTCAATTACATAATCTGTTAGCCATTTATTGTTTTTGTATGTGCACAATTATACTTAATAGTAATATGGAATTCCAGACATTGAACCAGAATTTGAAGTAGGTAGTTATTTAATTACATACATAAATTCTGTACAAAAGAATACTTTCTTCAGCCGTCTGGTCTTTCTTCAGCCGTTCTGGTCTGGATAGTTTTTCTTTTTTTCTTTCTTTCTTTTTTCCCGGGAAGTTTATTATATAGTGCTTTTCAGACAAGACTGAAAGTGAACAACGTAACTATACTAACTTTGTACTAGGGATGGTATCGAGACGAGACGAGACGAAACTTTATACATTCTCGGTTGATAAATAGCGGTCTCGGTCTCGTCTCAGAAATCGCTCTATTTTTGCTCTACTATGTTAAATAAAAGTTAAAACATGATACAGTCTTTTTTCTCATATCAAAACAAGTGGTCGTAAAAGGGTATGAGTGAATGAGTAATACGGGTAGATATCGTAATATGTACTATGTTATTTAGGGAATGGAAAATAGGTTATAGTCTTTTATAACGGTTGAAAAGTGATCGTAAAAGTTACAAAAACGCCGTCCCCAATGTCGTAGTCTTTTATGTTAAACAAGGGTTGCAAAAATATGTTCGTGGTCTGCTGCTGCTGTGTTCAATGTTCGTGTGTAATCGGAACCGGAACTGGAACTGTAACTGTTTGCGCACGCGCAATAGTTCAAAGAAGTCCACCAAGTGCCACAATTCTATTGGTGCTAATATGTATAAAGCAAACAAAAAGATACGCTTGATAAACATTCAAGTAAATCAAGGCATAAGAGCCATTCTTGTGAAAATTCACATGTCTTTAAGTTAAAATTAGTTTTCTTGAGAAGTTAATAAATTTGACTTATTTATCGCTAACTAACTTATTTTATGGTCTCTAGAACCCAAAAGTTCAATTCTACACTCACAAAAGCTTTCCATAAATTATGTTTTTTTCCAACTGGATCCGGTTTCTACTTTATATTCGTATTTCTGCGAGATCCATCTTAATACTTATTTTCCTCCCATTTGTGTCTATTTTTTTTATTGGGTCTCCAGTTATTATTTCGAAAGTGTTCCTATTTTCTTCAATTCTGGTTACATGATCTGCTCACATGAGGCTCTTAGACTCAATGACCCTAACAATGTTAGGTAAACGGTATAAATTATGCAGTTTCTCGCTATGAAATTTACGCAATTTCCTATTTCCGTCCTTGCTGGATCCGAATGCTCGCTTCAGAATTCTACTTCCAAATACTTTCAGTCTCCGTTCTTCAATCAAAGTATGAGACTACGTTTCACAACCATACAGCACAACAGACATTGTTATCATTTTACCTTTAAATTGTTACTTACTTTAAATCTTCACTCCATACAGAACTTTGGATGATTAATGGAAAAATGAACGACCATTTAGATTCATGATTTCCCATAGATGTGGAATGTTTTCTACAAATTCCATCATGACAAGAAAAGGTATTTACTTGAACAATATTTACTCTATCGAAGAGAAACTGTTTCCACTGCATCGCATCTCCCTTTTTTTTATAATAATAATAATTTTCACGATTTTCCAAGAGTATTTATGAACTACCAGGACCACGAAAGACCATGTAAATAAGAGAAATATACAACTTCTGAAGTTTGTGAGATCTTTATCATTTATTATAATCTTAATAAAAATACATATTTCATACAAATGAGTTTTATATATGAATAGTTGATACAATAAAAAGTGAAATATACTAAATTTGTAGATACAGTAATACTCATAATCGTATTCTAAATATAGACAGTCAAAAATTAAAAATAAAAACTTATGATGATTTTAAATGTCAAGTATCTAAATTGAATAACATAAAAAGTTTCACTGGCCCTACTTCATTGCTGTGCAAACATGCTTGCATGCACAATATAATGACCAGCGTCAATGTTCATAAAAATGATATTATGTTTAAGTCGTGTTCAAAAATACTGTCCTGACAGAGGTTTCATATACCACTTGAAATCTGTTTGGGACTTCATCATTAATTTTTAGCATTTGAAGTTATATAAGACATGGACCTACGGCTTAGCATGCTATCCGAATCATATGCTTACACCGGAAGTCCACTCAGATTCATCACATCAAAGGTGAGAATGCTGATCATACGTTCGTGGGTGAGCTTATCATTGACACCAAAGAAGCATAAATATCTACCTTATACCATTTTCATACTGGTAGAGTTTTAAAATAAGATAATAAATTTTAGATAGTTGCAAGTAATGCACTATACTTATTTAATAAGAATTTGGATCGAGCACAAGGGATTACAAAATATTTTTTAAGTCAGATACAGTATTTATTGTACATATGAGTGTATTACAACATTGCAATTTCCAAATAATCGAAGCGTAACAGATAGTAAGAACGAACTAGACAAAACGTTTCTATATCAATTATTATTATTGTCAGAAAGAGTGGCGAACTCCACACAACTTACCTACGTGTAAAGGTACTACGTGCAATCTGAACGCTTGAAAAATATTCGTTCATATTAGGTGTTCCAAGTAGTAATACTAAACTTCTTTGTATCAGTTCTTGTGCCTATGTGCATAGTTTGTGGAAGCGGTCGTTCCTCTTTCCCTTAGAAAATACAGTTTCAATGAATATGGACGATTATTTCAACCGTTCAGAATGAAACTCCAGGAAATAATAATAATAATAAAAAAAGACTGTTGACTTCGGCCTTACTATTCGGAACGCCTTAATTATACCAGGTAGACATAACGAATGCGTATGCCTGTAATTCAACACTTTGTAGAAATGTTATTTCTTTTTTGTTACCAATGTAATACAGTTAAATGCCAATTAAAGCAATTTCTCTAAGGTATTGATGATTCCCTAAGGTGTTGTGATATATAACATGAAAACATTACACATGGACTTTGCGAGCAAAATTCACAAGAAATCGGTAACAGGAATATATCGGTTAAGCCACAAGTTCCATTACCTCTACTGTGAACTATCGACAATACTAATTTCAGTGTGTCTGTGTCTGTACTCTCATTTTTGTAGCAAAGAATTGCCTTTAATTGCGATGTATGTAATTCTCAACAACATTGCTCGCGCGATCGAAGTAAATGCACGTCGGATAACTTCAAGATAATCACCTGCGTTATAACGGATGCACACTATCATCAGTATACATCAACAAAGACGTAAACACACGATGACAGATTCGGACAGAGCTACCGGTGAATATGCAAATTTACTTCTCACGAAATGGTTAGTTTATTAATATTTTCTCTCACAAAAACTGCATATTGTGTTACAGTTCCAGATTTAAAACAAGTCATTGATATTTCACTTGCGAGAACAAAAAACAGTATTAATAATGTTTAATATGTTTTCTGAACACACTGAGAAAGAGTAAAAATTAACAGTGCTGTTTGGAATCTATTGGAGGTAATGGGACTTTAGACTTGCACTTTTAATTTTTCTTGCATAACATAAATTTTTGATTAAAGTGACACAAAGAATATAGTTAATATAAAAAATACATGAAATACTGCAAAGGTGCTAAAACATGACTTATATGCAGAAAGAAATACAGTTATTCCGTTTTAATAAACATTTTAATTACATCTGAAACTATAATTAATTTCTATTCAAAATATATTTCATTAATAGACAAGAGTAAACAGATGACAAAGATAGAAAAAACGAATCAAAATTTTCATAGTGATAATAACATTTTTAAAGGTCTATATTTTAACTCGTATTTTTCTTTATGTAATAATAATAATAATAATAATAATAATAATAATAATAATAATAATAATAATAATAATAATAATAATAATAATAATAATAATAATAATAAAGAAAATAGAAAAACCATCAGAAATATTAAATTTTAATTTCCAGGTTTGGAGTCTATTTACCTAATATTCCGACAGTAAACTCCTAATTAATTTGGTATAAAATGGTACGGCATTAAACTAGGTTAAAAAGTATATTTTCATGTGTACTACTCCTACATATTAAGTAATATTTAGGGTTTGGGGTTTGTAACTTGTATTTAACACTAAAGATTTTTTCTTTCCTGTTCTGCAAACAAACTAGTAAATTAAGTATGAAACAATCATTGTAAGTTTAAAATAATACTATGTACTGATGTAATTAGCACGCGATGTGTTAACCATTACATCTCAAATGACGTTATATCACCGAGTTTTAATTAAGAAGAATTGAGGATTTTCTTTTACCTGTAAGGTATCGAAGGAGGACTTCAGAGTGAACACAGAAGCAAACCTTACCACGACAAAGATGCCATGAGGTTATGACGACAGCGACCTTACCGCGATAAAGGTCAATGAACCTGCAATTCAACTAATTTCGAAGTATGAATACCATAAGAAAGAAAGGAAGGATAAAAACTAGGATCTTGTACAGGAATCAGAGAGTTAGTCATTGCTTTTTTATGCAGACTGTTATACTTGTTTTGGTTTGCCCTATGGTTTCAGTTCTGTCATGTGTTTGCCAAATCCACGAAAAAGTACATACAATAAAGTTAGTTGGAACAGCTTGGATAGCAAG
Organism: Thermobia domestica; assembly: GCF_964235325.1. Classification (NCBI taxonomy): domain Eukaryota; kingdom Metazoa; phylum Arthropoda; class Insecta; order Zygentoma; family Lepismatidae; genus Thermobia; species Thermobia domestica. The sequence continues at coordinate 152,482,580 of NC_137458.1, read as the reverse complement.
CCTTCAAAGAGACCTTCGACGCTATGTTCGGATCTGATCTCGATACTTGCATTGGTACAATGAAAATAAAACATATGTAAACTAAAACAACACCTGGAAACAGCGAACAAGTAAGCTATGATAAATAGACATGACACGTTTCCCTTCCGCATATCTCTTGTAAATTTGTATACTAACCAGCTTAGCACAAAATTTCCTTCTGACATCAGGTAACATTGGGACTATAAACACTCTTTCTACTAAAGCAGACATCTACGTAATCATAGGTACCTTTCAGTGAGCATGGAAAAACATTGATTGCCATACACTAACCAGGATTACAATAAATACTTTTGTTATTATTTTCATTCAATTTTACATTGTATTCACGTGTTACTTTCTGTTATATACTAATACTATGGACATTCATTTCTTTAAATTGACTGGTAATCTGATAGGATACAGCTGGTGACGCCCAACTTAGCAACTACGAGGCAGCAGAAAGCAAATACCTATTAGTAAATGAAAATCACAATACAATGAGTTTTAACGAACTTTTACATTTCCAATCTTCCAAAGAGAGACCATTGATGTGTTGTATATCAAACTTCAGTAAACTTCAGAAAACCTCGGCGTTGCATGAGCCATATTACAACGACTGTTAAATTTACAGAAATGGGGAAAATCAGAATAGATCATGCTCTTTCAGAGGCCCAACGGCTTTCTGCTATAAAACAATGAAAAAGTTGAAGAAAATAAACGTTTCATGAAAAGACTAATTGGTACAGTTTGTTTTCTAGCACGACAGGAACTTGCTTTTCGTGGTAATGACGAAACAGAATTGTCAATGAATAGGGGTAATTACTTAGAAATTTTAGACTTTCTAGCAGAAGAACCACTTATCCAAAACGATCTACATTCCAATGCTATATTTAAGGGCACTTCTCCGGATATTTAAAATGACATTATTGACTGTATTACAAAAGTAATTAACGAAAATATACTGAAGAGATACAAAATACTCCTTTTGTTTCTATTCAAGCAGATGACACAACTGATGTGTCAACCAAAAGTCAACTGAGCGTAATCTTTCGTTATGCCAATGTTGAAACTAGAAACATAGAAGAGAGGTTTGTTGGCTTCTTGGATGTATCAAAAGACAGAACAGCGCAAGGTCTTGCTAAAGTTTTGCTAAACGTTCTGAAAACGTGGGAAATCGACTCAAATAAATTAGTAGCACAGACGTATGATGGCTGTAGTGTAATGGCAGGAAAGTCAGGAGGAGTTCATACTATTATTAAAGAAACCTTTCCACATTCTGTATTTATCCATTGTTATGCTCATCAATTAAATTTAGTGTTACTTAATTCTTGCAAGCAAATAAGTAAAGTAAAATTATTTGTTGCAAGTATTAGTGGATTTCACAGTTTTTTCAGTCGGTCAAGCAAAAGAAGCGAATTACTTCGAGAAAGGGGTTTTAAATTGCCAAGTCCTTGTGATACTCGGTGGAACTACCAGTCGCGTGGTGTTGCCACAATATTGGAACACTATCCAGATTCTTAAATCTGCTTTAAGTGACATCATAAATAACGATGGGTGGGACTCAAATTCTATTCATATTGCAGTTGGGTTAACAAGAGACTTGTGTGACTTGACATTTGTTTTCCTGTTGAACTTATTCAATTGTATTTTTGTGCATTCGAGTGTATTTTTCGATATCCTGCAAAGTAAAATATCAGATAATAAACTATGCAATAATGAAATATCAAACTGCATTAGATCTATTAAGAAATTAAGATCTGAAGAAGTCGTATTAAGTTGTGTTAAAAAATCAGAAACACTCCTGAACTGTGATAGTGTAGATGAAAATTGAATTCATTACACAAATAAGATCATAGACAATTTACGTAGGCTTTCATTCGAAATCATTGATTGCATCACCGTTCAGCTCAGGACACGTTTCCGGGATTTTGAAACGATTGAATTTATAGAGCTTCTTGATGAAAAGAAACTTCCAGTGTATAACAATGAACTTCATTTTCCAGAAGAAAAAACTAGATAGCTTGGTAAGAAAATACCCGTGTTTTAATAGGGAGAAACTAAAAGGAGAACTTTTGTTTATATATACGAATGAAGACAAGTATTTTCCACCACATGATCTCTTCAAATATTTAGTGATAAATGGATTACAGAAAGAGCTCCCAGAAACCGTTAAATTTCTTGCTATTGTATTGAGTATTCCTGCTACAACGGCGTCTTGCGAGAGGACTATGAGTACTTTAAAACGTATCAAGACTTATCTCCGTAATACGATGACAAATGAAAGGCTGTCAAACTTATCTGCACTGACAATCGAAAAAAACATTGTAAAAAACTTTGCAAAACGCCAAGAGTTTATTTCCAAAGTCATCTATGTGTTCGCTCGAAAGAAAGAGAGAATGATTGAACTTGTCTACAAAAAAGTTTAGAGAGGTAAGTACCTACATAATTATATCATGTTTTTTTTTTTTTTTTTTTTTTTTTTTATGAAATGTATCTATAAAATTATTTTTATATTAAATGAAATGGTTATTACTTCATTTGTTACATTCTTCAAATAATTGATTGGATTTTTTTTTAGTAATCTATTGACTGTCTAATAAATTGGAAACGTATATATAAGGAGAGTATGAAGCAGAACCACTCATATATTTCTTGCATTATATGATAAACATATTGTATTAATTAGCATTTTTCTATCAAGCATTACAGCCAGGTCCGTAGTTAGAACTAGTGGCGGATCCAGGAGGGCGATTGCTCCCCCCCCAGAAGAGGAAACTTTTATTTTATTTTATATATAAATAAAACCCATCCCAGAGTTTGGAGCTTTTAAAAGTAGCACTAAGTAACAGTACTACAACCCCCCCCCCCCAGAAGTCCGTCCTGGATCCGCCCTGGTTAGAACAATAAGACGTGATCGTTTTAATAAGGGCAGGGTCGTGGTTTTTTTTGGGGGGGGTAGGGAGAAAGGGTAACTTGAATTCATTTTACACATATTTATACATACAACAAACAATTGAAAGTTTGAAGGGATTGGGCCCCTCCTAGTCATCCTCTAGCTACGAATCTAATTTCAGCCTACAACCTACCCATTTCAAAACTTCACGCTACGTTACTGCCAAGAAGGAGAGCAAAGTGAAGGAGGAACAGAAGAAAGAAGAAAAATGTGGTGAGGGATAGAAAATTTGGGAGAACAAACAGAAGTCGTTAAAATAATGCTTAAGAAGATAGGAGCCATATCAACATATAGAAAAGGGAGTAAGAGGCTACTGGAAGTAATAAGGGAAAAAATATGGAAGAGAGAAGAGGAGCAAGGAGTATTGATGGAGAAAAAAAGGAGTGATCTATAAAATTCACTGCAGCGAGTGTAACATGTGTCACATGTGACATGGAAAGAGACTAAGAGAACGTATAAAAAACATAAGGATGACGTTAGGCTAGAGAGGAACAAAAATGAAGTCTATAAACACGTGAGGGACACGGGACATGCAGTTAATTGGAATGAAGTAAAAATTCTAGGCCAAGAAGATAGAAGCATAGTCAGGAAATGGAAGGAGACACGGTTTATAGAAATGGAGGGTAATAAAGCAATGAACTAGAACTCAGGACTGATCATCAACCAACAGTGGAATAGGTTATTACAGAAGGTTAAAGTATAAGATTTGAATACACATATTTATTATGGTTGTTTTATATACATTGATTGTTTTACATACGTTTATGTATTTATTAATCAATATTAGTTATTGATATGTATGTATGTCTATATGCATATATATAATTGTATATTTATATATAGATATGTGTGTTTGTATATGTATATGTATATATATATGTATGTTTCTACACTTTTAAGTGTATGTGCAATTATATGTTTATCTCTTTATTTATACATATATATATTTATGTGTATGGTTATATATTTATATTAATTAATTGTTAGTTTAGATTAGCTGGGCTAAAATAGTCGGTTTCGTGTATGTTATTGACAACAGATAGAAAACTTCGGTATAGAAATATTTAAATGAGAATACTTGATGGGGATTTGCTGCTGCCAGGAGCCAATCAGAAGCAAGATATCTCAGCTATTATTCGTATATAAGACTGTACATTTCTCCTGTATTTCATAGTGTCTGATGAAGCCAAAATGTCAGTTGGCGAAACTGTAACACGTATGTAGTTTTTAAATTTGAATATATTGTTTTGCTCAGCAAATAGTTTGTTTGTGTTTAACAATAAAAGGTGTGAAAAGATATTTTTCAAAGGGTATCAGAGAGAATTACCTTCCTAGGCTGTGTGTACAAGCAAATCAAAAAGTTTCCGGAATGTCTTGAACGTCTCATAGCAAATTCTGTCCAAAATAGCTACAAACAATGTTCGCAAATAATAGAGAACCTAGACAAGGTACCAGTGAATTCAGGATACAGGATAATTCTTTTTCCGCACTATCTTTGCAAGGAGTTGCACATTCAGAATCAACATTTGTGAACTTGTAGAAAATGTATCAATGGAATATCCAAATGTCGGAATTACAAAATTGTTAATGTGTTCCTTGAGATTTATACATTGCCTTAAGAATTACACCGCCGATAAGAAATGATTGTGTGGGTCATTATGCGTCACATTGTCGGCATTCGGATAATAAACGGGAATGTTGCGATTATATGGAAACAAAAGTAAAAAGTTATAAGAAAAATGCGATGCCACATGTGCTATTATTCTTGATAAAGCCTTTGTAAGTACAGTATTGGTGAGATGCAAACAGCGGTTATGAATAAGTAATTGTAAAATATTTTATGAGTTAATTTGAAACAACAAATGAAACCTAAGATTTTAGTTATGTATAAATTTATACCATAGTATCGGGCCCTACCTAGCTACCTTCTGGTCACGGTCCTGTATAATATGGCTATTAGAATGTAACAAATATCGCATATTGATAATCTTCTAAGCACCTTGTTACCGGTATTAAGTTAAGCCAAACTGACGTGATAAATATTAAGGATAATGAATGTAAATGGGTATGCCAAAAATGCTCAGAATTGCATAAGACTGGTGGCAATCCACGTGAAACTGACCATACAAGTGTAACAGCAGGAAGTGAACACACATTAGCGTCACGTAAATCGGTCCCTCAGATTGAAATTGCAGGAGGGCCGTTTTTGGAAAGTTTAAAGGAAATAATTAGGAACTTAGAAATAAAATTAGACAGAAAATTGTCTTCCGTTGAATCTACTGTAAGTTCTGAAATTAAATCTGTAAAATCACAACTAATGTAGAACTTAAATCAAGTTAAGCTAGAACTCTCGGGGGAAATAGCTTCTGCTGTTAGTGATGTGAATAAAGGCAAGTCTGATTTAGGAATATTATCTAAAGAGGTTGAGAAAAATCGTGAGTTTCTATCCCGAGAAATTGATTCAAAAATTGATAAGGTAAATAGTGACCTAGGCAAATTAAGGCTTGAAATACAAAATTGTCAAGAAAATTGTAATGTCAATTATAATCGTGTAAAGAAACAATAAATTGAGGAATATAAAGATTTGAAAGATGCAAATGAAAAAGTCGCGAATAATGTCAAAAACTTAGAACGCGATACAGTAGCTGCTTTTAAATATAGTTTAGAGAAATCGTGAAACTAAAGAAAACATTAAACAGTCGGTAGATGAAAGATTTCTTATGGCGGAAACTCGATGTGAAGGTCTTATCAAAGAAAATATGAATACATTTGGAGAAAATATAGAAAATTTGGCACGGCGTCTGGATAAGCAGGAAGCTAGGTGCGAGCGATTAATCCGAGAAAATCATATCTCTCGTAAGGTTCGAGGGATACGAGTAGAAGCTAACTCCACTCGTGATGAAGTAGGGGAACCCAATTTGACTGAAGGTCCTTTAGAGACCTTATTAAAAGAATTTGAAGTTACAGAGACGAATAAACGGAATGCCAGTAATCGGAAAGGAGACTCAAATGATTCTAAACATCCGAATCCTGGCTGGACCGCCATTTTTGAAACGCAAATAATTTTATTGTAGGAATTTGAGACGTAGATGTCTTAATTTATATACATCTAGTATAAATAAAAAATAAAATAAAATTAATTTTAGGAAGAAAAAATCCTATTCATGATGTTTTCCTTTTAGGACATAATTGTCGGTTTATCCATACCCCATTGAATAGATGCCCGAAGAGTAGTGTGGCCTTCACCACCATTCATGCATCAACCCAATGCAGCATAGAATAATCCTAATGGCTTAAAAGGACTAAAACAAATTTTGACCAGTCGAAATCCATCGAAGGTTTATATTTGTTCTCTTCTGGACTGTTGAACTTATATTGCATCTGACTATAAAATTTTAGGTTGTTAATTCCAAGATCTTGCTGAAGTGACACCCAGCATCAAAACCTTTGAGTTTTATTCAATTGAACAATATCATTAAGCTTATTTATAGCACATCAACATGAACGCAATATCAATCAATCAACTGTATATAAAAGAATGTAGTGTTATTCAATTTGACCGATAAAAATTCAAATATTCGCATATCTTTTATTTCAACTTCATATTTATTAAACAACGACACTCCTTCATTTCATAAGGAGTCATCTCCAAGAATAAAAACTTTTATGAAATTGAAAGAGAAGAAAATTTTCATGGTTATTCCTACCCACAGTGTACAGTTGAGGCCTAATTCCATACTCCGTTGAGCGTGCTAAACTTATATTTCAACTTAATAACCAAGCAATAACAAAATATTATTCTTATTCTTATAATGCTCAACTCATGGCTTTAACATATTTATCATAGCACTAAACACATTCCCTTCGCATAGGAAAAGAGGCCTTATAATTTTTATTTCAGCTTACTCTTAGCTTACTCAATATTTATTGTTATCCAACAAGTAAATCTGACATAACGAAGACAACACAAGTTAAACACTCCATTCTAGCTAACCTAAGCCTAACCTAACATCTAACTTAAACCTAATCCTACCTAACCTAATACAAATACTGAAATCGCAAATATTGTAAGATATTTCAAGACATAGTCAAGAGTACGGATAACTTTCATATTACATATGACTTCAATTTCAATTTCAAATTCACACAATAATAATAATAAAAAAAATCACACACATATAAATCGCACGCTATAACTGGATTGACCTCAGCCTTTATTTATATTATCAGGAATAAGAAATCTTCAGTAACGTTTGAGAGTGTGCAAATGAGGATTGTTATTACGTTGCATAACTTCATCATCATAAAATTTAAATTAAAAATTTTTTAGGCGTATCACCATGACAACGCTCATGCAATGATGAAACTTCTGATATAAAGAAATCATTTGCTCAGTACCATCAACAATATTAACATATAGAAAATAAATAACATATTTATTAAGATGTCAACATCCAGACGATGTGCAAAACTCTCACTGTAAGGTCTCATAGCAGCAGCTAATTATAAGAGACTCAAGGTTAATGATTATTAGACTCTGTTTACTTATTTCCTTCCTCCCCAAAGACTGAGTTTGTGTGACGTAGCGGTTATATTAAAGATTATTCATCATTGCCACATACATGAGTAGAAAAATGATTACTGTTCTTGATTGAAAGATTTTAGTTCAGTCATCCAAACAAGGTCACAAATACTCCAACTAGTTAAATTTCTTCCATGAAACTTCTGGACTTCTACAAAATGGATGATATAGCCACTAACCTGTATACTGAAACTGGGTTGACCTTTCACACAGTGCTGAGATTACCTGGTCGGTCTCTTGGTTCCTAAACCGGTAATAGTATACAACAGCTCCTCATTGTGTTCCGTACTCCAGTATAGTTCTTACTCTTGCACCACGTACAGAAATGGTGGTATGTCATGTGCAAGTGGTAATAGAACACATAAGAAACCCGGATCATGTTGTACTCACACTGGAATATGCAGTATGAGTACACCGTGATCTGCGTTTCTTATGTGTGCTATTACAATTTCTACATGAAATACCATCACGTTTGTACGTAATGCAACAGTAAGAACTATCCACGAGCACAAGACATGCAATATGCGTTAAAGTCCCTCCCCCCCACACACATAGTGAAATATAAAGTACAAGGGCACTACAGAGGCGCACATAAAGTGCACCGTACTCGAGGATAGTTCAAACTCTTGCATTACGTACAGAAATGGTGGTATGTCATGTACAAGTTTCAGTCGATAAGTAAATGAAAGTCGCTTTGTTACCCCATTTTCAAGTTCCTAGGTCCTCAATGAAAAATCCGTAAAAGACTGAACTTCGTGAGTCCTCGGGAAATGATGAGGACCTGTTGTATACTATATCCCCTAAACCACTTTGGATTGCACTGGTATACGCATCTTGGACTTAATTATTACTTTAAATAAATATCTAGCTGAGATTTATCCATATTAGTATTCCGGAAGTAGACCGTCTCAGCATCTCAATAGGATTCAGTCGTTTTAATCAATATTTTACAGGAAGAGCCCCATTTTTATCTAACTGTGTGCTAGGTTGAACCAATTACATTTTTTATAGGTTATTTGTCCACAATAGCAATTTTAACTGCACATTTTCTTTTAATTTTGAAGGGGTTCTTACTCGGTTGTTTCGTATTTTTAGGTTCTTCTGTACACTTAACTCACCCCCTCTTCACAATGTTGGATTTAACTATAATAAATATTTTTATTTAATTTTCCTGCTCGTAAAATACAAAATCAGTTTTAACTAAAAAGAGAGGATTAATTTATGCTATTTTCACATATCCCATTATCCTCTTTAATACTATATATTTAATTAGCCTGTTCCAAATTTGATACATACCAATATGGCGGAAGTCCGTATAAACTAATATCCGCTCTATGACGTATGTTGATCCATTGGAATTGTTTATACACAAATGCGCGTCAGTGACTATAAAACAGGTAAGTTCATTACAAAAACATTGATGTATTCACACGTTTATCAGAATAATAATAATTATACTGAAAACAATTTGAATCTCTATAAATATAAACAATAGGTTCTCTGATTTCTTTCGAGTTAATATTAGGCCTAAAGGTACGTAAGCAAAAGTAATCTATAAATTTCTTCCTGAGTTATTGACAAATATTTTTTGGAATTTAAAACAATTTTATTATTAATTATAATCGTGATAATAAATAATTCATCTCATTTTATCGTATTATAATTCCGTAGGCCTAACAACATAAACATAAAGTGAGTGCAAAGCACATCGTCTGAATTGTCATGTTACTACATTATTTACGTTATGTAGACGTCAACATTTTCTTATCGGTATTGAGTCACAATAGGGTGATCAAAAGTAATGTGTATTATAATCAAAATAACCCACGACAATACAATACCGATACAGAGTACAAGGAGTACTGTAATATTATCCAACGTTACCGGTAGTAAAACATACCGTAATTTTATCCAATGTTACCGGTAGTGAAAACGTACCGTAATAACCTAGCTGAGAATTATCTGAAATAAGTGTATGAGCTACTTCACGTTCAATCACGTCGACAGCAATGTTGCACTTTTAATAGGCATGACCTAGTTAAGACTAATTTCCCTTTCTCTTTCTTTACTTCCTTTATTTTGTTACTGTACTGCTACTTCTGTATATGATTTTATTCTGTTTTGATTTACGACATGACAGCTGAAGCCATAACAGAGACAATATTAAATACTGGTAAATCCCTAAGTTTACAAATGGAAAATTAAGTTTGGCTGGGCTTCGATATAGCTGCTAATCTGGGTAGCCATACCAGTGGTGTTCAATCACGAATAAGGGAAAGGTACCCCCGAGCTGTGTACGTTCATTGTGCTGCACATCGGCTAAACCTTGCACTCTCGAGCGGATTGTCCATCCCATCCATTCGAAATAGTTTGGCTATAATTAAAGATACATGCTCGTTATTTCGGAGCAATGGATTTGCTGCCAAAAAGTTCCAAGAAAATATACAGATGGTGATCAGAAAAATGGAAACACCTGTAGTTGGCAACACGTCAGATGTATGGGTTGGAAGTGGTGTCGTGGTACCCGCAGCGCCGAACCGCTGGTGGTGGTGTGTTAGGTCGGTCTCCATACTACGTCAGGCGCAGTGGAACAGCAGTGTCCAGTGGCTGCAGCAGACGGAGGTAGTATAAAATGGGAAACCTCTCAGATTTTCAAAGAGGGCAAATTGTTGGTGGACGGTTATGTGGAGTGAGTGTGACGGCAGTGGCTACTGTGTTAGGTGTGTCACGTGGGACAGTGTCGAAAGTGATGACGGCCTACACAACACACGGGAAAACCACATCGGGGAAGCGGAACATTGGGCGGAAGAAAATCATGAGTGACAGGTCATGCCGGGTATTAAAGCGCATTGTCACGCAGAACCGTCGTGCAACTGCGGAGCAAGTGACGGAGGAACTCAATCAGCACCTCCCCCACCCTGTTTCGACAATCACAGTCCGCCGCGAATTACATGACATGAACTTACGGGGTCGTGTTGCACGGGCCAAACCGCTAATCAGGGACCATAACGCTTTCGCACGCCGCAAATGGTGCCGCGACCATGCAACTTGGACCGTTGAGGACTGGAAACGTGTGATATGGTCGGATGAGTCATCCTTCACCCTATTCCCAACCACGGGCCGTGTTTATGTGTGGAGAACGCCCAAAGAAGCTTATGATCTGCAGTGTCTCCGCCCAACTGTGAAACATGGCGGCGGCTCGGTGATGCTGTGGGCCGCCATATCATGGTTTTCATTGGGTCCTGTGGTCACACTTAGCGGACGAATCACTGCCAACGATTATGTCGCAATTTTAGGAGACCACTTGCAGCCTATGGCCCGGATGTTGTTCCCGGACAATAACGCCATCTTCCAGGATTATAATGCACCCATTCGCACAGCTGGCGTTGTTGCAGCGGGGAACATCGGGATGAAGTTCAACACCTCCCCTGGCCCACCCAATTCCCAGATCTCAACATCATTGAACATCTGTGGTCCGTCTTGGAAACACGACTCCGGCGACGATTTCCATCTCCATCCTCTCTCACAGAACTGGCCGATGCCCTGCACGAGGAATGGTGTAAAGTTCCACTTGCTATTATTCACGACCTCTAAGCCTCCATCCCACGTCGCATCAAGGCTGTTCTGAAGGCGAAAGGTGGCCCGACACCATATTAATCTGGTAAGTTGCAATTTCGTTCAGGTGTTTCCATTGTAAGATACACGAATTTTCGATATGAAAATTTTCTTTTCTTTTGGATGTCGCAAGGAAAGAACAAGAGACGAAACAGAAATAACACGTCTCCCTTTTCTTTTCCCCTTGCTTCCCATCAAACCAGCTGCTATGTTAGTTCATCTCTCTCACCCTCTCCGTAAGAAGGAATACGGGGTTGGATAGCCAACACGCTGCGACTGAACTTTCTTAGCGCAATTAAAATAAATTGCACTGCCTTAAGAAAATTCTAAGACCAACCCAATTGCATACTCGGAGACAGATATAGTATCTAAGGAACGGAAATAACAGTTGTGAACAATATTGTGGAATATTCAGCTTTTGGTACTGTTATAAAAATAGGTCTGCAAACACATTAAATAGAAACCTTTCCCATAAGGGAGGACTTGTAAATTAGCTTTTGTAAATCCATAACTGGTAGAAACAGCTGTGAGTTAACGAATGACTATTCCTAATGTTTCTCAGATTTAACCTTATAGAGTGTGAAGAATGTAGAATGGTACTAGTTAACATTTATGTGTAATCCCGAGTGAAAGATAGTCACTTTAGAGTAGGAGAAGAGAGCAGCTGCTTCCTCCCAGCCCAAATGTTATGTATTTTGTGTAATACCATATATGGAATTATGTATAACCAATTTCCTCTCCTAAGGGTATAGGAACACTGTGCGCAAAACTAAAAACTCAGAAGAAGCGAATACGCCCTTCTGAAATCCAATCAGAAAGAGAGTAAACTTGAGCTAATATGCAAATTAGCCAACGCCCAATTCTAAGGGTAGTTTAAAACCTTAGAGACGCTCTCCAAGAGTCAGTCGACGTCTTCAACCCAACGTTGTAGTACCGCGTGTCTGCGTGTGTGTTCATCATTTGAACTTAGCATAATTCAATTGTCTACAGAGAGAAAGTTTCTAACTTCATTCCTTTTCGGTCTCCAGTTCCAAATTCTATTCATTGCTCTATCGGTGTGTTCGACTCACTTCAGTTTACGAACTGAAGTTTCAATTTTATACTCTGTGGACATTAGCTCTTGCATCTCATTCGTATAAGTTAACTTTTCACTACGACAACTTAGACAAAACTCTTTAACTCGTGAAATTATTACTTATACGATCCAGAAGTATAGTGTTCTTATACTTATAATTAAAACGAGAGTGGCCTTGTACTCGTTTTCAATTTAACCAATAAACTTTTATATATCTATTCTACGAAAATCGTTATTTTTCATTTAAAAACAAAAAACCGCCACCACTACTATCAATTAGAGTTGAGGGAAGCCTCGAAGATTGTCAGGATCCGAGATCTCTCGAAACGCTCGATCGCTCAACGCATTATACCATTTTTCTGATCACCATCTGTAGAACGTACGATGCCAGAGGAGCGAAAACGACGCTTGATAAGTTTGTATGACACGAGATTTATTGAAAGGCGCGATACAATTAACGTGTTCATTAAGTTCTTTGAGCCAATTGTGATTCCTCTTCGGAATTTGTCCTAACACCCAGCGATTTCCTCCAGGGCATCACGGCTCCTGTCTTCTATACGAAAGGGCCAGTTTAACGTATCATTGCGTGTTTGTGAGTCCGTTTACAATTACACCTTGCCTTTATGAACTTACCTGCAAGATCCGTTACATAATCTAGCTTCTACTATGGACTATGCAGAGGAAGTAATCACTATCCTTAAAGTTCAAGCGGATGAGCGATTAGAAGAAGTATTCAATGAAGCGAATAAATCTTCTGAAAAAATGTTCCATTCCTCAAAGTTCCTCGCATTTCTAGAAAGCAGACGAAACGGGACAATCATCCATATGAATCTGCTGAGGAATACTACTGACGCTCTATTTGGATCCCTTGCCTGGACGGCGTAATAGAATCCCTAAGTGAAAAATTCGTCAGCACTGACAAATATACTCCAGTAGTGCAAGCAGGGAGCGTCATTTTTAGAACCGAACGCCGAATAAGTACTTTGGTGCAGGACAGGATCTATAATTTAACGTGGAACGCGAACCACTTGTGTCTCATCGGGAATTGAACCCAAGCACTGATTACAATGCGACAAGCGTAACCACTTATCCACCGGGGACATCCTATAGTGTGCAATTGACTTGTATTCTGCATATTTTTAGTGTAATGTATTTTCCTATGAAACATGCTAATATAAGGCAGAGGTAATATCAATAATTTAATTCTACTAGAGTAAAGCAGAAATTTCAGGGCAGCAACAGTCCCTATTGGCGAAACTTTTAATTTCTCTCTGAAAAATTATATTTGCCCATCTCGTATTAATGATAATAAGTAACCATAATTCCATATAATAGAATTTTCATAAATGAGAATGAAAGTTTAATTAGCTTCCAGTCACAATAGGCCAAAATTGTCGTAATGGGTATAATAATAAATAACGTATGGAGATTAGAAGTTTGCCCCATAAACTCCCTGATTTGACATTTGTTTCACCATTCCAGGTTTCTAGGGGTGGCCACAGATTTATCAATGAAGACTCTAATATCTGACTCCTACCCCTTTCCGTAAAAAAAAAAAAAAAAAAAATGAGTTGTACTCTATCTTAGGCATGTCGTACTTTTGAAATAATGAAACACTTGTTTTTTTACACATTTGTTTCCACATTTGTTTTAATGTTTTAGAATTTAAGGGGTGGTGACGCATTTATGGACACCCTGCATATAAATATTAAAAAACGAAATATTCTAAATATTGTGATTTCTTAAATAAAAATTGGCGGCTTCAAACTCATTAATACATAAGGAAATATTATTTTATAACAGGTCTACCCCATCAACAAGCAGGATAGAGGCAGAGTCGTTTGAAAACGACAAAATGACTGGAAGAAGGATCGTTGATTTTCAGTATGTTTGTAAGCAACTTTAAGAATTAGAAAGTCATGGACCCTTTGGATGTACTATCATAGAAATGGATATAACTAAAGAGAAGCTCCATGGTTATAACTCCATTGTAACTTTCAAATGTAAAATGTGCAAATATACACAGCAGGTAAATTTAACATCGCAAAATAGTACCATGATGGATGTCAACACAGCTGCGGTGGCTGGAGCAATGTCAAGAGGCATAGGATATACCCAATTAAATGAAATTTCTGCTGCTCTAAATGTACCTGGAATGACATAAAATATGTACAAAAAGTGCCATGATGAAATATGTGACAATTGGGAGAAGGTTGCGTGGGAAGAAATTAAGAAAGCGGTTCAAGAAGAGGCACAAATTAGTATTCAAAACGGTGAACTGGACACGGATGGTGTTCCAATAGTGTCTGTAGTAGCTGATGGATCTTGGGCGAAACGTTCATATAGACCTAACTACAATTCTTCATCAGGAGTGGTATTTTGACTCTGTGTGTTTTTTTAAACGTATCCTTGCTTCGCACATAAGTGTTTTCTCTCCCGATAACTAATTAGATCGGTGGGCAACATAGTAGACCTTTAACCTTTCTGCTTTCAAGCCTTAGTTCTGTAATTGTGTAATAGTTTATTTATTTATTTATTTATTCCCAATCCACGTGTTTTGTCTTCGTCTCCCTCTTTTCAGTTTCCCATCTACTGTTCGGAAAGAGAGTATGAAAGGGAAAAATAGGTTTGTTTTTCCTGACCCCTCTTCAGTTTTGAGGGGCATCGGAAACCACGTCTGCTTCAGTTGCTATAGATAGAGCTTAGTGTCAGCCCTGTGTTGCTGGGTCAATGCACAGATTGTAGAGTTTTCATTTTAAATTGCAAAAATACATCTAGCAACAGATAACAACCATAAAATAAGGAAACAAGTTTATTGTATGACACCCAGCAAGGAATGTCTGGCGCTCATAAGTAGGCGTATAGACGATGTAAGGTCCGCAGCTTCATTCCCAATTCACAAAGATAAAAATATATCCACAAAAGCGATATTGGTACGGATAACCGCGGCCTCATCCACATTCGCGCAGACTTCTATTGGTAAGTTGTAGATCCTGGTTTCAAGGTTCCTGATCCGATCACAGGTCCTGACATGTGAGTTTATGGTGGAACACCGTACTCGTGTTCTTTTACCTTGTCATGCTATCGTTTACTTTTGTCAAGTAAATCAACAGTAGCTTCAAAATTTAATGTTTCCTATACACTTTTAGTAACTGAGGTTATATATAATTTCTAGTGCTTCTTACTACACATATTGTTTACGGTTGAACATATTGTTTAGTATATATTTAGTATATGTTTAGTGAAGTAAAATGTTCAGTAAGTTTTTTTTTAATAACATATTATGTATTGATTTCTCTCCTTTTTCTAGGCCGCGATTGTTGGCTTAAGAACACGCAAAGTTTTCTTCTTGGAGTTGGAAACAAGTACTGTACGTGTGTACACTATGCGCTAGGAAAGAAAGAGAAGCAGACTCCCCGGGAGTTGATATTTCAAATCATGATCATCTATGCTACAAGAACTGGACAGGGAGCTCAACTAGTATGGAAGCTGATATTATTGTGGAAGCCTTTCTTGAGGAAAAGTGAAGAACTTTATAGCGTAAGGTTTGGTCGCTTAATCGCAGACGGCGATAGTAGCGTGTATAAAACAATTTTGGAGGCAAGACCTTATAATAATCTTACAGTGGAGAAAATAGAACGCAGAAGTGATCTTCTGAAAAACTATTGCTCCAAACTGAGAGAAAGTGCAGTTAACAGTAAAATCAAACACGTGTATCATACACGGAAATTAGGAGACAAAATTTTGCGTCTTCGTGTTGGTGTGTGTAAAGCAGTTGAACATTGGAGGAAAACCCCGGATAGGAGCAAGGCCACTAAAATTGAAATGATTACGAAGAACATTGAATGGACCTTGCCACTTGTTTGGTGACCATTCAAATTGTGCAAGTTATTTTTGCGGCAAACCTGAAGGAGAGAATATTGCCCCCTCTTCGAAAGTATCAGGGCTTTTCTATGAAGTTATCAAAGCTGCGAACTTTCTTGCTGACCAAGCACATAGTCTTTACGAAGACCTTGACAGTAATGCTGTTGAGCACTACAACGCTTTTGTGGCAAAGTTTACTGGCGGTAAGAGAGTAAACTACACTTTGAAAAGACCTTACACTGGGAGACTTACGCTGCTGTAGTATCTTTCAACACTGGGAAGCCTCTATACAAATTACATAAAGTCATGTCTGGAACTAGTCCAGGATAGTATACGAAGCTACTAGAAGATAGGCGGATGAGAAAGAATACGTTGGCTCGAGAAAAGAAAACTTCGAGCCGAAGCAGAAGCTTGAAGTTTTCAACTAAGCCATCCAAGTCAAATGACAAAGATTATGGAACACATGCTCAGCGGCCGGACATGTCCCCAGAAAAATACGAGATGAAGCGCACTACTTTCCTTGAATCTCTTCAAAGAAACAGGGACGAAATAACTCATATTGAAGAAGCAGGTTGCAGGGAGAAAATGGTGTGTGGAGGGAAGAAAGAAGGAAATTTTTGACAGCCTCTTTGTTTGGAGCTGTGTGCCGCAGAAGAGCTTCCACAAGATGTGATGGCATTATCAGAACAATGCTTTACACAAGTTTGGATAATGCAGCCATTGCTTACGGTCGGCACCATGAGAGACTGCTTTGGAAGAAACTGTAAAAGCAAAGAACGTGGAAATCCGAAAATGTGGCCTTTTCATTGACCAAAATTTACCGTATTTGGGAGCAGGTCCTGATGGACTCATTGAATATAATGGGATTGGTGAGGTCAAATGTCCGTTTTCTTCCGAGACAATGACTCCCCATGAGGTAGCATGTAAAGGTAAAGCTCCATATCTTAAATACGATAAGAAACAATTCCAAATAATTGGTATAAACAAGAAGCGGTGTACAATTACCAGGTAACAGATAGCGAATACTGTTTGTCTGCTGTGTGGACACCTCTAGGACTTCATATTGAAACTGTTTCCAGAGACGATCAATTCTGGAAACAGGAAATGGAGCCTAAGCTCAGCAAATTTTACTTAAGACTGTTTCTTGCCTGAACTCATTGACCTTAGATTTCTCAGGTCAATGCCAATTCGCAATCCCAACTGGATATTGCAGGCTGAGGAGGCGATAAAGAGGAAAAAGTGACAAGCTGGGATATCCAACATCACACAAAAGATGAGACGAAAGGAAGAAGAGATTCTGAAAGGTAATTAACTCTATTGCCTGAGAAACCCAAAGGTTAGTCGTGATCATTTCATTGCTTTCTCTGCAATAAAAGACCAAACTGATTCGAGCATGGTCTTTTGGGGTAATGTAATGTAATGAATGTTTTGCGCAGTGAATGTTGTGTAATTATGTTTTATATATGAAAATAATTGGGCATAATATACTACTACTATGAAAATATAATGTAATGCAATGTGTAGTATCCATGTATTCTAAGTGGGATGCAATTGTGTTCGATATACGTAATTAATTTTGGCATATTCAATTATAAATATTGAAATAATGCAATGAAAAAAATAAGTACAGTGGCCTAATTTGAGCATCAAAAAAATCTTAATACAATGTAATGTGTGTATTTAATTGGAATATAATGCGATTGTGTTGTGTATATACTGGTACTAAATTTTGACAATCAACCAAGATAATTTTGACTCAACATCCGAAAGCTGTATACATTCATTGCAGTAATCATGCATTAGATCTTCCATTTCAGGAAGTAGCACGAAAATGCTAATCTTTGTGTGACGTACAGGCCTACTGGCCATAGTGAAAGACGTTTGTATCATCAACCTGGATTCTACAAAACGAGAAACAACAAACGCCGACATCGTTCTTGAATCCTATAAAACTAACAACGAAAGTCATCCTAAACATTTGCTGCTTCTTTGTCCTGCTCGCTGCTGTGTTAGACGAAAATCTCTAATCAGATTTCAATCTACTACAAACGAATTCAAATCACGTTGAAAAAAATCATCAGTAATACAAGTGGTCCAGATGATGGTCAAAAAGTAATACTAAAAGGTATTTGAAAAGAATGAACATATTCGGAATATTTTTTTCTGATAGTCAGTATATGTGTTTTTGTACCTTGCGAACAATTGGCAGAAGTGCTTCAAAATTCTGAAGCTTCTGCTTCTAGAGCTAAAAAAACAACAGCGATTCTAGAGGATACTATGAGAAACCTACGAACAAACAGTGCATTTGAAAACATCTATACGGAAGCAAAGGAAAATACAGACAGACTACACTTAAACTTGCCCATTTCATCAAGATCAAAGAGAACACCAATTAGGTTGGAGCAGACTGATAATCCTTATACAGCAGCTACCCTAGAACCTGTATCAGCTCTTCGAAAAAGTACATTGAAATTATTGACTATTTGTTGAATGAAGTACAGCGTCGTTTTAATCATCCAGGCCTCAAACAACTCATATAACTCGAGAAGATGCTGTATGTTGTGAGCATCTCTCAAGAGATTATTTGAGGCAGGAATTGGGAGTTCATGCGTCGGATTTTAACTGGACATTAGGTGAAGATGTTTCTACCCATATAGCAAAACTGAAGGGTCTGTGGAACGAACTGAATAACGGTTTGAAAGCAAAAGGTGAAAACACGTTGCCAGATTTTTGCTCGTGTGTAAAACGTTACATATACTTTCGAGTAAGTTTGAAACTTTTCAGTCAGGTTGGATGCTACTAACTAAAGATGAAAAGACGTTCGACGAACTTACGATTCAACTGTGTATGTTCGAAAGGAACTTTGAGAAAAATACAGACAGTTCCAAAGTTGTTCAAGAAGCATTAGTTGCAAAAGCGAACAAACAAAAATTAAGTGATAAAGCAAAAGGGAAGAAACCAAAAGGAAATGACTAAAGATAGAATAATATTTACTGTATATATACAATTTAGCTTACTAAGAGTAAATAATGCAAGCGTAGCGTGTCAGGGAGATATTTAAACGTATTTCGTAGACAGATGGGTGTGAGATACACCGCCAAATAATATAGAATTAGAAATAGACGCGTAGAGTAAGGTGTACCGAAAAAAACTTTTTCTCGAAATGTTAAGGTGGGTAGTGCGGAAAAGTGGCCATTTGTGACCAAAAAGACGCCAGATTTTTTTGGTGATCGTTTAGGTGGCTGCATCGACTTTGAAGTTTTGGTTATGCAACCACGTACAACAATTTCACAAAATTATCATTTTGCCTCTTTTTATGTATTTATTTCTACTTTAAAATCGTTTTTCTTTTGTTCATGGCAAATATATTAAATTTGTGCCTCAGGGAAAGGGTTCTATGTTGTTTATATCGGTGAAGCGTGAAGAAAAGAAAATAAAAGTAAAGCGACTTTGATGTAAAAAACAAAAAAATACAGTAACAGATTTAGGCGGGGAAGGGATTGTGTTATCATTGGTGGGCAGAGAGAGAGAGTAGGAGAAGGGGTTGGTAGTGGGAAGCAAACTTTGGTACTTTCGTAGGGGTTACAAGAAGGGTGGGCAGAGGGGTTTGTATGTTTTCAATATGAGACGCTTAGTCTGACTTGATCTTTGCGGCTGTCGACTGCTAGTGTTCCGCGTGTGTCGATAATTGAATTGCGTTACTTTTTGTCGTTGTTCAGTGTTCACTGCGCACTTACTACCATTTTGTAATTCTTATAAAGTGTTTTTCCAATGAATAAGAAGAAAGTGTTGCGTCAGACGAACAAGGACTTGCTATTTGGTTGGCCAGAAAAGCTTCCCGACAATAGACTTCCAAGTATCGTGATGTTATGAAACATTTCCTCTGGGAAAGAAACCACAGAAAAATTGTATTTGGTGAAAATCCTTCCCTCACAGATTTGACGAACGCTACCGCGAATAAGACGATACAAATCTGGACAGAGGCTTCGATTCCTACAGTTTCTAAAAAACGAATGGTGGACATGATTTTGGATTATAACAAATCTTCAGTGAATTTGCGTAAATCTGCAAAACGTGCTTCGACTCAAGAAAAACTACAACGTTTTAGGGATAGTGGACACAAACTCTTTGATATTTGTTCGTGCAAGTGTACCGACCGAGAAAAGTTGTGTCACTGTGAAAGAGTGAAAAAAGTGCGAGAAGCAGAGAAACCATTTCTTATGGACCAACGAACGAATAGAAAAATGATAATTGGAAAAGTGGAAACTGAGATGAAAATAATTTTAAAAAAAGGCTGAAAGAAGGAAGAGGAGGAAGAAGAGAAGAAATATTTTGTTGATGGGACCGAGTGACCAACTTCAGACTGCAGTCTCTATTCTACGCCAACTTCCATGGTGTATCAATTACAGCAAGTCCGTACTTACTCCAGTGCGTGCACTAACATTCCTAGGCATCAACGTAAATCTTGACACTAATACTTTAGCTGTGCAATCCCGATATCTTGATATTGTGAAAAGTGTGCCGTGGTCTCTTGTTCAAACCTCTCGCCATGCGCGTCAGGTTCTCGCCGGCTACGTGACCTGGATAGCCCCGGTCACTTCTCTCTCAAACCCGGTGGCCCACGCCATCATCCATCAAGGTGCTTCTCAGTTCGTTCGTAGAACCATCTCCAATGAGTGTTCCCGACCTCGAACCATCTGGTCTTCTTCTACTTCACAGTGTGAACTTTTTGTGGATGCAACGCCCAACTCTCTTGCCATTGTGGATAGTGAAGCTAATCCTCTTTTTGCAATCACAATCTCAGAAGATTATCCTATATTCATAATGGAGTTTCTCGCCGTAGCCATCGCAATACTCCTGTATGCAGAATTCACTCCGCATATCTGGTGCGATAACTTGGCTGTTGTTTATTGTTACAAGAAACGTATTTGTCATGTTCCATATTTGTATTCTATCTCACACACTGTATTTAATAATTTCATGTATTCTGTTGAACATGTACCAACTTATGATAATAAAGCCGATAGCTTGTCGCGGGCTGGCGCCCGATTCTTCTCATGCCCTCGACCAATCAGGGAGCAGCAGCCGTCAACCCACAACTTAAAAGTGGATGACGGAGGCTAATCCCGCCATATTGAGTTCGAGAGCCTGAGGAGGGTGGACGCTCTGCGCGCGGCAACTGTCTTGATGAGAAAGAAGGAAGAACAAGTATTTCAGATACTAGTATGAAGAGGAGGAGGACCGCATCTCCGGTAAAAGACGACTCTTCAAGTGCAACTGATATTTCTGGAGCAAGTGATTCGGAGTTTGAGCCAGTGCATCAGCCTCAAAGTCAGAAAAACCACAGAAACGTCTAGATCTAAAAGCCGTTGCTTCAGCTGCTTATAGAACAGGCGCTTCGAGGAGACAAGTTGCTCTTATAGTATCTGCTACTTTGGAAGATGTGGGAATGATTTCACATGACAACAAAGATAATGTTGTTGATAAAAAGAAAGTGGCGCGAGAAATGAAAAAAACTTCGAGCTGAAATTGAGTCTACATCAAAACCAGATCCAAAACCTATCAGTGGACTTTACTTTGATGGGCGTAAAGATAAAACTTTAGCAAAGGAGCAAAAAGGAGATCGTTTTTACCGAAAAGATGTTTTTGAAGAACATGTGTGTTTAGTAGAAGAACCAGGGTGTGTTTATTTAGGGCACACAACGCCCTCATCTGGAACTGCCGAGGAGATTAAAAATAGTATTTTTCATTTCACTGTAGAGAACAACATTGATTTGTGTGATATACAAGTGATCGGATGTGACGGCACACCGGTAAATACAGGATGGAAAGGTGGAGTCATCCGTTTGATTGAAGAAAGAGTCGGCAAACCACTCCAACACGCAGTTTGTCTTCTTCATTTTGAACGAATTGCCGTTTCGCCACTTATTTACAACATTAAATGGCGCCACGAAAGGTCCGTCAAAACTTTCAGAACCAATTGGAACAGCCATACAAACCTGTGAAAATCTTCCAATTTTTAAGTTTGAATCTATCATAATCCCCTGGGTGAAAGAAATGTCAGGTATAACAGATTTAAGCACAGATCAACAATATCTGTTGGATATCTCTTCAGCTGTTTCGAGCGGCGTTTGTCCTCGCAGTCTAGCGAGGAAAAAGCCTGGGCCACTTGTCCAGTCACGATGGTTAACGACAGCATGCCGTGTTCTTCGACTGTATGTAAGCACACCTCACCCTCTGAACAGCTGCAACTTCTTGCAAGGTATATAATGAACGTGTACGCACCGGTGTGGTTTGAGATCAAGAAGAAACCATTGATAACTGACGGAGCCCGACACCTCTGGAATATGATCCACTTGTCCCGACTTCTTACAGACCACTTGGGGAATCTGACTGATAGCGTCATTCAACAAAATGCATTTTTTGCTCACCCTGAAAATCTTCTGCTGGCTTTAGTAACGGATCAAAATCCAGACATCAGAAGTCTTGGCTGGAGAAGAATTAAGAAAGCAAGAGGATTGACAAAAGGCAAGAGAATACGAACTTTTGTTTTATCAGTCGTCAATTTTAATGCAGAGCAATACTATGAGATGATTGATTGGGCTTCATGCTCCCTCCACGAGCCTTCGCTGACCAAGAAGATGACAAATGAAGAAGTAGATGAATACATTAAAAACAAAAAAATAGTAGAATTTCAAGACTTCCCCTGTCACACTCAAGGTGTAGAGCGACTTGTGAAAATTGTTATAGAGACTGCTTCTTCCGTTTTCGGCGCCAGCGAACGTGAGGGCTACATCAAAGCAAAATTGAAATCAAGAGGTCATATGCCGACATTTCAAACAAAAAGTGACTATAAAGTTAAAGGAGAAAACTAAAAGAAAATCCTGGCTAGCCTCTTAGTAAACTTCTGTTTACTATGATAATTTGGAGTGGGTGGGTGTGTGGAGCTCGCAGTCCAGCTACCTCCTCCTGGTGAGCTCTGGGTTATTTTCATAGCACAATTAGCAATGAAAATAAGCGAAGAGCTGGACAGAGACTGAGAAACGGTAATAAATTTGAACGCTGAAAAATCGTGTTTTAGTGTTTCATATCGAGAAACTATCGAAAAAATTCAAACTGAAAAGAAATTAGAAAAAATCCATAGAAAGAAAGGAATTTTAGCCGAAAATCACTTTTCTAGCCAAAAATAATACGTAAATAACATAGGACCCCCCTTGAGGCACAAATTTAATATATTTGCCAGGAACAAATGAGAAATTACTTTAACCTACAAATAATTACATAAAATAATCAATTATTAAGAATTTTGTGAAATTGTTGTGCGTGGTTGCATAACCAAAACTTCAAAGTCGATGCGCGCCACCTAAACGACCTCCAAAGAATCTGAAAAAAAAATCTGGCGTCTTTTTGGTCACAAATGGCCACTTTTCCGCACTACCCACCTTAACATTTCGAAAAAAAGTTTTTTCGGTACACCCTAGCGTAGAGATTTGGCAACCATTGTACACATGGAAGAGAAACATCATTCAACGCTATGAGAACTCAATAATTTCCTTCCGAAAAGAAAAACAATTTCAGAATTCAGCTACGTCAGGGTTCAAGAAAAGTATGACCCAACGCTGAAAAGTATTTTAATTGTTGGACACATACGCGAAACCCACAAACCGCATGACAAAAACGTACCAAAACTAAGTTGTTTGGTCATTTTAAGAAAATATTCCCAGAACACACTGGCATCTCTCGAAATTCATTAAGACATGTAAAATGTACTACGAGGGGCCATGGTTAAAGCGGTCAGTTTGCCGCTGTGAAGACAAAGACAAAGGTCTTTGAAAAGCAACAGCAAGGAAATAAATCACAGAACAAGGGAAGACGTAGAGAAGGGGGTGTAGATATACACAGGTCAAAAGAGCAGGGAGTGATGCATCAAGGCGAAAAAACGTGCTTGTTTTAATTTTCTTAAATAAAATAATTATCTAACTGAAAGTATTGTAATACGTAAAAATGAGCGGAGTTGAGTTATAATATTTAACATGCAAATAGCTACTAAAGAATAAATGGAGTACTATTTCTTTAAAAGGCTTTCTCTCTCCCCCCTCACTTTATACATTTATATACGTATACTTATATATGTACAAATATTATCAATCCACTGCTAGGCAAAAGATCACCCCTGATCTAGTTGAAAGCACTACGTAATCCTTGGAAATATTTGGAGAAAAAATATTATTATTATTATTATTATTATTATTATTATTATTCGTACTAGTAGTTAGCAATATCATTTAAAAATGTGAAAAGGGGGATCATTTTAATATTGTATAGCCATTTCAAGTAAATATTTACTTTTATAGGGATATCTTGGATACCATTATATAATATGGCTTATATGTTTTAAATTTCGTTATATTTACACAAGTATTAATAATATTATTAACACTATCTTTAGAATGAGTATAGTTTTATACAACAATTATTAATACCAGTAGTTGTTCTATCATTATTAAAAGTAGTTCTTAGTAGTGCTTTTATTTTCATTATTATATCAAGCCAAGATTACGATAGAAATATAAATATTCGTATTCTAGTAAGCAAGTACCATCTGAGAAAATTAAACTCTTACAAAAGATAGAATATTTGATAAATTCACATTAATAAATATACGAATCTATATTTGGAAAATAATTTCTTAAGCCATTCACATTTGTCACTTTGACGATGTCCATTCTAAATTTGTAGTTCACGTAACCTCAGCAGGTGGCCTCTGGCCAAAAGGATGACTTTGAAAAGAAAGAGAAAAAAGAAAAGGGGAGATCTTTGAAAAGAAAAAGGAGAGAAACCAATAAGAAAGCAAATAAAACATAATAATAAAAAGACAATTATTGGTAAAGTTAGTTAAGGGGTGCCCCATAGCAAAACATGCCGCGATCTGTGATGTGATCGCAGAAAATTTGCCGTCTGTGCAGAAAAATTGCCAGAGGGAAAAAAAAAAAATAGCCAACAGAAAAGTATAAAAACATGACTTAGTAACCAGCTCAAGAAATGACGAAAAGGTTTTTGAATTGAAAACGCTCTTTAAAGTTACAGTAACAGATTTCCGAGACAAATACTCTGTTGCAGTGAAGCTAATGATGTCTTGTTTAAATATACCGTTGTCGAAGGCCATATGAGAAAGCTGGAATTCAGTGGTTACTAATGTGATGGAGAAAAGGTCAGCAGCAAAGGATGGACTTAGTGATGATATTGGAACAACAGACCAGCTTACATACATTATCCTAAATGGACCCCCATCAGGATATATAAAAAACAAGAAAATTTCTTAAAGCTGCTTTCATTACAAAATACGATGTATTGTATCATAAATATTTTTAATCTGCTTCTTCTAGCAAAACTCTTTCAAAAAACGTGACTTCACAGGTTGTAACTCGAACTAGGCATATCGCTAGAAACTGTTTACCTTGCTTCATGTAACGCTGTAATAAAAACATGATAGTGTATCTTGATTTTTTAGTTTGGAATTCCTGCAGGAAATTTTTGACTTACAAAAGCTCATCGCAGAAAGACAAAGAAAGTTCTGCCATCGGGAGGGGGGGTGTCAGATCGTAGAGAAAATGGTAAGTGATTGCGAAGGTCGAATAGGAAAGGAGAAACAAACATAAATTAGTGTGAAATAATAAAAGAAGAGGGCAGCAGGAGGATAGGCAGTTAAGATCACAGGGCCGAGGATTACAGACTTCAATTTAGGGGGTGTGACAACCCGTTAGTCAAAATCTCAGAGCCCTGAACTTTGGAATACAGTTTTAGTGGGGCGATAGGTGGTCGAAACGAACAAGGTCGCACGAGTAGTCTATTTTTCGGGCAGTGATTAAAGACAGCTAGTAGGCAATTCCAGCTTACAAAAGGACACCCGATATCAAGTCAATTATTTTAATCAAAGTTGTTCCAAAAGTGCGACATTGGTTGTGGTGATCGTACTTAGTGGATGGAGTAGGAGTTTTGGAACTTTCTGAGGACTTTCCAGTGAACTGGACGATAAAGGCAATACGGAGACTTTTCACATAGAGTGACAGCAGAGCTACCTCGCTGGGAGAAAAGGAAGACATTTAACGGAAAATGTTCAATTGAAAGTTAGAAAATGAAATGAAATCTTTGAGTTTTACGTCCCACGGTTATGCTGGTTAGGCTAAAGGAGACGGTGATTATGAGAAATGAGTGAAATGGTGGGATGAAGAAAGTGGGAGGAAACGGGAGAACCCCGAGAAAACCAACGAGCACGGTGTTTGCCCACCACAAAGTCCACACGGCACGAGCTGGGATCGAACCAGGGACCCCAAGCCCCGGAGGTAAACGCTCTACCACTGAGCCACCGTGCCCCCCAATTGAAAGTTAGAGTAAAGTGCCCGATTATCGGATACGTGCGAAATATCGGATACTCGCTTAGCTCGGAAAGTAAGTGCTGACCTTATGTGGCAGACGCAGTAACTATACCATAAAACAAAGCCTGGCTTGCCACTTGAGTTCAGTGATGCCAATTGAAGGGAAATTTCCTTCGGCGCAGGGAAATTAGGGATCGAAATTTTGAGAGAAGGGAAAAAGGGAAATTTCTTCTCAAAATCCAGTATTACAGGGAAATTAGAGCTAAAGTCGGCGGCAACAGTTACTTTGTTCTTATATGAATATGAGCAATCTTTGTTTTGAATTCTCCTTTTCTGAAAACTTTCAGATGGTAGGGCAATATTCCAGTCCCGTTGTAAAGTAAGACCGAATACAATAAAACGGCAATAAAAGACCTTCCGGTCCCACACGATATTTGCAGGCCAGTGTTAATTTGTAAGAGAGTGACTGACGCCGCCAACCATAAATGTAGTGGATGGAATGGAGGAAATACATCTTTTCTTTTTCAACTAGCATTCAAGACAGCTGGTTTACATGGGGATCTCCTGTTTCAACTAAATTTGTCTCGTTGCTTTTGTGGATCTCCGTTACTTATCCCAACTTTTTTTCCCTCTTGTAATCTCCTCTATCCAATAGATAGGAGAGGGAGGAGAGTCACAGCAAATGTATGTAGAATTCAAAAGCCTTGTTTTCATATCCGAACAAAGCTACCCTTTGATTTTATATGTAGGACAACACAGCCATTATATCTGTTTCTGACCATCAATAAATAAATCTATTTCGACGGATTTTAGTTAGTATGTATCTTCTGTTTGCATGGAATTGACGGGAGGTCGATATTTCTAATTCTTCTCCGTATTTTTTTTTGTGCGAGTGAAAGAATCATTCTTGTGTGTTGTACGTTTTTTTTCTGCTTCTGCAACTCTTGGAAGTAGAGGAACTATATATCTATTTGCGTTTCGACAAGCTTCTTTTTTGTTTTTTTGTTTTTTAAGATTTTTATTTAATCACAAATAAACACGATCTTTTGAAATGTTGTGCAGTCGGGATAATTTAGACGAGTGTTTTGACGGTGTGTTCTAATATCAGAGTTAAGCTATTGTTGTCCAATTTTCGTAATAATTCTACTGTTTCTCCTTTTTTCTATTTATTTTTTAATTTCTTCATATTTTGAATCAACCATTGTATTGCGTTCAATATAATGGAAGTGGATTGCTCAGAAAAAGGATCAACACCACCAGTGAAAAAAAGAGCTAAAAGAAACGAACTTTCTGCTGACGAGAAAGTCCCGTGGAAGCAAGTGGAAAGGTTTCGTTCTGAATGGCTGCAAGAACCGATTGGCTTCAGCCTATAAAAGACAATGAAGTGAAATGTAGATGTATCGCGTGTAATGTTGTTTTGAACTGTGGGAAGAGTGACTTAGAAAAACATTCTAAGGGACAAAAACATTCAGTGAATGTTAAAAGTTTTGTCAAACTTTTAATCATACACACACACACACACACACACAAAAAAAAAAAAAAAGTGAAATCAATAAAGTGTTTCGTATGTTCACCAAAAGCAAGTGAACAGTCCGATTCTGTAAAAAATGCTGAAATTAAAATTGCAGCATTTTTCGCAGAACACAACGTAGCGTTTCAAGTTGTTGATCACCTTCTGCTATTGCTAAAAGATGTGTTTCCAGACTCAGAAATTGCGAAACATATGAAATTAAAAAGAACAAAATGTACGGCTATTATTAAAAATGTACTGGCCCAAGTTGAAACAAATAGGATTGTTGAGTGCTTGAAAGACTCCATTTTCAATCTTAGTGGATGAAAGCACTGATATTTCTTGCAATAAGAGCATGTGTGTGATGGCTCAATATGTATCCCCTTTCAATGGTCACGTTCAAATCGAGCTTTTGAAACTTATTAAATTGGACGCCAAAGATAGTTCATCAGACAAAATATATGGTGCATTAGTTTCATGCCTGCGAGAGAAAGACATATCCATAAAGAACATTATTGGTTTAGCGTGTGATGATGCAAGTGTAATGGTCGGTTGCAAGAATTCTTTCGCTGCGTTACTAAAGCAAGATTGTCCAAATCTTGTACTTATGCAGTGTATTTGTCATTCTGCGGCCATAATTGCCAGTAAGGCATGTGAAAAATTGCCGCGAACCCCAGAAGAATTGCTTCGTTCAATATCTTCATATATTTCAGGAAGCTCTAAAAGGTATGCTACACTCACAGAAATTCAAGAACATATAAACGTGGCAAAGAAACGAATTTTAAAAGTTTCAGGGACTCGATGGCTGTCTCTTCACCAATGCATTGTTCGAGTTCTGGAAAATTGCGTAGTACTTCAGAACTATTTTCAAGCAGCTGTCGCAGAAGACAAACTAAAAAGTGCTGAGTTTATTCTTGCTGAACTTAATAATTTATACATGCAATACTCTGGTTTTGTTAAATAAAAGAAAAAACAGTTGCATAAAGAACAACATTATCTTTGGCCAAAGATTTAATTTTATTACTTATTATTCTTATCTTTTAATATAGTTGTGTTTTTATCTTGTATTTATCTATGTTGATTAGTTAGCATAGCTAACATGTAACTTCTTTCGTTCTTTTTCTGTCCACAGGAGCAACAAAAGACAAATATATTATGTAAATGTCACCAGGTGTCTCGCCGATCGCTCAACCCTTTCTGCTAGATGATATTTTTCTTAATTTTTCTCCCACGCAGCGGCGACACTATCGTGACCCGGCTTTCTGCTTTCCTCCCCTTTTTAAGGGAAGCGGTCGCCCCATCTCATCAGAGCTTAAACTGAACTCTCTGGTTTCGGTGCTCTCAAGCTGCCTTAGCAGTATTCCTACGCCTTCCGCTGGCTTAAGTGATAGCCGGGTAGGTGAATCTGCGGGATCGACAAGAATGATTGTCTCCCCAGAATTTTCTAATAGTTAGTGACAGTCGAAGTGACGACTGAAGCCTGAATAGTGGCTAAAATAGTTTTTTTTTTTTTTTTTTTTTTTTTAAATAAAGGTAGTGACAGTCGAAGTGGCGGCTGAAACCTGAATGAAGGCAAGGCTAAAGTAATTTTTTTTTTTTTAATAAAAGTTAGAGACAGCTAGAGTGATAGCTGGGCTAGAATGATAGCCAGATATTTAAACATTTAGTTAGTGACCTCCAGAGTGGTGGAAGGAGTCTTAGTAGAATTCATTATTTTCAACTATTTAACTATCAAAGCACCAAGATATAGTAAACCAGATATTTTATTAAGAAAGAGTTATTGGAGATCGTTAAAATTTCCCACTTATTTTCGTTCCCCTGGTGGCATCTCATATTTAACTTGTTGCTTCTGACCTCTTCAAATATTTTTCCCCGTCTTTAAGAACTCTAGTTCTACTTATTATTTTTATAGAATAAACTCACTGTTTCTTTTCCTGTTACGTACAGATTTGTTTCTTTTAAGCAGAACTATAAATACTTACCATATTAAATATAACTTTATTTTAGCAATATGTAGATCGGAATTATTAGAAGATATACCCCTAGACTTAAATACTTCACTGAGCCAACTAGCAGTAAGCCAAGAACTTTTATATTTTTTAATTTTTTTTTTTTTCCGACTACAGAATTGGGAGCTCAAGTCTCGGGATTGCCCTTTAGTTTTGACTTATATGTTATTACGTACAGGAAAAATAACAAGAATGGAGCCTAGTTTAGATATTAACCAATTGAGAGAGGCTTTACATCTAAGAGAAGGGGATCAGCTAACCACAGAAAGAATACTGGAGGCTTTGGATTCGCGGCAAGACAGATATAATCAACAAAATGGAACAACATGTGATTGCAAGAAAGATAAGGAGTTAGAATTTCAAATTCTTCCACCCAAATTCGACGGGGAACCGGAAAGCTCGGTCTACGAATTTCTAGAGGAACTTGACGTTTACGCAGAACAGAAGAATCTGTCGAAAGAAGAAGTATTAGAAAAAATCATACCTAAGGTTCTTATAGGTAGAGCGAGGAAATGGATGGTTTTCAAGAAGAAATTCGATTCGTTCTCTAATTTTAGACATTCGATTCTCCAAGAATTTTATTCTTTTGAATACAATCGTGAGACTCAAGAGAATATAAACGAAAGATACCAGAGAGTAGATGAATCTCTTTCAGAATTTATAAGAGACATATATAGCATGTATCAGAGATTAGAGACGCCATTGGAAGAAGACGTGATTATTAAAGAAATAATAAATAAATCCCATCCGAGATTTAGAAGCTTTCTATATGGAAAGAATTTCGAGAGCATCGACAAGCTAGAGCTAGCATCTCTTGAAATACAATCTCTCCTTAAAGAACACGATTACGTGGTTGCAGTTTCGAATAAATCGGAGTCAAGTAAAAAGAAGTCATTAGCAGTGGCACAGCTTACGGGAGATAAGGGGGCTGAAGAAATTCCTCGACTGGACGTCAGAGCATTAGACCCAGCAGGCTCCCGAAGAAAGAAGACGACTCAGACAGAATCGTTAGAATCGGAAAATTACAAACAGATGTTCTGCAATCATTGTAAAATGAAAAATCATTGGACATCACAGTGCTTCAAGGCGCGTGATAAAAAAGTGTCTGCAGCAGTTTTCCAAGGAAAAAAGAAACGGCAATCAGGACCATATATATATATGCAATGTTTGGAAAAAAGAAGAAATTCCTCTACACGGATACGGGTTCTGTAATAAGTCTGGCCAATGAGAAACTTGCACTGGAATTGAAGAAAAATGGTGCAGTAGTTAGTCCTTGTGAAGAGAAACTATTATTAGCTACAGGCGAAGCTACGGCAACAGGAGTCTTAAAAGCCAAATTTTTGCTGAAAGGACGTGTTTTTAAGCATCATTTCTACGTTCTTCCCGGTCTTAATACGGATCTTATAATGAGTATAGACTTGATAAAAAAAGGTTGGAATGGAAATTTACTCCCAGGAAGGAACTTGGAAACTGAAGCATGATAAAAATCGAACAAAATTTGTAGCACCTGAGAAAAAAGAAGAAGAAGGAATCCATTTTCCAGTGGCTAGAGCCTTTCTAACGGAAAGAGCACCGCCCCAGACGCTCAGAAGGTGTTTTCGAACAGAACACAATAGGAAGACGAATGCTGCTGAAGACCAAAATGCAGGTGCTTCAGCTAGAGGAAAGAAAAATCAAATATCTGTTTCTAGAGATGCACCTGACCATTATGTTCCTCCATCAAAAAACGGGAAGCGATGCTTAATAAAAGATACTCCGTTTATAGTATCTGTTAATAAAAGATACGTAGAAGATAAAACCTCCGTTAGTAAAAGGAAACCTATCTGGTATTCCGGTATTCGTTTTCTTGGACAGTGGTAGTAGCCTGTCAGCCATAAATGAAAAAAATAGCCAATGAGTTGAAGGAAAGAGGAATCAAAGTTCATAAATGTAACCAAGCGGTAGCCTTAGCAAGTGGATCCATCGTTATTAATGAATATGTCATCACGTCGATAGAAATTTATGATATAAAAGTTAGACAGAAATTTTATTTAATACCAGGTCTGATTAAGGAGGGATATGCTTAAATCTACCGGCACAGTTTTGGATATTAGAAACCAAGGATGGACTTTAGGTACAGAACAGGAGTTCATTTGTCCTTTTGACACAGGGAGTTCTAGTTTGAAAAAAGAAAATTGCGCAGTAAACTCAGTAGAAGAAAAAGATGAAGAAATAATTCGGCGTATGATAAATAGGGTAAATGTAGATCCGGTCAATAAGGCCAAATTTGAAGAATTGGTCTGGAAGCATAAAGATTTATTCTCTGAAAAACCAGGGTTATCTAGAAGTGTAAAACATACTATTGAGTTATCTGAAGAAAACCTTTTTTTTTTTTTTTTTTCAAACTAAGACCTATGTCAAATGAAAAGAAAAAAATCCTTAAAGACCTGTTAGAGGACATGCAAGCTCAGGATCTTATTGAACCCTGTTATTCTGACTATGTGAGTAATGTTATTATTCACAAGAAGAAGTCGGGAAATTACAAACTGGTGCTCGACGCGCGTCGTGTTAATCACCTTACGAAGCCTTAAATTTCAATTATTCCAAGCCTTGAAGAGTCTCTAGCCTATCTTGGGAATAAGAGATTATTCTCAAAAAGCGATTTGAGTTTCTCGTACGCACAGTGCATGATAGAAGAAAAATCCCGCTCTTATACAGCTTTCATAACTCGTGGGGGATTTTTAGATACGTTCGGGGAGCGTACGGCCTCATGTCTATGCCTAACATTCTTTGCAAGCTTATGCAATTGACTCTAGGTGAATTATATTATACAAAAGTTATCTGCTTTCACGATGACCTCCTGTGGGCAAAAGATACGGAGCTACATATGATGAATGTGCTGGATGACACCTTCTCTAGGCTGAAAAATGAAGGGTTGAGCTTAATTCCTTCAAAATCGTTTTTCTTTTGTGAAAAAATAGAATTTTTAGGTTTTTCAGTATCAAACGGAATTCTATCCTGTTCTGAGGAGAAAATAAAGATGGCCAATCAGATTCAGCGACCTAAATCTAAAAAAGAGCTGCAATCTTTAATTGGATTTTTTGGCTATCTCAGGAACCACATTCCTAGAATGGCCGAGATCACTGCACCATTGACTTCGTTGCTAAAGCAGTCAGAAAAGTTCAGATGGGGGCAGACTGAGCAGGAAGCGCTGGATAAATTAAAATCCATTATAGTAGTCAGATCCCAAGTTACTTCTCCCCAGGCTAAATGAAGAATTCTTTCTTTTCGTCGATTCTTCCAGTATAGCGAGCGGCTACCTAGTAGCACAAAAGGATGAAAATAACAAGATGCGGGTAGTAGCTTTTGGGTTCGAAGAAACTATCCCCGTCACAGCAAGCATACGGAGCATCTCAGAAAGAGCTGCTTGGAATTGTACTAGCTCTTGAACGATATCAATTGTATTTTGTCCAAACCCCGAGAATAACCGTTTTTATCGACCATAAAGCGATAACTCACCTCTTTAAAGCATCCAAAGTTTCTGCTTTAATCACGAGGTGGTTGGCTCGTATCTCTAGGTTTCCTGTTGTGTTTAGGTATCGTAAAGGAGTAACCCACTACATTGATTATCTGTCTAGGATTAGTCAAGGCTACACAGAAGACGTGAATTTTGAAGAAAACTTGGTCAGCAATGAATTCTACCCTCTAGAGACAGAAAATGATGAAGGGTATCTCAAAATAGAAGGAGAAGATGGAAAACTTCGAAATGTTAGTGACCTAGAATATGAAGAAGTAAACTTGGCTGAGTTGTTCAACAGCAAGGCTATAAAGAGCATGAAGGAAGAGATGAGAAGAAAAAAGAAAAATTATAGAGTTACTACCACCATGGTGAATAAATGGACAGAAGAAGAGAAAGTTAAAGGTTTCCTTGAACTACCTTTTTCTGGTGTGGAAGAAGAGGAAAAAGAAGATCGTGCCGAGAACAGAATAGATCTCAGCAAAGAAAATCTGGTGAGAGAGCAAGAAAAAGAAATCCTTTTAAACAACCTGATTAACAGGCATAAGGGAAAAACCGAAAAACTCACCGAAAAAATGAAACAAAAAGTTCAACAGTTAGAGAGTCACTCGCTTAAATAATGAGGGAATATTACTTAGGAAGCTTAGGATTTTAGAGGGGGACCATTGGGTAATATGGCTCCCTAAATCTGCAAGAGCCTCTGTGCTTGATGACCTTCATTGTAACAAACTGTCTGGCCACCCTAGAACAGCAGAAACAATTGACAAAATTAAGGTTTCATACTATTGGGAAGGGTGGAAGAAAGATGTAGCTCAATTTTGTCGATCATGTGTGGTTTGTGCCCTTTACAAAGATGCTCAAAATTCAAAAGTTGGTAATTTGGCCAGTTCCTTGGTTAAAGAGAGTGGTCAACTTCTCTATTTAGACACCTTTGGCTCGTTTTTGAGATCTAAAAAAGGGGGCTATTCTTTTGTTCTCGTTCTTGTTGATGGGTTTAGTCGATTTACGAAACTCTATCCTTTAAGAGTAATCACTTCACAAAAAATAGCAGTGTGTCTTCTGGAATTTTTCTATGGGTTCTATTCTCATTTGGCCTCTTTGACAATCATGCTGTGTTTACTAGCAAATTATGGAAGGATCTTCTAAGGGTACTCTCAATCCAACAAATTTATGTTAGCAAATACCGTCCGAAAGGAAACAAAAGCGAATGCTATGTGAAACAAGCAAAGAAATTATTGGCTATGTATACTGATAGTCATGATAATTGGTCAGAATATCTCAACTTCATTCAGTATGCCCTAAATAACTGAAAATGCACATCTACTGGTTTTGAACCATCAGTTCTTCATTTCGGAAGGAAATTAAAATCCCCATTTGTAAATTCAGGTTATTCAATTGAAGAACCCAGGTCTTCAGAAAAGTCTTACTCTCAGTACGCTGAAAGAATTAGGGATAACTTTCAAGAGATACTAACAAAGGCTAATATCACTCAAATCAAACAACATGAAAGAAAAGTTAACAATTACAATAAAGGTAGAAAAGAAAATAGATTTAAAGTAGGAGAAAAGGTCTGGCTTAAGGCAAAACGTCATTCTTGTCTTCCCAAAAAGATCTCCTCCTCTCTCTTACCAAAATACGTTGGTCCATACCATTTAACCCAGAGGGTAACTAAGAATACATATATATTGCAACGCTGTAAAGATGGAAAGCAGACTCCCAGATTTCGCCTCCCACCTTCCACAGCAGCAGGAGAGTTTAGCCTGGAGGCTGCATTCCAGCCCGGAGTATGAGCTTGGGAGACCACATGTTGCTGTTAGCAGAAGGAACAAAGATGTCGAGGCCTAGAACACGATCTCTTTATGTCTCGTGCAGATCAAAAAAGTGAAAATCCCAGTGAGTTAGAACTGCAGGTAAAAGTTGATGAAAGCCTGCAGAGGGCAAGAAGAAAGAGGACTTTCAAAAAACCGAATACTCCAAAGGAAAATCGAAATCATCAGAAACTGGAGTATTACTTCACCCTTCAGGAATTGAGGGAAGCTAACTCGGCAGAAACTGTTCAAAATAGGATGGATTCAAACGACCAGAGTGAGGACATTCTACAAATAGACTTAACGGAATCGGACGAGATTCCTTTGACGCCTGGAAAAAACCTCGATAGTGACTATGAATACCAACAGTTTCTAAGGGCTAAAAAACGTTTAAAGTTTAGTGACTAAAAATGAAAGTCTTGTGGTGATTCGTCGAGAATATCGAAGTGTGTTAATAATTGTGAGGTGATTAATAATAAACAGACCAAAAGGACTGCTCTGAAGAATGGTTATTTTTTCTGTAAACTGTGAAAAAAGAAACTGCAATAGTGTAAAACGATCAAAATCATATATATATATATATATATATATATATATATATATATATATTCATATTACTTCTTGGTTGTAAATAACATATTACTGCAAGTATCAGTTTTTTTTAAAATTTTTTTTTTTTACCGGGTAGTATTATGCAATACTCTGTTTTTGTTAAATAAAAGAAAAAACAGTTGCATAAAGAACAACATTATCTTTGACCAAAGATTTAATTTTATTACTTATTATTATCTTTTAATATAGCTGTGTAATGTTGATTAGTTAGCATAGCTAACATGTAACTTCTTTCGTTCTTTTTCTGTCCACAGGAGCAACAAAAGACAAATATACTATGTAAATGTCACCAGGTGTCTCGCCGATCGCTCAACCCTTTCTGCTAGATAATATTTTTCTTAATTTTTCTCCCACGTAGCGGCGACACTATCGTGATCCGGCTTTCTGCTTTCCTCCCCTTTTTAAGGGAAGCGGTCGCAGAAGACACAGCCACTACGAGGCCCACAAGGCCTAGTGTACACCCCGGATCAGCAAGCCAGTCTCTTCGCCGATCACTTGGAAGAAGTTTTCACTGAAAACAACACACCGGTTGCAGCAGGAATCCTAGCAGAGGTGCAAGAAAGCATTCACCACATCAATCAACCAGCAAATCCATCAGCTGAAGACCTGACCACTCCCAGAGCCATCAGAAAGATCATCCAGAAGCTCAACCCACACAGAGCAGCAGGGCCTGACAGGATCCCACCATTGGCACTAAAACATGCCCCTCGAAAAGTTCTGGTACTCCTCTGCAGGATCACCAATGCAATATTTCGCCTAGGATACTTTCCTCCAGCCTGGACAGAAGCCCGAGTGATCATGAATCCGAAACCAAGCGCAGCACGGTCGGAACCCAAGAACTATCGACCTATCAGCTTGCTATCACACATCAGTAAAGTGGTAGAACGGGTCCTCCAATTCAAGTTGATGAAGAAGATCGAAGATGGCAACATTTTACCAGAACACCAATACGGATTCCGACCAGGTCACGGAACAACATTACAGCTAGTCAGAGTGACTGAACACATAACATAACAGTTTAATGAGCGCGGCCACACCTTGGGACTCTTCCTAGACATAGGAAAAGCCTTCGATAAGGTGTGACATGATGGGTTGCTGCATAAACTACACAAAGCGCAGTTGCCACAGTATCAAGTCAAAAGCCTGCAGAGCTACCTAACAAACAGAACATTTCGTGTCTACCATGCCAACCATCTTACGGAACCAAGAAGAATTAGAGCTGGAGTGCCACAGGGATTTTGTCTGTCTCCAATACTCTATAATATTTACACAGCAGACCTCCCAACAACGAGGACCACCATCACTGCTACATTCGCAGATGACACGGCAATCTTCGCCAGTCACCGAAACTTTCGATACGCTAAGCTGTACCTGAGAAGACACATTGAGCTCCTGGAAACATGGGCTAACAATTGGAAAACCAAGGTGAATGCCGACAAGACCGCCCTCGTGGACTTTACACATAACATCTCCGAGAGGGACTACAACTTCTCACTCAATGGAGTCGACATTCCTCCACAACCAAAAGCCAAATACCTTGGAGTAACCTTGGACAGACGTCTCTCATTTGCGAACCACCTGAAGACTACAGCCCAGAGAGCTACAGTACGGTTCAAAGCCCTTTTACCCATCCTTCTAAGTCCTCAACTAACCTTAGAAACAAAACGGCATGTATATCAGATTTGCATCCTCCCCATCCTGATGTATGTCCATCCCGCATGGCAACATACATTCCCAACACACCTTCGCCACCTTCAGGTGGTCCAAAACAAAGCAGCACGTGCCATCACTAGACACTCAAGAGATACACGTATCCTGCAAATCCATGAAGACCTCGAACTTCCGCTACTCCAAGAACTACTAACTCAACATTCAGCCAAATTCTGGAGGAATGTCCGCCAATCAACCAATCCAACAATCAACACAATAGGAACAAGAAATCCACCGCGACATATGTACCGAATGCCTAAGGACCCACAGTAGTGAAGCACCTCCCAAGACGATAACTCCAGGGATCGGCGACAGTCGCGACCCCAAATCTTACATACGCAGGTGAAACGAAAAACAACAGTGAAGGAAAAACCACACAGATAGAAGGCATGGGCACTAGCCCGAAACTTCTCAAATCAAACACCAGTCAAGAAAATGCCTGCCTGCCTGCCTACCCTCTCATCAGAGCTTAAACTGAACTCTCTGGTTTCAGTGCTCTCAAGCTGCCTTAGCAGTATGTAAATGTATTCTAGGTAAACTTGTATATCAACATTATATATATAAATGAGTTCAAGTTATCTACACTGAATATGAGCAACATAATACAATAAGATGGTTTAGTAGTTAGTAGAAAGTAGTTTATTACAGTCCGTAAACACTGCCATAAGCGAACAGTTTTTACTTTCTAATCAAGAATGTCATTTCCTAAAAATATAGATTTTTCAATGTTCTTATTAATAATTTTGCAGTTATGAAAAAAAAAGAAAGAAAAAAAGTATGTGGTATATATTACCAAACATTGTATGTACAATTCTGAACTGAAAATTGTGAATATTGAATTCTAAAGTCTTCTTTGAATTGACAATGAATTCTACACTGTCAAAATTCTTCGCCCAGGAATTTTAATCTTAAAAAAAGTTTAAACTTGCCTCCTACTAGATATAATCTTAAAAATATATGATCTACGAACTAATAAACTGAACTGACTAAATGTTAGTTTTAGTAGATTCCTTATATGGTATCGTCTGACAGCTATCTACTTATAAACAAACAAACATGATCAGTAATTATAATTCTTCAATTTTTTAATGATCAATAATATGCCATTCCCAGAAATACGGCAATCTTATCTTAATAGCTCAGTATGTACCTTATTTTAATCATAAACTAACTTCCATCACTACGCATAAACAAAGTAATCTATTAAGAACATTTCCTCTTCTGGTTATCCTATTAATGACATCACAACCTCTACACAGTATGGATTAACCTTACCACTACCTGGGTATTTTTTGTAACGCGGACTACCACGGGGGGGGGGCTCATTTTGTGCCCACCTGTTAAGATTAAATATATCTCGCAAAAGAAACAAACTAGAACCTCTCAGAAAGATCAACAATGACTGAAATGAACAATACACGGGATAAGACTAACAGCTATTTATTATGCTGCCATCTAGGAGTGACACTTCTAAATGTCAGTCACATCTCCTACCAACAGTGGGTACATTGTGCCCACGAACTTAAAATAGCAAATTTATGAGACACACTAACGTGAAACTCTCACAAAAATCTACTGTGTCCGAAGTGAACAGTACATGGATAAGATTGACTGCCAAATTCAGAAAAGGCGGGATACAGCTATTTATTATACTGCCATGCCAATCATATCTCCTATCAACTGGGGAGGGGGGAGGATGGGAGGATATATTGTGCCAACCAACTTAAAATAGCAAATTTATGAGACACACTCACGTTCAATTTGCACCACTGTAAGGTATTCGTTTTAGTTAAACATGTTGAACAATAACATTTTTCTTTCTTTCTTTCTTTTTCTTTTCTTTTTTTTTTTTTACAATTTCAAAGAAACGATTACAAGAATAATTAGAAAAAACATACTATGGTGGGCAGAAAGGTTCTCCCCCCCCCCTACACACACACACACACATTGGTAGTGCGAGGGTTAAGATACGAATTTTAGATTTAAATTCTATTAGAGTTTCAGAATGATCAAAAGTATTGCATTTTATTTCAGTTTAAAGAAAAATAAATTTGATTCAAACTATTACTTTTTTTTTTTTTTTTAAATCATGCTATTTAAATCAAACCACCCTGATTTGAAACGAACAGATATGCCATTCAGCAAATGCGAAAGGCCACAGGACGAGATCTTTCTTCCAATCTTTGTGGAAGAATGTTTCCGTAAATGAACTGAAAATATTTTTCGCTACAATGCGTCTTGTTTGGAAACCTCCTTTGGGAGATACTTGGAGTACGCATCTGGTCATAGAAAATAATTTTGCGTGAAAAATAGGCATTTCAAGGTATCGGTTGCTTGCAGTACTGTTAATGCTTCACGAGAATGATAATGAAAAGCAACTGCCGAAAAGTGATCCAAATTATGATCTACTTTTCAAAGTAAGAGCCTTTCTGTCCCAGATGACGCACATTTTCTAAAACTGTATAAAACCGACTGAATTCCTGACAATTGATGAATCAATGTGCGCATTTCAAGGGTGGGTCTCCTTTCGTATTTATATAACTGACAAACCGCATAAATATGAGCTATTTCTTTGAGCTATGTGAATCTAGGAGTGGATTCATTTGCGGTTTAAAAGTATAAAGAACACAAATGCCATCGTGAATATTGTCGACAGACTTTGCGAAAATATAAAAGGGAAATGGCACAATGTGTATATGGGCAGATGGTTTTCAAGCCATGAAATATTCGATAATTTGTGGGAAAATAGCATAGGAACCGTTATGCCAAAGAGGAAAGGCTTCCCAAAGGAAGATTTCAGCGTCAAATTGAAGAAAAGAGAAAACATTGTACTGAAGAATGATGATCTCTTTGTTATAAAGTGGAGAGTCGTTCGTGACGTATATATTTTGTCAAGTGTACAAGGAAATGAAATGACTATAGTTTCTACCACAAGAGGAAGACATGAGAAAATAAAACCGACTGCTGTTTTCGATTACAATCGGCATACAATTCGAGTCGATAAGTCAGATCAAATAGGAAAACGTGAAATGTGAACAGGAAGTTATTTTTTCACATCTTAAATTTGACACTTGTCAATTCTTTAATTATGTGCAGAAAAATAAAAGGTTCAAACATTAGACTAAGTCCATTACTTCAAGCGGTAGTGACGCAGTTGGTCAACTAAGTAAGGGTAGGCCTCACGAACGCAGCAGGAACTGCGAGCGCGGGACGTATAATTGGGAGAAATCATTTTCTCAACAAAATCCTTCTAATGAAACCACCAAAGGAGAGATGGAGAAGATGCAGTCTTTCTGAGACAGGAAGAAGAAAACATGGAAAGACAAAGAAAAGTAACTGCTTAACATTTCAAGGCATGTGATGTGCCTCTGTGTTTAGGAAGGTGCTTTGAAGCATTTTACACCAAACAAAATTTCTGAGAATAAACTGACACAAAAAGGGACGGGAGGAGGGAATAGTAACGTATTGTGAAGTGTAGTGTATACTTTAACCCTATAAGGCATTTTTATGCCTTTTGGAATCATACACTATTATTATTATTATTAATACACCATCGATCAGTGCGTACCCAAGTGCTATTCGGCATCACAATGCTGAAGACGTTTGGGCACGCAGTCACCATCTAGTGACTGAATTTCAAACCAGAGCGTCACTGAGCACATGGCGGTATAAGGAAGTGGTCAATGATTGTATCCAGGATTTCTTTGTTTCCGAAAATACAGGTAAGCATGGTATTTTTAGTAAACCAAAAAATATATGCTTCTTTCGTGATGTCTGTAGCTCACTTACGTGTCAGTGACAATTTTCAAAATATTGTTGTTTCTGTGTAGGAAGTCATATTATTTGTGATGCCTTTTGGCATCATAATGCAATGTCCTCGATTCCAGGTATGATATAATTTGGCATCATTATGCACTGATTGTACACATATTGCGAATGTTGTTATAAAATGTGATATAATGTTGTTCAAATCTCACGCAAATGAAATAGTTCCTTCTAATAATGTTGTGCGCGCTTAAAATTATGCGTGCGTATCTTTGATAATACATCGTAACTTGCAAGATATACATAATTTCTGTCCTTTGTAAAGAACGAAAACTCGTAAATATGCTACTAATTCCATATAAAACAAAGCGTTGTGCAACAATTCGCTTTCGTATAAGACAAACTTCAGTTCAACTTCCCTCTTCCCTGTAAAAATATGCCCATTGCACCAAACTTCCAAAAAATGTCTTTTGTTTGAAAAAAATGTAACGCATGGTAGAAATAACAGTTCATGTCTTTGCAGGTTTTGAGGAACTATCACGAATCCACTACTGTTCTATGGAAAGAGAGGTACAGTACGGCCTACCCCTATAGAAAGCGATGATGAATTTCTGGATGATTCTAGTGAGGATGAGGACTTTGTGCCATCGGCAGCAGATGAAGACACATTAAGTACTGAAAGTGATCTCTTGCCAATGGATGAAGCACCAACATCTCAGAAAATAAAATGGACAAAAAATGATTTCGCGAAATCGCCAAATGAAACTGCTTTCAAAGGCAACTGCAAACTTCCTAATGATCAATTACATTTGCAATCTCCCTATCAAGTGTTTTCCTATCAGTTTCCTATTGAAATATTAGAGCTTATCAAAAATCAAACTGAATTATATTCTTTCCAACAACGTCCCGATTGACCCATTTCTACTTCGAAGGATGAGATAGGACGATTTATTGGGACTTTACTTTGGATGTCATTCATTCGTGTCCAAAGGTCGCGTAGATATTGGAGCAGAAAAACAAAATTTCCTCACATGAGTGATGTGTTTTCATTATAGCGCTGGGAAGAGAGAAAACATTTCTTACATTTTGTTGACGATTATTCTGATGAAGGAAATGTGCAACAAGACAGATTGTGTAAAATGAGACCACTGCTTACTATTCTTCAGAACAAACTTGATGGCATTCCTTTGGAGGTGCATTTGTTTATTGACGAACAGATAATTGCGTTCAAAGGTTGCAGTGGGCTCAAACAATGTAATTCGAAGAAGCCACTTAAGTGGGGATACAAAGGGTATCTTCTATCAGGGATCAGTGGGATTACATACAAATTAGAAATACACACATATGCATCAGATAATGTTGTTCTACATGGCGAGAGGGACTGTGGATCTAGGCAATGTAGTTATTAGACTATGTAGTAATAATCCCCAAAGCTGTAATTACAAATTGTATGTCGACAACTATTTTGATTCTCCTAAATTACAAACTTATTTATTTGAACGTGGCATTTTATGCCTTGCAACAGTGCTAGCAAACAGGATTCCTGGAAATAATATGATAAATGATAAGGATCTAAAGAAGAAAGGTCGAGGCTTATATGAGCAAAGAACTGCATCTGTAGATGAAGTTGATATGTGTTACGTGAAGTGTACCATAATCGGCCAGTGAATTTACTTTCAACCTCTGTTGGCAGTAAACCGTGTTGCG
Organism: Thermobia domestica; assembly: GCF_964235325.1. Lineage (NCBI taxonomy): Eukaryota > Metazoa > Arthropoda > Insecta > Zygentoma > Lepismatidae > Thermobia > Thermobia domestica. Next base: position 152,439,477 of record NC_137458.1, on the reverse strand, counting down.
CGATTTTATTTAATTAAAAAAAAAAAAAAAAAAAAAAAAAGTTGAAGATAACTGTTTAGTTAGCTTTGTTGCCATAGAAACCAGCCTTGACCTTAGCCTCCTGGCGGTCACGTGAGTGGGTAGAAGTAGGCTGACAGGTGCTGACATCTATAATGTATAATCAGAGAGAAAATGCACAACGAACCTTTATACGACAGAAGAACATGTTACCGGCGGGATCCAATTAGAAAGTATTCTTCAAAATTATAACCTATGGCGTAAAATGTAGACTGTTTAATGAACATATGTGATTAGTGTTTGGACTTTATATTCAAAATCATACAAAAATGGATATATTAGTCGGTGTTATATTAAAACAAATATTTCTTCGAAAATAGTGAATTAACTAAATTCAATTTGAACTGACTTTTCGGCAAAAACAATTGGAAACAGCCAGTGATAAGTGTTGTGAATTGGTGATTTATTTTTCACATAACTATACTGTGGAAGATTACAGGTATTTGTTTGATTTAAGTGGCACTTGAAGAAATTACCGAGAAATATTTGTATTAAACCAAAATTGGCCACACTTACGTTTGAATGCGGAGTCATTTGTTTAGTTTGTATTCTTTGGTTTTGATTAAATATTTGTTTTCATTTACATGGCCATTTTTATATTTTATATTTAATAGAGAAGCCAAATCCGCAGTTGCAATAACGGTATACTATATCATGCAACAATCTTGGAACAACCGGAGGAAGTAGTTATGAGGTGGCACAGAAAGTAAAAGGAGAAGGTGGAAGTGAAGTGCCCGTAAGTTGTAAGAGTTTACAACAAACACATGAGGGGAGTGGATTTATTGGGTTCGTTGCTGGGATTGTACAGAATACTCACACGTTCAAAAAGTACTATTTCCAAATGTTTACTCATTTTCTAGATCTAACTGTTGTAAATGCATAGATACTATTCAGAAGAATCTGCAATTAAAGTGGAACTTCGACAAACTAGACACAGCTGTCACTGTATGACTTCAAATGTGATATAGCTGAAGCTCTTTGTCTAAGAGGGAAGTCAACTTGCAGAAAAGGAGGAAGACCGAGTAATGAACTACAAAATGAACTTGAAGTGAAAAAGACACGTGGACTAATGGCTCCAGTTCCTGTGAAAGATGTTCGATCAGACAATTTAGGACATTTTCCTAACCCCATCGAAATGTGCTTGAGATGTAAATGACCAGAATGTCGTTCACAAACAAGGGTAATGTGTATCAAGTGTCATGTAGCACTGTGTATGACATCTAAAAGTAACTGCTTCTTATTATTTTATACCATGTGAAATTGTTTGAGAAAAGTACTACGGGTTTCTTAGTTTACACTTATCAATAAACAATTTGCATTATTTGTCATAATATTGCTGTACAACGATAATATCTAGTTTTGTGTCAGACAAAGAGCATATGCAGGAAGCTATGCTTTTCTCATTCCATTTGAAGAAATCGGCTGCCGAATCGTATCGAATGCTTGTGGAGGCCTATAGCGACGGTGCTGTATCGGAAACAATTTGCCGAGATTGGTTTCAGGCAATTTTGTCCTGAGCGACAAGAAGAGTGAAAATCGGTCCTGGAAGTTTGAGGATTATCAACTGCAGGCTCATTTAAACGAGAACGATACCTAATCGCAAGAAATGCTTCCCGAGCAATTGGGTGTTACTCAAGCAACCATTTCCATGCGTCTACGTGCCATGGGAAAGTTTTTTTTTTTTTTAAATAAAAAAAAGAAAAAGCGGAAAATGGGTGGCGCTTGAATTGACCAACCCGGCAGCTGAAGAGACGCCAAAACATATGTGAAATCTTGCCCGCCAGGCAAAAAACAAAAGTCGTTACTGAATCGGATCGTGACGGGCGATGGAAAGTGGATATATTTCGGGAATCCTAAACTCAAGAAATCGTGGGTTGATCGAGGCCAACTCTTGACATCTTTCTCGAGATCAAATCGCTTCGGATGGAAGACGATGCTATATGTTTGGTGAGATCAGCAGGGTATTGTCTACTTTGAGCCGTTGAAACCTGGTGAAACTGTCAATGCCTAATGCTACCACCAACAACTGATCAAATTGCACTATGCTCTGTGTGGAAAAAGGCCGTAATATTAACAAAGACATGACAAACTGATTTTCTTCCACTACAACGCCTCATCGCACACGCCAACAGTGATCCAAAACTACTTGGAAACACTCAACTGGGAGGTGTCACATCATCCCGCTTATTCACTAGACCTGGCTACCATCTGTTTGCGTCGATGGGCCACGTCCTCGCTGAGCAGCATTTTGATTCGTATGCAGACGTCCGTAAATGGTTTGATGAGTAGTTTGCCTCGAAAGAAGACTTTCTAGCGTGGTATCTACAAATTGCCCGAGGGGTGGGCAAAATGTGTAGATAGCGAGAGCAAGTACTTTGAATAAATTTCTTTTTGTTTTCTATGAACAAAACATGTGTTTTTCTGAATACAAAACAGCAGATTAAAGCTTATACACCTGGCATGATTTACTTATTTTTAGTTAGTTTTGAGATCTATTGAAATTTACACGAGAACATCGGACAATGTCTGTTCTGAATGCATTTCTAATATGCAAAAAAGTAACTTAAAGTTTGCAACACTGTTGCTTCGACGGTAATATGCCCTCTCAATCTGTAATTTTTCTTTTTCTTTTCAAAACTTCCCCTGTTAGTAGATATAAACCTTTGAAATTGGGAAGTTTGCGGCGCGCCACCCTGTATAATAATAATAATAATAATAATAATAATAATAATAATAATAATAATAATAATAATATACAGGGTGGCGCGCCGCCAACTTCCCAATTTCAAAGGTTTATATCTACTAACAGGGGAAGTTTTAAAAAGCAAACAGGTTGAGAGAGCATACGTTGCTATTAATTATCTGACAATTACAATTACAAGATGCCGTCCATTACAGTCAATGGTTTGCTGCAATTACTTTATAAAATTTGCAAACACACATTCCAGCAATGCACCGTCTATAGCCACAACTTCCTCAATTTGAAAGCCGCGTCACGAGCATAAGATGTGCTTCACAGTCTGAAGATATAGAGTTTTCTGAACCAAGTACGTCTTTGGAGGGACTGAACACCTCCCTCACTGCTGTTGGGTGTTCACCTCTCAAAGTTAAGAAACTATCCAGAAAAAGGCGTACACCATACATGAAAAAGAAACTGTTAGATTTAAGTGCAAAATGTGTTCAAACAGCAGCAGATCTATTACATGTTCCTCCTCATGAGTTACACAATGTTCCAACGCCGTGCACTACCACATGTTCAGACTGTGACACATTGATGGAGGGGCTCAGGAGAAAATTTGCTGTATCTACCATCCCAGATAAGGTGCAAATACTGACTCTAGTTCCTAACTCATGGACTATACCACAGACTATGGAATATTTTGAAACAACTGAATACATGGTTAGACAAGCACGTACGATCAGAAACACAGAAGGTATTCTATCCAAACCTGGCAAAAGAAAAGGTGCAAGTGTAAGCAATGATACTATAAAATGTGTTCAAGAATTTTATCTACATGATGATATAAGTCGAGTTTGTGCTGGTAAAAAGGATTGTGTGTCTGTGCCGACTGAGAATGGGAGGGAATTGAAACAGAAGAGGCTGTTATTGTTCAACTTGAAGGAAATCTTTACATATTTTAAGGAAAAGCATCCAACAGAAAAAATTGGATTTTCTAAATTTTGCCAGTTACGTCCCAAGGAGTGTGCCGTGGCCGTGGAATACATTCTGTTTGTACTGTAAGCCGTGGAATACATTCTGTTTGTGTATGTAAATATCATCAAAATGTCAAGCTGATGCTACAAGCCATACACATACAAGATTATAAGGGTATGCTCCAAAAATTGGTTTGTACATTAGAGAATGAAGAATGCATGATTCATCGCTGCAAAAACTGTCCATCAGAAGAGTTTGTCAAGTCGGAACTGCTGCAATCCGAAATGTTTAACCTTGTAGATACTATAAAGTACTACCAGTGGGAAGAAACGGACAGATAAACTATTGCATGCATCGAACAGCCATGGGATGACTTTATTGACAAACTAGTTACCAATCTTTCAAAACTTACAGCTCATCACTTCATTTCTAAATGTCAGAGCACTTTTTTGCAAATATCAAGGGAAAACATAACACAAGAAACAGTTATCATTATTGCTGATTTCTCTGAAAATTATTCCGTTGTAATTCAGGATTCCATTCAGAGTTTTCATTGGAGTACTTGTCAAGCTACGGTTCATCCGTTTCTGGTCTATTACAGAGATGCTTCTGGGTCTGTCTGTCACCTCTGTATGTGCGTAATAAGTGACTGCTTGCAGCATGATACAAATACATTTTGGTCATTTCAGAAACACATTGTTGCTCATATTAGAAAAGTTGTTCCGGAAGTGACCCATATTTTGTATTTCAGTGATGGCATTTCTTTGGCACAAGCCATGGAAAAACGGCATGTGATGGTATCGGTGCCACTGTGAAACGAATGGCTACTCACAACAGTCTTAAACACCCAAGAGATAATATGATATTAACTCCTGAAGATCTCTTCAATTATGCAGACAAGAATATCACTGGCATCAAAATATTGTATGTTTCATCATCAGAAATATCTGCTTCTTCCATTGCTCTGGAGAAAAGGTACACTAATACACAGCCAATTTGTGGTATCAGGCACTATCATAGTTTCATCCCCATACCGAATTCACTAACAATTCAAGTGCACAGAGTTTCTGGTTCTCTTCACTCACACAATGTACACTTGGGTAAAAGGGAGCATGTACAGTCACAAGTTACTGAGTTACAAGTAGAGCAGTACGTAGCTTGTGTTTATTGTGGAAAATGGTGGTTGGGAAAGATCATTGATGTTTCACAAGAAAATGGTGATGTAAAAGTACAGTTCATGCATCCTAATGGTCCATCTATGTCTTACACCTGGCCCTCAACTCCTGACACATGCTGGATCCTCACAGGCCATGTCTTGAAGATCATCAATGTTCTCATCACATCAACAGGACGAACATATTACATCAGTGCAGAAGATACTGCCAATATCGTTTCCCTCTTCCAGAAGCAGTATTTGTAAGTATTTCTCGGTGGGAGCTTCTACATGCTGTACCTTCATACCATTGTCTTTTTTGGACATACTGTGATTATTATGTTATATCCTTGTTCATAACGATGTATAATTGGAGCATTTTGCCTTCTATTATGTGCGTGTTAATCCTTACACAGTAGTGACGTACTTCCACATATCTTCTGGTGTGCTAGAACTGTTCAATTTGTGACATATGTGTTGTGTTTGCGGAAATATGGACTCTTCTAAAGTGTCAGACAGCAACCAGGTAAGGGTACAATAAAATTGTAATAATTTCATTGTCAGAAATAATACCTTTTTAATTTTTATTTATGTTATTGTGTATGTGTTGATAAGGTGATGTACCAAATTATTTTGTTTTATCTCCTGGGATTCACCGTTTAAAAAATTGTCATTTCAGGTGTTATTTTGGATAGTGTTTTTTGTCTAGTTCACAAGATTTTTCTGAGATTTTTGGAGTTACGCATGCAAAAATGACATCTTCGGTTTGTACAGACCTTCCATTTTCAAACAAGACCAAAATCATTACAATTGGTCAAATAGCTGTTGAGATATGGCTCTTTTTCTGTCGTAGGGTGTTTTTCAGAAACGGCCAATTTGGAGAAATTCGTCACTTTTTGAACACCCTGTATTTTCCGCAGTATCTATTAAAAAGTTCTCATATTGCATTTCTGTTACTTAGACCACACTACCTTTCAGTAAAAAAAAAAAAAAAAAAAAAAAAAAAAAAAAAAAAAAAAAAAAAAAAAAAAAAAAAAACCAGCCAAATCTAAGACTATGAAGCAACATGCATCTGGTGAATTCGTATGGAATTACCCATATCACGTAAGGTGCACGGCGGGTAATCAGGGATAGATGCCACTTCGTTTGGCAGTGTTTCCGTCAGTATATATGGTGCACTGGCCAGTGTCGCATCGCTTTTTTTTAAAGTCTGTGGTGTCTAGAGGAGATTTCGTAGGCATTATAATGTGCCAAGGCACGTGCAGTTTCATTACATAAAACAATCATGCACTGGGTCCATATGTTTGACGTAAGCGCGACTGTGTTAACGACATAAAACACTGATCAAGCAAAAGAGCAACAATAACCGAAGATATTGCTCGTGTGAAAGAAATGTTTGAAAGAAGCCCAGCATGGGAACAAGCAAGAATATTGGGTATGTCGTGAAGGTTTTTAGGAGGCGTATTAAGTAAACTGCACTTTCACCCATAAAAAGTGCAACTGCGCCAAAACCTGTACCCCAACTATCACCAAGCAAGAGTAGATTTATACAATACCATGTTGAACATGATAACGGAGCACTCCAACATTCCAATGTTATTGGTTATGATTGATGAAGCCCATTTTCATCTGAACAGTACTGTGAACAAGCAAAATATCGATATTGGGCGCCTAATAATCTCTTGTTAATGATGGAGAAGCAACTGCATTTCCCCTATGGTGCGGTGTTGGACAATTGGATATTGTAGGACTGTACGTAGACTAGTCGTACGTCAGAGTGCTAACCTGTTGTCATATTACAAATCTGTGTAATTGGTGAACTGGAAAGAGTTGGGGTGGATCCAAGGACTGCTTACTTTTAGCAACACGGAGCCCACTACTCAAACGGCCCTTAACAGCATGAACTTTCTCGGAGAAACGATCAGGACGGTCGTCTCACATTTTGGAGACATTCCATGGCCTCCTTGCTCCTCTGACCTATCCATTTCCGATTTTTATGGGGTCACCTTAAAGACAAGGTGTACCGCCGACGTCTGACAACAATTCGTGAGTTGAAAAATTTCATTATTGAAGAGGTTGCGATCACAGACAGTGTTACAACGTGATTTTTAAAATTTTATGAAAGGACTGCAGCAAACCATTGACTACTGGACGCCAACATCCGTATGCTTGGAGCTGTCAGGTAATTAATGACAAGATATGTCCTCTCAGTAGGTATCTTTCTTGTTTTCCTAAATGACCACTGTTAGTAGACATAAACCTTTGAAATTGGGGAGTCGGTGGCGCGCCACACTGTATGATTCCACTCTTATACTACTGAAACTGAAAGTTTTATTTCCAATAAAAGTAGTTTCTGCGTAACAAACTTTTAAAAATACACTTAAATCCAAGCATTTAATATTTAAATCTCCTCACTCGAATCTGAAAGCGTTAATACAAGACATCATCTCAGTCAGAAGTCAAGCCCCATCGCATCACTTACAACGACGTTCCTCAGGATATTCCGCAGCCAGGAAATCATGGCCCTCTTCGAGCAGAAGTACCGTCCCAGCAGCCTGCTTTGGAGGACAAAAGCTGCTGACCCATCACCTAAAGACCACAGCCTCCTTTATATGTATTATTACTGAAGTTCCCACACACATCCAAAATGAGGTAATAGAGGACTAATCCCAACGTGTACACTTCAACAATATGCAAATAATTCACCCACAGCACAACCTAAGCAGACTTATTCAGCTCTTCATGTATAACCTTATGTAAATGTCAAGGTTATTGGAGTGTACAGTACGGTCCGAAAATCTTGTCAACCTCTTTTTGTTTGAAGGTAGAGTCAAGTCCTCAAAACCCGATCGGCTTGTAAGGAGGATCATGGTGAGAAAAGCAAGATATGTGACCAACTGTTGGCACTCCTGTGTTCCCGTGTCTATATTACTTTGAGTTTTTTTAAGGAACGTGATAGCAACTTGTTGAAAGGTAAAAGAAAGTTGGAAAGATGATTACAATTGGAAGTGATAGACTATATGAATGGCTTTTCCTCTATGTTTAACTGTTCATGACTTTGGAAGAAATATGAAATAACTTCCAGTACGAGAGGTTCTGCCTTATGCTTCATTGGAGAGCTGTGTAGTACCTCGGTCCTGGGCACGCACCATAGAGGTTCTGTGTTCGAGATGGATGAACAGCCACCGTCACTACTAGCAGGGGTGCTGGATCCAAACTCGCAGTCCTAGCCAAGCAAAGAGGTTCGCTGTTAGCACCGTTACCATTGCCAGAGGTTCTGGATTCAATCCCGCAGTCCTAGCCACTCGAAGATGTTCGGTGTGGGCACCGTCGCCATTTACTATAGTCTTGAATTCAATCCTGTAGTCCCGGCTACGCGAAGAGGTTCGCTGTGGGCAAACCTAGCCTCCTCGTAATGCTCAAATGATTAAACGCATGGAAGAGAAACGTGAGAAATTTTCAGTGATCTTTATCTAATTTGTCCAGTGCGCGCGTGTTAATGAAATGAAATTATTATAATTTTTGATAATTAATTGTACTTTGTGATATTAACATTCATTGCACTAGGTTCACTGATATTGTTTTTTTATTTAGAATCTTAAGTAATTTTACCCTGGTATAGTACAATCATTAAACGAAGAATGTTATTTGTAGTAACCTGTAGATTCCCTTTCAAATGAATGTAGCTTTAAAAATAAACATTCATCATCATTTAGTAATGCGCAGTTTATTTCCTTTCAGCAGTCTATAATAAGGTTAACGAAATATATAAAAGTAGTAGTATATCTGACGAAAGTTCACCGAGTAATTGTGAAATAAATCCTATTTCTGATAGAACTGCGTTGGCTGAGAATGCAGCCGCTTTGGAAAAGGAAATAGAGTGTTGCAGATTAGCATACCTTAAAGGGAAATCAAACTCGTGGTAACTCACAGTCACGACACTAACCAATGTACTACCCTAAAGATAACAGAAATATCATTCATAACAGTAATACTTTATTCATAAGAGTAATATTTTAGATCATGGGGATAACATCACAGAAATGTGCGGGTTTTGTGGTTATCCTTACGACAGTGAGTATGCATGCCTTAGAGATTGAATACAATGTAGCTCGTGTAAACTGTGGTTGCATGAAGATTATATTGTTGTCCGAGGAGAAAAGTCATTCCATTGTGGAAAATGCTTTGCATCAGAAAAACTTAAGAAATGCTCCAATGCAGTTCGTGTAACACGTGGTTCCATAAAGACTGTGCGGTGTCAGAGAAAAAAAAAACATTTTTTTCTGGACAGTGCTTTGTTTCAGACACACTTAAGAAGAAAAGATTGTAGATGCTAGGAAATGATGACTATAGATTGAGCTAGTTATTACACCTTGCTTTCCATTTATTATTCATTTAGATTTTTTCATGTTTTTGTGCTGTTAGAAATGGGTTCCATTTTAGAGGACAAATTGCTTAACATCTAGTTTTCGTACATGTTACATGTTTTGCTTATTATATATTTATATTTAATTAGAAACAAACAAAACTTCATTTTTCAATAAATAATATATCTTTCTATCATGAGTGTGAAATTTATCATTTGCATTTTATTTATTTATTTTTTTTTTTTTTAACCTTCCGAGTCACTGCTTTTAATCTTGAAAGTGATCCGGTTTTGAGAACTTGACTCTGTGTGTATTTCTAGTCCATTTTCCTTTTGGATGGCTAGAACCTCCCTTTTTTAAGTATGTATGTACACCGTGTCCGAGAATTATCTATACAACTTTACAATGTTATATTTAAAGAAGTTAAGGTGATATTTACATGCGGTTTGTAGCATTCAATGCAGAAAGTCTTACAGGTTCTTCTCTTGTCTTTTACAAGTTAGCAGACAATAAATGAAGGTGTGGACACCACAAGAAAAAGCACAGTGTGTTGCCTGGTACATAGAAACGAAGTCGGAGACTCAGGTGCAGCGGAATGTAAGGACCAAGTATGCATGTGATCCTCCAACCAGAGCTACAATTAAAGCTTGGTATAAATAATTCATGGAAACGGGAAGTGTTCTGCACCAGAAAGGAGCTGGAAGACCAAGTACCAGTCAGGAAGATGTGGAAAGAGTGAAACAGGCCTTTGTGCGTAGTCCAACAAAATCTGTTCGCAAAGCGGCGAGAGAATTGAATATGCCCAAGGCTACGGTTCATGTGTTCTTCATAAACGGCTGAAGCTGCACGCCTACAAGGTGCAACTCCTTCAGGCTTTATTGCCAACCGACAAATCCAGACGTACTGACTTTGCTTGTTACATGCTGAACCGCATTGAGCACGATAACCAGTTCCTGCAAAAGATTTGTTTCAGTGACGAGGCAACATTCCATGTGTCTGGGAAGTTGAACAGGCACAATGTTCGCATATGGGGATCCGAGAACCTTTATGTAACACATGAGATGGAGCGCGGTAGCCCTAAGGTAAATGTCTGGTGTGGGTTAGTGAATAATCGCATTATTGGACCCCTCTTTTTCGCTGAAAATTCAATCACAGGTCAGGTCTATCTGGATTTGCTTCAGCTTTATGTGATTCCTCAGTTGGAGGATCTGCAACCAAACATTCTGTTTCAACACGGCTGACCACACTGGAGCTCCGCCACACTGGTCTTTAGAAGTTCGAGAATACCTGGATGAGGTGTTTCCCAATAAGTGGATTGGTCGCGACGGTCCGATATCATGGCCTCCACGGTCGCCGGATCTGACACCACTGGACTTCTTCCTGTGGGGGTACCTTAAGGACATCGTCTTCGCTACGAAGGTAGCAAATCTTGAACAGCTAAAGCAGCGTATCCTTGCTGCTTTTCAAACAGTAACTGATGATTTGCTGCAGCGCACATGGGCTGAAATTGATTTTCGTCTGGATGTGCTTCGTATCACACATGGTGCCCCCATAGAGGTATACTGAACAGGTAAGAAACTTTAAGACTTTCTGTATTGAATGCAAAAAACCGCATGTAAATATCACATTAACTTCTTTCAATATAACGTCGTAAAGTTGTACAGATAATTCTCGGACACCCTGTATATTTATTCTAAAATTTTTTTTTAGATGGCTGACACAAGTATCTACAGTGTGGAAGAAAGTGTTTTGACAAATGCATGGGTTCATGAACGTCAACGCACCGGGAAAATCATGAAAGATGTGCAACGGTATTTTACAGTACGATTCAATAAGGAATCTTCGCCGAAGAAAACAATACTGCAATGGTAAGAGACTCTTCTAAACTGGATTCATTTTGGATACGAAGAGAACAGATTGACCATCAACACAACAAGAAACAAGTGCAGCAGTGGCAGATTATGTGATGAGATCTCCCAGAAAATCATTGTGGAAAATATTCTGTGAACTTGGAGTTCCAAAAACGACTATGTTGATGACACACATGAAAAAAGATCTTGAACTCAAGTTTTTGGACTATGATTCGTAAATGAGTTGAGTGATGAGGACATTTGACGAAAACATGAAGCTTGCTCAAGTTTACTCAATGTGTTTGTGACGCTCCTACAATAGGGTAAACTTTTCTTCTCACTCACAAGGGACCATTTTTTCTTTGACAATTAGATTTTTGAAAATGCTTGCTATCATCGGATGCAGCACCCAAGAAACCGAGAAAAGCAAGTTTTTAGCAGCAGACCGTAAACAGGGCCGGAGATAAAGGGGTCTAAAGTTCGAATACAGGACGCAGAAAGTGCATATAAACGTCATGTAATTTTGAAACGAGCGGAGGAATTGAAATCAAATTTGAGGTGTGAGTATCGAGTGTGAAGCTCTTCGGAATAGGTATATTGCCCATCAAGTCGGCCATCTTTAAAGTCGCCATATTAAAGTTATCGAAAATAAACGGGAAGGAAATCCAAAAATTAGCTTGTTTCCAGAAATTCAAATATGAAGTTAGTTTTTACCAACCCTTATGTGTTGAGTAGTTACGGATGCTGAAAATTATGAACAGGCGAAATTAATGGTAGTGTTTAATTCGCGAATAATGAATATAATTCAGTTAATTAAGTACTGAATTAATTGGTTGTCTTCTTTTGTCTCTAGTCTTCGTTTAACAAAGTAACAAATGAAGAAAGTATACCGCGTGCCGGTTTTTTCGACTATCGAGATTGTGTGCATAGAGTTGTGAGTAGTCTAATTTCAGTGATCGTAATTGTGATGGAAAAGTAATGAAACCACAAGCAAAAATTTCTTCCGAACACGAGAAATGTATTGTAATTTCATTAAAGGAAACATACAAAGACATTATTGAATGTAAACGGACTGATGGGAATACAATAAAAGCGAAAGAAAAAATGTGGGCGGAGACTGTAGAAGAATTCAACTACAATCCAAATGTCATTAAACGGGATGTAAATGAAATTAAGAACTGTTATGATATCATGAAGAAGAGAGCCAGGAGAAATCTGGCAGAAGATCGTAAGGAGCATTAAAAGACGGCTGGTGGTCCTGTGCAGCCGAAGAAATTGAGTTTAATAGAAGAGAAGCTAGTTGGCATGCTTGGGAAACATATGACGCCTCTTCCGAATCCATTCGATTCGGATGGCATTTCCAGAAGAGAAATGTGTAAGTACTTTTATTTTACATTTTCAGAACGTAGAATTCAGTTCAATAGCTTAAATAGGGCATAATAGGATGATGTTTGTTAAGTGTGTAAGGCTCTCACAAATCAACTTTATGCAATTAGTTCGTGCTCAAATATCATACATTATCCATGGCTATTATGTTGCAGAAGGGGGCCAAGAATCGATCTCATAAAATATCATAAAATGGAAGATTGCCATGAACTTTCATAAGAAGTTAACAGTGATGTAATGCTAATATTTTTGGTAGGTATAAGGTCAACTGTTTGAAAAAATACAGTGTATACACTCTTCCATTTACGCTCGTTCTTTCTTGAATTTAAGGTGCGTGTGAACTTTACGCTATAAAAATATTAGGTGGGTATAAGCCGTATACACCCAATTACATCACTGAAAGCTAGGTTAGTAGCAGTGTTAGTAGGTTATTGGTAGTACTAGACTAGTACTAGTGAGGAATAAACGGGATTCAAGTTGGCAAGGATCTAGAACAATGACCCCATCTCCATTTAGCTATAATAATGGAAGAAAACGTGTCCTGCGTTGCTCTAATCCGTCTGAATTACGAAATATGGTGCTATCGTGCGCAGAGCCAAACCACCGCGCAACAATATTCCTTATACGCAGCTGTGCGTCGCTCCCTGTTTGAACATTTATAGAAAAGAAACCTTTTCTGTTCCTAAATAACACGGCGTCAGGGCCTCCAGGTGATTGAATTGCTACGTGCGTGAAATCTATTGCACCTAGCACACCAGGGAAACCACGAATGCTAAAGAATGTTCTCATAATTTGTTGTTTTTCAGCTTCTGTACTCGGGACCTTAATGTATTCACCTGCCAAATCGGCAATAGCTCTTGTACATTTATACACAATTCTGCATACCGTGGAACGATCAACGCCTGCCATATCACTTACCACAAGTTGGAAGATTCCAGTTGCATAAAAATGCAATGTAAATAGCAAGCAATTTAAAGGCGAAACACAATTGTTTCTTTTTGTTGGGAATTTAACTGCTCTTCAATATTCCCCAACAACATTAAAACTGAAGTTTCATTCAATCGAAATCTTTTTTCGAAAATCTTCCTCGCTAAACATTTCAAATGGATTACGGCGATCTTTCATTACTCTATGAGGCCAAATATCCTCTAAATACTCTAAATCCTCAAGATCACTTTCGGATATCGTTTGCACCACAATAACAAATTCCATTAACAGTACAGACTGACTTGGATCAACGAAGTTTAAGCCCTCAAATTCGGCCGTTCAAGCTAAAACCAAGTTTATCCACCATTTGACCGAGACAACCTTGAACGCTGTTGGTACAATAGACATTTTCACCGAGATTGGTTATGATCCTCGTTCAACAGCTGAACTTCGTTGGTGCACACGGCCATGAATGACCTCACAGAAGGCCAGATAAGACGTCGTGCGATAATTCCTTGTAGGGAATAGTTAAGCAGTATGTCTCGAAACTGAGATACCAGAAACTGAAGATTTAAAGTAAGTTCTTAGTGAGTCATCAAAGAAATCACAGGAGATGGCGCAGCATCATAATTGTGCCACGACAATGATGGTGTCCATACTGATGTTCTGCATCACTAAACAAGCTGGAACAAAGGGAGTAACAAGACTTCCGAACCGTACTGTACATAAAGAAGCTGTGCCACGTGGAATAAAAGATTCGATAGAGATTAAGCGAGGAGAATAGTTAATACGAACAGAGTATTAAAAGGAAAGACCTGTACATTTCAGTACAAAGCTAGTAAAGTGTTGACAAAAAGAGAGTGTAAATCAGGACTACTTATCTTTAAGTGAGGGAGAAAAGTACACACTTAAACCAGCATATTCATGCGAGATTATTAATTTGTAAGACAGACGGCCACACTTCCTTAGGAATTAAACGGTTTAAGAGCGGTAGGACGGATGTTTCTTCTGTGATTGAGGAAGGCCTATCCTCGAGGCGTATGACCCTGTGCCTTGTTCTTTGATATCCTGTTTTATTTCAAGGCCACATACTCAACCTGGCCCTTTTCTGAACCACTTACGGAAGAATGGCAGTTTTCAGCTGCACAGAATTCTTACGTACCTTCCCGATGACATCCACATCCATGTGCTCACGATGGCAACGGAAGCTATAGTCATGACACCGGTAGGGGCACTAGCTCCCACAATGGTATAGAGTGCTGTAAGCTAGGGGGCATACCCCACCCAGAGATTCTGGCATAGGCAGGCTATACTTCAAGCAGTCCATAATTTATACAAGCTCAAAGGAGACGACAAGCCTCCGATGATAATGAACAAAAGAGGCAGAGTGGATTCTGAAGCTTCACTCACAGAAGCAGACTTAGTAAGTGTAGGCTCTACGAACATAGTAGTAGAACTAGAACTAAATCCATGGAGCTAGATAACGATGAGAACGCACGCACTCCCCTTGATCTTAGCTTAAAAAAACTTCCCATCGATAGTAATCGAAAACCCCAAAGACTTTCTCAAGCTGATTTTCTGTGTGCAAGGAGAACTGAAGGAAGTAATTAATGATAATAGTATACAATACTTCAAATGACACGGCCCACGGAACACAAACAAGCATGGGAAAGAAGCAAGAGTTAAAATGCCTCATTTCCATGCCAAACTAATTGACTCCCTCTTTCAATTAAAGATCACATGAGAAGACATAGGCCCTCAAAAGACTAGCTACAATGTCACAGGTGTCAATAGATTTTCCAAAGTCCACCTGTTTCAATAATGAAGTATCTATTTGCTGTATAGATCCATACAATGCGACAAAAGGAATGAAACAAAATGTGCAAAGTATTGAAACAGTATCTAACTTCAGTTCTTGTGGATAAGAACTGTATTTTTCCTTTAAATTAGGTATGTCAAAGATTTATGAAGTATTAGAGAACAATTCGACAAGGTTTTGTTGTACATACTATTGTCAAATCTGTCAAAAACTGCTATATATACCTGTTTATTGACAATTGAACATCGACGGGAAGATGAAGTTATTTCCGTGTTTATTTTTGTGGTGATGAGGATTTGTGATATTTCACATGGTAATGTTTGAAGCTCTGACTCCTAGAATCCTGTAAGACTTAAAATTCGACTCAAATTAAAATATTTACAAGTTATTAAATATTACACTTTCTTTTCCCATAAGAATATACACAACACTACAATAGGAACAGTATTCCTATGGGCCTAGTAAATCACGTGGATGGGTGCAGAAACTCAGATTTAGAAAATGGGTCTGTAATGTCGAGTACAAGAACGTTAAGAACTGGTTACTGACGCCACGCACAAATAGCCAAAATAATTTACATCGAAGTTAAATTCAATATACGAGATTGATCCCAGTTTCCCGAAGGACATAAATGGTGTAAAGAGTATTTTCGTCTGTTTTATAATGAACTTGATAATGCAGCTGGAGCGCAACCTCATTGGAGTTTTGTTTGTGACGATTAACTCTTGGTTAAATAATAGAACAGGAGAATTTCTTATGGAAATTATCTAAGATGTATCAAAGACCAATTTGCGCAAAATATTTTATGTTGGATCAACTGTAAAAGAGTTATAAATATTAAACATTGTGGCTTTTGCCTATAAAGATATATAGAGTCTGACTTTCTGTGTCGTACTTTAGTTCTGGTGATGGGATTATAATGATTTGAAGGGAGATGAATGGTGCCATTGTGTTGTGCATTTTCCGCAAACTTAACGAATTTTGGATCAATCGTTTTAAAGTTATATGCAAACGAAATCTAAATACGATGGGGTACGAGTACGAGTACGAGTGTTTGCATTGTGTAGTCTGAGGTAACTAGTTACTGTGCTTTGGTTCTAGTGATGTGATTGTCATGGTTTAAAGTGAGATAAGTGAGGCTCCTGTGCTGTGCATTCTGCGCAAAATTGACGCGCAGATCAATTTCGATTTACCATTAATTTCCTGTTATAAACACACAACTGTTACGGAGATTCCTGTTATAAACACACTACCATTAATTCCTTCCTGTTATGAACACACACACACACACAAACTGATTTTAGAATGAAACGAAGATGGCATTTTCCAACATCATGCAAAACTTTCCCATCCCCTCATGTCATATTTTGGGTTCAGTAAAGGTCAGAGCTGAATTTAACGTGTAATGCTTATAGTGACAACAATACTGCAGTCTGTCCTATAACGTTTGAAGTTTTGGAAGTGTACGTTTTTGTTCTTATTTTAATTATTTCTTTCTTCTTTTTAAATTGTTTTCGGGTTTCTAGCACTCGTCATTTCAGTGATTGATTGACCGTTGAGGTGAAGTGTTTATTCTGCAAGTGTTTATTTTGTTTTGAGTTTGTTGCATTGATAAAATAAGTGGGACAAAACATAAAACTGAAAATGAAAATCGAGTATATCAGGAGCGTTGGGAAAATGACTATCTCATAACAAATCACATGAGAAAGTTGCAATGTTTAGTTTGCATGCAGATTGTGTCTGTGCCTAAGGAACACAATATGAAGAGATATTCTTCAACTATACATGAATATAAATTCAATAAATATGAAGGTGAGGCTCGAAAAGTGTTGATCGAATATTTGAAGAAAAAAATGAAGCATCAAACAGGTATGTTTAATAAAGTAAATACGTACAATTGAAACCTGTGTGTTGCATGCTTCGTATGCAGTTTTTCTGAAGCTTGCTGAAGCCAACATGCCTTTAAGAGACGGAGTTATAACGAAGAAATGCGCAGTAGAAATGGCAAAGGCTTTTGGTAACACAAATTAGCGAAATCACTTCGAATCTGTACCGCTTTCCTCTCAGACTGTACACAGAAGAGTATTAGAAATGTGTGACCAAGTGGGGGAAAAAAAATTCAAAAGAAATCGAGAAGTGCCGTTTCTTCTCTTTGTGTCTTATGGAAGTACCAGTCAGGCAGATGTAAGCAAGCGTCTGATTTTTATACGAACAACACAGGAAGATTTTTCGATCAAAGAGGAGATGTTAAACGTGTATAATCTTCGCAACACTGCATAGGGAAGGGACATTTATGAAGCATTTAAAAATTCTGTAGAAAAATTTTGTGGTTTTGAGAAATGTTCATCAATTGTAACAGATAGTGCACCAGCGATGGTAGGAGAGAAGTCTGGACTAGTAGGCCTTTTGAGAGAAAATGGTATAAATTACCCTTCATTTCATTGTGTTATTCATCAAGAAGCTCTTTGTGGCAAATCATTAAAGCAAGACGAAGTCCTCAAAAAGATTGTCAAAACTATTAACATAATAAGAGGTGGTAATAGAGCTCTTTTACATCGCCAGTTTCGTCAATTCTTAGAGGACGTGGAATTAGAGTATGGAGACCTACTTCTTTACAATCACGTTAGGTGGTTAAGTGCAGGAAATTGTCTTAAAAGATTTTTTGAACTGAGGAAAGAAATCCCTGATTTTCTTAACCAGATCGTTCCATCAGACACCACATGCCTAGAAGAGGAGCTTCGAAGTGCTGACTTTCTTCGACATTTGGCATTTCTGACAGATATTACAGGGCATCTAAATGAACTGAACAAAAAACTACAGGGGAAAGGTGAATTAGTTTCTGATCTAATGGGGCATATCAATGGATTCCGGAACAAACTGAAGCTTTTTCCATTCTGCTTTAGGGAAAAATAATTTAGCAGACTTTCCAAGTTGCAATCGTCTGACGTTAGATTTTCCAAAGGAAGCATTTGATCTTTCTAAGTGCTGTAGAGACATCGAGAATATCATGAATCAATTTAATGCACGATTCTCAGATTTTGACAAACTGAAAAACGACACTGCATTATTTACAAGTCCATTGACAACGGACATCGAAGAACAACCTCCAAACTTACAGCTCGAACTTTGTAACCTTCAGGCTGACCTATTCTTTCAGACAGGGACAGACATAGGAGTAGAGTTTTTCAGGTTACTTTCTAATGAACGTTTTCCTAACCTTTGAGAGTTTAGTCGGAAAATAGTGTCAATGTTTGGTGGTACTTGTGTCAAAGTGCATTTCCACCATGAAAATTGTGAAGAACCGCTTCAGAAGTTGCCTTGGAAATTCTCTTTTACGTCTTTGCGGCTTGCAACAACAGGAATGGATGTAGATATCCCAGCCCTTGTAAACGCTGCTAGTCACCTTCATTCCTGTGACTACACATTGAATAGATATGTAATATTTCAAATACATTTTTTATATTTTTCATTTGTAATGTAATAATAATAATAATAATAATAATAATAATCGTTCATTTCGAGTGTCAGTAGAGCACAACAGATGAAGCAGGGTGATTCACGTGTGTGGGAACACTTAACGATAAATGGCCAGAAATGCACTCATACTAAGTAAACGTGAGTTCAAAGCGTCGGAAATGTAAGGATTAGCGTCAAGTACATGAAAGCCATTGCCAATTCACCAATAATATTCCATCAATCCGATGCTATACGATCTGCACGGTTGCATACCAATAAGGATGCAACAACTAAGGCCAAGTTGAAATTGTGCAAGGGGACTCACAACGAAACTAGGTAAACTAAAGGAATGTCACTAGTGGGATCGCATGATCTATATTGAAATGTGGCCAATGTGTGTGTTGATATCAACATGTAGCTAATGGAAAATGTTACCATGTCCCACTACTGCTGGGACACCGTCTCACGTGCGAAAACTAGGAAAATAATTTTGTACATTCTGCTATTACATCTGGTGCACTTTTTGGTAGAACGTAACTAGAACACGATTGTATCAATGTCCCTCTTTGTTTGGAACATTGTCCCACAGTCGACACATATGAAAAGAAATCTCTTAATCCATGGTTCAAATTCTGATAGAGCCTGAAAATAACAAACTTGTATCATGTCCAAGTCTTCTGGGACATATGACGTACTCGAAATATAGGAAAATACCTCCAGAAATTTGTATCTTACACACAGTGCACATGCCAAGACAAAGACGAAAATGAACCAATTTGACCCATGTAACACTACAGCTGGAACACCATACATATGGAAAATAAAACGACATGAGAAATAGGAAGAAACTTCTTAAAGCTCTGATTGTTTACAACTGTACAGTAGGAGTGACAAAATGAAACACACAAGAATGTCGGAAGGCTGTACAAGAGCGCTTGCCAAACAAAGCTGGGTATTCCTCAAAGAAATGAATACAGAGAAAGTTAGGCTCCCTCGAGGCTCTGGGCTAGAGCGCTCGCTTTCGTTCGTGTGGTCGCAGTTTCCAATCCTACTGGGAGCCGACGGCCTGATTCAAGACCCGAGTAGTTATTTTCCTATTTTTCGCACGTGGGACGGTGTCCCAGCAGTAGTTGGACATGTTGACATTTGTCCATTAGCTACATGTCAATATGAACACACACATTTGCCACATTTCAATATCGATCATGCGATTCCACTAGTGACATTCATTTAGTTTACCCAGTTTCTTAGTGAGTCCCCTTGCACAATTTCAACTTGGCCTCAGTTGTTGCATCCTTATTGGTATGCAATCGTGCAGATCACATTGCATCGGATTGATGGAATATTATTGGTGAATTGGCAATGGCTTTCATGTTCTTGACGCTAATCCTTACATTTCCGATGCTTTGAACTCACGTTTACTTAGTATGAGTGCATTTCTGGCCATTTATCGTTAAGTGTTCCCACACATGTGAATCACCCTGCTTCATCTGTTGTGCTCTACCGACACTCCAGATGTTTTTGTAGAGCATTTAAGTACAAATTCGCTACACTTAAGACTCAGAACGTCACTGTTGGCCAGCATCCGTACTTGGCGATTATGCAACCACACACAACGGGCAGGAAGGTGTCCGCCATTTTGTATTTGTTCCAGATATCGACTTAATGCAAACGAATTATTGTTTCCTGATAGAAACCTCATCAATTCATATCCATTTAGACCAATTTTCATTTGGCAGATTATCCACGGCTCCCTACGTTCCTTTGGGGAATCCCTTGCGCGTGCATGGTAGGATTAGGAAATATGCAAAATTCAATACAGCAGGTATGACTTCTTCAGTGAATTTTTTACCCGCCCTCTTTACGTCGGATAGTTTCCGAACTATTAGCGTCCGAAAGTCATTTTCCCACGCTTTCGGCTCCTTGTAGATCCGAAACTATGTCCGATAGCCAAAAGTTCAAGAGAACTTTTTTTCTTGTCTCAGTGGCAGGAGTCACCTTCCAAGAGTTGTAACACTTATTTTGCAACACCCGATATATATATATATATATATATATATATATATATATATATATATATATATATATATATATATATATATATATATATATATATATTGGGGGGGGGTAATATTTGTTTTGCTCAATATTATTGTGTTTGCTTTCACGTGTAAATTCTAGGAAATTGCGTCAGTAAACGTATTTGCGGTTAATGGAAATGGTAACGTGTAATAATCTAAAATATTATTACAATTATACATGTATTTTTCTATATCCCTGTTAAATTTTAATTTAAAAAAATATTTATTCCCCTTTTTAAATTCTTTCTCCGCCACTGCTTCTTTAATGACCACGTTATTTTACTCTCATCTCTTTAGTTTCGACATTAAAATTTCTATTTAAGTAAAATAAATGACTATAAACAAATAATATAAATCACGGGAAGGAAGGAAAATAATTTGTAAAGATAGGGACCATCTCATCCAATGAGATGCGCTAGAACGGTTTTCTTCTATCGCCCCCATCTCTAACTTGATTGTTATAGGTTCTATTGGCATTTTGCCTTGAAACCATTGGATGATAGTGTACAAAGACCGCTAAATCTGTCATGTTAGCGTCTTTTTCTTGAAGAACCTGTGCGAGCATAGGAGGGCCAACTAATGTGAGGAAAAATAAATAAACCTATACATACCATTAGTGCTCCGTTTCAATAGGATCGGAAAGACAAGAATAACAGAGGTATGAAATAGTGATTAAGTGAAATAATCAGAAATCGACACTAAAAGAACAACCTAACAGCGGAAAGTAATAATCAAAAGTAAACACAACAATAGTCATATGGGCAGCCATGTTGCAGTAATTGGAACCATCCATCCTTAAATCGTAAATCCAGAATTTTCAACAGGAATAAAAAAATAAATAGGGAAACGTTATTATAGGTACCTTCATCCAATAAAAGTAACAGTATATCATTTCTTTTATGAAGCGTATTGTTGTTCTTTTATCATGGCAGTCCCACGCAATTTCTGTGCCGTTATAAACATTAACATAATGTCAGGTTAGGAAGGAGTGGCCCACCAGGGTTCAAAAAATTGTAATTGTTTCGGCGAGGCATCTGCCAGAGATCCTTGACTGATCTCTGCAGATGTCCTAAACTCGTAACATGTAATTTTATAACCATTATTATCAATATTCCCCTCCGTTCGGTGTAGAAATTGCGTACGTACCGAGCTATATCCAAACATAAAATTTAATAATCCACAATAGGTAAGAGTTCCACCGTAGTTAAGTATCACACCGGAAAATATATAATTGTTGATTTTAGTTAATGTATTGTGTGATTTAGTCGTAGTACAGGTCAAGGTCTGGTCCATGATATGTAGTATTTATTAGAGTATTTACTTTTAATTTTTTTGTTTTGTTTAACCTCATTTCTTTTAAATAATTTCGAGACTAAAGAATTTTGCCGCGAGTGTTTTTCGATAATTTTCATAAATTTAATTTAGTCCATGACATCCATGTAGTGAAAATATACGTATGAAAGTGCAAATTTTATTGTTAGGTGCAAGGGATGCATTATCGCTGTCTACTGTGTCGACTAGGATGCCATGTGTTACCTTCCGCTTAATGTTAGTGTTTTATTTTAATAGAACAATCTTCACTAAACTCCTGCGGCGAGTTTGATAAGTAGATGCCAATATGCAGTTATACGCTTTAACAAACAAACAAACAAACAAACAAACAAAAAAAGGAAAGTGGTCTTGGGTTATTTTAAGTATGAAGTTTTAATCTTGATATGCTGTTGTTAATTTCATGTAGAAATTTAAGCCTAATGTGTTGGGAGTGAGTATTATCCAGTTATTTTAAGCAAATCCAGTTATTTCAAGACTGTAGAAAAGTGAGAGTGTGTTTTCGTGTTGTAAATGTTAGCCATGTCACTTACCTGGTTAACATTTACTCACATTAAGAAAAAAATATAAGAGTATAGTTTCATGGCGGTCTATAGGTGTAAAAGTAAATAGTCAAAATGTATTTGACCGTGTTGTGGCCGTAACGTATTGTAATACTAATATAAATAAATAAATATAAATATAAATGTTTTATCGACAAGTGATAAGACTCTCGGGCCCAACAGCAATGATAATTTATAAGAATATTGATAAAGACCCCATGGTATTTTGAGTATAGGCCACGGTTAATGGAAGTACATGTGTATTGATGAGTGCGTGTGATATTTCGGCGTCTTGCGCTAACTGTATTTGTTGCTGACAAAATTAAACAATTCGGTACGCGTTGGGAAAGGAAGGCTATTTGGTTGAATTAGGGAAGAAGTTGCAGTGAAGGAAATTTATACTTTAGGTAGGAACCAACAGCATAATAGTGAACTTTCTTAATGGAACAACTGCCAATTGTTCAGATATAGTGTCAAAGTAGGTTTCATCAGTATATACACTTCATGTATATGGATTTTTTTTTTACCCTACCACTTCCTTTATGCACAAGTGCATGATATCATTTCACTAATGCGGATTGGTCAACTAAAACTGTTTTATGAAAGTTATGGTCTACACTTAAGTTTTATTCTCTGTCGAACGGCAAAGAAATATTTTATCCCGACGTCCAAACATTATTCCAAGCGGCTGACTTGCGTGGTGTGTTTCTGGCGTGCAGTAGACAACGTGTTGTAGGTATGTGTGTGTGTTGATTTGGGAGGAAGCAAATTTGTTGTTTTCTGCGATTTCGTTTTCGTACTTTTCGGAATCTGTTAAATGCAAGGAGAAAATCGATAGAGATGATGTTCAAACTTTATTATTGACTTCCCACTATTCTAAGATAGCACGCCGCTCCCTTTTCCTCTTACGTTCTAGAAACGCGGCGCATGTCTGTGGGGAGCATGCTTTGTGAGTTCATTTTGGGATTTTTGGCAGTTTTCTTTCCCAAAATGTCGGAATTTTGAATTATTATTATCATTATTATTTTTCTATTATTATTATTATTATTATTATTACTATTATTATTTTTATTATTATTTCTTATTATTTTCTTAGATTGGAGTCAGTGCTTTACTATTTTCCTGTCTTCTACGGACATTTAAAACTACCACGATTTTTTTTTTATTTTGAATATTTCAAAATTAAACAGGCAAACCCACTCCTCCGATGTAGTCGGCCGTAACCGACATGGACGTTTCTGGCAGATTACAGCGACTAGGGCGCGGGGAACCTAAGGGTAACGCCTAGGGTGTTTTCTCTTGGTTTTCCATGCTTGGACACAGCAATTCCAGCGGTCATGTCGGGACATTTCAATCCGCCCGATATTTGGGGGCGGTATTCGTCCGGAGTTTATGAAGTAGTTTAGATATTCAAAGAATCACAATATACCACCTGATTTTGTTTTCTTTCCTCCTATTTGTTACAGTTGTTGATACATTTGAATGTATTTAGAGAAAATTATTGATCTTACAAATACTGTGTTTTTTTTTCTTTTACTCATATACCTAATTTTGAAGTAGCCTTGTTTTAATAACTTTGTTCACCCAAAGTCATTTTGTAACGTATATAATGAAGTAAAGCTTCCTAGCGCCACAGGGCATTCTATATTCTGTTGTATGCAGTGGAAAAGGGGTGAAAAATAAAATTGAATTGTGATGTATATATTATACGATTACAGGGAATTGTAACGTTACGATGAAACATATATAATTAATCGTTACGAAATGTTTGAAATAAGTAAAGAAATGTAAAGTTAGCCCTGTATTTACCGATTCTACATGACTTTTGTCGAGTCCCGACCTACCAGTACATTGTTCGAATTGCCATCTGGGGTGCTAGCCATATTTTGTTCGACTTTTTAAATCTATTTGCTGATTTTAATACAATTCATAGTACGATATTTGTGTATACGTATTATTCAACACTGTTAAAATTTTGTAAATTGGGTGAAGAGACATAGTTATGCATCAACTTCTCAGTGAAATAGTGATTTCAAAAAATCAGTGGTGGCAAGGAATATAGTATCAGTCTAAACCAAGCACTCAGGAATACCAAATCATATCTTTCCAACTTAGTGAAATTAAAGTTAAGAAGCTGTTCCAAATAAATATATATATCCTGATCTAAGAAGTTTTGCGGTCGTTATGTTAAGTGCAAGCAGTAAAATATTAGTTCACGAAGTTATAATTGATACTACAATCCACCATTTAAAATCCCTTATAATGACTAAATATGCTATTCCCGGATGAGACTTATGATTTCTGTGTGGAAATCAAATTTTCTTCAGGTATGATACGTATAAATAAGTAAACCAATATGGTTCCTCCAAGCAGATCAGTTGGAGCGCTGATCAGAAGCAGGGAAAATATATATATAATTATGAAGGTGTGCTGTGTACTCTTAGTGAAATTTTGAACTACAATCTAATCGAGAGAGGACCCAATATAGATTTTTTTTAATCAAACGATTTAAGATTTAAGTGGATGTGAGCGAAGAGACTCAACGTTTTAATTAATTCTAACCTCTTTAAGAATTTAGTTTTATTTTATTATTTTTCGTTACTTTGCTAACTTGAAGCCCTTTCAAGTATCTCAAAGGAAGTGGTTCACTATTAGACGTTTTATTATCAACCATTCTTCGTATACTATCAATCGTAATGCCACACTGATAGTGGAGCTAAGAAACAGATTTTGTTTTCTAGACGTGCTTATTAAATTTCACATACGCAAAGGCTATGAAACTTTCTAAAATGTGTAATATATCTATGTATATTAATTCCATTTATGTTTTAATAATCTGGTTACCGATGTGTTGGATACTTTCATAATCTCAAATGTAATACCGTTTTCTTAAAACTCATTAGTTAAATCTGTTTTGCGAATGATAAAATTCTAAAATCTTGCTTTCGAATTTTATTATATTCTGTTACAATTTTTTTCTTTTCTTCCAATCTTTTTCTGTATGTTAAAATGAATATTTCGTCTATTAAAATGTTTTGTGGAATTGAATTATTTGATTCAACATGTATTAGTAGTGAGTAGTACCTGACTTTTGACTTTAGTGTTTAGTATAATTTAGGAATATGTAATAATATAGTTTTGGTGTGATACTAGTAATCTATGACAAGTCAACAGAATTACTTTAAACTTGGAAGTCCATAAATATCAACATTTAACAGAGTTACCATCGAAAGCCTAATGAATAAAACATGAGGTGGTGCATCATCATGATAGAAGAAAATAATGAATACGGTAATTTAAGTTAACGGTACCATTTTATTAGAAATTCACTCTGAAATATGATTAAGTACATTCATATAAATTCACAGCTTACCAAGGAGGGTCTCGGTTCATATTCAATTATTTGGCGTAATTGAATATGAATCGGCCTGGTTCCAATTTACTGTTAACTTCGAATTTCTGATTCTACAAGCTAACAATAGCATGAAATTACCTTAGAAAAGGTAATTTCATGTCATTCTTTTAAATTGAAAACGACTCGTCCTCATCCTCCATTCTGGACACGGTCATATAACTAAAAGAAAATAAAATAAAATTTCGGAAGTCCTTTGCCTTTTAAAACTTTAATACCTTTCACGAATCACTTAAATCCGTTAGGCTTATTACAATTTCCTTGGCGACCAACAAAACAAATTATAACCAGAATGTAGGAGGAGTGACGTAGTTGGTGGTTTCAAACGACACTAAGTGTGTCTAGTGCAATGACACTCGGGTTAGTCCGCATCGCAAAGTAGAGTGTATTGCTTGCAATTGCTGGTACCATTTCGAATGTGTCAGTACTACAGATAATTCTGAGCGGGCTAAGGAATTGGAGGAAAATTTGGAATTGAAATGTCCTCGATGTGATACTAAGTATCGAATCCGTTCGGAGGATTCTCAAACTATGAAATCATCCGAACAATTGGAGGAAATCTATCCTCAGAAAATAGTGTCCGAGTCCACTAGAGTCAATTTAGGAATAACAAACGGTGGTGACGGCGGAGACAAATCTCCTCCTCTTTGCCAAAACAATGAACTTCACTATAAGAATGGGAACAAGCAGGAGCCAATAAGTAAAGAGTTTAGGCTATTAATGGAGATGATGACGGAAATGAATGCTAATATGATGGAAATGAAAACTGAAATGAATGCTAATATGATGGGAATGAAAATGGAAATGAATGCTAATATGATAGGAATGAAGACGGAATTGGGTGATAAAATAGGTAGAAAAGTAGAACACTTAACAGGACAGATTAACAATGTATCCACGCGGGTGGACGAGTTAGCAGAACGTATGCAGAAACTTGAAATTGGAGTGCAAGAGAAAATAGATAGAATAGAACAAAATGTTATTCATATCAAAAATACAGCTGACAACAATTATAGAGTTTTATACAAATGGTAACGACACTAAGTGTGTCTAGTGCAATGACACTCGGGTTAGTCCGCATCGCAAAGTAGAGTGTATCGCTTGCAATTGCTGCTAACATTTCGAATGTGTCAGTATCACAGATAATTCTGAGCGGGCTAAGAAATTGGAGGAAAATTTGGAATTGAAATGTACTCGATGTGATACTAAGTATCGAATCCGTTCGGAGGATTCTCAAGCTATCAAATCATCCGAACAATTGGAGGAAATCTATCCTCAGAAAATAGTGTCCGAGTCCACTAGAGTCAATTTAGGAATAACAAACGGTGGTGATGGCGGAGACAAATCTCCTCCTCTTTGCCAAAACAATGAACTTGACAATAAGAATGGGAAGGAGCCAATAAGTAAAGAGTTTAGGCTATTAATGGAGATGATGACGGAAATGAATGCTAATATGATGGAAATGAAAACTGAAATGAATGCTAATATGATGGGAATGAAGACGGAATTGGGTGATAAAATAGGTAGAAAAGTAGAACACTTAACAGGACAGATTAACAATGTATCCACGCGGGTGGATGAGTTATCAGAACGTATGCAGAAACTTGAAATTTCAGTGCAAGAGAAAATAGATAGAATAGAACAAAATGTTATTCATATCAAAAATACAGCTGACAACAATTATAGAGTTTTAAATGAAAAGATTAATATAGTAGAGAAGTCTACGCGTACAGTCTGAGGCAAGGTAACGAAGTGTAAACAGGTATTATGTAATCACAGCGAATCCATTAGTGATTTACAGGTAAAAATTCAATCTGTAAGTGAAGTTAATGATACTATTAGGCAACAGCTCACTGAGCTGCAAAAGCAGAACAATGAACCATGTGTTATAACTAGTGATAAAATACAGTCTTCGAAAATAAAAGACGCTACTTACCGTGTCGAACCGTTGGCCGGTATTTCAAAGAAACGACCTTATATGGAAATAATAAGGGAAGTCAGTTGAGGACACTATAAAGTTTTCCATGTCAGTTTTAGATTCGGTAATTACCACTAGTTTTGTGGATACTTTTCCGAAAATGAACCCGGTTGCAGCTACCGTATCTAGTATGGGTGTACCATCTTCAATTCCACATAGGTATCATATTCCAAATAGTCGGTTTAATTCCTCTTGGCTTGGAATTTGACGTCTGCGATCGGAAGCACGAATTGTGGAACTGGTATTCCTAGGTACAGTAGTAACGTTCCGGTTGTAGATCCGTGGACTGGTAGATCTACTGTAACCCATTCTGCTGGCTGTCCTCATGTCGCCTGTTGTAACAAACATAGTTGAATTACCGAATAATCAGTTAACCATGGAACCGTATATGTGTTCGAAAGTCAAAATAGGAGATTTTGACAAATTTCCAAAATTTGAAGGTAATACTTCGTCTGGAATTCCGAAGCATTTTCTGAGAAATCTGGAACACTGCTTATCCATGTATCCCTTTTCTGACAAAGAACGTTTGCATATAGTAGAACAATCATTAACTTCATATGCTTTTGCTTGGTTTCACGCCAACAAGCATAAAATCAAAACATACAACGACTTTGTACTGTTATTCAGACATATTGCAGTGACCGTATAGAGCGGGCTCAAATACGCGCACTCAATTTATGCGCTATGATAAAAACAAATATTCGTCTCTCCTTGATTTCTCGTGAAGAATAACTGAATTATACTATAGCATTTCCGATAATCCAAATCAAGCTGAAGTTGTGGATCTGGTAACAAATTGCCTTCCACCTGAGGAATCTAGAGCAATAGCTTCGCATGTGTCAAGATATCTCAGAATTGACTTCGCGAATAGTCGCGCTAGGATCAGTAAAGCCGAGTTTTGACTCACGCCCTCCTTCTCGGAAGTATTTCGCTAGACAGGCGAAGCTTTACAAACCACTAACCACTCAAGTGAACACAAGTTGTCAGACGGATTTCTTAAGCTATACACAAGCGGGATACAGGTATCCGAGAGAATTTCAATGGTGGGCGAAGGTTATATAACAACTACCGATTTAGAAATAGCTATCAACCTTACAACCGACCTAATAGGGAATCGGACCAGAATGATAATAATAATAATAATGGTAATAACAACAGAAATTCACGAGGTAGTGATAGTCGACGAGGAAATGGACGAAGAGGTCGTGGTAATTTCAACAATACGAATAATAATAATATTAACATTAGAGACAGTAACTGGAATAGAACTAATAGAGAAGAAAGTAATCTTAGTATTGGGGTACCGAACTATAGTGACAACGAGACAGCTATAAAAAGAACAAACTACGATCGCAGCTGTCTTGTCAAATGGGGAAGATGATTCCGAAACAATAGAACACCCCATTAAATTTAATCCTTTCGATTCAAATACAATAAACGAAAGTAAAAAATGTTTTATTCCAAAATTAGTAGATAATGATTCTAAATTAGACCCGTTTGTGAAATTAAATATTATATTCGTGATCGAGGAAGAACCAAAAGTCTAGTATTAAACAATACATAAATAATTGCATTGACTGTGCTGAAACTAAATTCGCGACTCGTGTAATAACAAAAGGGGTCTATCACCTTGAGGCGAAAGCAGCGCATGAAAGACTGGTAGTAGATATCATTGGTAAATTACCATCAAGTCTAGGCTATTACTAAATCCTATCCATTACAGATATATGTTCTCGGTTTGTTAGCTTTCTTCCATTAAGAAAGGCTCATACTAAGGAAATTATTATAATTTTAGAAAGGAAATATTTTCATATAGTACCGTATCCTCATCCAGAAGTGCAAATAATGACAGGTTAGCGCAGATGTTCAGATATATCTGAACCAAATAAAATTTTAAAATCGATTACCACATAATTTGGTTGAACAGGAATAACTTACCGAGAAGATATCTAGGTTATAAATTACCATGATTTCGAATATATTCAAAGTACAATGAAACAGTTGACTGAAAGGAATTTCTAATTTACCAGAACTGTGATTTATAAAATTCTATTCTTACCGATTTCTTCACAAACAGAGCAGTTGCTCAAGAACGTGTATTGACAACTTAATGGAATAGTTTCTTTTCAAATATATATATTATTCTCAAATAACTCTGCAAAAATCTGAAAAATCAAAATATAATTAATACTAAAGAATATTTCCCTGAGAACTAAAATCCAAAATATTTGTTTAACTATATATATATATATATATATATATATATATATATATATATATATATATATATATATATATGGCGCAAATTGTGCAATATTATGAAAAAATCATGGAAACTTGCTGTGGCAAATAAAGCCATAAGAAAATATTTTTTTAAAAGTCGATCTTTTTTTAATTATCTGAAATAACAATTCTTATGTAAACTAATGAAAAAACCATATTACTGTTTACTTCCATAGTGGATGGAGATATTTCCGTATTAAAAACCATTAATTTGTTTATTTTTGCAAAGTTTTATTATTATTTTTTATTTGAATATGTTGAATTATAGATTGTAAATAAAATCCAGCTGGAAAAATGTTTCTTTTATTTCCTATAAACTGTAGATTAATGAATCCTAACAAATATTAGTGTAGTTATGATTTGATTTTATTTATGTGTAAATTTTCAGGGTGATGTAGTGGTGTGGATTTACTGTTTGTTTTACAGAGTATCTAATAGTGAAAGAACTGGCTCGCCATTATAGTAGACCTCCCTTTTACATATGACAGTAGAGTCAATATTCAGCTGAGACATACACTGGAAACAATGTCAACGGAACTTATAGAGAAATATCTAATTATTATTACTATTTCACTTAAACATGATCTAGATATAGGCAATGCTGCACAGCACCGAAAAAGATAGAGTAATCGTTGAAACAGTTACTAGTCAAAAATAGTGAAATAATTTTCTTTACAGAATTGGTTTGTGAATTGTTTCTTTCTGGGTTATTCTTTTATGCGGATAAGTTTAATACCCATTTCTTTTTATCTTGTACTTTTTCTTTTTTCTTCTTTCTTGTTATTTCTCTCTTTCTTTCCTCAGTGTAACCATCTACCTCATGTCATCTTTAACCTAGAGACAGCCTTATCCAAAACACGGTTAATATATTTATTTTGGTTTCACTACTAGGTAGTTACAGTTTTGGCTACCGTTGCAATAGAGATGACATGGGAGAAAGGTCACTACAACTTTAGACCTTTCTCCTACCTCTGCATGTCCAAACACCATTGGAGCTTTAACAAGTGGATCCTCAGAAAGCAGTATAACTCCAAGGTAAATTTCACCAGTGCCCGCAGTGAATTAGAGGGAAGGCAGCCGAGGAACAGAGGCTGGCTCTGCACTTATAATTTATAATTTGCTTATAATTTGGTATTTGAGTATACCCACTCTTGCTGGTGACTCTCCAAAAAATCAGGAAATAAACATTTACAACCTGAAACACCTACTTTGCTATAAAGTAGAAGTGGAAGCAAAAAAAAGGCAGCAGCGAAATAGATGCCAACGAGTAGACATTCGCAACTCACTGCCGAGTAGCTATCGCTAGGTCGGTCAAGTGTACAGCCAAGGGGCACACCCAGTTCACTATCACGGCAGAAAAGAAGAAAAGAGCTACCATGAAGCAATAGTTCCCATCTGTCCATGCTGCAATGAATCAAGACACAAACTCCACCCAATGTCCACTGCCGATTCCCGCCCGACATATGCCAAGCGCCTACAACACAACAAACAACAGGAAACCTCAACTATCGCAGAAACCAAATCACCTTCAGACACAACAGCAGAAGAGCCCACTCTGCCGACGGTAACAGCAACCAAGCACACACGACCACTAAATCCAGCAACAGCAGCCAAGACCACACCAGTCAACACGGAATCAACAACCATCGAAACCAGCCTGATAATATCAATCAAAGAAGTCCTCAGCCTGATCTCAGGATTGAACATCCGAAACTTTCTGGAGAAACTTGATATTACTCCAACCCTCTCTGATCTCCAACTGGAAGATCTCTGAATGTCGCAACCGATCAGTCCACCAAACTGGCCATCATAATCGAGATAACTGCTGCCCTATTAGATGATGGTACACAATTGCAACCAGAACAAACCAAGATGTCAGAGAGGAATTTGGAATGCTGACGGCGTCAAAGACAAGCAAATGGAGCTCACCCGAGAAAAAGTCGATATGACAATTATACAAGAAACACACCTCAAATCTCAACTACCATTTACAATCAGGAACTATACCATATACAGAAAAGACCGAATCGGCCGAATGAAAGGAGGCACGGCGATACTCATGAAAAGCAACATAGCATACGACCACTCCAACTATCAGCTCTCCGGTCTCTGGAAGCAACAAGCGTCACAGTACACCCACCAGACAGGCCTCTCCACCTCATCAGGACGTATCTGCTTCCGAGCATCTTACTACACCCGCCAGAACTACAGCAGCTCAGACGGATAGGTCATCCCATCCTAATTAGTGGAAACCTGAACTGTAAACATGCAGCATGGCACTCTAGGGTGACAAACAGAAACGGTGTCATTTTACATGATGCCTTCCGACAAATTGATTTAATGCTAGAGGCACCAACAGAACCGGTACAATAACTAAAGAACGGAGGCATACCAGAGTACTAGACATGCTCCTGATTACTAACACCGCAATCTTGAACTGACCAACAGTGCCCCACGATCTTCAATCTGATCACTAGAACGTGGATATTTGCATATTTGCATGTTCTTTTTCTGATGTGATATCGATATGCTTATACGGTCAATGTTTGTTTTAGGTGTCTAGGTATCTAAACGTGAAGTTTCATTGTGCAAATACTTGCATATTTTGATGAATAGTGCATACTAAAGAAGTTATTGCATATATGAGCATACTTGGGAAAAATGACGAGTTTATAGCGATACTCGTCTGACTTGACTGGAGATTTTCAGATTTAAAAAGTAATTTTTAGTCATCCGGCGGTGGTTAGAAAATCCACGAAATGGAAATAACTTTTTATGGTTTAAACATCAATATTGTTTATGAGTAATTTCTATAATGACGCGCAAACGAAGCCAAAGGAGAAGCTCTTTTCTCTTCGATTTCTCTCCCTCTAGGTGAATGAATCACTGGACTTGCAGAAATACTTAAATCTCATCGATCATACCTTCACATATGTTTGAAATCTTGTGTTGTGTAGTAGTGTTGCTAAATAAGAATGCCGAAAGAGAAAAGCTCGAGGGATTCCAGTCTTAGACGATGAACTAAAGAATATTCAAGTATGCCCATGGACGGAAAGACTGTGCTCTGCGAAGTACACCCTGTTTCAAAAAGAATATACGTATTACGAAGAATTATTTTGTCCAAACTATCGATCGCTGCGCCTCGGCTCGGCTATTGGAGAAACGAATACATAGTCTAATTTATATTAATAGCCGCTAGATGTCAGTTGTCTTCTGTTTTGCTTGGTAACCGTCATATGTTTAAAATGGTTACTCCGCAGCAGAAATCATTTTGTGTTCTCGAGTTTGCGAAGTGCAATTCCGTGATTACAGTGCAAAGACGTTTCAGGTTGAGATACCAAATTGATCCTCCGAATGGGTGGAACATTCGCAGATGGTATCAACAGTTTATAGATACAGGATTTGTATGTAAAGGAAAGTCCTGGCCGCCCTCGTGTTCCTGAAGAAAATGTTAGACGAATTCAAACTGCTTTCCAACTCAGTCCTTCAAAATCAACTCGTTGTGCCAGTCGGGAATTACAAGTGCCGACAACAACAATTTGGCGTGGTTTGAGACGTCGCTTGGTTATGAAGTCGTACAAGTTACAGCTGTTACAAGTTCTGCGTCCTGATGACAAACGCAAACGTGTGGCATTTTGTAACGAGATTCTGGATGCTATTGACAATGATAACACTTCTGCATAACGCATCGTGTTCAGTGATGAAGCGACTTTCCGTGTTAGTGGTCAGGTAAACAAACAAAATGTTCGAATTTGGGACCTACAGAACCCACATGCAGTCATTGAACATGTACGAGATTCGCCCAAAGTCAATGTGTTCTGTGCGATATCCCGATCATCTGTTTACGGCCTATTCTTCTTTAATGGAAAAACGGTTAACAGTCAGCAGTATCTCGCTATGTTACAAAACTGGTTGTTTCCGAGGCTGCACGAAGACAACCTCATTTTTCAACAAGACGGGGCACCCCCTCACTGGAGTCACCAAGTGGCGTGAATATCTGAATGAAACTCTACCGAACCGTTGAATTGGTCGTCAAGGAGCTGGTGACTTAGCATGTCTCAGCTGGCCTCCACGGTCACCAAATTTGCCACCCTGCGACTTCTTCCTGTGGGGTTTCGTTAAAGACAACGTTTATGTACCACCACTCCCAGAGAACCTGGAAGAGTTGAAGAACCGAATCCGTACTGCCATAACATCAATGACGCAGGACATGCTTGCCCGAGTATGGGAGGAATTTGAATATCTATGTGATATTGTTCGTAGGACATATTAAATATCTGTAATTTGAACTTGAGAGGTTCGTAAATATATGTGTAAAATTTCATATTCGTATGTCTTAAAGTTTAATAAATGTATGCATTCGAAATAAGTATATTCTTTTTGAAACAGATGTATGTAGCAGAGAAATACGCTGTGAGAAAAACTTTCAAGTTGTGCAACACATTAACACATGTGCACATAAAAAACGAACACAGTGTTACATCTAAGCAGCAAACATTAGAAAAAGCATTTAGTAGAAATAAGACTGAAGAAGGGAGTCAAGAACCATTTTTCAAAGATATGAGCAAAGCATTTATTGCAGTTCCTTTAAAAAAAAAAAAAAAAAATCCAGAACTTCGAGCAGTTTTTACAATTGCAAAAAAGAAATTCTGTTGAATTTATTCTGAGGCTCTACAGGACATCAGAGCTGATATATGCACTTCTCCAATCTGGATAGCAGCACAAGAAACTACTGATTCCTGTGGTAGACACATTGCAAAAATTATTGGAAAATTAGATCCAGGTGAACCAGATTCACCTCACTTGATTTTGAGCAGAGAACTAAAAAAAAAAAAAAAAAAAAAAAACTATTGCCAGAGTTGTTTGTGATGATCTGTATATTCTATGGCTGGATGGTGAAAAAGAGAACAAATTTCTGATATTACTAATAGATTCAGCTTCTTACATGCTCAAAGCTGGAGTTGTATTAAAAATATTTTATTTGAAAAAACTGAATGCAAGTATCATGTGCTGCGGAACTATTGCAACGGTTTACAAGACAGGTCAGCCTTAGAAGCAAAACAGGTAATGTCACTCAGAGGATTATAGTACGGCAGAATCTCATGCGCCTTTGAAATGCTGTAGATAAGGCAATTGAATATAGGAGCGAACACACTAACTTGCCTTTCCACTCCAGAATAGATGAACTACGGCGAGTTATATTGAATGAGCCAAATCATATATTTGGAGAGCACGTGAGTTGAGTTATAGCGGAAGAAATTATTTTTGTAAAGAAAGGGAAGACGAACCCACTCTTGTTCCAAATTTGAAATCATCTGGAATTTATCAGGAAATAATGAGTGCCGTGAACATCGTTGCGCACAATTCCAGCAGTCTTATTCATAATGTTAATAACTTTGCTGAGATTTACAACGGAAAGGTTGCAAAATTTGTTGGACGGAAACGAATAAACTTTGCACTTAGAAATTCGTACTAGGTCCGTTGTGAAGCAACCGTCACTAGTTTTAATTCTTCTGGCCAACTTCAACAATTGCTTCATAAAACACTGAGGGATCTAGCCCAGGAGAATTTACAAAAATGTTCTTAGGGAGAAAAGCCATACGAACGGAGAATATTAAGAAAAGAAAATTGAACTTTTCTTCTCATGTTACTTAAAAAAAAAACAGCGAACGCGCAACATTTTGCTGCTGATGATATGGAGCCGTAGAAAGCATCCCTGACATGGCAGCAGACAGTTTCTTAAAGAAAAAGAGGAAGTTTGTTTCCTCGTTATATCTTAGTAAAAAGATAACTTGCAAAAGAAAACAGCTGGCCAGAGCCAATGTCACAAATGGAAGCAGGAAAGGTTAAAGTGTTTGACAGCATCCTGATTTGGGCACATCTGCAAGATGAAGTTCACTACATCTTGTTCAAATGTGGTAAACCAAATGCTGTAGACAGAGTTTACTAGTGAGGCCGCATCCTATGGAATCCAGAAAGAACCACTGGCGATACAGCAGTCTGAAGAGTAATACGGGATGAAAATTGATCCCTGTGGTTTGTTAAATCGATGATAAAATATGTTATTTAGATGCTAGTCCAGATGGAATGGTAGGAACAGAAGCAATCATTAAGGTGAAGTACCCTTTTTCATGTAGAAATGTAAAAACTGAGGAAGACATTGAAAAGATAGTAATGAAATTCGACATTTCAACAGCAAATGGCATAGAACTTCTGACTCATAATTACATGTATCAGATCCAGGAACAACTTCATAGAACAGGAAGAAAAATATGTTATTTTGTGTTTTGGACACTATACGGGATGTTGGTACAAAAGATCTTCAAGAATGATGAATTTTGGAAAGAAAAACTACAGAAATTTTATCTCGATTGCGTGCTCCCTGAATTAATCGACCCGAGACACAAACGAAATATGAAAATTAGAGATCCTGTTAACATTACGGAAGCCTAACAGAAGAAAGGAACAAGCAAGCACTCACAAACCTTTATTGGTAAGAATTTTCCTCCCTACTGAAGGTATTCAGGTTAAATTGTTAGATCTCCAATCATTGCCTGGAGAAACAGCTGAAATCATTACTGCTTTCTTAA
Source organism: Thermobia domestica (assembly GCF_964235325.1). Taxonomy (NCBI): domain Eukaryota; kingdom Metazoa; phylum Arthropoda; class Insecta; order Zygentoma; family Lepismatidae; genus Thermobia; species Thermobia domestica. The sequence continues at coordinate 152,402,592 of NC_137458.1, read as the reverse complement.
CAGAAAGAACTCGGGATACGCAATAAACTTGTAGCCATATGTGCAGAGAACACAAACTGTAATTTTGGGGCGTATCAAGAAAAGGCGTGAACAATTTATTTACAAAACAGAAAGATAATTTGGAGCATGACTTAATGCTCATATAATACATAATATTATTCAGACAGTAGCTGATGTGCCCCCTATTGATATTGAAAGCATAGTGTCAAAAATACTATATTCTCATTTCTATTTGTATACTCAAGTTGATAGTCTTAAAGAACTTTGTGAATTTGTCGATGAAGAATATAAACAGATATTAGGATATAGTAAAACTAGGTGGCTTTCCCTTCTCCCTGCTGTTGAACGCCTCCTGACGATGTTTCTAGCCCTCAAGTCTTCCTTTGAATCTTATGAAAACTGTCCGCTTATAATTAAATTCTTTGAAAATCCTTTATCAGAGAGACATGGCTTTACTTAATTCATAATCAGGCATCAACTTTCCATTCCGCAGTAGAAAATATACAAGGTCTTCTACAGTTCAAGGGTAATGACCCGTGATTTGGAATGTCCAGCTGAAATTTGTAGAATTTCTAATGGTCTTTCTAGGAAATTTGTTGACATCAGAAAAAATATACATAGTCTATATATTACAAAGACCGTTATAATAAACTTTTCATAAGGACTGATTCAGAAGTTGAAACCCACAAAAAAACATTTGGAAATACTACGTTGTCTCCATGGTAACAGGACAATATTGTCGCATTTATACCTACTCACTATCGTGAAAGTTTTTCTGTTGTCAGATGTTTTGATTTTTTTGTGCTACTATCATCTCAGTGCATTGGTGTGAATATCGTGGTGTAATCTTTGTTATTTTCAGTTATCAGTGGAACATAGTTTGCATCCATATTATTCATATAGACCTAACATATAAATTTAGCATGAGTATGTGTGTGTGTGTATTTGTGTTTATGAACACAACGACTGAAGTGCGGAAAGGGGGTGCCCTTGACAAGTCAAGCACGGGAATTTATGTTTAATCTTAGAGAATATTTCGAAAAAGAACGTGACAACGACGGTCCTTTATTGCCACTGAATAACGTGATTGAAAGAGTAGCTTCAGCTTTAGACATTAGCCCTGCAACTGTGAAAAGAACACAAAAGAGAAGTGTCCGAAAGACCTCGCTGAGCCGACGAAAACTTTACCTATCCCAGAATAAAAGCGTAATAGGCCATGTACAGTCACAAATTTGGATGATTTTGACACAGATTCTATTCGGCGTCATAACCACGATTAAGAAAGAATACCTAACAAGAAAGAAAAAAAAAACTTCTACTGTCTTTGAAGGAAAGTGAGTTGTTCAAGGGAGAGATAAGTTGAGAAAAATTTTGCAGAACTTCACTTGGAAAAAATTTTCTGGAAGAACTGTTCTTCTTGAGAAGGAAGATGTAGTGGCGCATCGTACTCGGTTTTTAAGGGAAATAACTTGTATTCTTGTTGAGGAAATAGTGTGGGTTGATGAAACATGGGTAAATGCAAGACACGCTAGGTCTAGGGATTGGACAGACAACTCAATTCGTGGGACTTCTAAAACCCCAATAGGAAAAAGCGGTCGTCTTATTCTTTTACATGCAGGGTCAATAAATGGGTTTGTTCCACATTGCATGCTTCTTTTCCAGTCGAGAAAAACAGTGGACTACCAGGAGGAAATTAGTTGCGTTGAGTTGATTTTGAGTTTAACGTCCCTTTCAGCAGCGAGGCTATATGAGACGGGACCTACTAATTAACGAGGAATTCGAACCACATGAGCTCCCGCTGGGTACAGGAGGAAATGACATACGAAAAATTTAACTCGTGGTTTCAGGACTCTCTTCTCGGAATGTTCTTTCTCGCTCCACTATTGTTTTGGACAATGCATCCTTTTACAATACAAAATTAAATAAAGCACTTACCACGTCTACAAGGAAAGAAGCGGTGTTAAAATCGCTTGAAGAAAATCGAACTCCTAAATTCTGCTCTTCAATGAACCAAGCTGATTTACTCCAGATTGTTCGACATTACAAAGATAAGGTAAAACGTTTTGAGATCGCTGAATTAGCCAAGACAGCAGGACATCAAGTTATCAGGTTGACGCCGTATCATTGCTATTACAATCCAATTGAGTTGATTTGAGCACAATTAAAAGGTTATGTTGCGGAAAACAACAAGACATTCACCATGTAAAGTGTTTGCGGTTTAATACCGGAAGCGATTAAAGAAATTACTCCAGAGAGGTGGAAAAAAGTCGTGGATCATACTTGGCAAATAATTTTGAACTCCAAGAAGGAGAAAGGTTTACTTGAAACCACTGTAGAAGAAGTGGATCTCGTTGAAAAACAGTGATAACAGCGGCGAAGAAGACGCAAGAGATGATGAAACTATGAGTGATAATTTTGAGACATACGGAAGAGTTTTTTTTTTTTTTTTTTTTTTTTTTTTTTTTTTTTTTTTTTTTAATAACGATATAACATTATGTGTTTAGAAGTTTGTTTTCTTTAGAATTCTGTAAAATATATTAACGCAATACCTTCTGTTTGTTTCTTTTGACTGATACTTTCGTCAGGCATGAGTTAAATAATATTTTTGTTGTAACACATAGATGATTCTTTCTCCACAAAAATGCCCCTTGTTGTATTGTATTGTTACAAAATTGTGGCAACCTCGCTAGATCGCACGTGAGACTTGTCAGAGCTCTTCTTAGCGCGGCTAGACTAGTTAATACTCGACAATGGAAGTAATATTCAGACAAATAGAGACAGACATGTAACATTCCGCTAAATTGGATTCCAGTTGAATGCAGATCTCGTAGTTTTAGTTGCGCAAGCCGTTTAAGATAACTTGGAATTAGTAGGAAAATAAATATCTTTACTTGCCTCAAACGGAATGACAACTGTCAAATCGCAAGGATCTTATTTAGAAAATATAGTAGTTCACGTTTCGAGCGCAAAATATCATATCTCGCGCACAAATCTGTATGTTGCATGTAGTAGAGCCACAAATAAGGAGAATTGGTCTATTTCTGACAACTTTAAATTTTCCGAAAGATAAGACCAAACGACAAAATGTCAATTAAACTGCTACTTCAAGAACGTCCACAACAAACGAAAGCTCTATTTCCAAACTACTGAAAAACTACCAGTTGGACTTTCACATATACAAGTTGGATGTAAGATCAGATCCAAACTATTGTGTGCTTTGATTATTTTTCATTTGCTGAACCACATCTTGTGAGTAGCAGAAATGTTTACATGGAAGGGTACTCTTCAGTTCAATTTATTTCGTCAAAGCAAACAAAGAGTAAAACAAACTCCGAAGAAGTACTTGAGCGCTGAAGATTTGGTTCTATATTGCTTGGTCAAGAAATGGGCATTGCTTCTTTTCAAATTTAGAACTAGAGGTTCTCTAATGAACAAACTCCATGGCTCTGGATAAGTAGCTTAACAAATAAAACACAGTTCTGACCAGAGCAGAATGAAATATATTAAAAACTATACTTACAATCTGTTACAGTTTCAAGGACCTAACGTCCTCTTCATCAGACACCAACACTGAGAAAAGACAGGTGACAGCAGATCTTATATACACGAGAAAGTGAAAGGCCACGCCCTTTCTTCTCTCCCATTGGTCGGAGGGAACCAATGAGGATAAAGGCAATTCCGCGCCAACAGAAAAATATAATGAGCCCTTTCACTTTTTCTAACAGTTCAAAAAAGTAAATTACAAATAGAAAAAATTAAATAAGAAAAATAAATAACTATATATATATATATATATATATATATATATATATATATATATATATATAAAATGTTTTTAAATAAATAAATAATTATTAATAGCCTATATGCACTTTTCTTGCTGATTTTCTATAACATCCAACAATTTCTCCCATTGCTCTAGTTAAGAAAATTGAAAAAGAAGTGATCTGGGACGTCATAAGGAAAAGAAGTAAGGAAGTGAAAACAAGTGAGAAAGTGTCTAACCAAATTATGGAACATATAAAGGACAGTGTCAGTATTTTTATGAGAGAAGCAGTGATGAGATATTTAAGAGAATGGGAAAGGTGTTTTGAAGAAAAAGTTAATATCAGATTAACAAACAAAGGAAGATTGTTAGGTTGGAGAGAAGAAAAGGATAATAGGAACAGAGTGGTAGTGATAGGTGACATAGTTTTATCGGAAGAAGTGGACAAGAAGGAATTGGTGTACACAGTAGAACAAGCCATTGTAGACATAAAGGATAAGGACGAGAGAGAGAGAGTAAGGAGAAAAGCATTGTCGATTGTTAGGCAGAATATGAACAAGAAGGAGAGTAATTTAAGGAAAGAAGAGAAGGAAGGACTGAAAAGATTAAGGAAAAGAAAGGATATCGTAGTGGAACAGGCGGACAAAGGAGGCGCGTTGGTAGTAATGGAGAAAGGATGGTACCAGGAGAAGCTAGGGGAGTTATGTGATCAGACATATGAGGAAGTAGGTAACAAGGACATGAAAGATGAAGTGTTGAAGAAGATAGTACAAGAAGGGAAAAAGGCGGGAATTAAAAAGATGATCAACGAAAAAGGAAGGATTCCTGTCATGAAAGGTTTTCCTAAAATACATAAGAAGGACGTGAAGCTAAGACCAGTACTGGACTGCAGAGGTAACTATTTTGAACCACTAGAGGAGAAATTAAGAGAGATAATGGACGACATCAGAGAAGGTCAAAACACATGCAGAGTGAAGAACACGGAAGAATTGAAGAAGAGGATAGATGAGATTAAGTAGAATCAGGAGAAGGTGTTAATATTTAGTGTAGATGTTAAAGCCATGTTCACCAGTATAAGAAGGGATTATGTCATAAAGGCAATAGAAGAGGAGATGGAAGAGAAAGTTATACGTCAGTGGAAAAAAGAGAAAGTCATAAGAGCGCTTAAGACTTTGTGGGAAAATAGCTATTGCATAATTGGAGAAAGACTAGTGAAGATAAAAGAAGGTTTAAGCATTGGATCCAAGCTGAGTCCAGTTCTAGCGGAAATAGTAATGAACAAGTGGGAGAAAAAAGTGACAGAACAAGCAGGAGGAAAGTTACTGTTCTTTTGCAGGTATGTTGATGATTGTTTAGGCATATGGACAGGGAATAGAAATCAACTGGAAAAATATGTTGAAAGTATAGAAGACGAAGAGAAGGGCATAAGGTTAGAATTAGAAGTTGAAGAAAATAACTCTATCAATTTCATGGATATGAAGATAGAGAGGCAAGGTGAGAAAGTGATTACCAGTTGGTATCAGAAACCGTGTTGGGCAGGTATTTATTGCCACTGGAGAAGTGATGTAGACAAAGCAACTAAGAAGAATTTCATTAGGAACATGGAAAGGAAGATAGACAACATCAACAGCGAGGAAGAGGGAAAGAAAAAAGATTTGGAAAAATTCTACAAACAATTGAACAATAATGGATATAGGATAGAGCAGTTTAGGAGAAAGAGAAAAGAAGATAATATGGATAGGAAAGAAGAGGAAGACAAGAAGTGGTATGGAATTCAGAGCATAGGCGAAAAGACCGAAGTGCTGAAGCAGTTATTAAGAAAAGGTGGTGTGAAGACTTATAGAAAAGGAGGAGAAACTTTGCTGAAGTGCATAAGGAAGAAAAGGAAAAGGAAGGAAAATCATATAGAGGAGCAGGAAGAAGGAGTAATATATGAAGTTAAGTGTAGTGAGTGTGACATGAAATACATAGGGGAGACGGGGAAAAGACTTATGGACAGATTAAAACAACATAAGGATGATGTTAGACTGAAAAGAGATAATAACGCTATATACAAACATGTAAAGGAAACGGGACATAAAATAGACTGGGAGGGAGCTAGGGGTTTAGAGAGAGAGAACAGGAAGATTATTAGAAAGTGGAAAGAGGCTAGAAGAATAAAGAGAGAACAAGAGGAGAACTTAATGAATTGGACAAGCGGTATGAATATACACGAGCAATGGGAGAAATTGTTGGATGTTATAGAAAAGCAGCAAGAAAAGTGCATATAGGCTATTAATAATTATTTATTTATTTAAAAACATTTTATATATATAGTTATTTATTTTTCTTATTTAATTTTTTCTATTTGTAATTTACTTTTTTGAACTGTTAGAAAAAGTGAAAGGGCTCATTATATTTTTCTGTTGGCGCGGAATTGCCTTTATCCTCATTGGTTCCCTCCGACCAATGGGAGAGAAGAAAGGGCGTGGCCTTTCACTTTCTCGTGTATATAAGATCTGCTGTCACCTGTCTTTTCTGTTGTTTAACGTAATCCCTAAGTAGGTGGCACTTGTTTGTGGCTTGATCCGTGCGTTGTTGATTTTGATGAAGCTGTTTTTATTTTTTCTCGTGCCTTTGGCTGTTGGGTATAAGATGAGGAGCTGGGTTTTGGTAGAGTTCATCTCCAGATGCCACTCTTTACACCACTTGGAGAAACTGTCTGCTTGTTTTTCTAGCTTTGTTAGAATGTTCTTTGTGATGCGAGATGTGGTCCAGTAGGCCGTGTCATCTGCGTATAATGTCAGCTGTGTGTTATCATTTTTTGGAGTGTCGTTAACATATATGATGTATAGGAGTGGTGCAAGAGTGGATCCCTGAGGAACGCCTCTCTCTATAGGTATGGGGTTCGACAGCTTATCTTGGAATTTAATTCTTGTTTCCCGGTTTCTAAGGAAGAAGTAGATCCATCGTATTATTGTTGTTGGGAGGTTGAGGTTGGTCAATTTATACAAGAGCCCCTCGTGCCACACAGTGTCAAATGCACTGCTCAGGTCAAAGAACATGGCTCCTAATTTGTACTTCCGTTTGAAGGCTTCCTGTGCGTCATTGAATATTCTTATGGTGTGTTGGATTGTGTTGTATGTTGGTCTGAAGCCTGCCTGGTACTTATTAAGTTGTTTGCTCTCGGCCATGTATTCGTGAATCCTGTTTACTATGATTTTCTCTATGAGCTTGGAGAAGGTGGGTGTGAGAGTGATAGGTCTATAACTATTGGAGAGTGTGGGTGGTTTCCCTGGCTTCAGGATTAGTATGGTGTGTGCTTGCTTCCACGTTGTTGGTATATATCCAGTGGCTAGAGTGGCGTTGTATAGTTCTGTGAGTTTGCGAGTGAGAATTTCCGGGGATTTCTTGATATGGAGAGCGGTGATTCTATCAGGACCTGGAGCAGTGCATTTTTTCTTTCTAAGGACGTTAATTACCTCTTCATGCGTTATATCTTTTATCAGTATGTTGTGGTCGCCTGGGTGGTTGTCAAGCTTGTCAGCCTCTATCAGGTTGTGGTGGTGGTTGATTATATTGGTAATGAGGCGTGCTCGGTTTTCTATGTCTCTTTGTTGTGCGGTTTCGTTGGTAGTTCGTGCATATTTTCTTCTCATGCTGTCTTCAAAGTGCTGAATTTTCTCGTTGACGGTTGGTACGTCCTTGTTGTCTATTTTGTGAGGGTTGGGGTTTGCTGTGCGCCGGTTGTACCTCAGCTTGATGGTTTTCCAGAACTTTCTCGGATTGCGTCTTTGTAGGTCTTCGAGGTGACTGCAGATCCTGTTTATTTTGGATTCTTTGTGTTTAATGATGTCTTCTTTAATTTCCCGTTGTAGCCTGTTTATGGCATTTTTTGTGTTTGGGTTCAAGAAACTAAAAAGTAAAGCAATTAAAATCATGCATTTACTTAAACCAATTCTGAAAAACGCCAACAACACAGCTAAGATTAACTCAAGAATCTACAAAACAATTATCAGATCTAACCTCACCTACGGCTCTCCGCTCTTCACGAACAAGGACGTCGAAAGACTGAAACGTACGGAAAGGTACTGGATAAGAATAACAATGGGAGAAACACAGACAGATGAGGCATATCAAATATATAAACTCAAAAAGCTCAACGAGTTCATAGCATATCTAAACAGAAAGTTCGCCAATAGATTGATTGAATCAAATTTTTTCAAAGAACACTACGCAACAACAACAAATACAGAAAACCCCAACACCGTTATCGAAACATTAGTAAACATCGCTAAAAACTAAAAACATGAAAAAAAAAAAGTTTTTGAACTCAGTGGCGGAGCTTACGGGCTCGGGCACCTCAACACTGGATGACGACCAAGCTGTGCTACAAGGAGGATCAAGAAGAAATATAAAGAACAACGCTAGCTTCCAGTAGAAATCCAATACCTTCAATCCCAACTCCTACTCACATACCCAATTCCTACGCCCTATAACATGCACCACAAAAACAAAACACAAATAACACCATGGACAAAGTAGCCCCACTGGCTAGACGTCCTTCCCATGCTGGGAAAACAGACTTTGACTTTGACTTTGACTTTGACTTTGACTTTGACTTTGACTGTCTTTTCTCAGTGTTGGTGTCTGATGAAGAGGACGTTAGGTCCTTGAAACTGTAACAGATTGTAAGTATAGTTTTTAATATATTTCATTCTGCTCTGGTCAGAACTGTGTTTTATTTGTTAGAGGTTCTCTCTTTGTTTCGTTTGATACAAACACCTAAATTATAGCAATTCTGCAATTCTCTTAAAAAATTAACTCAAAACTATTACACCAGCTAAAATGGTTGTAGTAGAAGACATAAATCTGAACATATAAGACATGAAATGTACTTGATACAGCATTAGCTACAACGGATTATGGCATGCACATTGACGTATGTTATATAAATTCTGATTTAGTTCAAGACAGTACGGTAAGTATTTTCGTTACTAAGGGTACATGTGTTAACTGGTGACCCGAATGTAGTTGCTGTAATTATCATACTTGGAGTTAGTTTAATAACAGAAATTTGTACACAAATATTTATTGTTTATGTATTTTGAACGACAGATCATGAAGATAATAGGAAAAACAAGGAGCAGCATGCTTGGTCATCTTATTTGGCACTCCGATTGGATCACCGTATTGATAGAGGGAAAGGCAGAAGGAAAACCAAGAAGAGAAAGACCAAGAATAGAATATCTAGATGTCTTATGAATGTATAAAACAGCTCTCCCAAGGGAGAGAAAAGTTTTAAAATTTCCATGTTGCCCACAAACCTTTGGTTCAGGAGAGAGAGTGAGATGGATTTAGATTAAGTTTGCTTGTTTAAAATTCATCTGTGAGACCTTTGATGAATGTTAATAAATTCATTGAATTCTTCGCGATTATTACTGACCTCTTCAATTATCTGTACAGATTTATTCATACGGTAAATGTAAGTTTCGCGTGAACCTCTTTATTGTCTTTACTACAATTTATTAATTATTAGTTGTACAATCAACACCCAATGGGAACCGAAATTTAAATAGAAATGGTTAGGAGTATCATATTTGAATGCCTGCTCTTATCAGTGCAGTTAATATTGTTTATAATATCAAAACATAGTTCATTTGCTGAAAGTGGAGAGCATCGACGTACAATATATTATATTTTTTAAACAATTTTTAAAATTTTAGAGAAGGAACAGTGGCTACTTTTGATTTCATTGATAAGATTGATCTTAAAGCAGTTTATATTATAACAATTTACACAATACTTATTTCTCCATCCCCTTTTCGTTATTGAAACAGTTTCATGAATGAACCGAGAGCTCCTTCGCGGCTAAGCGGTTAGCGTATGCACCTTTGGTGTGGGAGACCCGGGTTCGATTCCAGCCAGGAGCTCCTGTGGTTCGGATTCCACGTTAATCAGTAGGTTCACGTCACATACAGCCTCGTTACTGAACGGGACGTTAAACTTAACAACAACAATACTGAATGAATCGAACTCACGTAATCATGCTGAAGTGTAATTATGACATCTAACATCTCTATCAATCAAAAGGGGAAATTATGTCTAACGTCTCTATTAATCAAAATGGGAAATTATCTTAATGATGTGTAAACATGAGCGTGAAAAAAAAAAATGCTGCCTTGTGTGTCTTCCTGTGACAATGGACCGGTCTGGGTTAATTAGTGGGGACCTTGTAATTAAAGAAAAGTACCAACACGGTGATTCGCTTGTGAATCACGTCATAGTAAGTTAAAATGAAGGGTAAGGGGAAAAAAAGAAGGAATGTGACAAAACTGTATGTTCGAGAAAACGTTTTAATATTGAAAACCGCGTACAAAATGAATAGGGTTAGTCAAATCTTTTGCCTCTTTCCTTGGACATTTCTACATCTACTCATGCATGCCATATACAGTCAAATAGTACCAAGAGTCATCAACAGATAGGGTAAAAGCACTCGTTAAAGCACACACATGGACATTCCTTGTTTTTCCCCCTTACCCTTCAAATAGTCTTTTGTAACTTATTAATACGTAAATACAAGTAAAAAATATTTTTGCTGGTTTCAGTTACAATGATGGCTCATGGAACATATATTACTAAAAACTAAACATCTGGCGTTACAGCCCACAGAAAGTTGGCGCACATTTAAATAAATAGACAGTACCTGATCAATCAGTGCATTGTTCCCAATGCTACTCTATCTGAATTCTTAGACTGGAGTTCACTCTACCTCTTAATTCAAGAACTTATGCTGGAAGCACTGAAAATTCTCTCTCTCCACTGAGAATATACTTCAGAATACCAAAAGAACCCGTACCATCCATTCGGCTGGTAGGGAACTACGTCGAACTAAATGGTGGGCACAAAAACCGGTTCGGTTTTTATAATTTAAAAAAAAAAAATTTTTCAAAACCAGTTGTTTTTTTAAATATCAAAAACCGGTTTTGGTTTTAGTTTCCTATCAAACCAGTTTCGGCTTAAAATCGGTTCAGTTTTCTAACCTTTTTTTTTTTTTTCATCTTCGTTAATTATCTAAAAAAAAATGAGAGCTATAAAATCACACTGGTTTCAGTAAAAACCTAAAACTATTGAAGAAAAGTAAAACGGTTTCGGATTAGACTTATGAAACTCTGAATACAAGGGAAACCTTAATCAGAATGGTCGGCGAGAAAAATGGCTTAAACTTATCCAACCTTTTCACTGCTGATAGAATTACTACAACAATTTATCTTACCATGATTCGTATGATTCTGAATTCAGACAACGAACACTTGCCCTGAAAAACAGTCACTTTCCATTATAATCAAATTGCAGACAAGTTCAACCACTTTCTTCTGTGCTTCTCTTGAAGAATAATATATTACTGAGCTCCTATTTGTCCATTCAATACATTTCTTTCTCAGCGTCACTATGTTATTGTCTACATTGTCTTTTGAACTAAAATCTTCCACAACATGTACAACGCTACATGCTTTATTTATTGCCCAATGCTCAGAGCGTATATTCTCAGGAAGGGCTTGTTTGTGGTAACACACCAGTTTGTTAAATGACTTCTTTAATGCAAGGTGTGTAATGTCTCCTTTCATTGTTACAATGTGAAAACCAACTTTTGCTGATAATGTCTGTGATAACAACTGCACTAGTTCATTGGTTTCAGGAGCAATAATGCAGACTCTCGTAAGTTTTTCTGAAAAAGAACAGTAAAACCTAAACAATTACAGGTTTCTTGAAATACATTACAATAAAAGCCACATACACAAAATTCAGACATATCATAGTAAATTGTAGAAAATAAAATAAGGCAATTTGATGATGATATGCATATAGTGTACTCTTTGACTTTTTACGCTCATCCGCCTTAACCTTCCAGTGATACGCAGTATGTTCTCTGTCTTTTTTCTTTTTCTTTTTTTTTTTTTTTTTTTTTTTTTTTTTTTTGACGGCCTGATGAATAGTAATGAAATTAGGTGAAATATTAGTTCTCTGTTTCAAAACGTATCTTGTAATATTAATATTACGAGATATTTGCTAAAGATTCCTTGTTCCACAAAAAATGCTAAACATACACCAGCAACTAATTTAGGAAATAAAATGAAACCTAGTTATACCATCATGGCTCTACAGATATTCAATCAAGTTAGAAAGCAAACTAACTTAACGTGTATTTTGAAATATCAGCAAAAACTATCTGGTGAAAACAAAACGGGCTAATCTGCTGAGCCTACGAATAATAAACATCTTTAATTTTGTCAGAAGATGCTTTAACACTCAGCTACTATAGACTGCCAATTATGTTTAACTCATTCTTGGACTTTGTCTAATCCGATATATATATATATATAAAAATCTCGCTGAGAAGAAAATATTGTAGATATACTGATTATAGTTAGCGATATTTAACTCTACTCATTTGCAAAGGCAGAGCTATCTGCTGTGTTATTATTGTGCAGGGATTTACGAACTCATTTCCTGGTAACTTTAAACCACCCATACATGCAGGCCAACTTTTCGTTAAACAATAATAGATTACCATCATAAGCTGGATGTCTGTCGAGTCACCTACTTAAGTATATTGAATTAGCGAGTACAAACTGTGCTGGCAGAAATTACACCATAAATAAACCAAATGCGCTGAAAGGAAAATCGATCAAATTAAATCTCGCGAAGTGTAGTAGCAAATCAAACCTTACACGCTAATTTATTCCTCACCAACATGACACAAAATGCTTTGTGACTCTGCGCTTCACTAACTTACAGACGCAATTGGTTTGTTGGAACTTGATCTAGTTTCAAGACAGAAACAATCACACCATTTAGCCACTACAGCGGAAATATTTGCCAACCAATTATAAATATCGTACAGTCCCTTTCTACATGTTAAATTCACGAAAACGATGTTGAAAGTTTGCATAAAGACAAATTGAATCAGAGGATAATTTGTGCATATTCTGTATCATCTAATCATTTTAACGTTGAAAGAACTTCATTTCAAAGTTTTCAAAAATCATTCATTAAAGTTTCTTAATAACGAAATAAACTATTTCAAGAAAGTTAGTTGATTATTCTTAATATCCTCTGATTATTATTTCCATTTATCTCTGGCCAAATATTCAACACCCATATTTTGAGATAGCTAAATTAATAAGAATCTTGTCATTTTGTAAAAAAGTACATTGTGAAAGTATGACCTACCGCCATCTATGAGTGATTGATGCGCTTTCATACGCTTTTAAGATTTTATCAGATGAAAAGACAAAGTTGCCTTAGAATGGATTACCACACTTTTTACTCAGGCCATTTAAAACAAATTCAGATTTATTAACTTATTAGAAAGGAAATTTGTAATCTTGCCTCTTTTGGTACAAGGTGGAAATGTGTTGAATAACAAGATCCTTCTGGTGCTATAAAGAACTTAAACAAGTACATAACTAAAACTAAATAAAAAAATACCATACCTTGGTCTCTGTACGAAACAATTCTTAAAACTGGATGAGCTGTGGTCTTCTATATGTAAATTGCTGCAATTAATATTCGATTGTTCCGTACTGACAGACTGTCCAAAGCAAAAATTTCACATCCTTTATATTTCGAAGATCTAATATATGATAGTAATTTATTTCTTCCCAACTGCCTTTAGTCCAGATTTAGTAACAGCTTTTTAGGAATTAGGAATTACATTTATACACATTATCGACATCTATAGCGTAAGCTTATCAAACATGAGAAATGACGTCCCTCGGCGGTAACACTACCCAAAGAATTCGGAAAGGAAGAAATCGGCCTATGGCCTTTATGTTAGATACCATCCCGGTATTTGCCTAGTGTGAATGAGGAAAACCAGAAAAAACCTCATTCAAAGTGGCTCGCCTGAAATGGATTTTACACCTTTCCAACGAGTATCTCCACGACCACGCTATACGGAACCACTAGCAGACTTTTATTTTTATGTAACCCTAAAAAGATTTGATTTGATTCTAGTAACCAACCAATGCAGTACATTCGATGTTCTTCCATCAGAAATCGGTGATTTCTTTAATTTTACAAGGAATTACAAGTTAATTCACTGCTCAATTTTCAATATGCCATTCTTCCGACAACACGAGTGCACATTTCTCTCTTCAATCACTGCTCACAAACTAAACTCGACTGAGAGCGACAATTCATAGATATAATCTTTTCTCAAAGGTTCACGGCAGCTTTGCGCGCATGCGCTCCCCACTGCTCCACGTATATTACTGACAGGTTTGGTCACTCTCGTTACTTTTTAACCTCGTACATTAAATACTGTTGAAATTATAAAACAGAGTATTCAATTCTTATATCCCAAATATGTTCTTTGATTCTGGTTGTTTCTATTAGCATTACAGTAAAACTTAGTTAATTTAGATCCCGATAAGCCGAAAAAGCCAAGAAAACAGAATACAAGGTTTTAAATATACCTAAACAACAAAAATCGCATTCGTGATACAGTTCTGGGACGATTAAGAATACTGTATTGTATTTTATCACTGTTGTTCAACAGATTAACATATCATCCAACCCAAGCGGCAGTTCTTTGATTTCACTGCAGCCGTAACATTACAAAACCCTACGCGCTTTAGTACTATTGCAATATATAGATTGAAAGCCAATCATTTGCAACTGCTCATTATTAACGGCTGAATATCGACTACGCATGAACTAAAGACGCAATGGGTAATTAAGAAAGTCAAACTCTACCGCTTAATTGTTGGTGTTAATGTATTTAGCGTTTCGACAATACGCACTATATGCAATGCAGTCAGCTTCTATTCGAGTTCATACTTCAAATCTATTTCCCCAGCAAACGTTTCGCGTGATGAAGAACCAGGTCCGTTGAGCATATCATCATCATACAAATATAATGTATGTACGTACTGCATTTAATGTATTGTATTGTTTTATATTTTACTTCATAGTAGTACCGTTATATGTATTTAGGTCTATTCTTTTAAATACGCCATAAAACCATGTTTTGTTGTTATATACCAGTTTTAATTCAATTTAGGTTCTTTTAGGTTATTTCAGCTAAGCCGGTCTTCCATTAATACGATTAGCTTATTCCCTCACCTAGCATGGATTAACGAGTTTTCAATGTATATACTGGTACTAAATATCTCAAGAACAACAACAACAACACCAAAAAAAAAAAAAAAAAAAAGGTACATCTAGTGTTTTGCAAATTTCAATAAAATAGCTTTTATAATCAGTCAGATGTTTCTCAACACTCTTTTCCCATTTAATAGCTATGCTTAAATCAAATCTTTTAATCGACTTTTTCAAGGATTATTTATTTTTTCAGAATTTAGTAAACCTATTCTTTTCTTAACTTTTGCTGTGTTATTTATTATGTTTTATTATGAGGCTCCGCCTTAATTTTAACGAAAGCACGTCTTTATATGTAATAGAGTACTTTTCTGATTTTAGAAAGATAACAGAACTATTTTTTTATGCATTTCTTTCTCGGAGCACAAAGCAAACAGAAAACATTTTTTCAAACATTCAGTTCCATTTATACTGATGTGTAGGCTCCTAATGTATACGTAAAAGATCTACCCTTGGTATTCTGAAAATTCCTGAATGGAATTTATATTCCTTTATGTTAATTAATAAATCAAAAATTGGACTTTCCTTATTTTTATTTTTTTTTATTTTTTAACACTTACTTCTATGATTATGTTCTTGAAATAAAATTATAGGAAGATAAGCACAGTTTCGTTTTGATAAACAAACTATCACTCACACGCTTATCATTTTTAGTACACTTTAGAATTGTTTTTCTCAAGACTTTTAATTCAAAATGGTGTAGAACATAACTGAGAAGGAAAGGATAGTTGACTGCTCATCGTCAGTCTATCCTTTTGAAAATTACCTCTTCACACACCAAATGAACATATGGTATATTGTAGCTTACTTTTACACACATTTGTGTCCTTTATAGTGCCAGAATAATGTTACTGTAAGGACCTGAAATGTAATACAACTTGTACCGAAACTGAATGGTGAGTACAAATTTCAGTACAACACATTTACCTCATTTTACGTTAATGTACTTACTTTACGCATAACTCAATACTATCTCCTTAACACACTTTGTCTTCTGTGTGGGTAAATGTAGCTTTTTCCACATATCGACTGGATTGCTACCTAAGTTACTAACAAGGAACGGATATGAACGTGTTATCCGGACATCCGAATCAAACCTAGTTCATTCGATAAACATAACGAAGATATGTTCATGCACAAAAAATTAGGTGCTATGAACAACGTAGTAAGTTCCTGGGGCCTATTAACCCTGATAGTATAAAGAAAATTGTAAACTTGCAGTGAAATAGCTATTGCATCAACACTGTTCATTGGAAAGTTGTGGTTTATAGTTCATTCTCTTCAGCATGAAACAAACTTTCCAGAAGTTCTATGTATTGGACCCATAACGTTCTTAAACATGGAAAACTGGGGGAATGTCGGGAAAATTCCCTCCAGAAATCCTTCCCATCAACTTTGACTCCCCTCTGGAGTGGCTCCGGGTAAAAGCACACAATCCAAATGCTTCTCGGAAAATACTATAGTGGATAAGAAATGAGTGTACCAAGTTATGCTTTGATAAACAAAATAGGTATGAGAGGAAAGGTTGTATACCAATACGCTCTGTACATACAAAACAACCTATGACCTGATCTATAAAGAGAAAATAATGTATAAAATATAAACGCACACATTTCTTATCTCCCTCATTTATAGAGTGTAAATTGTAGTTATCTAACAATTATATCCATGTTTTATTTAATTATTTGTTCAGATCTTAATTAAGTACCTTTAATTTTAATGAAATTTAGTTTGGAATCTTTCCTTATCATGTTATTCTTTGAAGAATTATGGTATCCTCACTTGTGCAAAATCATTATTTGTTGTCCTCAAATTTTTGCAACATAAAAACTGATACCTGAAAATGTACCCATTAATTTGCAGATCTGGTAATTGAGTATCAAAAGGCTTAAATTACAGAGATTTTGAAATTGATGAAATCATTGAATTCCTAACGTTTCCCGACGCCTAAGGTGAAAAAACCGTGAACTACATCGTGAGAAAATACATTGGAACGCGTGTCCTTTCGAACACGAGGAACCGAGGAGCTGGAGGTCTCTAACACTTCGAACATCCTGCCAACACATTAAGTCCAACCATATCCTGTTGGAAGTATATCTGGGAATTATGTTCTGTAGGGAATCCCTTGCGCACCCATTGCACATTAGTGAAATATGCCCTTTTGGATAGCGTACGTTACATTCTTTTACCCCAATATGGACCGCCATTCCACGATTCATGTTTGAAATAACACATACAGAAGGTTGGTCCAAATTTATGGAAACGATTTTGTGTCCCCTACGCTAGGGCGTAAAGCCGTATTTCCACCAGCAGTTGTGCTCGATATGACGACCCTGACTATAAACTATAGCCCGACACTGAAGTTCCCATTGGAGTAGGCTTCTGTTCAGAGAAATCTGACCAAGTTTGAACCACTCCTCTTTGCAAACTTTCCACAAGACAGTCAATGTGCGTGGACGACGTAAACAAATCGCTCGCTTCGAACACCCGAAAGCATAAGTTCATTGATGCAGCGTCGGGAGACTTGACAGGGATGTCTGAATATGGGATAGCAGGATTCCAGTTTCAGGTGCTTTTTGTGCCATGTATGCCACAGTTGTTCGAGCCGTGTGGCTGGCTCCTTTGTCTTGAACAATGAAGACTTTCGACACCTCAGCACCATACAACTACGGAATATGCTGCCGGTATAATGGCCCGTGTCATTGATAGTATGCTGCGTTAATTTTCACATTTCGTGCAACTCTATGCAGGGGAAGTTTCCCTTTATGGCAAAAACCTGCAACCACCATGAAGCCACGGGGAAAACTTTCGCAGCACGTGTGGACCCAATTGGCATAGTCCTTTGCATCCTTGGGATGATAGTAAATGGCTCGAACCTGCTTGGAGTTTGACAAAAAGATCCAGGCCTCGTCTAACGTGACCACATAATTCCATTTGTCACCCGCTAAATACCATTCATAGAGCCGTTTGCAATGAACCCTGCGTTCCCGGATGTGTTTGGCTGTGAATGTGTGAACACGTGGCTTATGCTTTACTTACAGGCTTGAGTCCTGGCTGATCATCCTCTGCGCAGTTAATTTGGATCTTCTAACACTCCTGGCAATGTCTCTTTGTGGCGGCGGATTCTCCTAGATCAACTTCTGCACTTGCCGAACCACATCCAATGTATGTTTGGGACGGGGGTGTTGTTTTCGTGCCACTGTGCGCACACCCGCTTCCTCAGGCTGTGAATTTTTGTTGTGTTTGAGTACATTGGCAATACCTTCCTTGGAAATGGTGAAACCCTTGGACGAACAGTTTCACAATTGCACTGCAGCTATATCCGATGTCGGAAAGAGCAGTGATGTACCCCTCACAGAATTGGGTCACTTTTGGAGAGCATTTTACACTCGAAGCATTTCACTTCCTGCTACCGAATTTTCTACACAACTGGTTTCTGATTGCTCTGCTGTGCTTACTGTCTGTGCGATTCTAGCGTCCCTGGCGGACGTTCCACTTTGTTTCCATAAATGTGGACCGACCTTCTATATTGTAGTTTATGTTTTACACGCTTTAGCACGCCCTTAGCTCTAAACCTAAGCCCCCCCCCCAGGTTCATGTGAGCTTTCTTTCTTATTTTGATGTATGAGGAATTACCTCTTACAGTCAGTAGCTATAGTTCATTAACACCCTGTATATTGCATCTCTTTTTGTGGTTCCAAAATTTTATAGTGACAGCAATAAGAGACTATCTATTTTCGAATAAAAAAAATATTACTCACGAAACTAAGTATGTACGTGATTAATATGCTACACGTGCTTTACCCACTATGTACTACAAACTTAAAGGAAAGTATATTCGGCAATGTAATACGGAGCGAAAATAACACAAGAAAAGTCGTGGAGTATCATAGCACATGCGCTAATATATATATATATATATATATATATATATATATATATATATATATATATATATATATTCGAGATATTTTCGTGAAAAGATTAAAATGGGCCACCCTATATATATATATATATATATATATATATATATATATATATATATATCGAAAATATCTCGAAAACTTTTCAACATAAATGAACTGAACAAAATCTCAAATAGGAAGTGCCATGGGACACATGGAATGGTGTTATCGTGGTGCCCCCAGAGCCACCCTCCATGAGGGTCTACGGCCCAAATTTAAAATTTTAAATAGAAACATGGGCGAGTGATACCTCGTTCGATAGGTCTTTAAAAACTACAACGCGTTGGGGCAAAAAAAACCTTCATATCGGTCACCGTACTCAAAATGGCGGCCAAGACATAGTGCCTATATCAAATAAAAGGTCCAGTACCATTAGTAAGAAAACGGTTGGAGATAAATGAACAGAATAAAAAGTGAAACAGGAAAATGATATGAGGTGCGTCGAATGATGATGTTGTGGTGACCCCAGGGCCGCCTTTCATGGGGATCCAGGGCTCAACTGTTGTGACAAAACATTTTTCATATGGATCAGCGTTTTAAAATTGGCCGCCAAGACATGGTCCCTATATCAGATAAAACGTCCAGTACCACTAACATGAAAACGATTGGAGATAAATACACAGAATAAAATTCGTATAGGAAATTACAGAGGGTATTTATTATTCCACGGCTCGAGAACGATATAGCAGAGAAAAAGATGATTAAAATAAAAGTGACTTAATGCAAAGGAGGAAATCTAATTCCTAGAAAATTATCGCTACAACTTTCCTCCTCTGAAATGGGAAGGAATGGTGAAATTGCAAATGAGAACCTTAGTTTTTGGAAATTGAATCTACGCAACAAAATTATCTGAAATGTGTTTTTATAAGAGATAGATGTCTCCGTAATGAGAAAAAGTAGGTAAAATTCGTGTTAAATAGTACCTTCCATCTTTATTGCATACAAGATTTCATGCAAAAATCAATCAACTGGAATGCAAAACAAAATTGTCGAACATTGCAGTTTTTGCATTGTAAACGAGGTATCACTAGCCCCATCTTTTCATTTAAAATTTTGAATTTGGCTCTGGGCCCCCGGGGATAGTGCGAAAATACCATTCGATGTTCCCCATGACCTTTCCTATTTGAGTTTTTGTTCGATTCCTTTATCATATTAATGGTACTGGACGTTTTATCTGATGCAGAAACCGTGTCTTGGCTGCCATTTTGAATACTGTGACCGATATGAAAAATCTTTTACCGTAGCGCTTTTTATTTTTAAAGATCTATCGAACGAGGTATCACTTGCCCCATGTTTCCATTTAAAATTTTAAAGTTGGGCCCTGGGCTCCCATGAATGACGGCCCTGGAGGGCACCGCGACAATACCATTCGACATGCTCCACGGTCTTTCCTATTTGAGGTTTTGTTTGGTTCATTTATGTTCAACCGTTTCGATGTTAGTGATACTGGACTTTTATCTGTACAGGCATCATGTGAACCGTTTTCGAGATATTTCTGTGGAAAGATTAAAATGGGTCACCCTGTGTATATTACATACACATGATGCCTGTATCAGATAAAAATCCAGTATCACTAACATCGAAACGGTTGAACATAAATGAACCAAACAAAACCTCAAATAGGAAAGACCATGGAGCATATCGAATGGTATTGTCGCGGTGCCCTCCAAGGCCGTCATTCATGGGAGCCCAGGGTTCAACTTTAAAATTTAAATGGAAATATGAGGCGAGTGATATTTTGTTCAATAGATCTTTAAAAACTAAAAAGCGTAGTTTCAAAAGATTTTTCATATCGATCACCGTATTCAAAATGGCTGCCAAGACATGGTGCCTGTATATATATCTTAACTGTAATCAGGTGGCAACATAGAGGGTTAGTCGATATGTTTACTACCTAATTTTGTGTTTCAGGACCTTCAAAACCTCTGTATTAACCCAGTACCAATAACGTTTTCTGCAAACGACATAGTAGATCTCCATATACTTGGACACTCAGAAAACTAATATATTAAGATTGGATATTCAGCAAAACTAAGAGAAAGATAATTTGAAGCATGCTACTTTAAAAAATTTGTTCAACTTAAATTGGTTAGCTAGTTGCATGAGACTAGCGCTCTTTTTTCAACACCGGGGATATGAGATATGAACCTAAACTTTAACGTGGAATCCGAACCACATGAGCTTCCACTGGGAATCGAACCCGGGTCTCCCGTGCCGAAGACACAAGGAAGCTGAATTTGAATTTAACATTATAAATACTGGAATGAATATATTTGAAGATATAATGACCTTCGTTCTCGCTTTTAAGGTTTTCTAAGGATTACGTTTCTGCACACTTTAGATGACACATAAACTGAAGTATACTGATATTTATAGTGTCAATCGAATAATGATAATAATATAAACAAAAATAAATAAATAAAAAGATAAAAATAAAATTATGCAACCCCTCCTTCCCATTAGGGTTTGGAATTCGCAAACCCGGCCTTGTTCGTAGCCTAGGGTCCAGGTAAACATTTGAATCCCAATATAAACCTCACCTAATAGTTTTCGAGTTTTCTAGTTTGGACCAGTTCTACATATTTCCTGTGCATACCAGAAACGAAACATTGAAGTCAAAAAATAATAATTGAAATACGATGACTAATATTTGGGACACATATTTATCTTAAACAAAAAGTCACGCAATAACTTTGTACAAAAAATTAAACTAAACCCATTGGTCCATTCAAAGAAACCAGTGTTGTAAGTTGGGACCACTTTCAAAACCATACGAAACACTGATCTGATTTTAACTTGATATCCTAAACAAATATTTAATAATGAAAAAGAATACTTCAAAAACAAAAATAGATATTCCAAGCAAACGATTTCTTATATGAGAAACTGAAACAGAAAGAAAAACATGAACCTTAATATAATATAGAACAGAAATAAAAAATTTCCAGCTGCTGTATGTCGTCACGCAAAAGAATGATTTGATTTCATTGTTCCTGCTGCATTTTGTATTGTGTTTAAACTGTTTAAGACACTGGGTTGAACATAGTATGCCTTGCTAATGCCTTAATTCTTTTAACATTATTATTTTTCTGAATAGTATGTCGTCTCTTTGTTGATTTCGGAATTCTGTACATCCTATTACATTCACTCAGACAATAAGCTCTACTTTGATCAGCTAAAATGGTCATTTGCACTTCATCTTCGGCACATTTTCCATACAGTAACCTTTGAGTCACCCTAGAACTGAAAATAACAGCAAAACATGTCTCCACTGTCTTTCGGCCAATGAGGATACTATACTTTATTCCATGATATTCATACAATGTTCAAAACAATCAGTATGATAAACGGTCGTATGCAATGGACTGGTACACTGCAAAAAACAAACAAAGGTACAAACCAGGCAAACTAGTAGGTTGAGACTGAAAAACGTTACACACCTGTTGCCAATAGAAGTCGTAAAAAAATAGCTGAATGACTCATATAATATAGCTAAAAATGGAAAATGGCTTAACTCATCTAAAATTGTGGTTCAATTTATAGCTAACAGAATAATAAAACAAACAGAATATTTCGTAATTTCACTGTAGGTAGCTAAAGAATACTGTAATATTCTTCCTGACATTTATAAATCAAACTTTTTTCTAATCCTTAATTCATATTTCAGGTAAGAACGCCTTGCTCACATCATCGACTAGATATAGTAAATATCCCTTGAATTATTCTTCCATTCCCAATTCTTGTGGTAATATTAGCTATTTAACGGTGTACTATTGATCTTCTAGCACAACACTAAAAGTGCACAGTTCTAGTCAAAAATTCCCTTGAGACACTTAAAATGAAATTTAGTCATATGATCACGATCTACCATCGCACCGTGTAACGTAAGCGAGTGTAATACAAGTAAGATACATTGTAGAATAGGAATATAAATAAGGACTAACCTACTACTGCAAATGGAAGGAAGTCACATTTTAGTTTTATTTTTATTTATATTTTTAAAGAAGGTTTGGTCTGTCAAAAATGTTTAATTACCGCTAACGGTTAATGACTAGAACTTGGCAATTATGAGTATAAACAAGTTAGTATCGCTTCACAGTGTGAAGCTACGACTACCAAACTATGCGAATTCAATACTCAAAGTCCATGTATAAGAACTTTCTAATTGATACTTAGTTTCATTTTTTTTTTTTTAAATCAGAAACCATGGAAGTTCTATTGCGACGAAATTATGGTGTTATCAGAGAAATGACAGAAGTTTCATAAGATAATATTAATCCGACGGCATTGGTGCCTGTTAATGTGACTTGAGCACCGGCGCCTAGTCTCAGATCCATTTGTTAAGTTTTAAATCTTTACCTAACAATTTTTTGTTTAAATTCTTTACCTAATAATTTTATTTTGTATTACGCATATTAAACAAGTATATTGCGAATTTCAATACAAATGTTACATTTTAGTGTATCTTTGGAAAAATTGAAGAGTTGTGAAAAATATGGTAGAATTACAAAACAGGTGGCACAGGTCTCTGAGACTTGGAGCCAGTGCCACCGGGTTAAATAACGATAAATGTATTCCCGATTTTGTCCTTCAAAGGCTCAATACTTTTAAGACAATAGGTGATGGTACCATTTTTTTTTCTTATTTTGCTGATGTCATTTTAATTTCTTCCTGGTGAATTGTTGAAGAGAAGTCCTTTTGGGTACTGGTGTGATAACATGGATTTTACCGAGGAGGAACAACGAGTTATCATAAAGTTTCTGTTCGTATGAAGTGAAAACGCTGTGGATATCTATCGGTAGCTGACGGATGTCTGCGGGAACAGTGCACTTGCAGATCATACTGCTTGAAAGAGGGTT
This sequence comes from Thermobia domestica, assembly GCF_964235325.1. Lineage (NCBI taxonomy): Eukaryota > Metazoa > Arthropoda > Insecta > Zygentoma > Lepismatidae > Thermobia > Thermobia domestica. The sequence continues at coordinate 152,378,857 of NC_137458.1, read as the reverse complement.
CGGGAATTCACGGGAGGGAGGGAGGGGGGGGATGAACAGATGATCTGCCGAGGACTGGATGTCCAACTTGTGTAACAACATGTAGGAACACGGCCCGTGTTGAGAACATGATAATGGAAGAAAGACGGCGAACTATGGAAGACATCTCCTACTTTATAGGGTTCTCGTGGAGCGTCATGGAAAACATACTAATTGACAGCCTGAAGATGAGAAAGATAAGTTACCGTTGGACGAGGTGAAAAAGACGTCCCATAACATAATTACCAGTGGTCTGCTGACAACAGTGTGACCACAGGACAATTGTTTAAATCCATTATTATATAAATAAAACGTTTATTTTCCTGTTCAATCCCAAAACACAACGGCAGTTAAACCTTATTTTAAAAAGTAAATAAATAAATAAATAAATAAAAAGTTCGCATGGTTTCTTCAAACGGAAAAGCTCTCTATGCCATATTCTGGGATAAAAGGAGGTTAATTCTAGCTGACATACCGAACAGATATACGCAGTATTGCGTGGAACTTTTGGAAACGACATTGCTTCTTACATTGCAAGAGAATCGACCACATCTCGAAAGTTCATATTTTTTCCTGCACTGGTACAATGCACCGCCCCACAGAGCTGACATTGTTCTCATCGTTCTGCAGTGTTAACACATCGAATCTCTGTCACACACATCCTATTTCCCAGATCTTATCTCAGTGACTTCTGGCTGTTTCTCAATCTCAAGAATTCCTTGCGGGATTTTTTTTTTTAATCCAGAAATTCCCTAGGAAGTGCCGTATACCAGTGTCTCGAACACACTCCACAAAATTACTTTGGAGATACTTTTGAAACATGGTTACACAGTCTGTGACGGTGTGTAGAGGTGGAAGGAGGTTACGTTGAAATGTGGCGAAAATACTGAACCTCACTGGAATTACATGTAAACGGCACGTATTTTTGGTACTCACTTCGTTTTAAACTTATAGTACTTTTTGATGAAACATGTACGCTTCTCAAATTAATTAGGTTCTAACTTTGGACTACTTGAACATAAATATTTTATTAATTGCATTTGTACCTAAGAAACATGCGAAGTTTATTCTTGTTTGTTTGTTTATTTATTTATTTATTCCAAGTGAGTAACAGCCTTGGTGTCCCTGTATCTACGATGAAACAGATTTCATATTTTAGCAAATTTTCTCCATTCCACTCACCACTTTATCGTTTTCCCTTTCATTACATACAATAATTTTAATTGCAATAAAAATAACTTCAATTATGTTAATAGATTGCTTAAGAAAATTGGTGTCCAATTACATTGTATATTATTACTTAAATTTTGCTTCAGGGGGTCTTCAATTGGCGAGATATTGTGGTCTACATTAATGATTTCAATAGTGTTTGCGGGCTAAGCTATACGGTGGTATTTAGAACTGCTCTTAATTGGGTTTTTATGTTCAGTACTTAATTTTTGAATAGAGATCAGGCCACGTCAGAGACCTTTGTGGTCTACTTTTGGCACGCGCTTAAGACCTCCTGGTACAGTCAGAAACAATATTAAGTATAGGCTGAAGGTATAAGAAATAATAGCTCAAACCTATACTTAATATTGTTTCTTTCTGACTGTACAATGTTAACATTAATGCAAAGTGAAAGTTAGACAACAGAACTAAAATGTTCACAATTCAAAATTATTAACACTGTTTAAGGTAATCATTGTTAATTTATATATTCCTATTTAAAAACTCAACAATCAAGCCGTTGCTAAGAATTAAGTTTCTCTTGTTATTGTGGTTATCATTCAGTGGATCCACGTAAGTAGTTATTCCCCAATTTTTTTTCTTTCTAGTAGCGTTGAGGCTAAAAACGTTACTAGCAATACGAGTTGGATGTATATCGGAACTAGCACTCAATTATATAAATGTGCTAGCTTAGAACTTGGCTGTTAAGATTACTTAGGGGCAACAGAGGGAAGGGGAACAGCGCCCTGGAAGAAAACCCTCTATGAAAAGGAAGCTTCGATGGTTGTTTACCTTAATGGTATCTTCCTCAGCTTCCTTTCCCCTTTGTAATTTGCAGGCCATGGGCGCTGAGAGCCTATAGACAATTAATTGGCATCTTCTCAGGCTCGGCAAATTCCCGAAAGATGCCTGTACAGTTTAATAAGTGTAAGAACTTCAACCATGAACCTTGTTCTTTGAAGGGAACATTTATCATTACATTTAAAATACTGCGAAAATATAAGAGGATATTGACATTTTAAAACGTTTAGTTTTTATTGCAAGAAATCGAATATCCTAAATGCTATATATCCATGTGCCGTCTGTGCGTGTGTTACCCGTTTTATACCCGGTTACACATACAAGTGCGAATAGTGGTTTGGATCATACTTAAAACATCTGGTTCAGTGTTACATAGCATCGTTGCTAAAAATGAACTAAGAAATGCAATCAACCATCAGTACCGTATTAAAAAGTAACAGAACTATAAATATAACAGAAATAAAGGTGAATCTGATTAAAAGTAAATCTTAACAATTCTATGTTTACATTTATAGAGTCCAGGTAGGCAGTGATCTGTTCGTAGGGCTGAGGGTAAAAAATAGTAGAGAAAAATGCTAACTTCAGACATTCTATATATTTTCAGGAATAGATACATTTGTACAAGACTAAAGAAAATATATTTTCATCATAACTCGGTATTTCAGCTTCATATTGTAAAAGTTACAACATAATTGTGTCAATGAGACGAATACCAGAGTAACTTTTTGCTCCTGAAACAATTTTGTTCCTTGGTACAGTTCGCGGCAGTGAAAATGTTACAAAAAGTTTAATTCTAAATTACTAACATACTCGCGCCGTGTGCTAATGCATTCAGAAACACAAGTCTCAATAGAATACGTTCTTTTCTCCTTGTCTAAAGCAGTCTGTATGACGTAATATACTCTTTCCATTCAGACGGGAAAAACAAGAACCATGTTTACAAACTTTATAGCTCTAAAACCGTCTCTTTCATTCATTTGTTCTGAAATGCCTTTTCAGAGCCCGAGTAAAAAAACTGACACAAAATGTTCCCATAGCTCCATAAACGTCTTTATTTGGATTCTTTCCCTTCTTCAAAGACTGCATATCACATCAAGCTAGCAAAATGCTCCTTGAGAATTTTATAGAAATTTTCAATCACGGCAGTAGGTTTTGTGCTTCCCGTAATTTGTACTGCGGGCGCAGAGTTCTAAATACTACTGACAGAAATGAGTGTTATTCAATGATTAATTTTATTTTGTCTCCCAATAATTGCAAACATATGTTACAGGGGCGTCATTTGAGCAGGACAGGAGGGTGTAATTTCCCCTCCCTTGAGTGTGATAAATACATATTGTTTGATCAAATGTATAGTAAAATACTGAAAAAAAAGTGAAACTCTTTATGTCGGCAGAGAATCGCACCGAACAAGATCTAAAATGACGCTGCTTTCAGCAACAAACCTACAGAGTTACGATAGAACATTGCTAGAGCTCTTACATTTGGTTTTAAGAGTTGAAGGTTTAATCCCAAGCCATGTGGGTTCATAGTGGACGATATTGAGAGAGAGAGAGATTCAAAAATGGAAAACGAAAGGTATGATTTGCATATGCAAGTTCAGAATTGGAGAAAAAATGATCAGACAGCATCCATATTATAACGAAATTTGTGATTTTGTGAAACGGAAGAAGGAAAGTTTCCGAACTGCGAGGATCACATCAGGCAGTTGTATAATTAAGGTGGAGAACTCTTTTTAGAGAATCAGATGATTGCAAAGAGAGAGAAAGATCTTGAGATCTGGCGAATTAAGAATTTAAAGTCTCTAGCTTCCAAGATTGGTTTCGAACCTCTTACCTATAGAACCATGACTTGATCCATTCAGCCACGGAGAGCTCTACGCAGTCATCCATATACTTTTCCTTTCGCTACGTTGAGAAACTAATAGGATATAATATTACAAAAGTCGACTTGGTGACTGTGCCGTTGACATTGAACGTAGACCTCTTGTACCTTAGTCGCAGGGTGCATAATGAACTTCCTCTTGTTCAGGAACACTTTTAAGGCAGTAGAAGTTTTATTACTACTGTGTTAATTGAGTTATATTTGATAGAAACATCTGATAAAGTAGTGCCTAATACTCACGGTCAGACATACATCATCTTTCGCGAAGATCTACTGGAAAATGAAACAAATCATCGTAAACATGTTAGACTTTTAAAACAACAAGTTAAAAAAAAAAAATAAATAAATAAAAAAAATGAAAATGCGCATGAGTGTCACCTGGATGCGAACCAATAACCTATAAAAAACATTTCACGTCATTATGTGTTAGATGAATGGTTAGTGTAATGGACTCCTACGTCGATGGTCCTAGGTTCGAATCCCGACCATTCTTTTTTTTTCAGCTATGTTCATACTGTGTATTCCAAAAGTTCAATTTTGAATTAAATGTAGTCGCAGCTAGTTTAAGCCGAAATTATTTTCAAATATGAGATTTGCTATTACATGCTTTTAAGTTGCGATGTTTCAATTTTGATATCAAATCTTATAATAATCTTAATTTAACTCATTTCCCTACGTCATGTCATGAAATTTTCACATCGACGACAGTCGGGTAGTAATACAATATTCAATTGTTACTGCGTTATATATATATATCTTTAGAAATTTTTGACTCGGAAAAGAAACGTACAGTGGACCGTATGATGCAACATGGACTCTGGAGCAAATTGAAACGAATTTAGTATACGTGTAAATTACTATCTGAAAAATATACAGTTGGGAGGGTAAGACACTGAAACCATATTTTTAAAAAACTAAGTTGGGCCCAAATTTATCCTCCAACTCAAGTTTCTTTGAAATGCATAAAATTAGTTTATTTAGTTTGATTGATTACAGTTTTGCATCAGTAGAAAGGCAATATGAGACAGGATTTATTGCTTAAAGTGGGATCCGAACCACTAATTTTGAAATTTTACGTCGGATTGCAGTCAAAATCCGGACTTCTCGTGCCTCTACCCTCAAAATTTAATGTTAAAAGACGGAAAATTGCGCCCTGCAGCGTTGTACATACGTACTAGGGTGGGCCGATTTTAAACTTTTTTCGAAAATCGGTTCGGCGAAGCGGTTAAAGGATGTCTTTTGGTGGGCAAAGTGCGCCAAATTTTTTCAGCAATTTTAGTTAATGCCTTCATGTGCCACATCGAGGTTTTATGGAAAAAGTATGCAACACGCACTATACGATACCATATTTCACGTTTTTGGCTGTGTAAAATGCATATATTCTCGGTTTTTTTTTTTTTAATTAATTAATTAATTAATTCAACCTTAGGGACAGATTGAACTATACGTAATTCACCTTCCCAAAGCCCACTTATGTGCAATTCTTCGCTTAAATTGGCCAAATTTCAACGCTTAAGGCAAGAATGTTGTGTTTTTTTTTATATGTATGTATAAAAAATAAATTTTATTTTATTTTTCTGTAATGCAATTCATTACTTTCCTAGATGGCATAGTTTTTCTTCGATCCGAATGTTGGCATTTCCTTGCGAGAAGGCAAGGCACAACCTATGAATCCGTCACGACTTGCCGGCTCACACACGATTGAGAAGCTTGCGTCACCAAACATACTATTCGCTCTACTGCTTGGGTATGGCACGGAAACCAGCGACGTAAATATGCTAGTTGTCACCCGGGGCACAATCTCCCCCCCCCCCTCCAGTTACGTCACTAACGGAAACGCAGTTATTTCTTCTCCAGGCAGTTGCATAATTGCTAGTGCAGCACTTCAAGATGCAGGAGTCATTTCAACGGAGCGCAAAGACCTTGCTATTGATATAAAATAAGGTCAGAAGGGAAAAGAGAAAATTCAGCGCAGCTGTACAAGAAAATGACGACATAGCCGGAAAATCTGTTAAGAGCAGTCTTCTTCGATGGAAGAAAAGACCAGAACCTAATGAAAGCGAGAAAAGGAAAACATTGGCATTGACGGCAACTCGAAGAACACTTAACAATAGTGGAAGAACCAGGTTCAACATATTTGGGCCACATCGTACCTAAGTCTAGTAGTGAAGAGGACATCGCCACGTCCGTGTAGGAATTTGTGGACGAAAACGGAACTGATCTGTCAACGTTGGTAGCAGCTAGCTGTGACGGTACATCAATCAACACGGGTAGATTTAACGGCTCTCTACCTTGTCTGAAAAAAAGAAATCGAGAACTTCAATGGCAATGTGCAGAGCAATTCACCCAGGATACTGTTCTTCAAACTTGGCGAACAAGAAACCCGGTCCAGTGGTCGTCACGCTGGCTCATCACGGCATGTCACTTCTTCGTTTGTGCATTAGCACAGCGAGCTCTTGCGAGGTATTGGTGTATCTTGTACAATACGTGAGTCAAGGTGTGCGCCTATGGCTGATTTGCCATCAAACAAAAGCCATCGTGCTGTGTAGGACCGCGGGCGGCATTTATGGAATTTAGGACGACTAGTCCAATTTCTACCCACGGAACCTAAGCAAATAGTATTCTCTGTATTGCAAAAGAATGGTTTCTTTGCGCACCCGGAAATTTTGCTTCTTAGGATGATCATGGATGCTATTCCGAAAATCCGTACATTTGGCTGGAGGAGGATTAAGAGGGCCCGTCACATAGGAAAGAAAAGATCAAAAATCAATCCGAGACTTGTCCCAACAGAACCTCCACTCACAAAGATGCTCTCCGACGACGAGATTGAAGAAAATATTAAGTCAGCTTCAATGTTCGGAGAAGAAATAACTGCGTTTCCGTGCCACACCCAAGCAGTAGAGCGAATGGTATGTTTGGTGATGCAAGCTTCTCAATCCGTGTGTGGGCCGGCAAGTTGCGACTGATTCACACGCTGTGCTTTGCTTTCTTGCAAGCAAATGCCAACACTTGGATTGAAAAAGACTATGACATCTAGAAAAGTAAAGCAAGTAAGAGAGGACACAATAAGGCCATGGCAGAAAATTAAACAGGACGGAACTCGAAGTGCAGTCATCTCCACATGGTGAGTTCTGGGTTATTTTGGCCAAAGAATAAATGATCGAGATTGTTGATAATGCATTGCATTACAGAAAAAAAAACTACTCTTAGGCTAAAAAATCTATTTTTTTTATACACACACATATATATATATATATATATATATATATATATAAACGCAATATTCTTGCCTTAAGCGTTGAAATTTGGCCGATTTAAGCGAAGAATATAAGTGGGCTTTGGGAAGGTGAATTGCGTATAGTTCAATCTGTCCCTAAGGTTGAATCTTAAAAAAATGAGAATATATGCATTTTACACAGCCAAAAACGTGAAATATGGTTATATAGTGCGTGTTGCATACTTTTTCCATAAAACCTCGATGCGGCACATGAAGGCATTAACTAAAAATGCTGAAAAAATCTGGTACACTTTGCTCACTAAAAGACATTCTTTAACCGTTCGCCATGCTGCTAAAACTGCTAAAATTCAATTTAGCAATTTAGCCTGATAATAATAGATTGGCAGAATTTTGATGAACTCAGGAAAATGTACCTATCTATATCGCGGAAGAAATTGATTTCGTATTGACAGTTCACCTTTTCTTGCGTAAAAGCAGTCACATGCTGCTTCAGCTTCACCTTTTTTCTTTCCTAGTGCAATACGCTTCGTTATTATAACACCAATGAAATATCTCCCGCATTATACGTTATTTTATACAGAGCGGTCGGTAAGTAACCGAACTCGAACTTTAAGAAATTCTAGAAGTGAAACAATTTTTTTATACCATGTGAAGGTGACATTGTCATTCTCAGTAAACCTCTGGGCAGATATAAATATATCAAAGCAGACGCTAAAAGTATCCGCCTTGTTGTAAGATGCACAATTGGGCACGACGGCACATATTTCGTGCCACAGGACATAGAGTGGGCACCCAGTTGCTGTTATGCACTGGGTGATGATATCTTTCAGTGTATCCAAATCCCTCGATGATTTTCGTAGAATATTTCTTTTAAATAACCCAAGGAAAGAAGTATGATGATGACAAATCGGGTTATCTCGCCGGCCACAGTCCTTTTGAAATCAGAAGGTCACCAAAAATTCATGTAAAAATGTCGTTGTTTCATCTGATGTATGGCACGTTGAAGCGTCTTGTTAGAGCCATACATCTCATTCACGAACTTCCAAAAGCGCTAAGAACTCATGAATAATGTCCTGATACAGAGTTGAGTTACTCTATTTTCGAAAAAAATAAATACCTAAATGGTTCACTGATTCGTGTACGGGATACAACACAGTGGGAGTTTTGTGTACGAGATCCAGGGTTTCAGTGGACCAATATCTAGTGTTCACTGAATTAACATGACGTGTAAAATGCAACCAGGTTTCTTTCATTTATATATACTTATTTTTATTTTTATTTTCATTACATACTGCATCTTCATTAGGACTTGCTCTTTTAGGATATGTGTGGCATTCCGCCTGTTAGGCTTAAACAAATTCTACTGACTGCCCTGATACGTATATAACTCGAACTTTCTCAAATATTGCCTTATCAGGCTTAACATATTATTACATTAAAACCTAATTGCTCCTTTATACATCCTTCAATCATAATTTTCTATCTACTCCACTAAAACTCACTTCAAATTTCTCAAAATACCAACCGTCAACTAATACATAAATACAAACTCCGTCAATCTACACAGCTATACAAAACAATGTGCCTCGCAACGCTCTTTAATTATTATTATTATTATTATTATTATTATTATTATTATTATTATTATTATTATTTTGATATGTGCGCTAACGTTTAACACTTTCCGCCCATATGTTACCAACATTCCTCCCGGGTATCAGCAAAAATGCTTCCAACACCGCTATTCCGGATTCAAAGGAGCGAAGTGTAACTTGTGAGAGAAATGCAGACACATACAATCAAAAATACATAGCAAGCTCGTATTTTTAAAAAGTTCAAGCATATTCATACATACAGAATAACTGCAAATACTTCGCTAAGATGAATCCTATTTGTTACCAACAGCAGAAACATTTATAGAACAACACGTTAGAGAAATGGCTGATCAATATGATCTTCCGAATATTTTAGGAATATATAGACTAAATAAAAGAAATCAATAGACACAGAAAAAATAGAACAGACACGGGTCTCTCAATCCCACCTACAGAGCTCAAACACCCACAAACCACCCGTTGTACTTTAAAGAACGAGGGTTTATAAGAAAAAGCGATTTCAAAACACGTCATCGCTGGTATCAACTGAGAATCCAAATAAGGAACATTTCTCTAAAGAAAATTTCTTATCAGATGCATCTTCTATGAGTTAAAAGAAAATTCTACAACTATCAAGCAAAAAGTATTTTCCAAGGTTTTCCCGCGATACAATTGCTCAATTTTCCTGACCTTTCCAAGACTGAGGACCCATTTTCTTGATTTTCTCTGACTACCCAAAAAAAATCCCTGATTTTCCAGTTTGTAGGAACCCTGTAGGAACTCTGAAACTTTTTCTCTTAACTCACCTTTTAAGCAACCTTCCGCGGCGTAAAAATCCTTCTTATATGTTACCTTCCATAGATCAGATGGACCTTCCAATAATTTTACTCGACTTCCTGCATATTTCTGAGCTAAATGCAAGCACTCGGTCCCGAAATCCAGATCTTCGTCCGTACACTGTATTAATAAATAAATAATAATAATAATAATAATAATAATAATAATAATAATAATAATAATAATAATAATAATAATAATAAAACTATTAATACTGCAAACAATTAAAAGCATATTTATAGCTTATAAAGCAACCATATGATTTTTTTAAAACCCTATAACTCTATTAAGAAACAATAATATCTCTTTTGTGGAAATAGGATCGCTCTCTCTCATACTTTCACTTCTATAAGGAATGATAAAAAGAAGTCAAGATTATATAAAGTCAAAATAAATAGTTTTCAAAATAAGTAAGGAATACAGGTGAAAAACAGCATTAATTCTATCTGTTGTCTCAGTAACTAGTACGAAATACAGCAAGATGCCCCTGTCAAATAGTCTTCATCCTTTTATTTACTAAGCAATTGGAAGTACAAGTTAAAAATGAAATGTAACTGCCTCTGCCTCTCTCACAAATTTTATTACCTAATTATTATTATTTTCAAACGTCTTAAGTGCATTTGCACATATACTGGCTTCTTTTTTTCGTCAGATCATAAACGTATCACCTACATATCTAAATAATTTTTTTCTTCTATACATCTAGCAACTGTTTAGGATCTTGACAACATAGTGAAAAACGCTTCAGACTGTTTCTAAATCATTTGGACAATAACAACTGTTTTAAATTTATTTACCTATTTTGCATGTGAGAATTCATAATTAAAAGAGGATTTGTAACTATTAATTATTTAGAGATTTTGTGTAAAAATAGTGCAAAATAAGAAAATTATAATCCAAAACTCCACAGATAGCAACTCTTGGCTCCTATCACCATTGATATAACTACGATATTTTACTAGCGAGAGGGAGCATGGTCTTTACTGGTAAGAACTGAAAGAACCTTTCAATGGGTTTAATGGTATTCTAGGGGTGCCAGAGTGCCTGTCCCCTTCTATTACACCTATGCCTATCACCATTGTTAAGCATGAGATTGAAATAAGCTGGAATTAGAAAACATTAAGGATTTGCAATGTGCAATACTAATTTCAATCACGATAATGAGTCCCGAGGCGGATTGAAAAACGCATAACTTAAAATGATTAAAACATTATGACACAAGCGCTTATTATAACACACACGTATACCAAGCACAAATCCTAATAACAAGCATAGGTACTTAACACTTACAAGCAAAGATTAAGAGAGAAAATAATCAGGAAGTATGTAAATCGTAAAGGTACCTATTGCATCTTTGGAATTTTGCATTCATAAAAAGCAATAGTAGGCATGCTTTCCAGAACTACTTCGACCAATTCAAAACTAGTAGGTATCTTTTTTCCTTGTGAGTGTACAATAACTGAAATGTTCCATATTTGAAAACAACGGAACATAATTGTTCATTTCAAAATCTGTTCAATAACACACTGAATTTCACACACGAAAACAGCCTTTCTTTATTTAAAAAAATACAAAAACTTTGAAGTTATAAAAATCTTCATAAAGAATTATTGCTGTCAGATAGGAAATAAAGCTCATCTCGTCAAAGTACAACAAAATCGAAAGGAAATAAAATTTTGTTTCTTTTTTGAGTCAGTAAGGAAAACGCGAATTTTACAACCTTTTTGTCTGTCAGTCATTGTGTTTTTAATGCCTGTAACGCCCTTTATGGCAAGAGCTATAGCTAAATAGTCTTCTAATTCGGAATTAGAATCCTCGATTTATCCAGTCGTTTTAAATATCAATGACTTATCAGTGGCGTCGCAAAATCCCATTTGGGGAGCTTCGACAATATTTCGAGAACGAAAAATGCAATCAGAAAACGGATTGCAGACCTCTTGTAATTTTTAATGTTATATCAGATGCCTATCAGTGGCATTGTCACAAATCGATTTTGTCGAGTTCGACATCGAATCTTCATCTTAACTTGCAAGTATATTAGCCACTACACTATTCGATCGTTCTTGAGCATAAGCATGATTGGTCTAGGAAAGGACTGGGTAGCGTAATAGATATACCGACATAGTACGCTAAAGACCTGGGTTTCACCTTCGGTTCATTCGCACGTTTTCATTCTTTGAATTTCTTTTGAATCTACACTTAAATACATTTGGTGTTAAATATATTGGCAGTCTCTCCTGTTTCTCCTTTGTATATATTTTGACAATACTATATTGCAATTTCTGATTTTTCAAATTTATGAAGACTTAGCGCTTCCCACTGTAAAATTATTTCCTAATCACTGAAAATTGTGTTCTTGCATGAGAAACATTTTTTAAAAATTATTTTATTAAAGGAAAAGCAAGCTCCTTTCTAATTTTAGTTAATATTAAGTACTGAGAGAGAAAATAAAAGTAACTATGGCAAACAACGTAGTACATTGGACTAAGGCGTTCTGTTTCAGTTTGTAAACTATAGAAGACAGGAGGGTTACGACTGCAGTATGTGCAGACGCGCCTTATGAGTAAGGATCATTTGGCTATTTCAGAGCCTTTACATGGGTAGCTGTAATATGTAATTCTTCCCTTCTTCCTGTACCTATTCCTTAAAATATTTGACGGTAAGTTTCACTTAAACCTGAAACCTCGGATATGATACCTATGCTTTTTTTTATTCTATTGGTTGTTTATCGAAAAATAATTTACTTATGTGCAAAACAGACACAACTAAAGTGATGTAAATCAATAAAAATAAAGTGTATATTATTACTAGCTTATTTTCAAGGTAAAACAGTATTTCAATTACCTTATTATACGCTGCCTTTAATACATCCATCTGAAATGCTTGCGGTGTTTCGCTGGCCACGTACTTCGATCGATCTAAGCATTCGACCAAAAATCCATTGACGTCAGCAGAAATAACTGTGGACACCAATGGACGCGTTGCACCTGCTGCTCCATGCAAATCAGCAGCCACCACAAGACTCTCAAGGAAAGGAATTGGAATGAGTGGGCGTACCGCATCATGGATCACGATTACTTTCAGCGACGGGTCTAGAAATTAAATTCATGTGTATATATAAAATGTTCTACAATAAAAGATATTTGCAATTTATTATAACTTATACCTCGCAATATTGAAGACATAACCACAGACACATAGAAAGGTACATTGTAAACTCTTCTGTTTTATCACTTCATTAGATAGGGAGGGGAACAAGTAGGGAGAAAAGAAAAGAGAAATTAATTAATTTAAATGTAGGTTTCGCGCCACATTTCAGTGCACAATTGCGCGACTGCAACCAGGTTGAAAGGACAATTTAGTGACTGAAGATCAAACTACTGGAAGTGGATATATATAAACTAGTGAGGAATTAACAAATAGATAAATGAGTATAAGGAACAAGTAAGTTTCGTTTCACAGTTGTAAAACTACGGTAGACTTTTAAACTATGCTAATACTTGAAACAGATCTATAACTTCGGGTTACAATAGAGGGCTAGAGAGTAGTGAAACCTGTTAAGTAGTAAATTTCTACCACTTTCGGTCTTAGTAGAGAAATACAGAAGAAGATGGAATATTTCCTTAAGACCCTGAATTCATTCCAAAAAAAAAAAAAAAAAAAAAAAAAAAATCGCTTGTCGCTGTCTGTTTCCATTTCTTTTCAATGGTTTCAACGTTGAAATCGGAAACGATATATTTCTACCACTTTCGGTTTGGGGGCTAACGAAGGAGATAAAACTTTTTCTTGCGACACTGATTTTTTTTTTTTTAATACATCTTACCGTTCCTGCTCACGTAAATCAATTGAGCAGGTAAGTTCTAGGAAATTTCAACGACCATTTCTCGATATTGTCTTACGTTTTTGCTCTGATACCTGTCGACAGACAGATGGACATAACTGTTCTATATGACTTATGTAGTTAAAAGTCTAAAAGCGTATTGTATATTACGAGGTGCACACCAAAAATACATGCTGTTTTGTTTTAAAGTCCACATTTTTTGTCATTTCAGAAAAGCAACCGCGGCGTCTGAGACCTCCATCCTTCGTCTCTAAGCAGTGCAGGTTTTGTTTACAACGTGGCAGCAGTTGAGTTAACAATGCCTGAATGAGTAAGACGTGTCTCTGATACTTTCCGAGGGCATGGAATTTTGGGTTGAAGACCAACTGGTAATTGCGAAATTTCTCACCGCAGCTAGACGTTGTGCAGTCGATATTCATCGCCAACTGTGTGTGTGTGGTGATAGTGCTTGTGCAGAAAGCACTGTTAGGAAGTGGATGCGTGAGTTCGAAGCAGGGTGAACGAGTGTGAAAGATGAGCAGAGGTCTGGACGTCCAAAAACATCAACAACTGATGCTAACATTACCCGTATTGAAAATTTCATCATGGAAGATAGACCCCTACAGGAGATTTGTCATTAACTGAGGCTAACAATGGGAACAGTAGACGAATATTTACAAACGAACTGAACCTCAGAAAAGATTCTTCTCCTGGGCCCCACCAATAATTCATGACGATCAAAAAGAGGCAAAGATTCGATCAAGTGTTGCAAATTTGACATGTTTTTCGAAGAAAAGTGCAATTTCTTGTAAAATGTTGTGACAATGGATGAATTACAGATTCTACTATTCAATCCAGAAACAAAAAAAGAAGCTGATGCAGTGGAAACACCGACTCAACACACCAAAAAAGAAAAAGAAAAAAAAAGAAAAAATCGCCAGGTGGCATCCAACGAGAAGCTGCTGTACGCTATCTTCTCGGATCCCCAGGGAGTGATATTGTGCCATCCTGTTCCTAAAGGTCATATAATTAAGGACGAGTATTTTCGTACACTTTTAAATTTTTGCCAAAATTACTGAGAAACGACCGCAAATGGCAATTTCATCATCCACATGGACAATGCACCACCACACCATGCTAATGTTGTGACCTCATTCTTGGCTGACCACAGTATTGAACTTCTTTACAGTTTTGAATAAAGAATCAGTTTCCCAAACACATTATGATTAACATGGGCTGACAGTATTAGTTTCCGATCCGTCTTTTACAGTGTTCGGGACAAGCCGGGCCGGCCCGGAAATACATGTGCCTGGTTCGGCTCTATAGCATCTGTATCCGACCCGGAATGTGCCAAGGCCGGTTCGGCCCGTATCAGGCAGGGCCGGGTAATCCGCCGGGCCAAACGGGCGCGCCCGGCCCATGCAGGGCTCTAGTGTGGTGGGCTGCCAGCATATTATGATCGAAGCACCTTAGCTTTCTGAACTGCCAACAAGTGATCATATATCATCACATGTCAAAGATTATTGGAGTTTGGAAGCTTTAGACCATCCATCGTACTTTTCTGACTTGTCCTCTACAGTTTTACCACCTGTATCCTGCGTTGCAGAACTCCTTCGTTCCGAACATCTTTGATCTGTAGGCTACAAGAGCTTTTCGACTCCAAACCTCTTACTAGGTCCTTCAAACCTTGTAGGAATCAACTCCTACTAGCAAGAAGGTAAGAGGTCAACCTTGAAGAACGTAATACATAATATTCCACTTGCTACTGTTCACGACCTCTATAACCTTCCACATTGTATCAGGGCCATTCTGAGGGTGAAAGGTAGTCCAACGCCACATTAATATGATAAGATATACTTTCTTTAGATGTAGCCATTAATTTGTTAACTATTTGTATTTGTTGTATGGTTATCTGAGCCAAACCATTCTTTATGTTCGTATTATTCTTCAGCATCACTATTTTTTGTCGCAGATCACAATGTTTTCAAGAATTATGTTTTTTATGTCTGCGAAGTAACAATTGTATAGCAATGAAACGCTATTTATCTTTTTTGAATCAAGTCATGTTAATAATTGTGTTCAAGAAAATCTGACCATCTACCTCTCGTGGTTCAATTAACAGGACTTACCTTTCTTGTGCAACAATTATTTGTCATATGTTAATGATAAGAGGACACAACCGAATTTTTTTTACACATCAGATTCTCTGTAGGTGCGAAATCAAACACACGAAAAGAGTGAAAAAAAGAATGACTAGACTGAGACTCGAACCCGGATCTCCGACTTCCTTACCGATGCGTTAACCACTACGCCACCCAGTCCGCTTCCCAGAACAGCCATACATTCCAGAACAACGATTTCAGGAGAGAGAGTGTGTTCTAGGAAGTGGACTGGTTGGCGTAGTGGTGAACACATCGGCACGGTACGGCGTAGATCCCAGGTTCGAGTTCCGGTCAAGCCATTCACTTTTGAACTCTTTGTGTGTTATTTATTTGTCATGTTTATAGAACATCATGACCATGTATTTACGAAAACAGCGAAAGAGCTCCAAGTATGGTGTGCCAATGTTAAGATACCTTTTCAGTAGAAATTAGATACGGTCACATTCATAAATACAGAGAGTGAGATCTTTGTTTCATCTCAAAATTTTTCTACTTCACCAAGACTTTCGAAAACCGCTGCTTCATTATTTCAAATAGATAGAATCCAGCCACCTTGTATCTGTTATGCTTTGCTAAGCTTCTGTAGCTGTATGAGTCAAATCATAAGTATTTTATGCGACTTGCGTTCTGAAATTTGGGAGTTATCACCCTTAAAGTCTTGATTCTCAAATTTTGGAGTTTTCACCCTTCAAGTCTTGATTCAGACAATATAACATCGACTCTATTATCAGCAACTGCACATTTTTAAAAAATATAAAAGCAAAAAAGAATATTTCTCACAATTACTTTCATTTTGAAAAGACGTAGTCAATCAAATTATAATAAACGTGTATTTAATCTATATTATGTATACAATTATACACATAATATTTACAAATATGAATCAAACTTTCCTTATTCTGGTGATTTTTGTTTAACATTTCTAATCACACTCATTTAGTTACTAAAATGAACAGTGAACTGTGATGACATTTCATTTGAAAAAAAAAAAAAAAAAAACTCAAAATTCAGCCAAATCTTAATTTCTTCCCGATAACAGATTCTGTACTTGACCTTAAAAGTAACTGTACATGCTGTACATGTTTAAAAATTTAAATTAGAGATAACTGAAATAACATACCTTGGTGTAGCAGGGCAGACAGGCCTGTTTGAATAGATCTATGACGTGTACTTTTCCCTTGCACATATATTACTTTCTCTTCGCCATCGAAATCGCCCAAAAGTTGCTTTACATTCTCTGGGTCGTCAGACACGAGTGCTACTTGTTTCACCCACTTTAAAATGCTGAACTCTTGCAACGCATAGAACAGGAGCGGCTTTCCCTAAAACAATTGGAGAACAAGTGTTGAAATTGGAATAAGCGATAACACACAGAATATTACTACTGATAACGGAAATTTGTGTTCACTTCTTATAACAGGGTTCTAACTTTTCTCAGTTTTTCAGGTCTACATATAATGTAAAAGGCAGGTATATTTTTCTCAATCAGAGGGTTCCTCTCTACTACGCATGCACATATATATACAGTATGTGCAGGTAGAAAAGTTTTGTAAAACAAACTAATTTATTTTATAAATATTTCCTACCGAACGATCGAGTAAAACAAAAAGAAAAACTAGTTCTGGGAAGTAAAAACCTGAACTCAAAATTCCCCAATTTTCTCAGTTTTTTCATGAAATTCTCTAACTTTTACATTCTGAGCTTTACACTTTTTCCAGATCGGTGGAAATCCTGTTACAAGAGTGCAAGAAAGAACACTGAAAACTTCAGAGTGGAAAACCATTTCTTCTGAATACTAAAATTCACTCTACTGCCTAAGAAACTGGAAAACTTACTGCTACAGCAACAAATGGTCACCAGAGGATCCTTCCTGTATTAAGCTAATCCAATTATCTGCATACTACAGTCAGAGAATATTAAGCAAATTATGCCTTATGCTCTTTGTAAGGCCAAATTACTTCATTATGGCGTGATGAAGCAAGTATAGCTAGAAACTAAACTTCAGTAACTAATTAATATGTACTTATTTTAAATTTACTAACAAGTTAACTAAAAGATAGACAAAAAGGATGGGTCATGATAAGGGCCATTTTCTGCCTATCAATGGATCATGAAAGTTGATACCTGTAATCTACACCATATTCCGCGAGAAAGGTCGTTTGGATTATGTTGGGATCATTTCCGGTTGTCCCTGTAGAGCATCCGGAAGTTACCCCTTGTTCCAAACTTCGAAAACTCAAGGTGGGTGTGTGATAAATGAATTTGCGTGTAAAGCGGTAATATGACGGAACAGTTCGCAATAATGTTTTGTTTCACTGATAATAACACATAAAATAGCCAAATAGCAAGACCATAGATTTATTTATTACATTATGAGACCAATTTGTTTACGAAAAAGCGTGTTCGGTGAACCTGTATTTTGACATTAATATTCGTTTTCGGAGATGTATTAACAATAGAGCGGACACATCGAACAACACCAAAATTATGTCAAACTGCAGTTTGATATATCTACTTGAACATAATACAAACTCAGGTTGTTTTGGAAATCCACTATATACTTAAAAAAAAAAAAAAAAAAAAAAAAAAAAAAAAAAAAAAAAAAAAACAACTGCACTTTAAGTCGCATGTATAATATGAATCCACAGTGTAAAAAAAAACCTGTGCAAACAATAAACTATCAAAGGAAAATATGTGAAGACATCGAGGTTAAATAGCATCGTGAAGAATGCTTAATCGTCTTCTGAATAGTCAGTCCAGTCATCATCCACCTTACTCCGGGCATCTTCGACGTAACTCCATCCATCCATGACGTCGGTTTGATATTCTTTTCTGCTTGTGCTGTTTGGGAGAAGGGAGACGTTCTTTCTGATAAGGTCACAATAGTATTATGCATATCCAAATAGGGAACGTTCGATAAATGGGTAGTTCTTGTTGTTAAGAATATTGTGGTGTGAAAATGTTATTTCAAGTGTGCCCATGAGGCATATAACAAACTGTGTTGAACACAGTTAGGTGCCGTAGTGGTCGGTTAGTCTTAGTCCAAATCAGGAGTCAAAAGGAAGATGGAAATAATGGCAGATAATGTCAGTGTGCCGCATAACAATATAACCTAGCGTGTGATAAAGTTAATTATATAGTGTGGATAATGTAAATAGCAATTACGTTTTTCATTTCTGTTTTGTATAGACTATACTAGTCAATAAAAGGCCCCCTTCGAAAACAATGTGTGTTGGAGTGTAAAAGTGTGGATAGTAGAACTAGCACTTAATGTTGTCATTCAACGTGTGTGGGTATAATCAGGGTTGGCAAAAACCATGTTTTTAAAAAAAAAAAAAAACGGTTTTTTGGTTTAAACCAGGTTTTTTTGGTTTAAATAATTTGCTCCATATATTCATATCATATATGGACAGAAATAAGTTTGTTTCGCCTTGATGTTATTATGCAACAACCGGGTTATGCTGGAAGAGGTCACATAAGCTTAAAGCGGAATAAAAACCGCTTCTCGAGTTACATCAGAGAGAAACTGTCCTCCATTTGAACACGGAACCAGGACTAATTGGCCACAAATGTGATACGTCTGCCGACTCACTCATAAAGGAATCCTGATAAAAATGCGTTGTACTGATCTTTACATGCTTCTTAGTATAACTGTCAAGAGTCATTTCAGAAGGACAAGAAGATAAACAGTTGCACAAGTGAAACCATTATACAGAATTACATATGGACAATTTCACAGTACTACGGAATACAGAAGAACTAATTTATTTCAAGATAGTTAACAACGACTTTTATTGGTCCAAGTTAAAGAAATACGACGACTTAATTTGCATATCAGTAAGAAAAGTGATTAAATATACGAATTATTTGAGTCCACTTTGGCTCAGACTCATTTATACATAAATAGATACCAAAGATACTTCTCATTTCACTAAATGCCTTTCGCGGGGATTGTAAGACCCCCCCCCCACACACACACAGAAAAAGTACGGCATTTCTATGTATTTTATCAATAGTAAACATTGAAACGAAACAATATTTAGAATTTTTCTTTGATTGCAATTACATAACAGTAATAACAACTACAAAAAAATCACAAAACAAACATTTATAAACTTATAAAAAAAAGTTGCTTTTGTAGTATAATCTTTTTGAGTAATGAATGGGGAATTTAGGTCTGAATATAATATGAATAATATACGGGAGTGAAACGTGATAACCCACAAATGTGTGTTCATCAACATTTTACAAATACTTACAATTTTACGAACATTTTTCGTTTTTTGGTTTAAACCAGTTTTTTTTTTTTTTTTTTTTTTTAACCAGCTGGTTTAAACCTTGGTTTCTCTAAAAGACACTGTGAAGGGATCATTTGGAACCAAAAAAAGAAAAAAGTGAACTTTGTGGAAAATCTTTGTGTACTTGAAACTGCATAATGCTAGTCAAGCAATATTATAACCTGCCTCGACCGTAGGCTCTGAAAGATTTTTTTTTTTTTTTTCTTAGAGTAAAGTAGTGTGGTTACAGTGCAAAGGCAAACTCTGAGAACAAAGTGTGGAAGAACTAAGAATTTTGTTCTTTGAGAAGTGAGGACAGGAAAGAAACCTCATATTCAGTATCAAGTGAAGTATATAAAAGTGTGTTCACCTAGAGCAAATAATGTAGCTCCCCCCTCTCCCCCCCAAGAAGTACAATTTGTGCTTGTGAATATTTCTTTGTGGAGTTGTGGATGGGAGAAGGAATATGTTGCTTTCTATTTGTAAATGAACTGAACAAAATATTAAATTATATTCTGTATAAGTGAAAAGTTTAAAGTGATTTACTACGAAGCATTTACCCACATCTTCCTCAGAATTCATCTGAGAGTTGTGACGAAGTTCGTACCCATTGGTCGGATACCTATGTTGATGCTTGGTATTAAGTCTAAAAGTTTTTTAAATTCTTCTATAAGAAAAACGAAAAGTTATTTCTCAGCGAAAAATAATACTGAATGCTGGTAAAAAGAAAACCGAATTTAAGGGGAAAATAAAACGAAAAGTTCATCGGCGGGTACACTATTGGCAAAAGAAGAAGGAAAATGGGAACAGAAAAGGAAAGGAGCGGTCTGGGACCCGTATGTTAGATATTGTCCTAGCATTTCACTCGTGTGAATGAGAAAAACCTTAAATATATATATATATATCTTTACTACAAAACTCATGCCAAAACCACATAGGCGAAGAGGAAGTGCTTGGAAGAAACCCTCAGTGTCAGGTCCAGTCGAGTATTACAGCAGATTGACACTCACGAACCTCGTGTGACCGAGGAAGTCAAGTAGCACCTCCTACAGCCTTTGTCGACAATCACAGTTTGCCGGGAGTTACATGACATGGACAACTGACGATTGGAAACGTGTGATATAGTCGGATAAGTCATCATTCACCTTATTTCAAACCGCGGGTCATGTTTGTGTGTGGTGGATGCTGAAAGAAGCGTATCATCGACAATGTCTTCGCCCAATCGTGAAACATGGCGGTGGCTCTGTGATGCTGTGGGCCGCAATATCCTTGGTTTTCAGTGGCTTATCGGTCGCGTCACTGCCCGTGATTATATCGCCATTTTAGCGGACCACGTGAATTCTATAGTCCAGATGTTGTTTCCGGGCAATGACGTCATATTCCCCCAACGATAATGCGCCCATTCACAAACTGGAGCTGCGGCGGCGTGCTTTAAGGAACATCGGGGTGAAGTTAAACACTTTCCCTGGCCTACCCAATTCACAGACTTGAATTGAAAATCTGTGGTTTGTTTTGGAGATAAGAATTCGGCAAAAATTTCCGCCTCCATCCTCTTTCACGGAACCAAGTAATGCATTGTAAATGAAATAGTGTAATATTCCAGTCGCCTACGGCCTCTATGATTAATTTCACGTCGTATCAGAACTGTTCTGAGGACGCAAGGTGATCCAACGTCATATTTATCTGGTATGCTGCACTTCTTCAAGGTATTTCCATTAATTGATAAGGATCTGTGGATGCAATATTATGCTAAGTTTCCTTACAACGTATACCTCTTCGTATATAATTAAATCAGCTCTTGACATCGAAATATAGTCATTCACACTCGCCGCCGTGTTGAACTCCCTTGTAGTGGATATGCGCATTTTGTGCAGGACACCCGGGTTGGATTCTCGGTGGGAGCTACTATGGTTAGGATCCCACGTTAAGCTGTAGGTCAATGTCTCATACAGTTCCGGTGCTGAAGAGACGCTTAACTACAAAAGAAAAAAAATCTTCTCCGTGTTTTCTGAAGATAGATATAATGCATAAACACTTCAAACCTACTGGTTGTTTCTTCTGGCAGTAAAGAGTGTGAATTTCTTTTATATATTCCTATATCTTTAATAATTGAAGATTAGATGTATATCCTGCAGAAGTAGATTAGATGTAGATTCCTTAGATGTACAGTGGCTCAATAAAGAAGTTGAACATATACATACTCACACATTCCAAGAGTACGCTTCAGAGGAAAAAAGAACTCGAGACTTAATCTGTAACAAAATTTTAGAATGTTATTAGATATTTTTAATATTTTGTTGGCAATCTTTTATTTTTCACAATGGCTTTCAATCTTTCGGGCATGGATTTTACAAGATTTTTTGCAGAAGGATCAATTTTTGTCCATTCAGTCTGAAGTGATAATTCCAAGTCTTCCTTAGTTCTGATAGTATGATTTTTTAACTGGTTTTCTAAATACACCCATAAATGCTTACTAACGTTAATATCAGGAGATTGCAGAGGTGTTTCATGCGGACAATTATACAGGAGAAACAAACATATCTTTTGTGCTTGGGATCATTACTCTGATAGTACTGGAAGATCTCTTTTATTCCCAATGTTTCAGCACTTGGTACCAAATGTTGCTTCAGAATGTTTAAATACTTTGTTTCGTCCATAATTCCATCGACTACACAAAGGCTACCTGGACCAGCAGCAGACATACAGCCCCAAACCATTACCGAGCCATCTCCACGTTTCGAGATCGTAGATTACGCTCTTCATTACCGAGTTCTTCATTAGGTTTTCGCCAGACACAACACTGACCATATGAGCGGAACAAATGAAATTTGCTTTCTTCCGCGAATAACATTGTGCTCCAAAACGAAAAATCTTTACTTTTAGAGTTTTTTTTTTTACACTTTTTCTATTGCACTTGCTCAAGAACGGTTTTCTACAGGCTACTCTTCCATGTAAATTGCTTCTTTCTAAAACCAATCTTATCGCTTCAGGATTCACACTTTTATTAAGATGTTCTGATACTACTTTGGGCAGTTCAGGAGCACTTATCTTGGGTTTTTTTATTAACCTGTAGTACAATTTATCGCTCGTCTGAATTTGAAAAGACTCTGGGTTTTCCACTTTTTGGTTTATTTTCCATTGCTTTTGTTGATTTAAAATGTCTAATAATGTAATGAACTGTGGAGTGTGACCTATTTACTATTCCCCCAATATTACGAACTGATTTTCCCTCTTTATAATATTTCACCTAAAACTATCAAGCAGACACAACCTTGGAAATTCCTATATTAAGGGATCTTATACCTCTTCGCTTAGGTTTCTAACTCTGCATTTGATAACACGTGAATTTTGATATGGTGATTTCTACCAAAGTATTGCAGGCAATGACTTGAAATTTTTAATAAGAATACACAAGATCCATATAAATTCAACGAGGGTCTCCAATTTACGTTACATGTGTTAGGTTAATTGCAATAGATTCTTCAGTAAGTTTGGGAACAGGGAATAGAAAATATGTCAAGGGAAGAGGGGGCTATTGAACATCTGTTTGCTTGTTAGCGGCTTTTAAAAGGACGATCTTGCCAGAAAAATCATGTTGTGATTTTCACTTCTCAGTGGTTAGAATGGTCTGGAAAAGTTTTTTTTTTTTTTTTTTTTTTTTTCCACGGTTTGTTTGTTTCTTCCACCCCCAAAGTCACAAGAAGAAAACTTGTTTGGGTAAGCATTTTGAATTAGTAGCGAAAAGCGACCACGGACGGATTAAAGGGAGGGGTGGGCACTCCTTCTGAGAACATTTCAATACTTTGAATAACCGGAGTAAGAAACAAGAAATTTAGTAATCTAATAAGAAAAGTTTATTGAAGTATACAGATCAAGACGCAATTCAAGTGTCACAGCATTGTACTTCCCTCCCTTCCCAATCCCCTTCTGAAGGAGTTCTCTTTTCTCTATTCCATATTAGCCACTTATACTTTCACTATTCAGTATTGATCTTTACCATCCTATCTGCACAGCAGCGTAGCAAATTTTGGTGAGACCTTAGGCAAGAAATGTTTACGTGTCCTCCCTGTCCCCGTTTCTTAAATTGCTAATTATAATAAAATTTATCGAAATCAAATAATATCAACGATGTTATTGGTACTGAAGGAAAGAAAGACTTATATACATTCATTATTGCAGTCTTAAAATAAACTCGCCGCCTCTCGCCTATGGTAGTTATCTCAGAATAGATGAAAAGTTAGTTTGAAGCCTTATGATGTATTTTTTCCTATAAATAAATCCGAATTCAGAATTGTTTTTATTGTTGCATCGACAAAAGTGAGTGCCAAACCGTTTTAGACTCATTAATCTTTGCAAGGACCCTAAAAGTACAAGGCCCTGGGCAGTCGCCCATCCCTTGAGATGCCTCTGTACCCGCACACATTCCTTCCTCGTCCAGGAAATCTCCTCCCCTTACGCATCGTCAATAATATTGAATAATGGTGAATTTGTTCCTCATGTATTTGCACTGTTTCATATTGCACTGATCATGATCTTCCAGGTTGTGAATGTTTACCAGCTGGCATGCTAGGCTCCTATGGGCTGTCATGCTGAGTTTAGTTTTTAGTCTAATAAATAGCTGTCTTTAGAACATAATCTTGTAACGCAAATATGATAGCCATGAGTTCCTGACCATAGTGTCTAGTGGTCTAAAACTCACTTGGGTGTGATAAAGTTTGATATTAGATCTTTGTGGGAATCAACTGTTCTGTTACAATATTTCAGTTTTCTAACATTGTTACTCCTAATTATTATCACTATACAATTTCTCGAATAATTCAATGCACTTCAGGACTTAATCCTAATTTGAAAATACATAACTTTTTTTTTCTTTTTTCCGAATGTATCATTTCGTTTTATTTGACATAGAGAAGAGGAAACAAACATATTTTCGGACAAAGAAACGGGATAAAGCTTCAAGGCCTGTCTTAGCTTAGATATTGATCGCCAAGAGTGCTGGGACTAAACCTTAAACTTCTTTATTCTGAAAAAACGGGCGCTTTTGTGGCAAGATTTGCCCATTCTAAGGCTTTAAACTTTCGCTCTTGATTATAAAAATACATTATAAAAGTCGCATACAATGAAATGTATACATCGTAGAAATAGTATACACACATCCTACTGTAACCATTTTCTCTCCCCCTCACAACCCGCTCAAAACAAATTGAATAAATCCAAAATGTATTAGAAAGCACATTCTAAGGCTAAAGAAACAAAATAGCCACACAGCTGGATGAGTAAAAAACCTTTCCAAGTAGTCGAACTAGGTTTCTGGTACTAAATTAAATATATTCTGTTAATGCCATTGGGGGCAATACTGCTGGCTTGGTAAATGTCAGAAGTCAATAGTTAACAATTGTAAATACATTTATTAACAAAAAATAGCTAACAAGAAAAAAGACGTAGCAACGAAATTACTTAAATTCAAACAAACACTTTTTAACCCTTATTTGTATATGCAATAGTTTATGCAATATTTTGGGTCCATTATTACTACAAGCATTTTGACATACCATGAGGACACAATAGCCCTTTTACCAAAAATGACGTCAGGCAGATAATAATAATGATAGCAATATATATATATATATATATATACACAGGGGTTGGACAAAAAATCTAAAACGTTTGCAAAAGTGTGAAAATCATATCTAGTATGGTGTAGGGCCTCCTTTTGCGTCCAAAACAGCTTGGATCCGACGTGGAATGGACGTATACAGCTCCTGAATCGTGGTGTGTGGAATTTTGTGCCATTGTTCCTCCAAAACATGCTCCAGTTCCTTAAGGGATGCTGGTGGAGGGTAATGAGACCGAACACGCCTTTCTAACTCAGACCACAATGGCTCAATGATGTTCAGATCTGGTGATTGCGAGACCCAGGGGAGGTGTGATAGCTACTGATCATGCTCCTCAAACC
This sequence comes from Thermobia domestica, assembly GCF_964235325.1. Lineage (NCBI taxonomy): Eukaryota > Metazoa > Arthropoda > Insecta > Zygentoma > Lepismatidae > Thermobia > Thermobia domestica. The sequence goes on along the minus strand of NC_137458.1, from coordinate 152,353,063 downwards.
AAGATTTCACCATTTTTGCAGCGTAACAGGGTGCCAAATCATCTTGGCAGATGCCATCACCATCAGGGACAATATTTGGGCCATGGGTGGAACCTGGTCCCCCAAAATGGCCTCATACACCTTAGCATTCATCATTCCATGCAGGGCTATGATGGGACCTGCAGAACACCACGATATCACTGCCCATACCGTAACAGAACCACCCCCATGCTTTACAGTTAGGAGCAGACAGTCTGTATCATAAGGCCTGCGACGGTGTTCTCCATACGTAAACACGACCGGTTGTTGGAAACAAAGTGAAGGTCGATTCATCGGACCACATTACGTGTTTCCACTGCGTCCACGCCTTGTGGTCCTTGCACCACTGGATACGCGTCTTCGCATTTACTGCTGTGACCAGGGGTTTGGCGATAGCGGTTCTGTCATGTGTTTTCATTTTATGAAGTTCCCGTCGCACTGTTTTCGATGAAACCGGGTTCTGTAGGCCGGAATTGAGTTCAGACGTGCAGTGGTCTTCATTTTAGCTGCTACAATCCGTTTTAATGCCCTCCGGTCCCTATCTGACAGGACTGTCTTTCGACAACTGTTGTGCTTTGCAAACGTCATTTGCCCATGGATTGTGTATGCTCTCGTGACATTGGACACAGTGCCTTTCGATACCTCCACAATGTTCGCCACCGTTGCCACTGAAGCTCCAACCAGACGGGCACCAACGATCATACCTCTTTGGAAGTCTGTCAAGTCGCCCATTTTACCGCACCAATTACACACCACGACACTTGCAGGTAAACTGGTTACTGCTGACGGAAGAGGAAGGTCTACATGACACATTGAAAACAAAAAACGATCGGCAACCGCAACACGTGTTGTACAGTGGAGGACCAAACTTACGTGTCCTGTATGAAGTGTTTTTAGATTTTTATCCACCCCTCTGTATATATATATATATATATATATATATAGCAATTTATCTACAATAGATAGATACCAGGACTCCATTGTACTATAGCAAAACAGGAAATATTTTAAGCATAGTAAAAATTTTGGAAGTTCACTCACCAGACAATTACGTCAACAGAAGCACTTGGCGAATTTGCATGGCGAGCCAGCAAATTACAGCATGCTTCAGTTGATTACAAAGACGGAATTAAATTCATCGGCCAAGTAACACTACCGTAAAATAAAATAGCAACTAGACTTACAGAACATTATATATCTTAAAAAAGAAATTATGAACGAACTACTTTACTTGTCAAACAACATTCGTACTGTGTATACATTTTAATTATATAGACTGTCACGTCTTTTAATTACGTGGCTCTCCAGCTTGCTTTACAACGATAGGCAGACGTCAATAATTTGAGTATTTCAGCAGGAAATCGAACCCAGAACCACGCAAACAAGAGTCGAAGTTCTAACCACTAGACTATATAACTCCTCAGAATGACTCATTCAAATGATTCTACAAAAAACAATTATCAACGAAATATTTTACTACATTCTAATACTAATTACATTTATACTGTGCATACATTTATATTAATTACATCATGAAAAGGAGTAGAACGACTATTGCCTGAAAGTAAAATGATGCTACAAAACGAAATGCCTTACTATTGTCAAACAACATTTATATTCAGTGTACACACTTATATTTATTACATTATAGAAAGGAATAAAATGATTATATGCTTAAGTTACATGTCCGGAACACTTTGTATGTTACTAATACACTAATTTATGAAAACTGAATAAAAATATTGTATGCAAGAAATATTAAATTGACCCCACAAAACCAATTTTTGACAAATCTAATACCATCTTTCAAAGACATTACTTTTAGTTTCATTACAGAGTAGCGCATTTATAGCATCTTATATAAGAAGAATATAGAATTTCTTATAATGATAAAGTACATTTAACACAAATACGTTATTTAAATACAATATTTTTGTTTGTTCTAATTTGTTAATCCAAACTACTGCTGCTATTGTCTTTTTACATCGACTAGGTCTTCTGTTTTTTTTTTTTTTTTTTTCTCTTTCTCTCTTCTCGGTTCTAACACTCTTTGAGGTTCCCGGAGAGGAAGTGACCGTTCCGATAGAAAATCAACAATTTCAGGAAATAAACATACTCAGTAAAACTGAGATAACTTTGGAAGAAGGTTTGACATAAATTCTTTCTTTCTTGATACGACCTTTATATCCTTCATTATGTACACAACAAGATCACATCGTTCTATATTGCAACATTGCAATTGTGTCTGTATCTGGTAAAAGTACTCACTGGTTCGTGGAAGAAAATATTTACCATTTTTATCGATTGTTAATGGAAAACTTTTAACATCTGTGCAGACTTCTTCTATTGTTTCACAGTAACGGGCATTGAATGGACATTTAATCTCTATTAAATATGTTTCTTCATTACTTCCCACTACATTAGGGGAGGCAGCAATACATGGATTCTCAGTATCTATGTATAAACCACATTTTCTCACGGTTACACCAGTTTTTTGTTCATGTAATTTTTGAGCCGTTTTCTCCTTGGTTCTTCCCCATAGTGCTGCATTAGCATTAATATTCGGTGAATATAGGAGGTGCTTTACAAGTGAGCCAGAGTTATTCCCCTTCTGCCCAGGATTCTTTTCAAATTCAAAGCCATCACTCTCTTTATTCATTCTTCTCTCCACTTCCTATAGTTGACTTGCACTCTCGTCTACTTTTCAATTTCGATAGCCCTTTCTTTGTTAACAACTTGGTTATTGTAGAATTCTTTGCACAGGACTGATAACTGCTCTAGAGGAATATCTGTCGCGCCGTAATCGAGATCTCTTTGCTCCTTTCTATTATGGATATTTTGATGAATATCTTCATGAAAATCGAATCTTTGGGATTGTTTGATTGATTCACTAAAGACACTCCTTCTAGATTTGTACTTCTTGTTAATAAGTAATTTCCTATTTCTCTTAAGTATAAGTCTCGCCATAGGTGACAGTCCATTTTTCTTGTATTTTCTTTTGAACAATTTCCCTTGCCACTCATTTCTTGGAGAAGTCTGGGACAAAACAGCCGCAGTAGCTCTCCTTCCATAACTCTGACCTCGACAGTAATCAATCCTCTTTCCTCCAATGAACTTAATTATCGTGGACATACAATTTTCTGCTGCATTGTTGGTCATATTATTAAGAAGGGAATCGCTGAGAGCATCTTCCATTACGGTAAGCATGCCAACCTTGTCAAGTAGTGGAATGCGATTTTCATTACTAGATGTTGGACAAATATTTCTATATTTACCGTGGTAACAAAAAAAAAAAAAAAAAAAAAAAAAAAAAAAAAAAAAAAACCGTGGTACGGAAGGCTTTGAAGAGATTCCTTGAGAAATTTTTGGCCTTCTTATTGAGTTTTTTCCCTTCTTTTACTACTTCGATACAATATATTATAAGCTGTCTACAGAAGTGCGATTTCTTCAATTCTAGGTTTTAATACTTTTCGTGCCGAAAGTTCTTCCTTTCCTGGAAATGATTTTACATTCTCAGAAGCTATGTGTAATTTCTTGTTGAAGTTTCTAACCAAGCGGTTAACACATTCAACTTTCTGTATGTTCACTGTTTTAGCATACGGTATACTCTCATAAACTCTTGACATGACAGAAAAATCTCCGTCTCCTGTAATTTTATTGCATACAATCCCATGATCTTCGTGCAACCATAACAGTCCTTCCACTATTATATCTGCTTCCATAGATGTGGATGATAGTTTCCAGTTTGCACTGCAGGAGTATTAGTTTACAGGCTTGTTTTGTCTATTTGCTGACGTACAAATGACACAGTATTTATTCCGTACATTTGCAAAGAGCACTTTTCCTCTTTTCTCTCCGATAATAACCCCCACTTCACTCTGAGCATCTAATCTGTGCTCATACGATCGTTTACACCACATACCGTCAACAATAACAGAAATTTCTGACATTCTGTTATCTGTTACGTTTTTCTCTGCAATTGATGCGTTTTTCTCTTCGAATATGTTACTAGGTATGGTTTCTATTTTTGTTCCATCATTATTTTACCTAAACGCTCTTCATATTTTTGGTAAGTTCACTTTGCCATGTAAGGAGATTCCATAACTGCAAAGAATTCCTCAAACCTGCCCAAACAGCGTCCAAATTCAAGGCGTGTGGTATTGCTGTGCATACACTCATACTGGCGGAACACAATATCTTATTGCAAGCACACTTTAATTCACTAGCCAAACCGAAGTTATTTGTACCAATATGTATAAAATAACCACCAAAATCACAATTCAGGCTATGAGGCTCCACTAATCTTATTTGCTCTACAAAAAACGACAGTTCAACCATTCCTCTGCTTCAGAATATAGGAATTTCAGTCCTGTTTTTCTCGTGCTCCACAACATGATCTGGAATATCATCAGAGATATGTTTTTCAACTTGATTTCCCTCGCAAAAATTCTGAGTATCAGTCCATTGTTGTTCCTCTTGGAAAGTTGGATTATTTCCTCTTTTGCAAATAACCAAAATAAAGAAAAAGAAACTTCCAATTAGTGCCTCCTACGTACTACAAAGAAACATTTTCAGTAACCTGCGACATGGTTAGTGTACTTCTTCAAATGAAGTATAAGGAAATAACAATTCAATAACGAAGCTGATAAATACTGTTTTAATATGTCCTATAAAATATCCAACGAATGATTGGTTACTTAGAGGGCAAATAATATTCAGCTGAAAAATCTAATTACACCAATTTACTTCGTCAGTTTTTAAAAAGTTCCTGTCAACAAAAATGTTGATTCTGTGCATTTAGTATATATAAACACATTGAAACTTCATGCAGAATCTATTTGAAGTAGTAATACAGTAAGTTATCGGTATTGACAACCTCCTTGCATCGTGCCTTAGAATCGGGGACGAGTGCGTTATGACACAAGGAAGCCCCTTCCGTTCATTATCCGGAATGAACGGAATTTTCTACCTGGTTTCAATTATTACTTTGCGAGGGGATAAGTAAAAACTCCAACTATTCTATGAGATCTGTGTATTTTCATTATTTGAAAGATGTGTAATGTGACGTGTATGTATATGAAGTGGATATGACATAAGCCTTCAGATCACAGTACCAACATGTCTGACAATCTAGCCAGAGGCAACCATACAGCTGAAGAACACATGCCTACTGATGTTCTGGGTCGTTGGTGCTGTTGATTAAGCTGTCCACCCTCTGGAGTCTTCTCTGGAAGTTTATGATAGAATATCCTTTACTGCTACTGCCTTCGTAGTAAGACGATAATCATTGGTAGGTGCTACTTCTTGATTTAACAATTTGTACAAGGAGGATAATAGACCATGATAATTCGGTCTATTCGATCAAGAAGTAAAGCTTCTAGCATCAAAGCTAGAACACTACTTCTTTTCTCGATGGCTGCTCAACTCTTCGACTCTCACGGACTGATCGTCGACTCTCTCTCGATCCATCTTGGATTTGGTTTTTATGATGAACCTCCAGACGATGGAATCTGTCGTCTAATGTCTGGAACGCCGCTTGTTGCCCCAACTGTTGGCCAAACTCTCGTTTCTCCATTGTCACACCATGACTGCAATTCACAGACAGTCCGTTTCTGCAAATCTGACTATTATGTCATATCCGAAATTGTGTCTCTGTTAACAATGTCATGATACAAACATCTTTCTTCATTTAAGGATTACATTTTCTTTTCTTACTCTATTATTTACATCATTCTGCCGACTTGCGTCTCGACAGTGTAACATCAATAACAATAACAAACCAACGTGCAACGAATTGTAAGTTGTTTTTATTTACATAATTTCTTTGTACTATCCACAGATGAAAACTTAATTTTATTCTGATTCAATTTTAATATGATTTTACATGAAATAAACTTAAATAAATCTACTGTAATTCTCTGTTCCTTGACAGTATATATATTATGCCTCTGCAACAGTGGCGGAATATCTCATGGGTTACCGAGTCACTTGGGTCAGTATTTGTCTGGGTCACGATTCTCAGACTCGGTGACCCAGACAGATCAGTGACTCGAAGGATGATCTGCACAAGTAAATTTTCCTTGATATTGGTTGAATTCAAATGATCTTTTGTCTTCTCCGACTGAAGTGTTAGTTTTACACACAAAATATAGAAAAAAATAACGAAAACATTGCATATATTAAGATCGAGTACATACAGAGTCGAGTTGTGTTCTCTGTACTACATTATACACTCGCTCACTTAGGTTCTGACTTGTAGCTCTCATATTGAAGTTATCTTTTAGGACAGTGTTAACGCATATGACCTACACACGTGAGTGAACTGCATGTACAGATGGTTTTTAAAAGTAGAAACACATGCAGTTGGAAGTCAAATGTCTGGGCTACCAGCAGTCAGATGGCGACCGCGCCGCCAGGGCTTTGGTGATGAAGTATTAGGAGAAATTCCGTACTACGTGAGAAGAAGTAGAACGACAATGTAAGGAGTTAGTGACTGTGTAAAAGGGACGACCTCTATGGCTTCCAAGGAGTTCAAATGGTTGGCACTCAGTTATGTGGCGCGAAAGTGGTAAAGATGCAAGTGTGTTGGATTGTCGCGGGGGATCTAAGGTAATAACAGCCTCTGAAACTCACGATAAAACCATATGGACGAAGAGAAACAGTGGTCGGAAGAAAATGCATATTTATGCAAACCACTGTACGTATCAGAATTTTTCAAAGTGCGTATCAGAATCTCTTAAATTGTACAATCACCGGGTCTGTTCGGGCCACCAGATCTAGTGTGTCATCGGTAAGAAAATAATGACCCATTCCATCACTGCTCTGCAAGGAGTGACAATCCGTCACTTTGGATATCGTCGCTGTGCCTCGAATAACCACTATGTGACATTTTTTGTCGAAAATGAGTTATGCCGTGCAAATAGACCTGAAAGCTGATAGGCAGCGTTCCTTATAATGTAATAAGTGAATATTCAATTGTTTCGCCACAACAATAAAAAAATAATAGATTGAAATTAAAGGCTTCAGGTTCTCATCACGTACGTATTGATTAATGTATACAAATCTTCTATGTGCTTATAAAGGCGCAAAAGGTAAACCAACATGGGCTACGTAAACAAAAAATAGTAATATATTATTGTTGAAGCAAACTACAACAATGTCCAGTGCATAATATACGCAAAACCAATTTTATTATATTTTTCAAGTGTTCCCGTGTATATTTGGCAAAATTTTAAGAGTTTGGAGTGGTTTTTGCTTCTCTTGAAAAGTTGTGGTCATAACACATAGCGGTCCTTCAAGTCGTAGCGTACTTTTGTTCAAAGAATAAGTTGTACGTAGAAATTGATAATTCCTTCTTCGAAATATAATTTACTAAAGGAAAGGAAATTACGGTATTTTGATTGGAAGACAATCTCATTCATAATGAATATGTATTTTCGTATTAGTGTGTCAGTGAAAAGTATTCAATGAAAAATATTAAGACAGGAAATTACTGGAAATTAAGTGTTTTCAATCTAAAGTTTCGGTATATTTCATATCAATCCAATCATTTGTGGTATACACTGTTGAAGCGCTCAATGGTAAGGAAAATTATAACGTTGTCACCCCATTCCAAGATAACAGTAAATGAAAGAATGCATGGTTTGAATGAAATGCCGTACACCAAAGAGAACTACAGAAGTAAAGGAAGAGACATAATCAAATATCCCACATGATTCCAATGTCCAAAGCAGTGAGGTCATAAACAACATTGACAGGGTTTGAAAATCCACCTGGGCCTATATGGGTTTTTCGGGTATTTTTGGGTTTAATTGGGTATTTTCAAAATATTTCAATGTCTATGGAGTAAAAGTATTAAAATGTGATTTATTTCAAGATTATCATTGTCACAACTTGCAACAAATTTCTATTCACTACTGTTTTGAAAAAAAAAAATGGGTACCATTTTGAAATTTTACATTGGATCACCGAGAAAATCTATACAGCAAATTTAGAATGTTTCGTGCTTCTACCCTCAAAATTTCAACTTAAAAGTCCAAAAATTGCACACAGTAGCGTGGATAACAGCTGTTTTGAAAAATGACCGCCATTTTGAAATTTTACGTTGGGTTGCCGCCAAAATACATACAGGTAATTTAGAGTTTCTCGTGCTTCTACTCTGAAAGTTTCAATTTAAAAGACTGAAAATTGCGCTTTGTAGCGTTGATAACAGCTGTTTTTGAAAAAAATAGCCGCACTTTTGAAATTATACCGCCGCCAAAATGTATACACGAAATTTCGAGCATCTCTTGCTTGACCCCGAAAATTTAAACTTAAAAGATCGAAAGTGGTACCCTGTAGTATGTGTGGTACAGGCAGACGAATGAACAAATGTAGATTGAAACATTCCAGGAGCCTTAGTGACATTCGCCAAATATTTTGTTGAAGTTCACTTTTAATTTTTTTGTGCATTCAATTACGAGAATTTCCCGAGCACTTGTTGCAAGACGGTTCTTTTTCAGAAAATTAATTTAAAACAATAAAGATATAATTCATATTTTATAAAGTAAGTGTTTCAAAATATCTTAAATGAAATTAAATATCTTCCAGCGTAAAATAAATAGTTTTATTGTTGACGTATTCACTTCCGATGCTTTGTGCGTTCAATTGTGGGAATTTCCCTAACACTTCTTTCCCGAATTTTATTTTTCTTTCTTTCTTCGAAAATGCGGCTTTTTTTACTGTACATCGAAACTTCAACTAGTACGGAATTTTGAATTGAGCACTTGAAATAGTAAGCGTTACGTAGTCTTCGGAACTCCGAGCATTAAGCTTTTAAATTTGACAAGAACTTTTACGCTACTGTTGGTGTTGATTCTACAGAATACTTATTTGAAGAGTTAGCAACAAATAACTGAGCTAAACTGTTGTTGTTGGGAAACCAAATTTTACTGAGGAATACTTGTGTTACCATCAAAGATAAAAAATAATATTAATAGTTTTACTAATGTACTATATATTTATTAATATTATCAGCACCTATGGCCTTAAACCCGTCAAACGTATAAGGGATAACGTTCCTTGGCGTCGCCGAGTCGACGAGCACACTATTCGCGGAAAGTATTTTCTAAAATATAAAATTGCATATTTTACTTCAAACAAGTTATAAGCATAATCTATACATTAATTTGTTCTATACTGAGGTTTTTTATTCATTCAGAGCTTAATAAAGATCTTATGTTGAAAGGTGAGAAAGCCAAAGGAAAGTCCAAAATCTGATAAAAATCACTTTCAATGTGATCACCTTAGTTGTACTAACAATATACTAACAAAAAGCTCAAAAACCCAGGTGGGTCCAACCCGAAAATACCCACCGGGTTTTTTTCGGGCTGGGCCCACTTGGGCAAACCCTGAACAGGGGAAGGGTAGATACGAGGCAAATGATGATAATAGTATCAGTAGCATACACACAAAAATGCTGCAACTTTAACAAGCAGTACTAGTTTAAGTTGCGTACATGTTTAAAAATAAATAAAATAATAGAAAATGAGAAGCAACACTGTTTCCAGATGAGGCATGGACCATGAGAATTTCTTATTTTGATTATAAAATCACTAAGTGATATTTCAAATCACTACACAAAACTGAAAACTAAATTTAGTTACTTATAATCATTTACTTAATAGCATAATGTAAATTATTAATAAGAGACAAGACAAAACTGTTTAATACATTCCTTATTATGTCGCCCATATATCTTTTTTACATGATATGGGAGAACATGTAAAAACCGGTACACTTTGAGTTGCAAGAATATAAAAGGATTTTTTCATATTTCATCATGTTAGTTTTAAACAATTCTCTCTATTTTATTCTATACTTCTGTATGTACTTTCTTATTTTTCTATATTCAAACAGAAAATGGCGTTTACTCTTATTTAATTAATCTATATTTCATAAAATTCTAAGTTCCGATGTAAGTGGAACAATAAAATCCTTCCTTTTTTCATTCATTTAAAAGCATTTAAATATTTTGCATATAATCAGTGTTTAATTATTTATATTACTACTATGTTAAAATTCGTTGATTTTCAATTATGACAGTTACAAGATTACACGCACTAACGAGGGAGGAGCAGATGTTTATTCCATGAATACTAAACATGCAGAATATATAAAGGTCGTTTTTATACAAAATTATTGGTTGTTCATCATACTATAAACAATAATAAATTTTAAAAATGTAGTTAGAGTTGGTCATTGTCTCCCACTATTTCACAAATCTGAATATACCGTATAGTAAACTGGGTATACGGTGGCCCGAAATTTTAGATTTTTAAATTTGCAATTCAATATCTTTTCAGCAAGTTTTTATTATTATTATTATTATTATTATTATTATTGCTAAAACCTTAAAGATAGGTTTGCAATCTACCTCAAACGTGACCGGTTTTGTGACGTAAAAGGTAGTTAGAAACTTCTGGAGGCATGTCGAACGGAGACCTCTTGTCTGGATCGCAAACCCCAAACAATTCTCATACATGAAAACTACTGAATGGCCTTAACATCCACCCAGTTCCTCCAAGAAGTAATTTAAACTAATGCAAGTCTTGGGGGCGTAGATAGCGTAGCTCAGAATTAGAAACATGGGAGTAGAATTTCAAAGATAAAATTCGATAACACAGAAATAATTTAGAACAAGAATTTAATGAACTGATCTTGAATGACTGAAAAACTACAGAGCATGATGTGGACTGGTATGACTTAAAGACTAGAGAAGACAATGCATAATCACTTACTTTTGATAACGATGACAAGCAGAACCTCTGATGGACAAAATGACGGAGTGACAGAAACTAATTATGAATAATTTGACTCGCAGAGTTTCGACGTCAAAATAGAACTTCTCCTACCCGGAAGAGAATCCGGTAGTATTTATATGATTTTTCCGTCATGTCAACATTCTTGCACATTCTTTCTGAGTCTTCCTAGTTCTAGAAGTCATCGCCGGTCATTTGCATTGTAGAAGTCAAGGCACTCTAAATTTTCCATTGGATTATGAATCCTAAAGAATATTCAAACTGCCTTCACTTCATACATTGCCTGTTTTATACAAATTTTAAAATCCAATTAAATATTATGTTTCTTTACATTGTGGTACACAATATTCCCTGTGCTTTAATTAAATATTTTGTTTCTTTGGTGGTTGAAACAAAAGCTTGGAGAAAAAAATAAAAAGTTAAACCAAAACCAAAAATTACATAAAATGATAATAGTAATAATAATCAATTCTTCTTAAAATATTGACCCATAAATTATGAAACACCCTATATGTTATATAAAGTATCCTATACGTAATACATGATGTATAAAATGAACATCAAAATAAATAAAAGAAAAATAATGCTTGAATGAAATTTTAAAAAAATGTTCTGAAATATTGTCCACATTGGATTATCCTGTATATAAAAAAAAGAATATTTTATTGTAATGGTAAATAAGTCTTTGCAATATTGTTAGTTAAAGTCTGTTAAAAGCAGACACATAGCAGTTCAGGAACGTAGAATAAGCAAAGATGGTATGAAGTCATGTTAGATAACAGATTATTTTTCTGTCGACTTATCACTTTGTCTGTGGGAACAAACAACCATTCTCTGTTGTTGGCTCAGAGACCAAGTTCTCAAGAATGTTCACAGCGCGTTGCCAACTGCATTTAAATTCACCAAGTTTTAATCACTCAAAGTATGTGGATATACACAACTTAAGAAGTATATAATCACTGGAATAAGCGCTTGCACACAACACTAAAATATATTGTTTAGGGACATGCACTCACTCACTTATTTCATCACTAAGTATGTGTAAATAATACAAAAAGGTAAATTAAATCACTTCACTCAGTAACTCTAGGATATTTAGAGTTAGCAACACTCTTTAATATTCACAGTTGATAGCGGAAATGCAGCGTAGTAGTATTCAATAACAGCGGAAGCAGGGGGGGAAAACTGGAGATGCGTAGAATAACACTGATTAGTAGAATCCCCTCGTAAGATGCTACAGAGCTGGTGCTGAATGCATCTTGTCTTTATTTGTCTGTGTGTGAAGTCAGTTAATAGTACAAAGTTTGTTAAAATAATAGTTTCTGTTTTCGGTGTTTCTTATTTTATTGTGTTATTGGTGCTTTCAACATAATATAGTGATGGGTCCTTTGTGTTTTTTAAAGTTCTAGTGGATTGTGAACAAAAGTGAAAAAAAAAATCGTGAATTCAATTACAGTTCAGAAGTGTTGTGCATCAAAGTGAAACCACTGTTTCCCTTTTCTTTTTCCATCCTCACTTCTTTTCATAGCTAGTCCTGCTATAATTATCTTGTAGAAATCATCCTCTAATCAATCAGTCATGTTGCTTTTAGTTGTTAAAAAAAATTCGTGACCTGCATTGCCTGGGAAGGATATATAGGGTAAAGGAATGCTCTGTTTTAGATAATAGTCATTTGCATATCGCAAACGGCTAAGCGAGTTTTATTCAAAGAAATTGAAGTAAAGTTATTACTGGATAGAGGAATATTAGAAACATAATTACTAGGAATAGAAATATTGACATCGTCATATAAATGTAACGAATTTGACGTAGATGCAACAATAAACGCATTGTCACGTGAGTCGAATGACAAATTAGAAACGTAATGAGGTACGTGAGGTCCAGTGGGTTGCGGTGTTGCCAAGTTTCGCATACAACATTTCGAGAAGGTGCAATCATATTTGAACAACAGTCTTATAAATAATATAACTGCAATAATTATACAAACTAATGTCGTGGCTTCAATGATAAAAATAATTTGTCCGTCCATTCTCTGTAAAAGAAAGAGAGTGAAGGGACTACTAAATATTTTGGCCATAACGAAATAAAATAACATAATATCTATAACAACTACAAGCAATAATAAAACTTATTTCCTATTTCTCAACTACTTTCTTTTGTGTTCTCTCCGTCTGTCTGAACCTTAGAAATCAACTATAAGTTCTATAAACATCATGAACGAAAGGTACGTTATTCAATCTTAACCTAGCTCAGGATAGTGTAAATCCTGAACAGTCTCAAGCCTGTAAAATAGGGAGAGAGGTTGAATCTCGTGCCTCAATACACTAGTCTTACTATTAATATCGTATATCCTTAATAAAATATTCCAATAAAAACTAAATGTTCCCTGCGCTTTAATACGCAGACCAAAAATAACATACTCTTAACATGATTGCATGAAAATAAGACTAACAAATTTAGCATGACGTCTCACACCTTGGTAGCCTTAGATCATGAATTGAGTTAATTCAAATAAAAATTAATTACATATATGAATTATTATCATAGTCATTCTATCTTAAATTATTTAAAGGAAACTTAAAAAACTCAAAATCAATACTGAACTTTGGAATGAGGTGTGGAAGTGTACTTGTGCATCATGCAAGGTACAATGCCCACATTCCTATGAACTATCTCTATTAACTTACACTACTAACTTATTTCTACTAATATTTGGAAATATTTAAGTAAAAGAAAACTAATATTTTGTTTCTCTTTTCTTTTTTTTTAAATATATTTTCCAGGTATGTATGCTGTTACTGATATACATAATAAACTTAAATACATAAATATATTGATAAGGATAAAATAAATATACATAGTTCGGTAAGTAGTTCAATGATTACTACCTTCAAGATTGTTTGCATGTGAGTTAGCGTAATTTTTCTCTAGTTTTCTCAATTTAAAAAATAAATACAACAATAGAGCAAGAAACAAAACTAACATAATCGGGATTACAATTGAAAAAATGCTATGCAAGTTGTCAAAATGTAGCATATGCAAACTATTTTCATTGAGTTTGAGTGATTCTAATTCAGCACTGATTTGATCTAAAGATTTAATTGCATACGTTACATTTAAATGTGGAGCTGAGATATTTATTGTCAAAACAACATTCGTGTTGACCACATTAATAGTTTGCCTTGAGGGCAATACAGTGTGTTTTATAAAGATGTTTTCAAAGTTTTCATACAAAATAAATTGTGTTTTGTTGTTACCATAGACTAATGGTTCAGTATGAAGAACATTATGAGATGTTCTTTTTGTAATGTGTCCTGGTATTAGAGAATTAACTAATAATCCTGCAGGAGTATAAAGATGACTATACTCAAACTTATGTGAAATAGTTTGAACTTCGCAATTAGTAAATGATTTATTGAAAACCATGTTCGTTAAACATTTCGATGGGGAAGTGACTCGTAAACTAGACGTCTCGCATAAAAATAAAAATGAATGCCATTTACATAACAGCTTATTGATTTCCATGAATTTGTTGTCGCTTTCATATACCTGTTCTGGAATATTATATTTCACAAGCTTATCAGAATGTAACATTCCTAAATTGGAAACTTGAAACAATTTTGAAATTTTGTTTGGTGTTACTACTGGTGTTTTCAAAACTAAATCTACATTCAGTGTTTCAAAATTGAAGTTAACCAAAAATACAGATGAAATTGAATAAAATAAACCTATATCATGGATATACAAAGTATCTTTTAAAATTGCATGGTTTTTAACTAAACTTAAAACTTGCTTTGAATTTAATATTTCGTGAGTCACTCTATTTTGAAGAATATCAGATATCATTTTCATAATCCTTTGCTGTGATTGATAGTACGTAAACATTGCAAGCAAATAGTTTTCTATGCTAACTACTTTACAAAATCCTTCTTCTATCTGTGATTTCATTTTCAGCATAGTGTGTTTGACTGTTAAGGCTACATTCTGTACAATTTTAACTTCATGATTAAAAGCTTTCTTGAGATTTTGAACTTCAGTTGTTAACAAATGATCATGTTCCTGTAACGCATTTACAGATGCCTTTAATTGACTAGTTTGATAAAAATTATAACCTGAAAGACCTAAAGATGTAAGACCAAGTATCCAAGATACAATTGATCTCCGATTACGTTGTTTAGGTACACAATGAACTGAATTGTTCGAAAATTGGAAAGCACATGGTATAACGTCTCTGATTTCTGCAAAAAATTCTCTTTCATGTTCCAATAATTCTTGCCTGAATTGAGTCCAATCTGTGCAACTATCATTGTGTGGTAACGTGAAATTAATATCCAAATGAATCCGAAGCGTAGTATAGATGTTCTCTGCATCATGAACTGCAAAGCCTGCTTGCGAAATAGCAATGCCTAGTTCTGCTAAAGTAATTTGTTGCTGAGGGTCAAGATTTAGCTCACAGTAGCTACTCATGGACCATACAAGAATCAGAGTCATGGAAATCCAATTCATCTGAAATGAATAAAAATTTCCACTAAGCGGCTTGTTGAAAATGAAATCTCAGATTTAAAATTTATTTATAGGATGTTCTCTAATCTAATATTTACTTTACAGGATCATTTTTTTTTCTCTAATGTTGATTCGTTTCTCTAAGTGTGGAAGAAAAATCCATAATTCCTAATCTAACCCAAAAGGATAGAATAGAAAACGACACAATTGAAGATTATTAAATTACGTTTTGATATTGAAATTTAGAAAATGTTAACATATTTCTATGTCAACTTCCGTCGATTGTCTGGACTTGGTTGAGGTTCAGCGTCCAGAATTCGCTGAAGCATATCAAAACGCAAAATAATAAGATAGTCCACCACCAGTTAATACCTATACTAGATAATGTTATATTTCATAAACTCTTTTTTTTTTTACACTAACGTTCCCATTTGGCAATTGGAATCTTCGTAAAACGGACGTAGTCTTCTAATGTCAAATGAATCCTCGACTTCTTCATTTTTCGAATTTCGATAGCGAATTCGATACGAATTTTCATTCAATTTTTCAACAATTGTCCCTTGCGTCCTAAATTTGTTTCCAAAGCAAGCCGGAACTCCTTTCTGCGGGTTAACATCTTGGATTAGGACTTTCTGTCCTAAATGAAATTTTTGATCGGAGTATTTTCTCTGAAAGTATTGTTTCTGCGATTCGAATCTCTTAGAAAGATTTTTCGCTGCAATCTCCCTCGCATCCTGTACATTCTTGATTCGGACTTCATTCTCCACGAACTTGCATGGAAGATCTAACTTCGCATCCAACATCGTTCTCGCTTCAAATCCGAAAAGAAGATAAAAAGGCGAAAAACGGGTACCTTCATGTTTGTGGGTATTAATACAAAATGTTATATTTGCCAAAGCCGTGTCCCAGTCATTTGATTTCTTGTTTACAAAATGTCGAAGGCATGTTTGTATTTTGTCGTTAAATTTCTCAGCTAATCCAATGGTATAGCTACTAGCTGTATTCGCAAACTTCAACTTGATGTTGAATCGTTCTGCCATTTCTTCCATGATCTTCGATTTGTGGGATGTCAATCTATCTAAGTAAATTAATTGAGGAATACCAAACTTGAGAATTATTTCCTCATAAATGGCATTAGTTATCGTTTCTGCCGTAATGTCAGGAAGACTTTTAGTCACCAAATATCTTGTACAAGCATCCACCATTGTTAAAATGTATTTATGTCTGTGTGTAGCCGATAAGGGAAAAGGCCCACACTCGTCGATCACTATTGTACTCATAGCAGAGTATGCTGGATAGGTTTGTGGATGTAGAGGTGTTCGACCAGATCTTCGTTTGTTCACCTGACAAGATATACACTGCTGACAACGTTTCTGTATGTACTGCTTTAAGGCTGGCATGTAAACTTTCTTAACTGCGGCTGAATACGTTTTTGAAAAACTTAGATGTCCCCCTCCTAGATTAGAAGAATGAACACAGTCAAAAACATAGTCTCTCAAAGAAGAAGGAATACATAATAAATAATTAATTCCTCCAGGATGTTTTTGTTTACGAAAAAGGCGTCCATCCTTGATCTCAAAGTAGTACGATTGTCTTTCCGTCTTCGCGTCCTTCGGTTCTTCTCCTTCCAAAACTCGGATGATTGGACCGCAAAAAGAGTCCTCCCTCTGAAGTTTGCCGACATCAACGTCCTCCTTGAATGAAATGAATGTATTCAGGTCTTCAACATCAAAGTCCTCTTTTGTTGGTTGATTATTTGTTTCCCTGGAAAGTACATCTGCCACATTGTCTGAAGACTTAACATGAATAGGAATATACTGATATTCTGCTAGCTGTAGTTGCCATCTCGCTAGCTTCGATGGTAGGTTAGGAGTATTTTTCAAGTAGGTAATTGACCTATTGTCACAAAGCAATTTGAACTCTCGACCAATTAAAAATACTCTAAGCGCTTTGAATGCACTTAACACTGCGAGTAACTCTAAAGAATAAATGTCCAAATTCTTCTCACTGTCTCGCAAATTCCTGCTGTAGTAGGCTATTGGATACCACTTCTTATCTTCATCGCATTGCATCAAAATTCCACTCACAGATTTTCGGGAAGCATCTGTGTATAAAGCTAGAGGTTTCTTCGCATCGTACGGCTTCAATATGGGTGTCTTCATCAATTCCGATTTTAATCTATCAAAACTTCTCTGGTGTTCGTCTGTCCAATGAAATTTCACATTTTTTCTCGTCAGTTTTTGAAGAGGGTCCACTATTTCTGCATAGTCCTTTACGAATTTCCTAACATAATTCGTAAGTCCCAAAAATGATTTTAATTTTTTAGTTGATGTAGGTATCTGAAATGTTTTGATTGAATTAATGATCTTGTCCGAAATTTTGTAACCAAACCTGGATAATTCATGTCCTAACGCTATTACTTTATCGTGGATAAACTTACATTTCTCAACAGAAAGCTTCAGACCTACATTACGTAATCTTTGAAACACTTTTTCTAAAATCTCAATCATCTGTTCCTGAGAATTGCTTGAAATCAGGACATCATCCATATAACACATCACATGTTCAGGATAAACGTTCGCTAAACACATAGACATAATTCTACTAAATATTGCTGGAGAATTTAAGAAACCTTGGGGAATCGAACGATAACGAAATGACCCGATTTGAGGCAAATTAAAAGCTGTATAAGGTCTAGATTGTTCTGCCAAAGGAACACAATGAAATGCATTCTTGATATCTAACGAACAATAGTACAGTCTTCCTCCTATAGTAGATAAAATGTCATGTATTGGTGGTAAAGAGACGGATTGTAACACTGCGTGAGAGTTAAGGAGACGCGAGTCCAAACATAGACGTAAATCTCCATTTTTCTTCTTTACAAACAGCACGGGCGAGTTATATGGGCTTTCACTATATTCAATAACTTTTTGGTCTAAAAGAAGATTGATTTGTTCTCTAATTTGTGGTCTAAGGGCCGCAGGAATGGGATACTGTCTTCTATAGAAAGGAACCTGTGTTTTTAACTCTATTACATGCTCATAATTCTTAATTCTCCCTATAGAATCCTCTGACCAAGCAAAAACGTCGGCATATCTATAGCATAAATCAATCAATTGTTCTCTAATCTCAGGTTTAACCTCTGTACCAACATCTAGTTTTGTACTATCAAACAATTTCTGATCTTTCAACAACTGCTCTGAATCTACATCCTCTGACTGTACATTGAAACATTGAAAATCACTTAAATATGCTAGATCTTCGGCATACCCTAAAATCTCATTTTTCGTTAACGAAATTGAAGACACAAAAGGATTAATAACTTGTACAAAGTGTTGTTTGGGAGATAAAACTGTCCTAGGAATCAAAATTCCTGTCTTGTCTTGTAATGATTTGTTTGGTTCAAGTAACCATTCTTTTCCTGTCTTTGAATTCGCTAATTTTACTTCAACAAATTGTTTCGTTCGAGGCGGAATAGTAACATCATTAACCAAAACAAACGCAGGGTTCATACTATTACAAACTAAATTATTAGCCTGTGGTGATAATTCCTTTGAAATATCCCTGTTATCACTTATAACAAACCTAGGAGGTTTTCCAAATCTACGTAGCAACAAAACATTTCTATTCAAGTCTATTTGTGCTCTCTGGGATACTAAAAAATCATTCCCTAACAACATGTCTTGGGAAAAATTGTTTAGCACGCGAAAAGCATGATGAAATGTTCTCCCATTAATCTTAAAACGAACAATTGCTATTTTATTTATCAAAAGAGAATTTTGAGTAATTCCTTTTATGCGTGTATCAATATTCAAAATCTTAGCCTTTGGTGAAACTAAATCTTCTCTAATTATTGATATTTGTGAAGCAGAATCTAACACAGCATGAGCATTCTTATCTTCTATCAGTATTGGCATTAAAATCATATTGTTTTGAGTGATAATGGAGGATTTTACAACGTGACCCTTGTTCCCGAATACTGCGTTATCTGTAAATGTACCTCCCACATTTACAGACATTACGCGTTTAAAGACTGCTTCCGCAATAAACATGTATCCTCTGTGTGAAATCCATGACCACAAACAGAACAAATGGGATGTGTTTGTGCCTGAGTCGGATAATGTTGATAATTACTACCATACATAGGTGTTTGGAACTGGTAATTATGAAAATTACCTCTAGGATAAAATTGATTTCTCGACTGGCCTCTAAAATTTCTATAGTTACCACGGAATCGACCTCTAAAATTTCCTCTTTGACTAGAGTTATGATTCTGATTTCCTCTATTTTGTCTGAAAAAGTTATTCCCTTTTCCTTGAAAATTCTGTCTGTTTTTATTACTATTGTTTTTATTACTACTATTACTGTTATTCTGATCAGATTGTTCTGACTAATCTGTAAAGTTAATTTCTCTAACTTTTCCTCTAACGACTGCAATTGATCGGAGCTAACTGGACTTTGTGCCTGATTACTTGATTGACTCTGCACTTTCGGTTCACTAGCCTCCTGCTTAACTAACTTTTTCTTTTTCTTCCTCTTTTCCTGATTGTTCAGCGGTTTCACCTGTACTTCACTATCTGACTCGACCTCGGAAGAATCTGCTGTTAATGAAGTTTTCAACTTTGGAAGTACGGATTTCCAAGATTGTTTCGTAACGGAAGTATTACGTTCGCGTTTTTCCCTTCTCTGTACACGAGCTTTATTTTTCTCAAGCTTAACTAAAACACCTAACATTTCTTCTACAGTTGTAAATTCATATACTCCAATGCGCTCTAAATAATAAGGTTGTAATGCAGAGGCTATAAGAGCAATCACCCTTTCCTCTGACAACTTGTCATCAAATCTCTGAATCAGCAAAAGCATGTCATACACAAAGTTCGTAACTGGTTCATCAGGTTTTTGTATTCTTTCTCGCAATTGATCTTCTATGTCTAAACCTAGTGTAGATCTACCAAATTCCTTAAAAATAAGTATCTTTAAATTGTCATAAGATTGTGGCTCTTCACTTTGTCTCTGTAAAAATACCCGTAACCTTTTTCTAAATTGCCCTGTAAATGCTAACGGTAACATTTCCTTTTTCTTAGTTTCGTCCCAACCATTGATCCTACATACGTCATCATATTCTTCCATAAATAAACGTATATCATCACCACTTTTGACATCGAACCTCGGAATAGGCAACAAATCTCGAGCAATCTCAACCTTAACCGAATTGTTTGCCGGAGTTTCTGTATTCGTTCCTTGATTCATTTTGCTGTTTAGCCTAGTATTATATTTATGTGGAAATCTTGTTTGCGTTTGCGCTGACTTTTTCTTTAATTTCACTACATGTAAATGTATATCATCTAACAATTCTGTTAACTCATCAATGGGCATGAGCAAAATAAGGCAAGAAAATAATCTTTTAACTTAAATAACTAATATAACATTGTACTCTATGTAATATAACCTTAAATTCCTAAACCACCTTAAATACAACCTTAGCACTTAAATTCTAAAACGTTTAAATACACTTTGAAATATGATTGCACACTCCCGCTCTTGGTGAAACATTACGATACCGAAATCAATTTGAACAGTGAATTTCAACATACAAAATAGTTTGTAACACTATCCAAAAGACCGCGCACTCCACCATGCTAAAACCTTAAAGATAGGTTTGCAATCTACCTCAAACGTGACCGGTTTTGTGACGTAAAAGGTAGTTAGAAACTTCTGGAGGCATGTCGAACGGAGACCTCTTGTCTGGGTCGCAAACCCCAAACAATTCTCATACATGAAAACTACTGAATGGCCTTAACATCCACCCAGTTCCTCCAAGAAGTAATTTAAACTAATGCAAGTCTTGGGGGCGTAGATAGCGTAGCTCAGAATTAGAAACATGGGAGTAGAATTTCAAAGATAAAATTCGATAACACAGAAATAATTTAGAACAAGAATTTAATGAACTGATCTTGAATGACTGAAAAACTACAGAGCATGATGTGGACTGGTATGACTTAAAGACTAGAGAAGACAATGCATAATCACTTACTTTTGATAACGATGACGAGCAGAACCTCTGATGGACAAAATGACGGAGTGACAGAAACTAATTATGAATAATTTGACTCGCAGAGTTTCGACGTCAAAATAGAACTTCTCCTACCCGGAAGAGAATCCGGTAGTATTTATATGATTTTTCCGTCATGTCAACATTCTTGCACATTCTTTCTGAGTCTTCCTAGTTCTAGAAGTCATCGCCGGTCATTTGCATTGTAGAAGTCAAGGCACTCTAAATTTTCCATTGGATTATGAATCCTAAAGAATATTCAAACTGCCTTCACTTCATACATTGCCTGTTTTATACAAATTTTAAAATCCAATTAAATATTATGTTTCTTTACATTGTGGTACACAATATTATTATTATTATTATTTACGACACACTGCACTTATCTGATACTTGGCGAGAAGGAATTTTGGGATTATGTGCCTGAGACTATCATACTCATGGAAGGTTTTATTTTTTTTCCACAGTTCAAACGCAGCAATATGGGATGGTAGCTTATTATGTCCAGGGACACCAGAACTTTTTTTTTTTTTTTTTTTTTTTTTTTTTTTTAAGTTATCAAGATTCTCTGTAGTCTGTGCTGCACGACAGACCCGCAGCTATGGGGGGCTAAGCCCCTCAACATTTCTCTTCGCTCACTAAACTACAATGGTTACTATAGAGAAAAATGAGGCTTGGCTCTCTAATTTCTATATCGTCCCCCTAACTGCTTTACAGCCCCCCTAACTTTGGCGGTTAACTGCGGGTCTGCTGCACTACACTAATGCCGTAACCAATGCTGTAAAAGCTCGTGATTATTATTGCGTCCTTTTCGACCATCTCGACAGACCTCCTATTTCAGGTCTAAGGAATTCGATTCCAATTCACTACGTTTAAAGCTCCGGTCACAATTCATACAACTTCCTTCAGAGGAAAAAAGACTATAAAAACAATAATCGACTCCAGCTTAAAACAAACGCTGTATGGCGAAAAATAATAAAAACGTTGAATCGAATAAAAAAGAAACACTGCAAAGTGACAAAAATAATTACTCTATTTATGTACGTATAAACTACTTACAACTATAATAGGCCTCTAAGTGAATACTTACAATAAGGTGAATTTATAGAGTATCATGTGACGCACATTGTGAAATAGGGTTGTTTAATAATTTCAATACAGATATATTACAAAATACACATTATAATAGTTTGTGTATAGCTATACTAAAATCTTAGTTACTTTTGAGTTTCAGCTTTTCTTCGTTCCTTAAAATGTTTCTGGAGCCGGGTAGCTTGGCGAGACTTTTTTTGAGGGAGGAGAGAGTACCAAATTCTTTTTCTCTTTGATTCCTTCATTTTGTCACACTTCTTACAACACAGATATCATAACACAACGGCAGCAACATTTCCACTAAGCATGCATTTTGCAGTTCGTTCCAAGATTATTCTAAAACTTAAGGGTCATAAAGTCACCTCTTCTCTTTCCTTTTACGGAGGAGTCTTTCAGAAAAAAAAAAAAAAGTGAAAAATGGAAAACAGTTAGATGCTACGAACATTTCCCTTTGTTCTTCACAAGACTCTTGTTTATGGTAATCTCGTCTTGTGTGACAAGGAAGACTTACGAACACAAAATTGCAACGCTCCAGGGGAGAGAGATTCCCTCTCCAAATTGTTACGCGGCTCGTATGACAGTCTTGGAGTTTCTTTAAAGAATGTCATCCGTTGTGAGGTCTGGAAATGATCTCCATTATATAATCCTATTTCTATAGAGACAGCCGACAAAACTACTAAAGGCAAAGCTACCCAAAACAAGTTTTTGAAAAAAAAAAATAATAAAATAAAATAAGAAAATTAGAATGAAAGGAATAGAGACAAGATTGGTTTCTAGTCAGGAGCGCTCATAAATCACTTCCACGTGTCGCAAAGATTAGTGGGAGCTACAGGTTCAGACGCAGGGTTTGAAAAAACCCGGACTTTTTTGAAAAAGCCCAACCCATCTGGACCCATATGGGTTTTTTCGGGTATTTTCGGGTTTTTTCGAAATATCTCAATGTCTTTGGGGTAAAAGTGTTAAAATGTGATTTATATTTCAAGATTGTCATTGTCACAACTTGCAACAATTTTCTACTCACTGCTGTTTTGAAAAAAATGGCCGCCATTTTGAAATTTTACATTCGATCACCGAGAAAATCTATACAGCAAATTTAGCATATCTCGTGCTTCCACCGTCGAAATTTCAACTTAAAAGACTGAAAATTGCGCTTCGTAGCGTGGATACTCGCTGTTTTGAAAAAATGACCGCCATTTTGATATTTACGTTGGTATGCCGCCAAAATCTATACAGGTAATTTAGAGTGTCTCGTGCTTGTACTCTGAAAATTTTATAAGGAGAAATAAAATGTTCAAAGGTATTTCAGGCAAAGACGGACGGACAGTAACTAGTGAATGGTAAACTTAAAAGGCCGAAAGTTGTACCCTGTAGTGTGTGTGGTAGAGGCAAAGAAACGAGTTGAGTTGATTTTGTGTTTAACGTCCCTTTCAGTAGCGAGGCTATATGAGACGGGACCTACTGATTAACGTGGAATCCGAACCACATGAGCTTCCTCCGGGAAGCAAACCCGAGTCTCACGCCGAAGACGCGTACACTAACCGCATAGCCATGAAGGAGCTCGGCAGACAAACGAACAAATGTCGATTAAGTCATCCAGAAGCCTGACTGACGTTCGCCAAATATGAATACCAAAAGGGGTCTATTAATTTAAAACAAAGATGCAATTCATGTTGTATGAAATAAATAAACGTTACGTTTTAAAATGTCTTATATGAAATTAAGATCTTCCAGCGTAAATAAGCCTGCCATATTTTCTCCATGAGAATACGGGACACCTCAGATCCCCCTCCCCCTTCCCTCAACTTTCCAACACAATGCAATGAACTGTAGTCTGGTTATGAACAAAAGTATAATAGGCCGCGGTGGCTCAGTGGTAGAACGTTCACCTCATGGGGTTCCTAGTTCGATCCCAGATCGCGCCAAGTGAGCTTTGTGGTGGACAAACACCTTGTGCGTGGGTTTTCTCGGGATTCTCACGTTTCCTCCTACTTTCTTTATTCCGTCATTTCATTCATTTCTCATCATCAATGTCACCTTGAGTATAGCAGACACAACCGTGAGACTAAAACTAAAACATTTCATTTTATTTGCTTATTTACTTTTTCAAGAATATAATAGGCGAAAGTTCACTAAGCAGCTGCTGCTTTTCTCTGTTCGTACCCTGCAATTAATTGTACAGACTTAAGATGCCTAAAAACTTAAGATGTGCTATAAAAATGCTTTACAGGAAAACAATATGCAAATTATTTAAATCAGTGGTACAATCTACCTTCAATATTCTTCGCGCGTTTAGCAATATTTATTTACAGGCTGTATTTGCCAAAATTACGTTCGTCAGTTTAATCTGATGAAAAGCCGATTTTTCTCCCTCGTGTAATTGTCAGCACCAGATTTACATTTTTCTAAGACCTGGACCAAAGCACAATTCTATGCCCCTAGCCTCTGAAAAAGATTATAATTCTTGCTAACTTATCTAATGTGTTGCTGAAGAAAAGGTTAGTCATCTTCCCTGTGTTTGTAAATGTAGAAAAGTAGCTTTGCAAATTTCGCTCGCTATCAAGTCGAACAGGGTGATGTAATAACTTTCTCGAAACTGTTACATGCAACAGCGTACTGTTCATTCACTAACTACAGGATTCCCAGCCAATGTCAGAATTTTTTGTTTTTCACTTTTCCAGGACTCATAGTGGTCTGGTCTCTTGTAAATAGTTGAAAAGTGTCCAAAAGCACACGAAAAAGTGACCAAAATCTCATCATGCCCCTTTTTTTATCTGTCAATTTCTCATCACCTCCCTCTTTATTTGTTGTTTTGTTTCATCTTGTCTTCTTTACTTCCTTTCTTAGGTTTTCTAAGTATGCTTTCTAGTTACGGTAAGCAGACTTAGCAGATGTAAGAGGCTTCTGAGTAAGTGGAACCAGTTCTGGGCTACTTCCGAGTTTCTTCATCCCAGACATTATCTTTAACTTAGCAGAGTTCTGAAAGCCGTGAAATATTCAAATTCATACCTACTCTTAAGAACATAGAAGAAGCATAATGAAATTTCGTGACTTTTTCTTTACCAAATCATAAAATTTCGCAACACTCTCAAGAGTGAATGTGGGTGCGAATTAGGCCGAATTTTCATCCATGCGATAGAAGTGTGGTTTGCATGCGATTTGGTAGCGTCTAAAGCCGACCATAGACAATTTTAGTGGTAAATTTTGACGTTTCATAGAACAAAATTTTCCAATCTGTACTTACATTTGTACAGATAAAAAAAAATCGTGACCTAAAAGCTAAATTTCGTGACTTTTTCGTGACTTTCGTAACCGATAGGCACCCTAATAACACAAGACGAACATGATGAACCACGCAAATACACATACACACAACGTTGAGCGGAGCGTTAACTATTACGAGAAAAAAACTAAAGACTATTATGATAGAAGAAAGAATAGACACAGAAGGGTTCTCAACCCCACCTTGAGAGATTAAGCATCCACCAACCATCCACTGTGCTTTAGAAAGAATAAGCTGAAGTGATAATAAAGCTGACAGTATTACATGTGGCAGCAAGTACTGAAGCTTTCAGAGGAGTAATGAGTAACAAGTTTCTGGCTTTTTCCATTTGTTTTTATAATATTTTTCTTAGAAAACTGCCAATGCAAAACATAAATCACATGAAAAAGTCACTTTACCTCCCAAAAAAGTAACTTTTAGTGACAAATCTAAAAAAAGTAACTTTTAGTGACCAACGAAAAAAAGTAACTTTTAGTTAAAAAAAAAAGTGACTCGCTATGAGCCCTGCTTTTCGAATAAGCTGATATTGATAGCACAAATGGAACGGAGTTAAAATACGGGACATTTCCCTGTCCCAACTAAATGTACGGGGGACGTGGGACACTCGGGCCCAAAAACGGGACGTATGGCAGGCATAAGCGTAAAATAAATAATTTTATTGTTGAATTATTCATTTCCGATCCTTCTGCGTTTAATTCGGGAATTTCCCGAGCACTTCTTTCACGGCGTGTACATCAAAACTGCCACTAGTACGGAAATTTGAACTCATCACTTGAAATAGTAAGCATTACATAGTCTTCAAAACCCCGAGCATTAAGCTTCTTAAATTTAACAAGAATTTTTACGTTATTGCTGGTGTTGATTTTACAGAATGCGTATTTGAAGAGTAGCAACAAATGGCCGAACGAAACTGTTATTGTTGGAAAACCAAATTTCACTGAAGAATACTTGTTTTACATCAAAGGTAAAAAATAATACTAATAGTTTTACTAATGTATTTACATATGCACTATTAGTACCGGCACCTATGACCTTAAACCCGTCAAACGTATGAGTGATAATGTTCCTCGGTGTCAAGAAGTCGACGAGCACACTATTCACGGAAAATATTTTCTAAAGTATTAAATTGCTTACTTTACTTCAAATAGGCTATAAGCTAATTCATACATTAATTTGTTCTATAACTATCTCAAGCTAAGGTAAGTTTTTTTTTTTAATTGATTTAGAGCATTCAGAACTTTATAAAGGTCTTATGTTGAATGTTGTTGTATACCTTAACGTGAAAGCCTCTAATTCGCCCAAGGAAAGTCTAAAATCTGATAAAAATCACTTACAATGTGATCACCTTAGTTGTACCAATAATATACTAACAAATAGGTCAAAAACCCAGGTGGGTTTTAAAGTGGGTTTTTTCAGGTGGGTCCAACTCGAAAAAACCCACCGGTTTTTTTCGGGCCGGGCCCACTTGGGCAAACCCTGTTCAGACGGCTCTCAATTCCTGGAAAAAAATCTATCCATATTCTCTACGTTGCTAAGCGTAAACGGAAGTATATATTATTAATATAATTGATCTAAATTGATCTGTGCTATTAAATCAAAAATAGGAACCGTGAACTTATAGTCTGTTGAAAATATCATAGAAAATTTTAAGTCGGTAAGTACAATATCTTGTTAAACATCCATACAGAAATATCTATGTGTTATTGGGATTCTGAAACACTTGCAAGTGGGTATACATCCCCTTAAGCTCCAAAAGAAACAGAGTGCTGCCACGTGTCCGAGCTCTTTTTTGACATGGAATTTAGCTATATTTTCACTTTTTTGTATCTTTTATAGTCATGAAATTTGAGTTTTGTTATTGCTGTTTCTATTTTCCATAAGTATATAATATACAGTAATTAAAATATATTTTTTCCTCCGAAACGTACTCTTGGAATGTTTATTCTCCCTTGGAATGTGTAAGTATGTAAATGTCCGACTTCTTTATTGAGCCACTGTATATCATCTGTCAAACCTGAGCAAAAATTTATAACTTGAAAGATAACGTCATTGTGTCTATAAGATGTATTTCAGTAATCCTGACTAGTCTGCATTTTGAACATATTTCTTTCCCCTCTCAGGTGCACCTAAATAACTTACCGTCTTCTACATTATAAAAACGAACTCGTATTTATAACATCTTTGATCAAACCACTTTGTAATATTGTTGTTCATTGTTCTTTGTAATTACGAAGTTATGCAATTTATTTCGACTCCGCGTATGTTTACTTAGCAAATCAGAGTTGCTATGTAAGAAACACGATTAAAAAAAAAAAAAAAAAAAAAAAAACTTTTTTAAAGAAATATAGAAATATTATTATCCACTATATCTGTCTTCAGGGAAAGTGAAGGTAAGGGTGAAATTTTAAAAAATCTTGTTTGCATATTCTTTTCCGTACCAGCTCAATCCAATCTTGCTCAGATCAAATTTTATATGGTATTCCTGTCTTCTCGGCTTACCCGACAATCACTATAGAAGGAAATTTTGAGCTGAACTCTACTTCCCGCACCTTGTCTGTGTTAGAGATAATGATCCTCAGTGGCATAATCGCAATGTTGTGAAATACCACGTTCGTTCACCTGTCTGCTTGTTTCTTTTCGCTTCAACTATTTTATTTTATTTTCAAGTTTCTCCCTCTCTCTCTCTTCTTTCTTCGAAAACTCTTAGTAAGAGTTCCTTGCAGGAGTTCTATATATAAGAGCTGTAATCTCTGTATATAAAATAAGTCTTCACTGACGGATTGATCAATGCCTCGACCAAACTGCATAAGATAGAAATTTGGACAATACTTAGGATATATGACGTAAAGACCACTACAAAAAGAGTTTTTGAAAATTCGACGTGGAAGGGGATGAAATGAGGATAGAAATTATTACAATAAGATACTCATATCTAGAAATTCCTTATGGTTACAGACGTGAATTACATATTTGGACTTCTCATTTAAGATAATTAAACATGTTTCAGCATTTTTTGATATTTCATCTAGAAGCGAAGGAAAAAGGTGGTAAGAAAAAGGTTAGGTATTTAAATTATTATAATAAATGTCCGTATTTTGTAATCCATTAAGGTTCCGAAGTTGATATTTATCTTTTCGTTTAAAATAATTGAACACGTGTGAAAAGTACATGACTGGACCGAGAATCGAACCTGGGATCTTCAGTGTACCGTGCCGATGCGTTACCCACTACGCTATCCAATCCGCACCCAGAACACCCATACACTCTCCCACTTTTCGACTCCGATCAGACCACGTGGCTTGTATCACAACATAGCTGTTGCGCTAAGACAAATCTAGTTTATGTGCAGAACACAGCTAAGAGTTGTATTATCAATATATTAATGAAAGGAAGAAACAAGTTAAGATTGTCTGTTTTCTTTTTCCATTAATATAACTAAATACATGTTTCAAGCTTTTCTGATGTCTATCCTAAATGGCAGAAAAAGGGGTGAAGGTTGTTCAACAAGATGCTCATATGAGCCATTCAAATTTAGTGCGACTTACGTAGAGACGAAAAAGCACAAAATATTGTCTGCAGTAACACGTGCGGGCATTTTCTAGTATAAGAATACTTACCAGAACCTCTTTGTATTGTTTCGGTACTGAAGAACCAAATCGCTGTCCGCAGCCAGCAGCAGGCAAAATAACTCCCACATCAAAATCAATCATCTGAAAATAAAATAAACAAATTAATTAATTAATAATACTAATAACATTAATGGAAGAATATTTACAGTTTGGCAAGACCATAAGATATTGTTTGGGAAATTATTCCCTATAACAAGCAAAATACCTCTCTACATTCTCATATTATTAGAATAGTTATAATGGTTTGTTACAAACTGTTGATTTTAGGTTTTCAAAAACTAATTCCCAGTCGGGATTTCTTACGAGAAAGAAGAGGAGCGTTTTTCAATTTATTTATTTTCTAAAAAAAAATTTTGTTACATTAACTGTGTAATTTACTATTCTACGGTTCACGCATAAATATTTTTTATCTTTTATTTATTTATTTATTTATCTTTTATTTTCTCTCATAGCTGATGGCAAGCTACTTTATATTCTTGATCATAATGAAGCATTATCTCCCGAATTGCAAGTGCCTGATTATTAAATAACGAAATATATTCGTAGTTATAGTTACAGTTTTGAAAGATATAAATAATAAACTTTGTTGTAAAGTGTGCATTGCATTAGTAATTTCTTAACTTTATCCTGGCACACTAGTGTGCCAGTGTACACCGTGTGAAAACAGCTGCAGTGGAATTCTGTCAGGAGTCATTAAGGGACACTGGAAAATTGATTGCCCATACAATCATTTAATTATTACGTCATCAACGTTTTTCTTGTACGCAAAACACCGTGTAAGGAAGAAATTTCACTGAGATTTGGAATACGCTATAAGGTAAATACACCAACTTCGGAACACTCACTATTGCGACGCCTTCTAATTTTCTTCCTATTACAAATAAAGCAAGTTTTGTGTCTGGTAACATTGATTTATAAAAACTTGAAAGAATACAGAAATTGCTTCCGGTCTATGGTAACGAAAATAAACGTCGCTTAACTTATGAAATACCACGACATCACCATCGGTGATGTTTTATGTCATAGCCGTGAGTTCGGGCTATCACTTCGCAGTAGAGTTTCTATTGGCGCAAGTTGATGCAAAGTACATTCGTGTCGAAATTAGTACTATCCCACTGAGAAGCTTTCCAAAGAACATTCACGGTGCGAGGTCGTCTGCATTTAGGAGCCCTAAAGGCACAGTAAGTCATTGGCGAAGCGTCGGGTGACTTAACAGAGATGTCATTATACAGGACAACATGGATCTCCGTTGCGCACTCCATACTTGCCAAAATTTTGCAAGTGGAAGCAGGTGTATAGTTTGATGCCAATCCTGTTGCAGACATACCTTATGGGAAAAATGAAATGAAATCTTTGAGTTTTACGTCGCACGGTTATGCCGGTTAGGCTAACGGAGACGGTGATGATGAGTAATGAATGAAATGGTGGAATGAAGAAAGTGGGAAGAAAAGGGAGAACCCCGAGAAAACCCACGCACACGGTGTTCGTCCACCACAAAGTTCACTTGGCGGGGGCTGGGATCGAACCCGGGACCCTAAGCACCAGAGGTGAACGCTCTACCACTGAGCCAACGCGACCCCATACCTTATGGGAATCCCTGCCATCGAGAACTGGGACTTCTGTAGAAACAGCACGTAAAGACTGTCAACTGATAATAGGCGGAGCTGACTTTGACATTTTTAGCTACGCGGTGAGTGGTTAACTTGCCACTGTAACTGAATCCTGCAATGATCATGAAACCCTTGGAGAAACTTTTACTGTTTCCTGATACATGCTTCCAAATGTTTTTCTCTATGGGTGGTAATATATTGGATTTTGTTGCAGTCACTCAGATAAGTGACCATAAACTAATACTTTCACCAGCACGGTAGCGTACATACAACTTGTGACTTACGTTCAGCAATGTGCCGAAGAAATAACTTACGAATTCGAGATTTACGCAACTTGTTTAGATTTAAACCCCACTGGTGTTCACCGTTTTCAATGATGTCTCCATTTCACTACAATAGATTTATGTGTTGATGGATTTCGATCAGTGACAAGAACCTTCACTTTTTGAATCATCTTATGGCACGAGTTGGAGCGGGCCGTGGACTTCCCTGATCCTTGCCCTCTAGAAGCAATCCTAGCCTACCTTTACATTTTTTGATTGCATACTAATGCCTTTTTTGTATATTCTCAAAACAGGGTGGATTGATTTATATCAGTCTGATTTAAATCACTTGATTTTTTAAATAAAAATCGTTGATTTAAATCAAATTCCGTAAATAAATTAATTTAAAGTGAAAATACGTAAAATCCCGTTTCTGTTCTGCTATTTCGATTATGGAAGATAATAATCATAATACAATTAGACTCAAATGTATGTAAGCACAGTATGAAAACGAGTATCATGCAGAGGATGATTAGGGAAAATCCCGTTTTGAACGGGTAATGGGTGAATCCTGCTTTCTTCTCTTCGTAACATTGGGGTTTCAAATCGTTAACTATTCCAACAGGGAAATCACCATGGAAATTTAAAACGAAAATTCTTTTATGTGCGCGTCTGTTTGTTTGATCCCAGATAATAGGGGCGTATTTAGAGGAGTCCAATCCCCTCTTCGAAACAGACGAAAACGATATTCACGAAGAAATTAAATGTCGACTAAAAGCAGGGAATTCATGTTATTATTCAATTCAAAATCTCTTGTCGCGAATTCTCTCGAGGAATTTGAAGCTTAAAATATATAAAACGATAATCATATCTGTTGTTCTGTATGGTTGCGAAACATGGACGTTTACTAGTTACTATGAGGGAAAAACATAGACTGAAAGTATTTGAAAACAAGATCCTGAGACGAATATTCGGACCCAAGAGGAACGGGAATGGCGGAAACCTCATAACGAGGGGGGCAAGTCTTAACTGAAGACCAATCGGAAAACGACTATTAGTAAGACCTAGGCGCAGATGGAAGGACAATATTAAGATGCATCTCGCAGAAATAGGAATAAAAAGTAGAAATTTGATCCAGCTTGCTAAGGACAGAAGTCAGTGGAGAGCTTTTGTGAACGCGGTATTAAACCTCCGGGTTCGATAGGTCATAAAATTAGTTAGTTAATTTTAGGCGAAATTTATGTACTTTCGTGCCGCTAGCTAGTTTCGATTTTTTTTAAAACATACCCCTGCCAATAATCAGTAACTTTCATTGAAAGAAAAGTGTCATGTTGATAAACGTTGCTGTATTTTTTTCCTTAATGCTTAACAATGTTTGGATTCAAATAGGTTAACGATTGGGGATTAATTCAAAATTAAATCCCAGAACTTTCACTTAAATGGCATAATTAACATTTAATACTAATTCCTAATGTTTTTTCTTCAGTTCGCGACTTGTATTATACGAGCAGAAAGATTTAATTTAATTCAAAAAAATTGATTCAAATCAAATAATCAACAAAAATGATTCTTTAAAAAATCATGATGTTTTTCCACCCTGTTCTGAAACTATGCTTCTTACATTGCTCTATTATCTGGTGCTATTCGCAGATCTACCTTACATACTAGGCACGTGACCACATTGCACATCATTTCCGTAGAAGCTCTCTCACTGCTACGATTCGGTCCGTTTCGTCCATTTCTCTGCGGCGCTACAGGCGCAAGTCAAATTCGTTACAATAGATTGGAAACAACCTTTGTAGAAGTTCATGCGTTAGCAGGTTGGCGGATCCATTGTCAAAGCATGTAGTCGCACCAAGTATTATTGTGATTAATTCCATCTTAAGTGATAAACAATGCTCTACGGATAAATTTAAAAGTAATAACTGTCGGACACTTCGTCCAAAAAATTTGTTATATGGTATACCAACAAAAGATGAAAAGAGAAGGAATAGAAGAGCTAATAAAAACAATTAAACAGATATGAATATAATTTACAAAAACCCATCATAGTGATTACAAGGACAATATAAATTTGGACACCTTTGAGCTATTTTACGAAGCTGGAAAGATCAGCAAATCAACAGTGAGGTTACGATGAAAAGGTTCCCACTTTTTTTTATCTGGAGAGCACGTATTCCCTGACTTCTCCAGGCTTTCCAGGTAACGATTTACAAATTTTCAGGTATAATGTAAAAAGAAACTGTTTTTCCTCCACCAGGAAGTTCTTCATCTACTATACATGTATATGTATAGTATAAGCAAAGAAGTTTTGCAACATATTTCCTATTAAATTGCCAGGTAGGGCAAAAAGAGAGAGATGGATACTGGGAAATAAAAATACTTATGTTGCGATCACACTATAACAAATAACTTCTATTAGTAAAATATTTCTCTAATTTATTTTACGTTGAGTGATTGAGATTTATCTCCCTTAAACAATGTTACCATATGGATACAACTCACTAACAACTGAAAAATCGAAAAAAGTGTCAAAAAAACATTCATTTACATCTAAAGTGATAAAATCATATAGGCCTAAAATAAATAATTTTAGTACTGTTCAATTGAATTTGTACATTAAATGGTTGATCGTATTTTATAAGCTGCGTTTTATTCTTCGGTGAGGTCAACTTTAGGCGGACATTACACTTCCCTTGGCGTGGCTATGAATACAGAGTTTATTTGAAAATAACAATAATAATAATCGCAGTGAATTATTACGATGCTGCTAGTAACTGCTTACATATTTGTATGTGTAAACTAATATTATTTTAAAAAATCATATATTTTTTCATCATTCCTACATCATAAAAATCCTTCGTATAGCACAAAGAATCATGCTATATATCATACACGTTGAAACACTGCGACAAAAACACATTCATTATTGTACTTGTAAATACAGTACTATCAAACAGCATGATCAAGCTACTGCTCGTAGTGGTGAGTTAGCACAGGTTGATGCGTGTTTTCTTCATCAATCATCGTTTCTACGATATTCACCATTACTTCGTATCCACGCCCTGCCTTGACGCAGAATAGATACAATTCTGCTTATAGTGATCAGCTAGCATAGGTTTGTCCATGATTCCCGCATAAATAATTGTTATGGCACATCAATTTGAAACTATACTATCAATCTATACACAATAATTTGGGCGTTCACACGAAAACAAGAGAGGGGCACAATGTCTCAGGAAACCATGTGAAGCAAGAAAAGGGAACGAAAATATTTTCGAATTTGATAATTCATTGTAAAGCTGCACGCAGTGAAAGTTTATCCGCATTTTGGCACTTCAGACTATTTAATTTGTGTTAAATTCCGATAAGCACCGGCGCGCAAAACCTATGTACTAGGTAAATGAACGAAACAAAATTTATCTAACCTATTATAAGTTATTATTGTCATGTTGAAAAGTTGTCGATGGTTAATGGAATATATGCCTCTTTTTGTTTTTTTAGTTTTATATCCAACGATTGTGTGTCGAGGCTCAGGGGGATGATAATGGTGGAATATCAAGTGAGAGAAAACTGAAAAATCACGCACACGGTGGTTGTCCATCAAAAAAACCCACTCGGCAAAAGCTGGGGTCGAACCAGGGATTTCAGAGTAAAGTGAAGTACGTACACTCATGTCCAAAATTATTGTCGCATATCTATAAATATGTTGTTCTAGGAATATAATTTGATAACGAATTCGCTCGGTATTTCTTATAATGTTAGTATGTGTATAATGGCAAAGACATGTATGTGGCAAATTTCATGTCAAAAGAGCAGTAAATAAGAACAATAAATGCCGAAAATAACATTTTCTTGTCCATTTTGCAACATTTTATTTTACTCACACTAATTTTCGTATTAGTGATTCTTTTCCTATGAAATTTACCACGAATATACATTTCCCGATTATACACAGTATCAGTATTAAAAGTGCCCTGCAAAATCATTATCAAATTACATTCTTACAAGAAGACAGTTATAGATATGCGACAATAATTTTGGACATGAGTGTACCTGAAGTTAGTGTGCTAACTCATGCAGTGTAGACTGCAGAAGTGTCCACGAGTTAAGGAATCCATATATTTGTGAAATTTACGTCAGTAATTTGTTATGTTGTTTTTGAGCGGAAATGTGTAAGCAATGAGAACATATCGGTATATTAACTATAACGTCGTTAGTAACGTACAAATACATAATCCAAGACGTAAAGTAAGTGCTCTTATGATATACACTCTGTTCTGCGCCATTCTCGTTAGTGTACACCCACTTTCACTAACGCGTCTGCTCCTTGCGGATGCATCTCCGCGCTACCTGGTGAGTCCCCTGCTGTGTTCCTGCCCTGACTTGGTTAGTATCTTTTAAAAATAGTTCCACTGAACCCCTCCTAGAGTGAATCTACAAAGAAGAATACAAGTTTCACCCCCAGAAATGATTGTCTAATATAGAGACGATTCACTGAAAAAGTATCTATTTAATGCATTCAGGTGTGGATCCGTACAATACATCTGGGATATCATTTACAGTCTCCCCTAACTCGTTTCATGGCCACGGAAACGAACATCTTGTTTTTTGTCGAACTTGTGATAAAGGTAGAAAACAACGGGTTCTGTGGGGTTTCTAACCACCTTCGCTTGCTGTAGCTCGCTCATCTATATTTTGCGAAGTAACACAATCTTATATTTACAAGATAGGGTGACAAAATAAAAGATACCCTAAATCTGCACTCGAAATACTGACCATCTAAAACACTGAAAACACCTCTCCACTCTTCAAGTGGCTAGCGCGCACCTTTGGCACACGCTGTTCTACCTTCGATTCCCGATAGAACATTAAACGAATTAGGATGGTCATGCATCCGTACATAACCGCGACAACAAACAAAGCATTAAACTTTCACCAACCTTAATATCGAATGTAGATATGATGCTTTCCTACCTCTGATGAAGACACAGATGTATTATATCTTAGCGATTCATTTTTTTTCTCTTTATTATGCTCATAACTTCAGCTTTCTTTTAATTGAAGTTGTGAATTCTTTGAACTTAAATTACAAATACACCATTTGTAAATTTACGCTTTCGCGCTGGCGCGCTTTCACTTGTCATTTGTTTTATTTTCATTCGGCTTTTCAACACTGTTGCCAGCTGTCATTAGCAAAATGATTATAAATTCGGCTTCAAAAGTCAACAGAAAAACGCTAAAACAGGTATTTGCCTAATTTAATGTTTCATTTTCTTTTCTTTTCTTGCGAAACAGCATGAACTTATATACGTAAATATAATTAATTAAAACAGAAACCATGTAAAATAGCTCACCTATTCGCAAAGAAACACTAGAGCTCATTCGTGCCACCCTCGAAAATTCTGCATACAACCTCGCAACTCATTATGTGCTACACTAAAAGCTCCTTATTCGCGCTTCGTTCATTTGCGTTTTCACTATTCGCAGATTAAAAAATGCGATCCAATTCTTAAATTCGCGGCTAAAGATTTCTTTATTCGCGGATCTAATCAGTACGTACATACATTATAATTAAAAGGATTCCAATAGGTGTCAAACCAGTGATGAAAATTTTCCGATTCATAAAAAACATATCCACTTATTCCCACATGGTTGTTTAGCCATGATGTGAGGTAGAACATTTTCTTCTATATTTTTTCAGAAAATTTTCCGTTCTTAACAAATATCAGTGATCAAGTAACAATTCCTCAGTATTCATAAAATTGATTGAATTCATGTATAGAAATGTTAAAAAGTGAAAGATCGTTTAAAGAATCTGAAAATTTTCATGGCTCAATTTTCCGTGCTATGTAAGAACAAGTGAAACAATTTTTCATGAATCGAAAAATTATCTATTTTGTACAGTGATGAAAATTTTCCGAAAAATTTTGAAACGTAAAATTTTCCGATTTATAAAAACATACTCCACTTATTCCTACATCGTTGTTTCGCCGTGATGTGAGGTCGAAAATTTTATTCTATATTTTTCCGGAAAATTTTCCGTTCTTAACAAATAGTGATCAAGTAACAATTTCCTTAGTATTCATAAAATTCATTGAATTCATGTATAGAAATGTTAAAAAGTGAAAGATCGTTTAAAGAAATCTGAAAATTTTCATGGCTCAGACAATTTTCCGTACTATGTAGGAACAACTGAAAAAATTTTCCATGAATCGAAAAATTGTCTATTCTGTACAGTGATGAAAATTTTCCGGAAAATTTTGAAACGGAAAATTTTCCGTTTTACAAAATCATACTCTACTCATTCCTACATCATTGTTTAGCCGTGATGTGAGGTCGAAAATTTTCCGCTATATTTTTCCGGAAAATTTTCCGTTCTTAACAAATATCAGTGATCAAGTAACAATTCCTTAGTATTCATAAAATTGATTGAATTCATGTATAGAAATGTTAAAAAAGTGAAAGATCATTTAAAGAATCTGAAATTTTTTATGGATCAGACAATTTTCTGTACTATGTAGGAACAAATGAAACAATTTTTCATGAATCGAAATGTTTTCTGTCTTGTATGGAAAAATTGAGGAACTTTTTATGAGTCGGAAAATTTTCATATTTTGAAAGAAAAAGTAAAACAACTTTTTGTGAATCGGAAAGTTTTATTGCTCCGTAGAAACAAGTGAAAAGAATTTTCATGAATCGGAAAATTTTCATCACGATGTAGAAACAAGTGGAAAAAACTTTTCATAATCCGGAGAATTTAGGATATTATGTATAGTGATGTTAGGTGGAAAATTTTCCACTATACTTAACTGCACATTCAACTATAAAATTCAATTCCTGTAAAGGAAAGTTAGACAGCAACAAATTATCATTTTCCAATTACTTTCGGAAACCAGAAAATTTTCTATTTCAAATTGGGAAGTAAAAATATACAGTGTTTATCTGTGTGTGTGTGTGTGTGTGTGTGTGTACGTGTGTGTGTGTGTACGTGTGTGTAAAGCGCAGGGAACATACATCGAGTTTGTAGAGAACAAATATTCCATTCCAATATGTAAAATGTAACAAGAAATTGAAAAGAAACCTTTGTGAATTTATCAATTTCAGAAACAGAAAATTCCACTATTTCTTCACATGTAGGCCTGCCTATGTAATGAAATAACTACATAAAAGTTCCTTATGAAGATTATTTTTGTAACAGAAAATAAGAAAAAATGATTTCATTGTGTTTATCACTCGTAAATCATAATTTCAATATTGGAATTTTGTATAATCAACATCTTAGAGCAGATATTTGTATTGTAAAACTACTATTATTGTGTATAAAAATGTATTAGAAATAATGACGATTCGATAGAACAAGTATATATATATATATATATATATATATATATATATATATATATATATATATATATATATATATATATATATATATATATATATATATATATATATATATATATATATATATATATGTGTGTATGTGTGTGTGTGTGTATGTATATATATATATATATATATATATATATATATATATATATATATATATAAGAAATGTTTTTATTTTGTAAATTAAAATGAAATTACTTTTTGCTTTTAGAACGCAGCTAATAGTGCAGCTTTTTATGTTTCTTTTATTATTTTATTGGAAGAACAACTACACAAATCAGCTTCGTTATTTGTTATATTTCAGTTTCTCTTCTGAATGAATATATGAATAAATAAATGTTTATTTCCAGAAAATGGTCAGTATTTGCTTTCATGAGTTACTTAAACTCGAATTTTGGGTAGTCAAAAATTTACAGTAGGCACTTCATATTATATCTACATTTTTTAATAAATGTTGCAGTATGTAAATCTATAAAAGTAGTAAATCTATGAGAAAACCGTCTTATGTGTATTAAACTGACGAAATGTAATATTGTAAGATCAAAGGTGGATTCTGAGGGAAGAACACATTGAAATTTTTCAAACATTCTTGAAATGAGGAATAGTTAAATTTTCACTTCTTGAAACTTTTTAAGACAATATTAATTACCAATAAATTTTTTACGGCTAAACAACGATGTAGGAATAAGTGGAGTATGTTTTTATGAATCGGAAAATATTCATGACTTTTAATAAATTGAAATTTTAAATAATAGAATGGGATATTTGTACTCTACGAACTCGGTGTATGTTCTCTGCCCTTTGCATACACACACACACACACATACACACAGAGAGAGAGAGAGAGAGAGAGAGAGAGGAGTTGAATTGAGTTGATTTTAACGTCCCTTTCGGCAGCAAGACTATATAAGATATTCCCAACTAATTAGCGTGGAATCCGAACTACATAGGCTTCCGCTGGGAATTGAAATCAGGTCTTATATGCCAAAGGCGCGTATGCTAACCGCTTACCAACGAAGGAGCTCACAGAGGAAGAGAGAGAGAGAGAGAAACACTGTGTACTTCCCAATTTGAAATATTAGAAAATTTTCCGGTTCCCGAAAGCTAATTGGAAAATTAAAATTTGTTGCTGACTAACTTTCCTCTACAGAAATTCAATTTTGTAGCTCTATGTGCAGTTAAATATAGTGGAAAATTTTCCACCTAAAGTCACTATACATAATATCCAAAATTCTCCGGCTTATGAACAAATTTTTCCACTTGTTTCTACATCGTGATAAAAGTTTTCCGATCTATGAAAATTACTTTCACTTGTTTCTACAGACCAATAAAACTTTCCCATTCACAA
This sequence comes from Thermobia domestica, assembly GCF_964235325.1. Lineage (NCBI taxonomy): Eukaryota > Metazoa > Arthropoda > Insecta > Zygentoma > Lepismatidae > Thermobia > Thermobia domestica. The sequence goes on along the minus strand of NC_137458.1, from coordinate 152,313,077 downwards.
AAAGTTGTTTTACTTTTTACTTCAAAATATGAAAATTTTCCGACTCATAAAAAGTTCTTCAATTTTTCCATACAAGACAGAAAATATTTCGATTCATGAAAAATTGTTTCATTTGTTCCTACATAGTACTGAAAATTGTCTAAGCCATGAAGATTTTCAGATTCTTTAAACGATCTTTCACTTTTTAACATTTCTATACATGAATTCAACCAATTTTACGATTGCTGAGGAATTGTTACTTGATTACTGATATTTTTTTAGAACGGAAAATTTTCCACCTCACATCACTATATCCAACCCAATATCCTTTGTAAACGCCGTCAAATGGACTAATAAAATGTAAAATAGACCTTATTACAACTTTTACAAGTATGTTGTTAAATGATATCGCCGCTGTATTGGTTCGGACTTTGACATAAGCCGCTTTCGCCCCGATCGGTGTTTTTGTGAATGTAAACCTAACAGAATGAAAGCAACCTTATTACTCGATGAATAAAGTATATTTTTAAATGCCGCCACATTATTAGACGTTCCGTCCTTTGGTAAGAGCCGCTTTGAATATTTTATTGTTTAGTCTTTCCACTCGTTACAAAAATTGTGATCGAGTAACACGTCTCTACCGCTGTCTTCCTAATTTATACAGTAATGTCAACTAAAAAAAAAATGAGAAACAAGTTTCGACACGAAAAAAATCTGTTACCGCTTAAAGTGAAAATAGAAATGCTTGATCGTTTACGCCTTGGAGAGTCGTTTGCATCTATATCACGCTCATTCAATGTCAACGAATCAACTGTACGATCGATAAAAAAAAAAAAAAACGAAGATAAAATAAGGTCGTCTGTAGCTTCAACTTCACTGTCAGCGAAAATCGTTTGTGATCCAGCAATAGAAAAAATGGAAGTGGCGTTGTCATTATGGATCGAAGACAGCAACCAAAAAAGGGTGCCCCTGAGTGTCCAATGGTCCGGGAGAAGGCAAAGTGTCTTTACGCTCATTTTAAAGAACCTGATGGTAGTTGTAGTGGTGAATGTACAGATGGAGGATTTCAAGCATCGGAAGGTTGGTTCAATAAATTTAAGGTGAGATAATCATTGCATAACATTAAAATCGTTGGAGAAGCTGCATCTGCAAACACTGCTGCAGCAGAACGATATCCAGAAGAATTTGTAAACTTAGTAGCTGATGGAGGATACAAACTTGAGCAAGTATTTCATGCAGATGAAACTGCACTGTTTTGGAAGAGAATGCCAAACAAAATATTCATTTCTAAAAGCGAAAAGTCTGCTCCTGGATTTAAGGCAGCAAAGGATAGAGTTACACTGCTGCTATGTTCTAATGCATCTGGAGATTGTGTCATTAAACCACTGATGCTTTATGATCGTTAAATCCTCGGGCTTTAAAAAATCAAAACAAGGACAACCTGCCAGTGTTTTGGCGTGCTAATAAGAAAGCGTGGGTTACAAGCGCTGTTTTTTGTTACTGGTTCCGGAATTGTTTTTTTCTGAAGTTGAAACTTATTTAAAGAAACAGAATTTAGACTTTAAAGCAGTTCTAGTTTTGGACAATGCACCAGGTCATCCTCGCGAACTTGAAGCTATGCATCCAAATATAAAAGTGACATTTTTACCTCCCAACACGACGGCTTTGCTTCAACCTATGGACAAAAGAATAATCCAGGCCTTTAAGCTCTATTACATTAGACGAACCTTCAAAATCGTATTGGATAATATGTAATGTAATCCTGATATGAATGTTATGGAATGCTGGAAGAAATTTGACATAGCAAAATGCATCGTAAACATAAAACAATCATTGGAAGAACTGAAGCCACACACATTGAAGTCATGCTGGAAAAAACTGTCTGACTGCGGAAAATAACGAAGAATGTGTGCAAATTCAAACTTTGACTGCAAACATAGCCGAAACTGCGAATGGAGTAGGACGAGATGGGTTCGAACAGATAGAATCAAGTGACATTCAGGAATTGCTTGAATCGCAAGATGAAGACTTGACTGAAACCGACTTGGAGGAAATGTTAAATTCACAGCTCATTGAAGAAGAGGCTTCAACAAGCTCTGGAAACGTGACATTTAATTTGAAAAATCTTAGTGAAGGTTTAAGAATGGCAAATGAGCTTTGTGATTTCTTTATGAAAATTGAACCGTCTATGGAACGAAGTCTTATTTTTAAGAGGCAAATTGCTAATGCCACTGCTGAATATCAGTCTGAATTGAAGGAGCTTTTAAAAGCTGCCAAGCAAGAAAAAATTACAAAATTTTTCAAACCATTGCCTAAGCCTGAAGATAATAATTAATCAATATGGCCAAAAACTTCAATTACAGTAAATTGATTTTTTTATATATGTATTTGCTTTTTTATTTTGTCACCTAGGAACGTATCCCCTATAATCCCATATAAATTACCATTCCGTATTCACGGTTTCTGTATTCGCGGCATATTTATCGAACATATACCCCGCGAATAGAGCTTTTACAGTATTTCAATTGTCACAAACTACACAATTTTGCGTTGCCTTGATACTAACCATTACGAAATGTGCCCGACAGTCTGCGCTTCCATACCTTTCCCTTTCTTGTGAATTTACCCGTTAAAAAAAAAGGCACAACTTTTAAGGGGGAATTAAAAAAAACACGCAGGTGGCAAACTTTATGTATTTGAACTTGTCAAAAGTTACACAACGTCATACACTACGCGGTACCAGAGCCGTGACTAGAGGTTTCGGAGCCTGAGGCAAAGGAGGATTCGACACCCTCCATGCTCGCATTAAAATGCCTTTCTTTTTTTTTCATATAAGAGAAGCAGCTTTCGTTGTTATGTTTCGCTGAATTTTTATCAAGCTGTTTAGGCAGACGATTGCTACAACGTAAAGCGAAATTATCTTCTTTTACGAATAAGAGCTATTTTCAAGAGGTTTATTTTGAACTTTTTGTTAAACTTGACAAAACTACTTTTCTTCATATACAAATCCATTTGGAGAACAGTTATGGAAATTTACAATACATATTATTTACATTTCATACTATCGATAAGAAAGGAAATTTACAGTAGAAATTATATGATTTTAAAATGTTCAAAATTGATGACAGCATTAATTTCCAGTAATAATTGTGAATTTCTGTAGTTCAATTGATTTTGAGTTTAACGTCCCTTTCAGCAGCGAGGCTATATGAGACGGGACGTACTGATTAACGTGAAATCCAAACCACATGAGCTCCCGCCGGGAATCGAACCCAGGTGTAAACTTCTGTAATTGTAATCTGTGTGTGACCACACAAATAGCATTTTAATTTAGATTATTTTACGGTAAAAATATTTTATGAAATGTAGTGGAAATTCAGAAGGAGACTTCGTTTCTAATTTCTCAAAGCCTGCATTCTCGCCATCGTGATTAATCCGATTGGGTAGAAAAGCGTGATTATCTAAGCAAACTCATTGCTATCACAACGTCGACAAGTATTTTAAACTTTGGGAGTTTCTGATTTTGAAAACGCACCTGCGTACACTATAAGTAATTACTCGGCACCTTGTAGGGGGAGCGGGGTAAATACACGCACTTAAGAATAAGTTCGCATAACTCCGTTAATATTAAACAAAATATTCTCAGTTTACGCCACAAAATTCTTGAATATCTTAGCTACATTTTAAAGATTATCAAAAACAAAAACAATCACATAATAATTTCCTGTTGATTATTTTGGACAAACAAGCGAAAGCGTGGTATTCCCTACACCGTAGGGTAATGCTACACATGGCAATGGGGTAATTCTACGCAAACAAATTCATAAGAACTGTTAACATTTGTTTTTATATATATATATATAAAGTAAGCAAATAAATAGTCTTTTGACAGTATTATATTTTAAATAATCTAACTATTTAAGAAACAATTGGCCTATATTGAAAGTCAGTAGAAACTCACAGAACATGATTGAAAATCAAGTAATCTTAAAAGAGTGTTAGCTAAAGAATAAAATGTTTCAAGGATACAAACTGACTATGTCAAGAATCTGGTTTGGCTACAAGCCTCCATAAGTAACCTACTGTTTAAAAAAAATCTTTAGTAGAGCACATATCGCATTTATAATTTCCAGCCGTGTCCCATCCACTGACTGTTGGTGACTCCAGTTGCTGCACTGAACACATCTAAACTAGTGGTGGGCACAAAAACCGGTTTTTTGGTTTTCGGTTTTTAGAAAAACCGAAGCCGGTTTTTGAAAATTTTCAAAAAACCGGTTTCGGTTTTATTCAAAACCGGTTTGGTTTTTCTCCAAAACCGGTTTCGGTTTTCTTCAAAACCGGTTTGGTTTTCTCCGAAACCGGTTATCGGTTTTCTCCAAAACTGGTTCGGTTTTTCACCAGATCCGGTTTCGATTTTCTTCAAAACCGATTCTGTTTTTTTTTTCAAAATTTGTTCTATTTCTGACCAGAATGGTGTTTCGTTGTTCTCCGGAAACCGAATCCATTTCCACAGAAATAGTCTTATGTGTTTTCGAAAAGCTTTCACCGAAACCAGTTTCGGTGAAAACCGAACCGGTTTTTAGAGAAAACCGAACCGGTTATGAAGAAAACCGAAACCGGTTTCGGTGAAAAACCGAACCGGTTTTGGAGAAAACAGGAATGTCGGTTTTTATAGAAACCGGTTTTTATAGAAACCGGTTTTCGGTTTTTATAAAAACCGGTTTTGCTCATCCCTAATCTAAACCACAGTTCTCCATCACAGCCGAATTCACCACACACGAGACAAGTATCATTTGCACATATGTCTGAAAGGTGGATGTCATCTATGTCACTGCCATCACACAAAGTGTTAGGATCAATGTCTATATCTTCATCTGAACGAGTGTCATTCCATGTGAGTTTTAGTTGAGATTTACGCCTATAATTGTTCTTTGTATTTTTATTTGACACTTTTGCTTAGCTCAATTGATTTCCATTCCTTTTTCTCTTCTTTTGTTGAATCATTTTGTTTCGATTTTATTTTTGTTTGTTTGTTTATCTTGAAATTTCATTTCTAGTTTGGCCTTTTCTGGTGTTGCCATTAAAATAGTTGATCGTCTCCTCCGTACAATGGATTTTGATATTTTTCTTTGCAACTGAGGGATGGGGGAAATGTCAGTGACCGTAATACGTGTTGGTTGTCCTTCTTTAGACGTGGTTGTTGATGGTTCCAGTAAGAGAGGGATTTCTTGTCTTGAAGGTCCAGGAATCTGTTGTAGTGCTGTCACTATTTGTCGTCTATTATCTTGACTTGACACTGATCCATTGCTGTTGTTAGGTAAAGCATTGTGCTCAGAAGTCTTCTTCGGTACTTCACTATTTGCATTTTTTTCGGTTTCCTAAAGACACTTTTCTTGTGGGAGATCAATTGGTCTAAAATCTTCATTCCGTCTCATATCACTTTCTTGGAATTTATCAGGATTTAACGGACACAATCCTGCTGGTTGAAAACCAGACTGTGCGTTCGCCATTGTTGCTACTTTAAGGTAGGCTCTATTAAATAATTCTGCCAGCTCATACGGAGTAATTTTCTCATTAACGTGAGTTTTCATATAAAGGTCACACTCGCGATTAAACGATGCTTTCAAAGGCGAAAAGAAGGTAAGTTCAAGCGGTTGCATTTTGTGCAACGTGTGGGGTGGAATGTTACCATGATAATTCCATTTAGGCATGGGCGCGAGACCAAACGAGACGAGAACTGAAACAAGTCTCGTCTCGTCTCGCAAAATCAAAAGCTGTTCTCGTCTCGCGTCTCGTCTCGTCTCGCAGACCTAAGTTCTCGTCTTGCGTCTCGCAAAATTTTGGAAGTCTCGTCTCGCGGTCTCGCGCGAGACTTCTCGCGTTGGTCTCGCGGTCTCGCAAATCAATACTGGAATAATGTAGTCTTCATTCGATCCTTTTAAAATAATGTATACTCAAAGTTTACGTAGTTTTATTTCATAGTTGCATTGTTACACAATGCTTATCCACTCATTCCGATTCACAATGCTTGATTTTACACCCCACATTCTCGGTGTTAAAAAATGCCAGTTTTCTGTAGTCTCTGTCTATGTGAAGTATGAATGAAATCGGCATGTTACATTTGAGTAATCTTACTTGCAAGATAAAAGCTTTCAAACAACTTGGTAAGAACGGTAACTCAAATAGCCGTATTTATAGTAAACATGCAGCGTTAGTAATATATATTTCACAACTTAAATGCACTTTCATCTAAACGTTTTCTTAACAATTGAGAGTTGAGATATTAATCTTTAATAACTACAAGAAAGACTACAATGAGCTTAAATAAAAAAATATTATTATTATTATTATTATTATTATTATTATTATTATTATTATTATTATTATTATTATTATTTAGTCTAACCGAACTACATACAAGATTTCCAATACTTGGAATTATTGTCACATGGAATTAAACAGTTACAATTTTAGATCTAATTCTGTTACAAGTAACACACGTTGGAGATACAGAAAGCAACAATGCAGAATCGATAGTCACGGTGAACAAGTAACATAAATCTGAATCTTACTTACATACTCTACAAAGACAATCACAAATATTACCTAAGAAATTGAAATTTCACATTAATTCGTCTTCAATAAGAAATGAATTCATTTTCTACAAACCCCCCCCCTCACCCACACACACACACCAAAACAATTTCAGTGTTCCGTACTGAACAAATTCACGCAACGAACCAAGCTCATCTGAAATAATATTTCAAACTGTTTGCAATCTGAAACACTAGTTTATTCCTCAAAATCAAAACAAAACCATAAAAAAAAGTAGTGGAGTACCAACAGCATTTTTCTCCCCCTCCTTTTCTGACGAATAAAAGCTAAGCAGATATCAGTTCTGGTTTCTGTGAGAGGATCCGTCTTGCAGCCATAAATCCATTTATCCTAAATTTATGTTTACGGAAAGAAACAACTGCTTTATTTTGACTAAAAAAAAATTCCTTCTTAAACAAGCCAATAGGCCCTTTTTCTGCCTCCATAAAACAAGTTACCGTAAGAAAACAATTTGGTGGGCAGGGGGAACAAATCTGTTCTAAACCCAGAGGCTTTACATCACATTGGAACTAAACACATGATTTTTTCCCTCATATTATATATATATATATATATATATATATATATATATATATATATATATATATATATATATATATATATATATATGCATTGAAAATAGGAAGAAGAAAGTCAGAGTGTCAGAGACAGAAACAGAGAGAGAGAGAGAGAGAGAAGATATGGTATCCTCTGACCGACGCCTCGAGCTCGAATTTCTGCACTGAAGGAAAAATCAAAGCGAGCCGTATATTTTTGAACTACGATATTTTTACCGAGGGTGCAATAACAGAAGACCGGAAACCGCAGCCGCGAATATGCAATGTTACCTAAGTTCATTGTTTCCGTCTACAAAATTTTCCGAAACGACAGCTTCCAAATATGTCCTCAATAAAGAAATTAAAAAAAAAATGTATTGTACTGGTGTTTGCTATCCTGCTTTAATGATTTGTCAAGATGTTGTCTCATCATCAGGAGGAGGGTGGATACACAAGACAAAACGTGTCGGTTTTTTTTTTTTTTTTCCTATTTGCCTCCCGCTCCTCAAGAACTTTATGACCAAAGATCTTGGCACACGACCCCAAAGAGAAAATAAAGAAAACAGTGTAGATAATGGAAGAATCTATTTTATTGCATTTTGGGAAAGTAGTGACAAAGCAAAACTAACACAATCTTTAGTTCTTGAATCTTTTGTCATGAGAAAATCTCCTAAAATAACTAGATTTTGATTAACCTTGTTAACTTAAACCTATCATGAAATCAGTAATTGTGACAACCTGACCAAACCATTTCAAGAAACAAGAACAGCTAACTAAGCAACTATCAGTGTTGCCGAAAAGTCACAACACTAACCCCGTTAACTAGATACTTTGAAACTACCAAAATAACAATAAAAAATAAAAAAAAATCAATACAAATTTCATAATACAAAGGAAAATTGTATTTTTTTATTTCCACTAGTCGACATAATTTATAGTAAATGTTCAAATAAATGCTAGCCCAAAAGTTTAGAAATAAACTATTAGTTACTGACTTGCCTTCGTCTGCGATTGTCTCTACGATCTCAGGTGATGTTGTGTGGAAGGGATGTTTCGATGGGAACCATGCACTTCTATGGTATCAATTTTGTAGAACATTAACATCTTTAGGGAGTTCATAATTATGACAGCATTGTTCCTTACTGCAAAGTACAGCACGAACGCACAACATTGATTTACCTTTTCTGGACCCATTCTGTTCAAGGGTTGGGGACGAGCAAATTCAAACAATTTTTTTAAAAATTTGGCTTCACTCGAAATAAAAATATTTTATATCCACTCGAGAACTCGGTTCAAAAAATCTCCAATTCGACTCGATATTTGCTCAAGTTTCGAGTAGTGTCGGATCCAAACGAGTGTAATTCTATAGTATTAGTAGTTTTTATATTAACTAGTGATGCTCACGAGATGCGACAAGAGGAAAAATTAGTCTATCTTGAGATGTCGTTAATGTATTATCTCGAAACAAATGTGAAATGTTTCATGAATATCTCCAGTCCTGGTCACGAGGCGAGACAGATTTGATTTTGTCTCGCCCAGTCTCTATCTCTCGCCTCAAAAACAAGATTAATAAAACAAAATACGGAAATTTAGCTGTTTGTTTAGGCAAATAGTAAACATTTTCACTTTCGGTAAGACCAGGCCTGAATTCAATTCATTTTTGGTGTTTATTTAGCGTGGTAGTGGTACAGGAGGAATTATATAAAGAATAAACACGCGAAATCAGTGGACAATTTATTGAAGATATTTTCAGCGAAACAATTGTTGTTGATCTCCTTCTTTTGCGAAAGCTTCATCCTCAACCATATAAGTGTCTGTTGGCGTGGGTCAATGAAAACTTGACCCACGACCCACTGACCCCCACCCACCGTGACCCACGACCCACTGACCCACCACCCACCATGACCCACTCTGACCCACGACCCACAATGACCCACCACCCATCGTGACCCACTCTGACCCACCACCCACCATGAACCACTCTCATCCACTTTGATCTACTCTGACTCACCAAAATCCATCGTCATCAACTCTGAACACGATCCACGGCCTCTTCTGAACTGACTAAAGAGTTTACACATGTAATAAAACAAGACTGTGAAATTGTCACTAATTGGAGTTTGAATTTCTAGTCAATCGCTCAAGCACCACTCTGTTACAATAACAGTGGATCTGACCTTTACGACATAAAATGGTAAAGTGTTTGTTAGTGAGGAAATTGAAACAGTTCAAGGTGGGGGGAAATTAGTGTGTGCCTAAAATATACTTGTACTAAGAGAGTATTCTTTCAAGTGTTAATTTCTGAACGCGTTCCACAAGAAACTTCTATTCGCAGGAAAATACCCCTGTACAATATGGAAAAGCTTATGGTTTCTCAGTTCACAGTATTTTTCTCACAAAAGACTTGAAAAATCAGTTGTTCATAGGGTATAAAGGTGCTCGGGTACCATCTGTGAGAGCATCTCCAGAAAGTAACTCATAATTGTAATTTGTGTAATTACTAAAACACCACGTTAAATTTAAGTTACAGATATGCATAATTGCAATTATTATGAATATTTATTCAAAGTAGTTTACCTAAAGCAAAGAAGAGACTTACTAAAAATTAGGTACAAAGTTGAATAACACAAATAGCCATTAGTAATATAAGTATACATTTTCCTTAACTCGTAATTTTCCATCCTAAAACAAATCTGAAATCGGGTTTATTTCTTATTGGTAACATTTTGGCGGTAAATCATCCGCAGTGGAATGATGTCCATCCTTCAGCCAAGAAATAACTAGCTCGTCTACTTTGAGCTTGTCTAGCGGTGGGCCATTAACATTGATGAGCAACAAGTTAGACAATGTTTGAGCACTTAGTGTATTTCTAATATTAGTCATCTGTAAATTCATAAGGGAAAATCCCCGTTCGCACTCTGTCGTGGAAATTAATATTTCTACCCGATTTCTGCAACTTCTCATCGACAATCTACTTGTTAGACTTAAGTCTGATAACGATTTTTCTTGGTCAGGTTTGAAATACTCAGCAAGAAGTAACATCTCTCCATCACCATACAACATCTTTTCCATATCGACCATGTCAGTTGGCAATGTCGACCCATGTAAAACAGAAACTTCATCTACCACGCCTTTGATAGGGAATCTTGTGAATAAATTATCAATTAAAGCCTGATAAACTGATGATTTCTAATTTGTTTATAAATTCAACTTTTGTAATTACACATGAAGGTTTGATACCATTACCAAGTTCCCTCCCCCTTCTAGAAAGCGAAAGGGAACAAGGTTTCTGGAAAGTGTTCAGCAATTACCACACTGCTGTTTGCCATGTGCCAAATTACCATGAATTTCAATTAAATTATCATAGTATAATTATTTCCTTGTTGAAGTATCAATACTTTTCAGTGGGAAAAAAGATGAAATTTCAAAGTTCCAAATCAAAGTAAGTAGATCAACGTAAAGGGAGAAAAAGTGTAAAATTTTCCATACAATTATGTGTACAATCCAAACTTCAAATTTCCGTGTAATTAAGCTTACAGTACAAATTTTACTGTATGCCTATTTTTCTCAACTTTATGGGTTGATTGCCCTGTGCTGTAAGCGCTCCATATAATAAACATTAGCTTCAGCAATTATTATAGCAGAAAGCAATGGATATATGAAGCCAAGCACTGTATTTTTGTTTCTAATTTTTTTCTTAAATAACATCGATCGTTTTCGATCATTTTTACAAACCAACTCACTATCAATTTTCCATATATAGAAATCCCTCCCCCCTTACATAAAGGAGAATTTTTAAAAAATGCTAGGACACATTGTTTATTTTCAATAAAGAGTTAATACACTGAATTTCATCTCCGTAAGTTTAACGGCTTGCGAGATACTCATTTTTTTTCCGCAAAAATTCGGATCCTCACTACCTCCTTAGGATATTATGCATTATAATAATAGCTATATAACATCCCAATTTGGATTAAGGCCTAACTATATACCAGAAGTAATTTCATTTGACTTTGCAATTTGACCGTGATGGTCAGGCACACACAGTTACATTCATTTTTTATATATAATAATTTATATATTACCGTGATTCAAAAATGTATTTTTTCCAGTAGTTAGCTCTAAAAACTCACAGGTCTCGAAAGCCAAGTAGTAGTAGAAGTCCTATTGCCATTATTACTATTAAAAATATCAATATCCAAAAGTGCCCGAAATTCTTTTTTCACTTGGTTAGATATACTCACCTCAGGTAAGTAGACAGAAACAAGTGGAAAAGGAAGGGAAGTGAATGTCTTGAAAGTAAAACGGAGACAAATTTACCAGTCCTCAGAAGATACTGTCTACAATGCAGTGAGCAGAGAGGGTCGGTAGATCATACTGAGTTGGTGGGTCGCAGTGGGTCATGGTGGGTGGTGGGTTGCAGTGGGTCATGGTGGGTGGTGGGTCGCAGTGGGTCACGGTGGGTGGTGGGTCGCAGTGGGTCACGGTGGGTGGTGGGTCACAGTAGGTCACATGCTGTTGACCCACGACCCACTGACCCACCCAGAAAACTTGACCCACTGACCCACCGACCCACTGACCTACTCCAATTCTGGTGTCTACACGTTCAGCCGAATCTTTATCGAATTCATCGTCTGAACCGTCTGAATTCTTATCAGCTTGTCAGAATTTCTCTCGAAACTGTTTTCGTATTGAAAACATGGATGATAAGTTCCGAAGACTTTGGCAATAACACATCCTCTCATTTCTTCTTTGGGCAAATCATTTCATAAGAAAATGAAGAATTTGTCATCTGAAGCTGTAAACCATTTAATTATTTCCAACACGGAAGCTGACAAAAATTTAGACGACTCAAACGAAGGTGATGAAGGAAATAACTTCCATGGAGATTCTGCTGAACATGTAGACAATACCTATAGAGTTATTCCATGTGGAAACGACAAATTATGCCAAAATCTTCGTGCGGTCGCATTCGAGATTTGAGTGTTTGTCTGAACACTTATCAATATGTGATAGGAAGGAAAATGGAATGGTTTGTAATGCACGCCATTCATGTTGAAGATACGGCCATAGTTGAATCCTAAGTTATGTTCATTTTCTTGGAGCTCTATCGAAAATGAAAAAATAAATAAATTCAAAATTGCACTATAGATATGTGGACAGTAACCTTTTTTTTTTTTTTTTTTTTTTACCACGTAGTAGTGACGCAAATACACATTTTGGGTTACGAAATGTTTGGATCTCTTTAGTACAAGTCGATGAATTAAACCAAAATTATATTTTCGGAAGAAATATTGAAAAAATTGTTGTGTCAAAGGGAACGTAATTTTGAGAGAATAATAAGTATCATCTGTACTTTCTATAGAAAAAAAAATCATCTTTTGTATTTCTAATTCCTATTAGTGCTAGTGGTATAAAGTATATAGTGCATAGAGAACGGGTGCTGAGCTATGCCCCCTCTAACTTCTGATCGGAAATGACTAAAACGCACAAATTTGTGTTTCTGAGCCTCACTAAAGTATATGTTTTCATGTTGTCACTTTATATTGTTGTTGTTACTCCAAAATTCAAAGAAGAAGAAGAAGAAGAAAGAAAGAGAGAGAGAGAGAGAGAGTGAAAGAAAGAAAGAAAAGAAAGCAATACATATCAATCTCCAAAACAGATGTGACCATTACAGCCTTTTGAAGCTCCAACCTTCATTGCATTCCTTTTTACACCCGGACTTTGTTTACAAGAATGTTTTTGTGGAATTTTACATCTGCTAAGGAACGTGAAGCAGCAAGGAACGTGCAGCCACGTAAACACATGCCGGGACAGAAGTAAGTCGAAATACAAATTAAAATTTTCACCACTTGTGGAGGAAGCATATTTCTTGCGGGAACCAAAATATTGTTAGTATGCCACTGTGCCTTTTTGTTCCACACGGTTTAGAACTTTATATATATATATATATATATATATTTCTGGTTATTATCATTCACATAATCGACCGTCTTGCTCGATTTTTTCGCTTTCAGGTGCAATGACTCTATGTGGTTGAGGACTAAGTTTTCGAAAAATAAGGGGGAGAAGAACAATTGTTTAACTGAAAAATTAAAATGGCTTCATTAAGTTATATTTTAATTAATGAATGACTGGTAGATTGACTCTGTCCTAGCTATTGAAGTAGATAAAAGTATCTTTCCCTCTCGAATCTTAAACTTTTTCAGACGCAGTCCGCTATATGGATCCGCCATTTTGAATTTTTAAATTTTAATGTCAAATTAGTAAGTTTGTAATTAACAAAGTCAAATGCACCAATGTACCAAGTCCAGTTCGCCAATTTTACTTTTTCCAAATTTGGTCCTCCATTTTTTTATTTGATGTCAAATTGATAATTAACAAGATCAAAAACCTCATTATAGCAATTTTTTGTCCATTTTTACTGATTTTGAATTATGACCACGTTTCAAGCATTTGATACATAGTTTATCGATCTCTGTGTTTCGCCCTTTTGGACCGTCGCTCTCCTGGCTGTCGCTTTCTTTGTGCGTCGCCTTTTGACCCGTCAATCTCTTGGCTAACGCTCTCCTGGTCGTCGCTCTTTTGCTATCACTCTCTTTGCTGGCGCTCTACTGTCGGTACACCCATGTTTATTACAAAACTCGATCTTGACATTATTAACTATCTTCTCTTCAATATGTATGATGGTGCTTGCAAAAGAATACCATATCAATATCACAAATGTAAACTATGCGAGACCGCGAGAAGTCTCGCGAGACTTCTCGCGCGAGACTTGCTGAAGTCTCGTCTCGCGTTCTCGTCTCGCAAAAGATATCAGGTCTCGTCTCGCGTTCTCGTCTCGCAAAATATTATAAGTCTCGTCTCGCGTTCTCGTCTCGTTTGCGAGACGAGACGAGACGAGACTTCTCGCGTTCTCGCGTCTCGCGCCCATGCCTAATTCCATTATTTTTGCAAAAGTTCAATATTTCGAGGGAGATATGACTTCCGTGGTTGTCTAGTAACAACAGGACTGGATCTTCAATAGAGGGCTTCGCATGTTTACTGAAATGTCGGATCCATTCAAAAAAATAACTGCTCATTACTCCAACCGTTCTTTGAGTAGTGATATAGCACCTATAGGTCCTCCCTTTTCTAACAGTGGTGACATCCTTCGCCTAGGATAAATAAACATCGGAGGAATGTATGAGCGAGTAGCACTAAAACAACATATAACGGTAACATTTTTTCCTCTGTCCCAATATGTTACACCTACTACTTGTTTCAACCCTTTCGGAGCTACAGGTGTTTGTACTGTATTGATACCTGTTTCATCAACATTGTAGATATAATCTTCCTTGAATTTATAGTTGTCGAAAATCTCTTCCAAGTTCTTGAAGTACAAAGTAACCTCTTCCTTGTTGAAAGCGTGAATCCGATTTAAAATAGTTCCCTCTGGCTTTCGTAGACTGATATTTTCGTGTCTTTTTAAGAAAAGTCTCAACCAATCTTTTCCTGCTAATCTCGAAGCGTCATTAAAATTGTGTGCAATGTTGTTAGCCTCAGCATATTCAAAGGCTAACCTTCGAAGTTGTATACACGTCCCATAAAAAAGCTTTGCCATTAGTAGAATGTGTTGTGCCAATTCATTTTCTTGCTCTTCGGAAAAGACAGTCTTTTTGTCTAGTTTAGATGCAGTTATGTTCCCTGACTTCATTTTAGTCCGTAGAGTAGCCTCATGAATTCCGAACGCTTTTCCTACTTCTCTTATCTTTCTCCCCGATTGTATTGCAGCTATAGCACTCTGAAGTTGTTCTTGTGACCATTTGCTTTTTTCCGTTTCCCTTTGATGCTTCCGGGGCATCTGTAATGACACAAAGCAAATAGCTTATGTAGTTTCTCTTGCTATTAGTTTATGTGAAGAGGAATACCACGCACGTGACGTGGGGTAATACCACGATTCTTTGTTTCTGCGTATAATTACCCCGTCATGTGAGACACAAAAAAAAAATGCTTGCTCACGTATTTTCGTTTTAAGCAAGAAACTCGAAAACTTGCAAATGAACTACCTAACCAGAATGCATATTATATAACATGTTATACCTCTATATAACTACGCTTGTTCTATCCTTACCTTTACGAATAAACACTGCGAATATAATAACACAATCGATAAAAATAAACCTCTTCCTGCCACGTTCTCGAACAGACTTGGAAATCACCGCCGCTATGTTTCTTATGACCGTCGGCAGGTATCAGCACCAGTAGCATTCCCGTTAAGTCACTCTAAACCACGGAATTTACATGCTGCGTGGAATTACCCAACTGCGTGGAATTCGACCTTTCTCCCCTATATCACATCGTCATTAAAAATCATGTATAATAACTTGTTAAGGTAATAAGTAAAAACTTGTGACTGTTATTGAAATGTTTGGTTGCGAGCGGAGCTAGCCAGATTTTTTTAACAAATCTATTTATCTGCAAACCGACAATAATATTGATTTTATAGGGCACCAGTACGTTTTCGGGGTGACGTGTCGTTTACTCATTTCCAACAATTTTTCTTTTTTCTTGCTATCAGCGCCCGGGGCTACCGTCCTGATCACCTCCTTCCCTAGCTACAGCTCTGCACAGTACACATTGCAAGTATACTAGTCATGACTTGATTCAAAATGCTGTAATCGTGATAGGCAAATTATAGCTTGAGGACGAGATGCGGCCCGTGAAAGGTTCTCTCCGGTCGACGACATGATGCCTATCTTTCGAATGAAAAGAAGAATGGGGTTTCCTCGGAGGAGTTGGATTCGAAACAGACCGATACATGGAAATTTAACTTCACTTCAGAAAAAAACTGCATCCCAGTACGAATCACATTACAAAAAACTCATTTGGTAATGTAGCTTAGTATTACAAGAATTGTCAAATCAGTCATTCTTATTTTCAAAATATATTGGCACTTTAAGATTTTACCCGTTTTTCTTTGGTCCTCTTCTAAGAAAGATCACCCATCAGTGCCCTAGTTCGTTCTTCTGTTTGGAAATTGAACGTGCAATAATCATCCGCAATCACTAACAACTTTTCTTCTCGCCCTTCCCGAACTATTATGAACTATCAACTGTCAACTGTCAATTAACGTGACGTACCATTTCAATTGCTATGAGGTTGTGTTGTCAGTTGTAACAAACCGAAGCTGGCGAGAAAAACCACATGGAAACTCCTGAATTTGTCTCACGTGATGTGTTCTGGTGGTGACGTCATGAACCATACAGATCATTCTCGAGTTATGCCGAGTGGCACTCACATGATTCCTATTCGTTTTATTCATCAATCTTTTGACAATCGCTCAGTAAGTAATATCTACATTTTTTAAAAAGCAAAGTACTGGAAGGATTCACCAGTTTTGTCGCCAAGATATTTTAAAAATCGCTAAAAAAATTGTTAGTCGCTTTTCTAAATATTTTGTAGGTATCTGTTTGTCGAAATTGGTTAGATTTAGTGACTTGTCGCTAAGATTGGCAACACTGGTCCCCAATACATATCGGCGATCATCCTTCTAAAAAAATATCTAGCATGAGACGTTCAATCCGTTGAAAACATTTCACTTTCCTCTATTTCTTTCATAATTCATCTTCATAGCAATCTACAGTAACTATTGTTAAAAGCATCTAGATTAATAATTTGTAAAATCGCCAAAATACATTAAAAACGCAAACTATGTACAGACTTAAGCTACTTTTAGACGGAAGTATTTATCGTAGCAAAAATCGGGTCATCGATATCCTACCGTGTAAAGTATCAAATGCTATAGCATTTCACATGAAATGGCATATCCTATGGGTTTTCTTGTCGATAGAACCTGCCCTATTTCGTAACATTTTCCCAACATTTCTGGTCCGATTGCAGCGCCGTGGTGTGTTAAAAGGTAGCGAAAGATTTTATGCCAAATATCCATGCTCTTGTTTTGTGTGGGAAATTGAATTGTACTAAAGAAAAATGAGTTGGAGTAGCGATGCTATTATTATGCTGATTGTAAAATATGAGGAACATTCTTGTTTGTTCAAAGAACTTTTCGAAGGCTTCATTATCCATACACAGGAAGTTCTTGAATGGAATAGGATCCTCAGGCTTCAGTTCTTTCTCTACCATAGAAAGAAAGGAAATATTATCATCCCTCCGTAACAGCCAATTCTTCGCCCACATAGTCTATTTCTTTGTGGTTTTCGATTTTAATATAACCGGCGACAACTGTTGTTACAGTCACTATAGCTTTAGCTACTTCACGCTTTAGTTTCGGAGCCATAATTGTTCTCTTTTCTAGTGATTTGTTTGCTACGTCACGACAAAAAACTTATCAAAATGCTACCGTGTAAAAGCACCATATACGTTCGATGCCATAGAATATTATACGAGATTTTTGGCAGCAAATATGCTACGAGAAATGGTACGATAAGTGCTTCCGTCTAAAACCAGCCTAAGAATGTCCAAACATAACTACAACTAACTTAAAAATTATTATTGCATTATCTACTATCTGTTTTTACTACGTAGGGAAGGGGAAACCAGGGGGTTTAGACAGTATACTTTGGTACTTTGATATTTGTATTTTTTTTCTCATATGAAACAGCAATTGCCTTCTATATACTCTGTTTCAAAACAAAATATGTCACTAAACAGTATCTAGACAAGCAGTGTTCGCCAACCGCGTCTTATTATTTAAAAATATTTGCATTTTGGGGTGCATGGAAATCGAGTTTTCCAGAAATCCCTGGTGTTTAAAGGGAAGAAAGGAAAGAGTGATGACCTTTATGCATATGGTGATCTTGAAGTTATTGTTCTACTGTTTGACATAGCAATGACCATAGTTTTCACGTTTTTCTTTGACCCAAAGGCTTTGCAGACTGAGCCAGGCAATACTGTAAAGAATCAGTTCCTTTCTAATCATAAAAAGAAGTTTCGAAAAAGACCTTAGTTTAAGGTTTAAGAGGAATGGACATATTTGAGCCCAAGAAATCATTAACCTCGACAAAAATAACGAAACACGTGACCTATAATCGCTTATTTTGAATAATTCACCACCGTTTTCAATAGGATTGAGTACAATAGAAAACCTCGGTTTAATACCACTCACTTCTAGCCGCAATTGGCAGCAAAGAAAGTGGAGATTAATGGATTTCGATAAATGCTCAGCAAAGGAGAAAAAGAAAGGAGGTGTAAAAATAAAGATTTTCTGTTGTTTTGGATTCATTCAAATGAAAAATATTTAGGGAAAAGTTGTTAACAGGAGATGGTGGAAAACAATAGTAAAGACCTATAGCGTGTGACTATCTCACAGTAATCTCTGATGTTTGATCAATTAGAGCAGTTCAGAACTTGAGTCAGACGTGTTCAGGATGTCGAACTAAGAACTTACTTTGAAATTGCAAAATGTCGCAAAACGTTTTACAAAAGTTGTTAAAGCGGAAAAAAAGGCAATTGTGTTAATATCGGTGAGGTAAATGTACAAAGAAACCAAAAAACAACGTAGAAAAATCTAAACAAAACATTAATTCAGAGAAAGACTCATAGAACGTTTTAGAAAAATGCCTAGAGCGAAAAAATAAGACAGTAGTGATGTTAATTTTGGTGAAGAAAATGTGGAGAAACAGAAATCGAGAAAGCACCAAGAAATATATAATAATAATAATAATAATAACAACAACAACAACAACAACAACAACAATAATAATAATAATAATAATAATAATAATAATAATAATAATAATAATAATAATATAAAAAAGCCAGTACTTCAGAGAAAAATGTAAGTATTATTATTAATATAAGGCCCCTCCAAACAAAAATCCTGGCTTCGCTGCTAATTACAACTATTAACAAAAATACGAATAATTATTGATGGCATGGAGACGAAAAAAGGGCACAAAATATATGCTTTAGTACCTTTCTCAGTGGGTATACGTTTTATCTTAGAAAATAGTTCAGCGTATACCTACCAAAGGTACTAAGTATTAAAGCCCTGTTTAAACGATTAAATTATCAAATAAAATTAATTATCTATGCCATTTATACATTTTATGTTATACTTCATTATTTCTTTCTCTTTCTACTTCTTTCGTAGGTGAAGGCATCACGGGCGGACCTATCTTTGTCGCTTGTATCTAGGATTGCCAGCTTTTCAAAGCAAACTGTGGGGATACTTCATGCAGCTTATTGTATCAACAGTCCTTTGTTCGTAATAATGTAATGTAAGTCTTTTTAGTGAAAAATGAAGCATATATTTATTATCTTTATCATATATAAAGACTCGACGTGTGTTTCACTTACGGACAATATAATGGTTATGAGCCTTATGATCAATATTACTAATTTCCTAATGTTATTTCCACATTCTTATTTAATTTCGGATTTTGATTCTGGCACTGGAGAAAGGTAAACCCTGTTCAACCCTCTTACTGATTACATTTTCTCATATTGTTTTCCTTTTTATAAATTGGTTTATATATAAATTTATAACGATTCTATTATCTTTCCATTCCACTCTACCCTCTCTAGCATCCCCATTAAAAGATTCCAGATAACTCGGTAAAAAATCTTTCCTAAATCAACAAATACTGAACAGAATTCCTTTTGTCTCTGAGAAATCTTTCATTGACTACCCTCCGTGAACCTATTATGGTTCTTGTGTCCTTTCTCTTTGTAAAGTCAAATTATTTCTCGCTTAATTTTCTATGGCATGTACATAATTGAAGACTCGCTGTAGAAAACAATGTAAGTGCCACCTTGAAATTGTTTCACTTACTTTATTAAAAAAAATACGTTTATGCTTTAGTTAGATTTTCATACGTGGTTATATGCTAGCTTGTATTTCTAAGCAATAGTACTTTCTATTTTTTTTACGCTTGGACACAATTTACTATCTTTTGTCTCTACTGTTACAGCAACTATTAAATTTGGCACTTACATTGTTTTCTACAGCGAGTCTTCAATTATAAATTTCTAATTAGTATTTACATTAAGTTCATGCCGTGTAGAAACGGAATTTCTGGTTCGTTTCTTTTTTATGAAGAGTATACGTGCTGTGTTTTATCTCCCTAACTTTGGGGATTCGTGAGATAACTATTTTTTGCAAAAGGAAAAATAACTCTCTGTGCAGAAGCCCCAAGTTCGATTGCCGCAGGAACTCATCTGATCCGAACGACACGTTAAGTTAAACTGAATGTCCATATCTCATATAACCTCGGCGCTGAGAAGGATTTTAAATTCCTATCTAACCAACCAACAAAATTTGAACATCTTTTATCCTTAAATCCAACTTAAACTACTAGCTGAGCAAAACACTACGTTTATTGTAAAAATTATTATTTTAAACGTGGCACAGTTTTGCCAACAATCCATTTTGCTTCATCATACACTATCTTCGATTATGTCTCATAAAGCCAAGTGGATAGTTAGCGAAACTTACACATTTATACTAGTTTTTATAATAAACGTATTGTTTTGCTCACCGAGTAGTTCGAATCGGATTTAAGTATGCTAAAAGCAACGCTTGTAGAATGAAAAATATTACTCTTTTAACTTAGGATATATATTTTGAAAGATGCTTGCTTATATCTTGTTTCCGTGACAAAATGAGCATTCTGTCCAAATTTGACGTTTCTAGAGATAATAATTTGGCCTGACAGTTCTGAGTTAGTCACTTTCCTGTTTCATATAATAATATAGACTAGACAAGGCTTCCAGTGAAGATAATTAAAGCCAAATTAATTATAAGCAGTCCAAATTCATGAAACTATAAGTTAAGCGAAATCTAAGTCAAATAAGCTAAAGGTAATAACCTATTAAAAGTATAGAAACAATTCTTGAACAAAAGCAGAGCAACAAATTGCGTAGTGTAAACTGTAGGGTTTCCTACACTTTTAAGCGATATCTTTAGTAATATTATGCTTTATACCTTTTAATAATATTTTTCACATTAGCGCTAACAACAATTGTATTAATATTTTAGAGCGTTCCAGAGTTATGCAACAATGATCGATAATGATAATGCGTTTTATCTAAGCCTTTGACATATTATTGAAAATGTTAACAATGATGTGTTTTCTATATAGTTTATTAATATTTTAATACGTTAACTACGATCTCCGTTTTTTTTATATTCATCAATCTTTTAAGGAACAATAATAAGTTTAAACACTTAAAATTTTATTATTACCAATAAAGATAACGACGATATAAAAATATATTTTTACTATGTGTTCTTTATATTCTACCAATATTTTATTAACAAACCATCATACAGTTTTTGTATATCTCAACAGTAATATGATATAAAATATATGTGGTGTATTATAACAATATTATCAAAAAATGTGACAATAATTTGTTACGTGTAATTTTTATCAATGTAATTATTGATAACGTCAATAATGATTTATTTTTAACAGTTTAATTATTTATAGTCTATTTCAAAGTAAGGATCTCATTACATGCATTCTCTAAAGGAAACTCTCTTCTTAATGAAAATATTGCTGAAGATTCAACTAAGGGCCGTCCTTTGAATTTTCGTACTCCATTCCATGTTAAGGAGATGCCGGTAAGAGAGTTTAACGAATCCCTCCTGCTACTGGGAACTTTATGTTTTGAAATTAAGTATACAAGATTAACGAGGATATTTCTATATGTATGGTCTTTATTGACATCATAGAGCACACTGCGTTCCTTGCATATTTTAACAATATTTTATATACAAATTGATCTCTAATGATCTCTGTATACTTTTCGTACGATTAACATTAACAATAATTCTATTTCCAAATAATATCATAATCGGTAACATAAACAACGGTAAGTTTTTCATAATTTTAGCATTTCCTACATATATTTTATAACAATATCGTGACTAGTGCTATCTATATTTTTCTGTATATTTAATCATGTCATTATCATTAACATTAATTATATGTTTCCACATTTTTTAATATTATCAATAATACTAACAATATATTTTTAATATATTATTCCCAGTGCCGTTGTTAATATCATCAACAATACGCATATACGCGAATTTACACACGCATATTTTTTGAATATTTTTAACATCATTATTAACAGCAATATTAATAATGATAGATTTTCTTTACATTTTATGTCATTATTGTCATATACACATAATCATGTTAACTATGAAAAATTTTCTATGCATTTTAAGACAATTATTATCGGTTAAATTAGTAGTAATAACATTTCTATGTTGTACATTTTAACTCTTGAATCAATTATATCGATATGACTTATCACTTTAATTAGTTGTAACTCTCACTGTATTCCAAATTGATGCGCAGGGATAATTCATGTCGTAATATTTCGAATTACGCAAGTGTTAACATGGGCCACAGTGGCTCAATGATTGTGAGCTCACTGAGGAGGAGTTCGTGAGATCCCAGTTCTATCCAAGTGGATTCTCCGGTTTCCTCCCTCTTCCGATTTTCCACC
Organism: Thermobia domestica; assembly: GCF_964235325.1. Classification (NCBI taxonomy): domain Eukaryota; kingdom Metazoa; phylum Arthropoda; class Insecta; order Zygentoma; family Lepismatidae; genus Thermobia; species Thermobia domestica. Next base: position 152,290,479 of record NC_137458.1, on the reverse strand, counting down.
AACTATCTCATCATCATCATCTTCCTTAGCTCCTTAGCATTAGTGTCTAAACGTTGGACGTTAAACTCAAAAAAGTCTTAACATTATAGGCTATATACAACAGATGATGTGTGAAGAACAAAGGTTAATGATTAAACATCCGTATATTTGTTCTTCCGGTAGGACGACGCCACAGCCCTGCTAGTAGTACAGAAACGTTCTGCCAGCAGAACGAAAGTATTGTTACATATTGGCATAACAATATCTTGTTTTTTATATTTTGTAATATTATGATTCTTAAATGTATTTATTAGTTACAATATAATAGTACAAACAATAAAGTTATTAATGAATAAGAAACATTACATCACATTTTCAAAATACAATATTACGAATGTCTTTGCAATGCATATAAATTGTTTTTAAGTACAAGTAAACTATACTATACTCATTAATAACTAAATATACAATAAAATTACACTCAAGTGTTCTACCTGGGTTTAAAAGTGATAATGAACCTGAGTTTAAAAGTGATAATGAACGAACAATGTCATTCAATTGTACCAATTTAATTATCGCTAGAGTTTGAGTTCGTCTATTATATGTAAACTTAACTATTACATTCTATTGAAATGCAAGAAAAAAACTTATTTTCACAGTTTCTGTGCGTAGAATACTTTGTCTTTCTGTTCACATGCTTGGTCATTTTTTCATTAAACGATCTTCTCTTCTCCAAAAGTGGTGGATACAATTTTGTTTCCTCTGCCAATGTATTGGCAGTAATTATTACAATGTTATGAATCGTGCTTATGTATCAGAAGCGTATTTGTAATAAGGAAGACTGAAATAATATCTATGGGAATGACAGCGTAAATGCCGTAGGTAGAAGATACTAGAAAATTTCTGGGAATGTTTTACCAATTTTCAAGTGTTTTCTTTTTCACGACTTTCTTGTAGTGATTTGCTCTTATCATGATCTCCAGTTTGGAAAACAGAAAATGTTTTTACTTAACACTATGAATAAATGATTGTATGATTTCCACTACAATTCAATTGATAGATCTAAGAAAAACGTTACTACGCAACAATTAAAAATTATTCCAAATGGCTAATGAAACTCTTATTTGTTGCACTGTCCTAGTTGTAATTGTTCCAGTAGTACGAGTTATATATAATTTTCTTCATGGTGAGCTGTTCTTTGTAATTATAAGTATAAAATCCGAAAAAAAAAAAACATTTAGATCAAAAGACATTAGACTTGATTAAACTATACCTAGGTGTAGGGTTTATAAGTAGATGTATGATGACTGGCTGATTTTTAAAATTTCTTCACATTTCTCGACTTATACACCCTATGTTATTGATGTATGTTACATGAAACTAGATTTATCCATTACGCGGTGGCTCAGTGGTAGAGCGTTCACCTCTGGTGCATGGGGTCCCGGGTTCAAACCCTGCTCCCGCCAAGTGAACTTTGTGGTGGACAAACACCGTGTGCGTGGGTTTTCTCGGGGTTCTCCCGTTTCCTCCCACTTTCTTCATTCCACCATTTCATTCATTTCTCATAATCACCGTCTTCTTTAGCCTAACCGGCATAACCGTGGGACGTAAAACTCAAAGATTTCATTTCATTTTAGATTTATCCATTAATATGTAGAAAAGTAAAATTGAACTTAATATTTGTACTTTTAGCAGCATCACACAATAACTCTACTGATTATATGTTTATGTGTTTACAACAGATTTTAGATCATATATATGTTCCTTTTTAGCATTTTGCCACTACTGAAAGAATTATCATCACCTGAGATCACTGACCAATAATGTCCATTCAATTACAATCTAAAGTAGTACATACATTTTGACTTGATGTAACATGTTACTGGGAGAAATAAATTAATATATAGCTTAATATATAAAGAGTTAATAAATTTATATATATTATTTTTGCACCGCAAAATGACGGAGCAATTTGTTTAATAGTAAGAGGCATGATTACAGCCAATGCAATGGTGGAAAAATAAAATCACATATATAATTTGAACGAAATAAAAATGGAAGATTTGACATATTGGGAAAATGCTTAATCTACAACTATCTATTGAATTGATTTGAAATTTACAGGTTTTTTAAATCTATAATGTGGACTAGCTAATAGTTTCGTTAGTCTCTCGATAGCTATAAAAGCAGAAAATCACAATAAATTCACGAGAAAGAGAATTGTTTAGAAATTTATTTGTGTCTTGCAGTGCACACAGTCTATGGTATGGGTTGTTCTAACTTTTATTGTTTGAAAGAAAGAGTATGTGGTTTCAAAGGAAAATGGAAATAACGAACCTGTTAGTTTAAAAGGGAATAAATTAATTTGTATCTACTTTATTTAACTTTGCATTTCAAAACCTTTACTTTCATTTAGTTTGAACAAAATTGTATACATATAGTTGCATTATTTTCTCGTAAAATAGCAGGAAGAGTAAGAACATTCTATGACATTTCGGCTGTATCCAAGATTGGTGGAATTCAAGCTTGTAGATGGTAGCCTCCAGCGTGTTTCAAAAATAAGTCTCTTCTCCAAATGATCATCCTCTACACAAATCATCTTTTATATATCAAAATCGACTTTTTCTTTTACTTCACTTTTGTGTCAGATCTTTAGAATTATCTACGTAGAGAAATTACGGTGGGAGATATAGTTACTTACCTCATTTTTCTGTGATTTTATTGTTTCTAGAGGTGTTTCCAAGGATTATTACCACTGCTGTGGAAAATGTACAATTTTTGTGTGCTTTAGTTAGCCACAACGTTAAAAATAGTTTGTTCTCAACTTATTGCAGCAATACTTCTTGTCGGTAGCGTCATCAATTTTAGTTTTGCCTTTTACTTTTAGCAATATTGCTATCGAAACATTTTAAGTTTACGTGTATATATTGATGATCCTGTACGATCAACATACTGTATTTTTTATGTTCAGAGAAGAACTAATGGATGATTTGTAGAGAGTATAAAATTTATTTACAGACCACACATGTTGAGTCAATTTCCGGAATATCTAAACAGTATACACCATCTTCGACTCTGAAAAAGACAAATATTAGATAAAAGATATATGACAGCATGAAATATTATTATTAGTTATAACTAACTAACTAACTCTATGGCCTATGGAACCCGGAGGTTCAGTGCCGCGTTCACAAAAGCTCTCCACTGACTTCTATCCCTAGCCAACTGCATCCAGTTTCTACTCTGTATTCCTATCTCTGCGAAATCTATCTTAATATTGTCCTCCCATCTGCGCCTAGGTCTTCCTAATGGTCGTTTTCCTATGGGTCTACCAGTCAAGACTTTGAAAGCGTTTCTACTTTCTTCCATTCTAGCTACATGACCTGCCCACCTAAGCCTCCTAGATTTGATGACTCTAACAATGTCAGGTAAACCGTATAAACTATGTAGTTCCTCATTATGAAGCTTCCGCCATTCCCCATTCTCGTTCCTCTTGGGTCCGAATATTCTTCTCAGGATCCTGTTCTCAAATACTTTCAGTCTATGTTCTTCCCTCAGAGTAAGCGACCATGTTTCACAACCATACAGAACAACAGGCATGATTATTGTTTTATATATTTTAAGCTTCAAATTCCTCGACAGAATTCGCGACGACAAGAGATTTTGAACCGAGTAGTAACACGAATTCCCTGCTTTTAGTCGACATTTAATTTCTTCGTGAATATGATTTTCCTCTGTTAATATTGATCCTAAATATTTGAAAGTATCCACTTTATCAAAAGCATTATTTAATATTTTAACGCCTCCACAATTTGCCGTATTACGGTCCCGACGCACTTCCATGTATTTAGTTTTCTCTGCATTTACTTCTAAACCCATGTCCCTGCAAGCGTTTAATAAGATCTCTGCATTTATTTCTACTGTTCTCCTATCATCCCCTATTAAATTTACATCATCAGCATATGCCATAACCTGGTGAATGCCGTTCAACTCTAGACCCTGGTTGCTATCTTTGATTTTCCTTATGGCGTATTCCAGCACAAAGTTAAATAATAATGGCGACAACGCATCTCCTTGTTTCAGGCCATTTTCGACGTGGAAGCTCGTGGACAAAAATTTTCCTACCCGGACTTTACTTTGGGATTCACTTAAACATATCTTAATTAATCTAATTAGCTTTCTCGGTATTCCAAGTTCTGTAAGAACGTTGTATAATGTTTCTCTCCTAACCGAGTCGTAAGCCTTTCTAAAATCAATAAATAGTTGATGTACCGGGGTATTGTATTCCCACTTCTTTTCGAGTATTTGGCGAATGGTAAATATTTGGTCGATAGTTGATCGATTTCGTCTAAATCCGCACTGATAATCTCCAATAATTTCATGTGGTATGGGTCAATCTTGCTAACAGAATATTTGAAAGGATTTTATAGGATGTTGACAGAAGAGAAATGCCTCGATAATTATTACAGTCAGTTTTGTCGCCTTTCTTGTGAATTGGAACAATGATTGATTCTTTCCACTCTTGTGGCAATTCTTCCTTGTTCCAGATAAGGAGAATGAGTTTGTGTATCTTGTTCCACAATTTTTCGCCTCCAGCTAAAATCAACTCAGCCGGAATTTCATCTACACCCGGAGATTTGTGTTTCTTCAATTTCTTTATAGCGGCTTCCACTTCTATTCGATTGGGTTCTGGAATATACGGTTCTGCGGTGTGTATCTCCTTTTCTTCACGCACATTAGTTTTTGGCTGCGTGTTCAGCAAATCGTCAAAGAAATCTTTCCATCTATTTAAGAGGCTCTCCGTATCGGTGAGAACTGTTCCGTCAGATTTCTTTAATATATAAGCACGAGGTTGATAGCCTTTCTTAAATTCGCTGATCCCCTTATACATGTCCCGAATATTTTTATTTTTACTATTATCTTCAAGTTCCTTAATTTTAGCTTTCAAAAAATCCCGTTTCTTTGTTCTAAAAGTTTTGGAAGTTTCCCGCCTGATATCTGCGAAATTTTGTGTAGTTGTTTCATTCGGATTTTGTAGCCACCGTAATTTTGCCTGTTTTCTCTTCTCTGCTAGTTTAATGCATTCTTGGTCGAACCATGGTTTGTTCCTACGTATTTCCGCGTGTCCCAATTTTTCTATTGCTGAACTTTTAATGCTATCTCTAATTTCAATCCAAGTATCCTCAACACTAGTGCACTCCGAGTCTTCTAAAACCGCGAATCTATTCGAAACTTCAATCTGGTATTCCTCTCTTACCTGGCTCTCTTCTAATTTCTTTAAATTAAATCTCTCCGTTTTCGGACATTGAATATTACCTTTATTCAACGATAATCTCTCCCGTATTATCGCTACTACCAGGTAGTGATCAGTGTCACAATCAGCCCCTCTAAAGGACCGGACGTCAATTATGCTAGATTGTCTTCTTCATTAGTTATATACATATATACATTTGTTATGTAGTTATATACATTATTAGTTATATGTAGTTATATACATTATTAGTTATATACATATATTTAATGTGACACGTTTAACACTAAACGATAAATCAAGCTACCCTCCCTCTGATGCATAATACGATGACCCCAACACTATTTTTATTGAAATTCAATTATTTTTCATGTTAAGTCTACCATATTGAATCTGTCATTTTTGTTTTTGATTTTTATAAATTCAACTAACATTCGAAATCAATTATGTCAAAAACCCCTATGTGCTGAGTATTAGAAAGATAAATTACGTTTTCGACTTTTAACTAAGGTTTTGGAAATTGTGACTACTGTGTGACGCGATATCTCCTTAAAAATCCGGCATTAGAATCTCCCGTCAGCTTGGTAAGGTTTTCATATAACAGTTTTTAAAAGAAAAAGAACACTTCTAACTTCCATAAAAGAAAAAATAAGTTACATTGCTTGACAAATATCATAATGAAATAGCCAGAGAATATAATTTACATAATTAAAGTTACTTGAGGAATCCGATTACGGACATATTAAGTTTATTTTCTTCGTACTTGTACCTGGATGTGTTGCATCTCCATGGAATTTGAAAATTTTAACAATATTAACATTAACAATTATACAGAACTTAACAAAACGACATACATGAAGACAAATTCTCATGCCTAATTTTCAGAAAAATCGAGAGAACCGAATCTTTATGACTAAAATTATATTGTGCATTAGTGCATTATAGCCATTAAAAAGAAGATATTTTTCCATTTCCCTATTAACCTACCCACTTGAGTTAAAGCGTACTGAAGAAAAAGAACATGTTTCGGTAAAAAAAAAAAAAAAAAAAAAAAAAATTGGTAAATTATAAAGAGCTTCCCTAAATGAGTTCAGTAACATTTAAAACTGTTGAATTTACGATTCGAGCGAAGTATGACTCCTTAATTTATTATACGTATTACTAACAGTATTACAATTAGCATAATCTTTATATTTGCCACCAGTGATGAAAATTTTCCGGATAATTTTGAAACCGGAAATTATCCAGAAAATTTTCCGATTCATAAAAAACATACTCCACTTATTCGGAATAAGTTATTCCTACATCGTTGTTTAGCCGTAAAATTTATTTGTAATAAATATTGTCTGAAAAAGTTTCATAAATGAAAATCTAACGATTGTTCAAATATGTTTCAAAAACTTCAACTCCCTCAGAATTCACCTTTGATTTCACAAAACCATATTTCGTCAGTTTAATACACGTAAGACGAAGTTTTCTCATCTGTTTACTTTCTTATAGTTTTCCCATAGCTCAATTTTATAAGGTAAGAAATACGCTGCAATGGTTTTGGATGTTTAAATAATATTTATATAGTTCCAACTGTATTGAACTTATAATTTGTGAGTGTTAAACACAATAAAATCAAAGCATTTCTTCATATATTCTGTTACATAAATAATCTTCATAAGGAACTTTTGTGTAGTTATTTCATACATAGGCATACCTGAATGCGAAGAAATAGTAGAATTTCCTGTCTTTGAAATAATTAATAAATTCACAAAGATTTCTTTCCGCTTTCTTGTTATATTTTAAGTAATGACAATTTTCAGGTCCTTTAAACGATCTTTCACTTTTCAATATTTCTATACATGAATACAATAAATTTTATGGCTAATAAGGAATTGTTACTTGATCACTGCTGATATTTGTTTAGAAGGAAAAATTTTATGGAAAAACAAAGTGGAAAATTTTCGCTTTACATCTCTACTTGCCTGTCTTCAGGTGTATCTGCAAGATGAGCAGTTGAGGTAGTGTTTGAAGGGCATACTTCAGGAGCTGTTAAACAAAATTCGCTTGCAGTTTTATAGCCTCTGTACATGTCATCATCTGGATTGAGAATGGCATTAACATAATAACATACTGCCATCGCATGGTGACATGATTGGTCTTGTGGGGCACTTTCTGAAAGCAAATTTAAAAAATTACGTTCTTAATTTCTTAATATAAAAATACTTTATTAATTAGAGATGCATCAATTTTATCTAATTCATATTCACTTTCAAGTATTTCAAAATTGTAACAGAGTAAGCATAGGAGAAATTTGGCTTAAATGGTGGTCTCATCCTCAACATTTTTCAAAAATTTGTACACAAGTAATTTATATCACATATGAAGATTACAAATTTCTTAGTTTTAAGAAGTATCACAAAGAAATGTTTCAATCTGCATTATAAAACTTTGTCAATATCGAGTAGTTTCTCGGTCCTTACGTACGTATTAGCAAACTTCTTGTGAAGATAACATATACTTATTTAAGGTAGTAAATGTGAGTGTTGCTATGTATTTCAGTTATTACTTATTACATTTATGGATAATTGTTTTATTCTAACTAATTGTTTCGATTGTACCAAGGTGTAAGTGACATGATACGGAAAAAGGAGGTACAGAAACAATTCAATTTTTAAAATTCTAGCACTGCTAAAAAAAAGGTAGAAAATTTTCACTTTAAATTGAACTTTCTTGGAAAATCTAAATCCTTGTTGGTAAACAACTTCGTTGGTCAGTAATATTTCTTTAGACTAGCTAAAAGATTTATTTCAATATCATTATTTTTAACAATAGCAGGAAATTTTTGCTCTTCTTTCATAATTAAGCTTTTCTTGAATGTGTTGGAAAACATTATGCAAAAGGAAATAGATTCTTTGATGATGGAATAATTCACTCCCACTTTTTAACTTGGAAGTGGATGTTGCAGTGGCGTAACTAAAGGCTTGGGGGCCCTTCCGCAGACAGCGAGGAGTGGGGCCCCGTCTCTACATCCCATTTCACGATTTGGGGTCCCTGATGGCTTGATGCCTCCCCGCAATACGGGGTCTGCGGAGCCCTTATTTACGCCTCTGGGAAGTTGGTCACTGGAATCACTCTAATACAATATTTTCGGAATTATACTTGGAAATCAATTATGTTAGAAATCATTGGCAAGAATTTTACAGTTGGATTTAACCGTCGAGAAAGATTTTTGTTCCCTAAATTAAGTGGAAAATATGCAAAATTGCAATCTCTTCGCAACCCTGGATTGATCGTAGGTTACTTTGTTAGCAAGAATAGTTGTCAGGTACGGGGGTCAAATTCTTTCAACAACTTGAACAATTCCTAAAACAGGTTATAAGTAATTGGTGGTATGTAGTCTTCACATATAGGGTAACAGAATACATTGAAGTATGTTAACTAATAGATGACCTTTATCATGTTTTTTTTCTAAATAAGCACCTTAGAACTAAGCACCTTAGAACTTTGTAACAGAACTAAATGCATCGTGGAAATAAACTAAGGATTTTGCTGAAATTTTAACCATTTATCCGTAAGTTTGAATTGAATAAAATCAGCATATTAGTAAGTTGTACGCAAATTGAATTTCGGAAACATTGTCAATTCTGATTCTAATATCTACCAGAATGATACTCAAATTGATATAGTCTAAGCTATCCTCCATCCATGTCATGATTTTGACATCCTACTTCGTTTCTAAATTATTTTCATATCTAGATGCCAAATTAGATTCTTGAATACTTCCGTTGATTTTATTAAATATTGAGTATTTTTGTTTTTTATGCGTTTTCAGACTTACGCTGTCATCGAGATAGAGTTTTAGTCGGTCCTGGTCTTCAGCCAGACTAATGATTAGTCTACAATACAATTACTACATACTAATTAAGTCTTTATCTGACTCAACACAAGAAAGATTAGGAAATTAATTTAAAATTACAATTTTACTCTTTTGATTTTTTTAAAAATCATCAATGACTGGACTTGTCCCCAGAATTGTAAATGGCATATACGTGCAATCTTGATACCTCCCAATATGGAGTTATCATGTTGAAAATTTTCGAACGCCCTGTATAATAGTGTAGAATAAAATATAATATAGGATATGTAAGGATGTAATGTTGTCATTTAATTTTCTTGTAATATTAGAAGGTAGGATTAAGTTAGGACGTGCATTAAAATAGGTTTAGAATTTTATTTCGTATTTAACGTCTATGTTTTGTTCATGTCTATCTTAATTTCCTATATTTCTTTAATAATATTCTGCTTATTTCTTTTATTTTCTATTGTAGAACGCTTTTCCTATCTCCAAACATTCTGAAAATTCTCCCAAAATTTTCTTTAAAAATTTTATTCTAAAATTATTCTTCATAAAATTCTTTAGAGTTTCAGCCATCTTGATAGAAAATCGTCAAGATTCACTCGGTTTTGGTGCATCATCTTCACTCTTGTCTTGTGTGACGTCAGTAGCACAGATTTACAGAATTATTTATAATTGGTCGCTTTCCTTTGAACTCTCTGATAATTAGCTCATCTTCAATCTTCAGACTGTTACGTCACATTGTTGTTGTACTGTAATGGCGTTAGCCTAAGAGGGCAATCCTCAGTTACTGCCCGTCAGATATTATCGGCATAAAGTGGTAAAGGAAGCCGCTCCAGAACGGATTTTTTCTACTAAAAGATCTAAAAAGGTTTGATTGCAAAATAAACCGAAGATGTACTTTGATAAAAGAAGCACGATGGGTCGTCTTATCACAAGTTTTCGATAGGGGCAATTGGTTTTCTACACCGTGCGAACGTTAATATAATTTTTTTTAAGTAACAAATTCCCATTAAAAGAAATGTGGCCTGGACTGCCAACCAAAGCGTTTTTACGTTATAAACAAACAAATTTGTTGGTGTGAGTGTGTAGTGTGAATGTGTCTTAGGTTAGTGTAGGTTAAGGATTTAGTGATTTCATGTGTATTTTTGTAACAGAATGTGTAGGCAAGAAATGAATAAATATGGAAAAGGGTGCCTAGTAGTAGTAGCTGCTGTGAACAGCTAAAACATAAGATTTATGATCATTTTTTTAAAATGAAAGATATGAATGCCAATGAGAGGCACTTTCCTTGATATAGTCGAGAATAAGTGACTGTTAATAAAAGTATTAAATATTGGGAATATGTAAAATAAATTGAAAGCTATGAGAGTATGTGTGCATGTAATATTCTAAAATGTCTGGTCACGAATTGTGACATGCACGGTAAAATAGTTCTTTAAAGTGTAATGCGATGTATTGTTGTGCCCCTAAACTAAATGTAAACAGTTTGTATAAAGCTTCGGTGAAACAAGTAAAGCTTCTGTTTGACAATTATGTTTTATTCCATATAACAGAGATACAGTAGAGTAGAAATTTTATTAGTAAGACATGATTTAGTCGAGATCAAAATAGTGCGTCTTCCTATCAATCTGATAAAATAATCATCTAAGGGAAAATGATATGAGTGAAACGTTACGGGGAACCCATCAGTGAATGTCACGAATTCTGAGATTTTTTTTATTTACTTTTCCAAAATTTATCGGGTTTCTTTATTTTTTTCCGTTGCGCAAACTTCATTTAGATAATACACTTGTAGGGCAGGTCTTCTGAGTTCGATTCTTTCTCCCATGACTATGGAGCGAGTGAGTGCATCCCCGGTTACGAGCTATTCTTCTGTGATGGCCACATAAACTTGTAGCTGGTTAAACTGGTGATATACTCAAACGCACCTTGGTCCCGAGAAAGCGAACATCTGAGAACAACAGTAGACACGAATACACACATAAACAAACAATAGAAAAATTATTACCTAACAAATTTGGCTATGCCAGCCAGGATGATATCCGGTGATGGAACTTGTAATGTTTCGATTATATCATTCTCAAGGAAGGATGGTCAAAAAAAAAAAAGAAGCGAGTTGAAGAAAGTGGTAAATCTTTATAGATGAGCAGGAATAGTTGCATATTGTCTGAGTAATTGGTAGATCCGGGGAATTTTATGAAAGTTTGTAAAAAGGGAAGAGAAAATATGTCGTGTAAAAAGTTAAGTGAGACCAATCAGTCTGTGGACAAGTATAGTTGTTGTGACGAACTAATAGAAGGAGTAAGCGTGTTTTGTGACGATTGTCAATTGTGGATTCATTCCCAATGCCAGGGATTATCGGAAACGGAAGTCACCGAACTGCAACAAAGTGTGGAACCGTGGTATTGCAAATATTGTACTGTAAAACGCGCGGCACAGGTAGACTTGCCGGCGTCCAATGGAGAAAATGACACGGAGAGGGGTTCACTTGTAGTTCCTGCGCAGGTGACCGAGGTAGAAAATGATACTGTAGTGCAGGAATTGGTAGAGTCACAGTCCACGTCTAACTTAGCTGAACTTTTACAGCAATTTACTCAAACATTAAGTCTAAAATTTGATCAGAAATTTGGTAATGTTAGTACTCAGTTAGAACAAGTCAATGCTAATATGAACACTCAGTTAGAACAAGTCAATGCTAATGTGAATACTAGATTCGAAAATGTAAACTTTGCGTTAGGGCAGATAAATGACAGATTTTCTAAAGTAACTGATAGCATTCAGGATCTCAATAATCGGTTTGAACAGTTTAAGTTAGAGACAAATACCATTATCACAGAGAAGTTCGAACGTGTAAGTAAAGACGTGGAGGATGTACGTCAAGACGTCCAGGACCTTCAGTCCACTTTCACAAATTATCGCGAAACAATGGATGAGCGCGTAACGGGTGTGGGAAAGGAGTTGCGTCTGTCGGAATGCACCGTGAATCGTAGATGTGACTCTCTAGCTAAGGAAATTTCACGTCTCGAATCACAACAAAAGGACGACTATCGGCAACTTGAGATCAAAGTACAGACACTTACGAACCGCGTCATGAATAGAGTACCTAAGGGAAATAGGAAACGTTTGTATACTGGATCCGTTGATTCAAACGGCTCAGATTCTGATGCTTTAGTGGAGGTTCCAGTATCTTCGGTTGGGGAAACTGCAACCATCACTACAGTGACGGTGTCAGGGTGCCTGTCAACGGCCAGGGATGCAATTTGTGGAAATGTCACCCAACCTTCCAGTCACATGCCAAATGAGGTGGTGAGACGGATGAATGAAAGAATTGATGGAAAGAGAAACGAAGGGGTAATTAGGCGCGTTCCTTTGACAAGTGTGACCTGTCTGCCACATCAGTGTTGCCAACTCACGCATGTTCCACTAATGTCAGCTCAGGTTATTCCGAGTGGGGTGCGTACGAGCGTTGGAGTTCTGGAGGAGGGGCACAATCATACGGGGACTACCATCTCCGAGAAATCTTCATTAGGTCAAAATTTAAATAATATTGTAACTTTTGGACAAAATTCACCGACGGAAAGGGGCCCCGTATTAGAGTGTGGCACTCCTCAGAACACCAATGGACGTGCGGACACAGCAAACTGCAACAAACATATCAGTATCCGATTGTCAGAAATTCGGAACTTACCCATGTTTACAGGGGAATTCGGACAAGCTAGTTTATTCCTCGAAAACTTGGAACAGACTTTAAAATTGTTAGAGGCTTCTGACCGAGAAAAATTATTATTATTGCCACGTTGTTTGACAGAGGGGGCTAGAGCTTGGTATAAAACGGTCGAAAAACAGATACGAACCTACGATGATTTTGTTCGATTATTCAGGGACAGTTTTCTCTCCTTACGGATGGAGCGCCTACAGAAGAAATTCGTACAAAACATGCGATATGACCGGTCGAAATACCCTCGTTTGAGAGACTTCGCCTGGAAGGTGATAGCGGAGTATTATGCGGTCGTGCATCACCCGGATGAAGGGGAGCTAATCGAAATTCTGCTTGACTGTTTGCCTCCGAATGAGTACAAGCTATTAAGAGCTGTGGAGCCCAAATCCACACAACAGTTAATTTTAAAATTAACCGAATTAGAGGGTTATCCAGAACACACTGGAGCTGTGACTAAGAAAAATGGAGGAAACCTTTCGTACGACAAGTAATGGTCCAAAAGAAGTTTGGAAAAGGAGGGAAACAAACCAAGGAGTCGTCCTCACAAACCGAAGAGACTAAGGAAAAAACTCTGATGAGTAATTCACGAGATTCCTCCAGTACGGAAGAGTGGAAATCACAATATCCTTACAGGAATCGATGGAGGAATGGAAATTCCTACAACCGAAATATGAGAGGTCGTGGCCCGGGAAGACCGCGGTATGACCCATACCGAGGGGGCCCAAGAGTAGCCTATGGCTATGGAAATAGTGGAGAATACGGGAATTACCCAAGTGGATCCCAGGTTTTCCCAAATGGAAATGGAACTTCTGGTGGGATGCGTGTGAATCCGCCATATGCATCGGGTGTACCACCACCTGGAGGGGGTAGTGTACCCCATACAACACCTTCCTTAGGGGTGAACATGGCGACTGTGGCGGGATCGTGCCCATCTCACCCGACATTCGCACCAACGTCAGTCGGAAGTCAAACGAATGAAAACTGGACGGGAAATGCATATCGCAGTTCTCAGTAGGGGAGATTGCGAACTGCGAGATGGATTCCCTGACTCCCCAAGAAGAAGAAGAAGAAGACGGTAACGTCACTTTGTGTAAAGTTTCGACCTATCAAAATTCATGTTTGGCGGATAATCTTGTTTTGGATAGTAAACCTTTAGTCAATTCAAAATTGAACGTTTCGAGAGATATAGAAATTTTGGAACATCGCACAATTGCTCCTGTGTTTTCGATTTGCTTCGTGATCGATGAACGGGAATGTGAGAGTGATGGTGACCGAGGGGTCATTCTCACATGCCCGTCACCGACATTTCAATGCTCGATTGGTGATTTATCTCTCATCTGTATCCTGGATTCTGGTGCAGATATCTCACTTCTGTCTATGGATGCGTGGAGAAAGATTCAATCAGTGTATCCATCTGCTAAGTTACGCCCAAATACTAACTTAACGTTAAAAGGATTTGCTGGAGATGAAGTTCATCATGTTAAAGGTTTTCAAGTGTTGAATTTAACCATTCAAGGTCATATTTTTGAAGTGCCACTATACGTGGTAGCCAAATTAAAACCCGATTGTATTTTAGGTTACCCTTTCTTTATTAGATACAAAGTTCCCCTGGATTGTAAATCGCGGAAAGCTTCTTTGGAAACAGATTCATCAGAAATGGTAACGTGGGATCTAGAACAACCAAATCGTTGTCTGGTCGCAATTGCTGATACTTCAAGAGAACATCTAGAAGAGACTTTATTCACACCTTCGGTTACAGTAGATGATATTCAGGCGTACATCTCAAAGCGTTCAGATCTTCAACCCGAACATAGGCAGCAGCTGGCTAAATTACTCTTAAAGTACCGACGTTTGTTTACGGAGAATCCGCGAGTGGTTAAAGTGGAACCGTATCGCATACATCTCTCCGACGACTCACCAGTGGTCGGAAAGATGTATCCGGTACCAGTTCATCTTCAAAAGGAATTTGAAGAGGTTCTGGAGAAATGGTTGCGTCTTGGAATCATTATTGAGGGACCATCTCCCTATCGATCCCCAGTTCATGTGGTTCGGAAATCCTCGGGCTCACTGAGGCCAGTTTTGGACCTGAGAGGACTCAATGAGAAGGTCATCTGTCCAAAAATCCAAGTTGAACCCATTCCAGATCTTATTGCTCGCGTCAGTGGCGCATCTGTGTTTTCAAGTTTAGATTGTACCCAATCCTATCATAGTATTCCTTTGCATCCAGAGAGTTACAAGTACGTCAGCTTCGTTTATAAAGGTCATCAATATCAGCTAACGCGTTTAACTATGGGTCTTAAATCATCACCGGCGATATTTCAATCAGTCATGCATTCATTGTTCAGGTTATCATCGTTTAAAGAATATCTCATTATATACTTGGATGACGCTCTATGTTTTTCATCTTCTTTCGACGATCATTTTCATCATCTGGAGACTGTTTTCAAAATTCTTCATTCAGCTAACCTCTCGTTAAATTTTCATAAATGTAATTTTCTTGCAACAGAAATTCCTTTCCTCGGACACATCATATCTGGGACTTCAGTGAAGATACATCCTAAGAGTAACGAGGCCATCAGATGCTTCCCTCTTCCACGGACGAAGAAAGCTCTACGGAGATTTCTTGGTCTTGTGGGATGGCGGAAGCGACATTTCAAAAACTTCGCTGAATTAACAGCTCCTTTTTATGATTTATTAAAGAAGGATCGGAAGATTGAGTATTCATCAGAATTATTACAGCGATTCGATCATCTTCGAGATCTCTTAAGTAGTCCACCAGCGCTGGCTCAACCAGATTTTTCGTTAAATTTTCACCTTTACAGCGATGCCTCTGCGGAATGTCTTGCCGGGTTCGCGGCGCAATTTCCTCCTGGTCATGACGACCTAGAGGTGATTGCTTACGCGAGCAGGCGGATCAAACCACATGAGATCTCTTTATTCATCTTCCAGCTCGAATGGGCAGCAGTTTTGTTTCTGTGCGAGAAATTTTCTTATTTCATTCTAGGGCGACGGACGATTGTCCACTGCGACAACGCCGCCGTAACCTATGCTTTTGGTCTTCGTAACCTTGACGCCCGAACCAGTCGTTTGATCTTAAAACTCCAACGTTTCGATCTCCACTTCGTGCACATCCAGTTGTTTCGGCGATTCACAACCGTGGACATTTGGGAGTAAAGCGATGCTTATCTTTCGCCAAGGCTATGTTTCACTGGAAAGGAATGCGTGAAAGTTTCACTCAGTATATTCAGGAATGCCTTTCCTGTGCAGGCACCAAGTATTCGTATCGGGTGATTCGGAAAGGATCCTATCATGTAGAGGCCTCTTCTCCTCATGAGAAGCAATGCTTGGACCTGGTAGGACCACTCCCGAATAGTCAGGGATACAAATATATTCTCACGATTCTGGACGTTTACAGTCGCTTTGTGTGCTTCTCTCCACCGAGAACGGCGCACGCAAAGGAGATTGTGGCGGTCCTTGAGAGGAGATATTTTTATAATCTACCTTATCCTAAATACTTGGTGAGTGACCAGGGCCCGCAGTTCCTCTCGCGAGTCTGGAAGGAGTTTTGCCAAAAACATCGGGTACAACATATACTGACCACGCCTTATCATCCTGCTTCCCATGGCATTGTCGAAAGAAGGCATCGAGACCTCCATCGGATACTTCGTCTATATTGTCATGATAATCAAGCCAGATGGAGCTATTATCTCAAGGAGGCGCAAGACTTATGCAATCATTCAATGTGCGAATCCCTGGGATGCACTCCGGCGGAGATATTCCTCTCTTACTCAGCTTCTCAGGATTTCAAACGAAATTTCTATTGGCCAAAGGAGTTTGAATCCGTCCCAGACGACAAGAAATTCGTTATTTCCATACCTGCGGTAAAACCGAAAAAAGAAAGGAAAGAAGAAGGAAAGAAAGGAAAAGATGAGATAAAAGAAGGTTCTCTGGTAATGTTAAAGACCCATTACTTATCATCGGTACCAAAGAAGGTATTCTCAAAATTCATGTTCATATATCTCGGACCATATTTGGTAACTAAACTTTTCAGGAATTCAGCTCAACTTCAAACATTATCATGAGAGAATATTGGAGTGCAAAGCTACGACAACCTAAAACTTTTTGGATGTTCAGATCAGAAACGACAACAACTTCTGGGCGAGGCAGAGAATCCATGAAAGCTCAAAGGCGTAAATAAAACATTTTAGGATTTTAATTAGGTTAAGAGATTTAGATTAGTATAAATGATGTTTATTTTCCTTTTAGTGTAGATAAATGATGTTAGTGTATTCATGACGCAAGAAATTTTTTTTTCTTCCAAGGACCGCGGAAGATGATACCTCCCAATATGGAGTTATCATGTTGAAAATTTTCGAACGCCCTGTATAATAGTGTAGAATAAAATATAATATAGGATATGTAAGGATGTAATGTTGTCATTTAATTTTCTTGTAATATTAGAAGGTAGGATTAAGTTAGGACGTGCATTAAAATAGGTTTAGGATTTTATTTCGTATTTAACGTCTATGTTTTGTTCATGTCTATCTTAATTTCCTATATTTCTTTAATAATATTCTGCTTATTTCTTTTATTTTCTATTGTAGAACGCTTTTCCTATCTCCAAACATTCTGAAAATTCTCCCAAAATTTTCTTTAAAAATTTTATTCTAAAATTATTCTTCATAAAATTCTTTAGAGTTTCAGCCATCTTGATAGAAAATCGTCAAGATTCACTCGGTTTTGGTGCATCATCTTCACTCTTGTCTTGTGTGACGTCAGTAGCACAGATTTACAGAATTATTTATAATTGGTCGCTTTCCTTTGAACTCTCTGATAATTAGCTCATCTTCAATCTTCAGACTGTTACGTCACATTGTTGTTGTACTGTAATGGCGTCAGCCTAAGAGGGCAATCCTCAGTTACTGCCCGTCAGATATTATCGGCATAAAGTGGTAAAGGAAGCCGCTCCAGAACGGATTTTTTCTACTAAAAGATCTAAAAAGGTTCGATTGCAAAATTTGCGATATTTCTGTGTTATTTGTTTGAACGGAACGGAGCGAGTAGCGAGGGGAATTAGTGAAGCGAAGCAGCCCAATGTTGTATGTTGTCTGTATGAACTATGGACGGAATCTGATTTCTACATAATTGGATCCTGATTTTTTGGAAGAACCGTGATAGTTAATAGACATTAACTGGTTCAGGTTGGACTGTATATTATAAAGGATGTGAGTGATAGTTGTTTTCTTCTGGAACCATGAAATTCATCACAAAATTTAATAAGAATGGTTAACAGGAACTGGTACTCGTAAGGACAACCATTGGATTCTTCTAGCATATAAACTCATCCGAAATGTAAGTAATGTTTACTTTATTTCTGAAGTGGTTTCAATCGAAGTAACTTGGTAGCCTAGATTTATGAATATTTTCTTTTTAACCTCGAAATTCACCAAGTTATACAGTTGGAATATGGTGTTCAGTGAAGCATAATAATATAACTATGTCTTCGTAAATTCCTTTCCCGTAGGATCTATACAATTACTGAGACAATATGTGACGGCTTAGGCTTATCTATAAAGGGGGGGAAATAAAAGGTAGAACAAAATACTGACGGAATATACATGCAAGTGTAAAATTTTCATTTAGAGTGACCATCTAAATTCCTGTTATTCAAAGAAAGCCTAAATCTTGTGTAAGGCTATATGCAGTATTCCTTATTATTGTTGTGATTTTTTTTATTTGGCTATGCATCATTTGGCTGTCCATTAGAACCAAGCTAGACAAATAGGATAGGAATGACGTTCTCCGGTATAGAACATATATTCAATATATTTTATTTTTTAAAAGTTTTTTTTACCGTAACGTATCCGTAAAGTATGAGAAAATAAACCGAAGCTGTACTTTGATAAAAGAAGCATGACGGGTCGTCTTATCACAAGTTTTCGATAGGGGCAATTGGTTTTCTACACCGTGCGAACGTTCATATAATTTTTTTTTAAGTAACAAATTCCCATTAAAAGAAATGTGGCCTGGACTGCCAATCAAAGCGTTTTTACGTTATAAACAAACAAATTTGTTGGTGTAAGTGTGTAGTGTGAATGTGTCTTAGGTTAGTGTAGGTTAAGGATTTAGTGATTTCATGTGTATTTTTGTAACAGAATGTGTAGGCAAGAAATGAATAAATATGGAAAAGGGTGCCTAGTAGTAGTAGCTGCTGTGAACAGCTAAAACATAAGATTTATGATCATTTTTTTAAAAATGAAAGATATGAATGCCAATGAGAGGCACTTTCCTTGATATAGTCGAGAATAAGTGACTGTTAATAAAAGTATTAAATATTGGGAATATGTAAAATAAATTGAAAGCTATGAGAGTATGTGTGCATGTAATATTCTAAAATGTCTGGTCACGAATTGTGACATGCACGGTAAAATAGTTCTTTAAAGTGTAATGCGATGTATTGTTGTGCCTCTAAACTAAATGTAAACAGTTTGTATAAAGCTTCGGTGAAACAAGTAAAGCTTCTGGTTGACAATTATGTTTTATTCCATATAACAGAGATATACAGTAGAGTAGAAATTTTATTAGTAAGACATGATTTAGTCGAGATCAAAATAGTGCGTCTTCCTATCAATCTGATAAAATAATCATCTAAGGGAAAATGATATGAGTGAAACGTTACGGGGAACCCATCAGTGAATGTCACGAATCCTGAGATTTTTTTTATTTACTTTTCCAAAATTTATCGGGTTTCTTTATTTTTTTTCTTTATTTTGCGCAAACATCATTTAGATAATACACTTGTAGGGCAGGTCTTCTGAGTTCGATTCTTTCTCCCATGACTATGGAGCGAGTGAGTGCATCCCCGGTTACGAGCTATTCTTCTGTGATGGCCACATAGACTTGTAGCTGGTTAAACTGGTGATATACTCAAACGCACCTTGGTCCCGAGAAAGCGAACATCTGAGAACAACAGTAGACACGAATACACACATAAACAAACAATAGAAAAATTATTACCTAACAGTCTGATTCAATTGGAATTACTGTCAAGTGAATATATCATATTAAGATGACTAATACGGAACTGTCTTTTGGAATGAAGCAGAGTTAATATTACAAGTTAGATTTCACTTGTTAATGTAGCCACCATGACTGTTATCTGCTACTTAAAACGATTCTCATTCGTTATTATGATGTTTTTATACTCTGCGAGTAATTATATTCAACCTAGTTTGATTATATACATGTTATTACTACTCCTATATTTTTACTATTTCTTTATATTTTGTAACTAAGTTTATGTTATAAGAAATATAAAACTGATGTGCGTCTTTTCATCATTAAATTTATTATCATTGAATATTAAAAAATGCAACTAGAAATTTATCCAGACGTGGGTACTCTTTACTAGTGGCATTATCATTAGCTCTTTATGATAATTATCCCGAAATAGACGATGACACAATATCATTTATGCCTGCTTTGGAAAATAAACTATGTAGTATTTTCTTACACAATAGATCAGCGTTTTCCAACCGGTGTGCCGCGAATGGGTCATTGGTGTGCCGCGAGGAAATCGAAACAAAGTTATTAATTCTATTGCAACCAAACTGCAAGATATAGGAAAATATATATTTCTATTTCACATTACTATCAAACCCTACAATGAAAAATATTACTCTAATATATTATTGTGATTATTTTGATGCAACAGGTTTGTCATGAAAATCTTGTTGAGTATTTACACAGATGGCGCTCCCTCTATTACAGGTTCTGTAAAGTAATTTTTGCTTTTAGCATTTGTTTCAAAATCAATTGTTCCTGAACTTGCAAAAGTATTAAATCAAGTGGTAAAAATGGTTAATTACATAAAAGAAAGTCTTGTTAAAGCAAGATTATTTACAGATCTAGTATGTTCTGCAATGGATTCTGAATACACTATTTCTTAATCACACAGAAGTGAGGCGGTTGTCTCGTAGCCACGTATTGTCAAGATTTTTTGCACTTAAAGAACAACTCCTATTCTTTGTGTCAGAAGAAAGTGTATATACCGATTTCCTTAGTGATTATTCTTAGTGCAATAAAGTTGCCTTTCTCGCCAACATATTCCATACATTGAATTTGCTGAACGTAAGGATGCAGAGAAAAGACTAAAATATCCTAACCTCAAGTAACAAAATTTGCTCATTTAGGGAGAAATTCTCACTTCGGGAGGACAGAATTGGAAAACAAAACAAATGTGATATGTTTGAGCTTACAAAGAGCTGTAAAATTGACACATTTATTGGCTGACACTTATTTCAGACACATTGTTTTTGTTGTGAAGCAATGTTGAGAAGTATTCATCTGACTTCATTTGACCGGGTGAGGAACATTTTTGCGCCTTCTGTCCTACAGTCAGCAGAATTAAATGTCCAGGAAGAAAGTGAATTGATCGATGTGAGGAATGACCGAGGTTTAAAGCTCCAGCACTCACAGCAAGATATGGCATCATTCTGTATTTCTCTCCGGAGACAACACCCAACTCTTTCTACAAAGAGTGTGAAAGTTCTCATTTCCTTTTCTACATCCTACTTAAGTGAAGCAGGATTTTCTGCCATGAAGACAATCATGTGTAAGAAGAGATCACAACTGTTAACTCCAGAATACGATATGAGGGTGTGTTTATCAACTATCCGTCCACTTATTGAAGATTATGAAAAAACATCAAGCTCAAGTTGCACATTAATCTTGCTTCGTGTACCAACTTGTTTAACTTATTTTTGAAAAGTTGTTACCTTCATTTGTTATTATTAAACAATTGTAACCTTCAATAGATATTAATAAAAAATTGTTACATTACTAATATTATTGAACAATTGAAACCTTCGTATAATATTTAAAAACTGTAATGTGTATTAACCACGTTAATAAATTATAAGCTTCATACTGCGTTACTTTTCTGTACATTTTTAATATTGAAAAAGGTATTTATCATTGTTATGACCATTATTGCTTCTTTATTGTTGCAGACTATTTCGTAACTTGAGATTTTAAAGTATCATTCAATCCTTTCGACAAAGCAAACATGCATACAAATTACCTACAAGAGATTTGCGTCTTAGAAGTACAAGAGATTTGGTTGTCCGTTCGTTATTTAGTGATCTTCCTGCTTCCATTAGTGAAAAGCTGGATAGTTTTCGAAAAATAAAGTGTAGGGTCTATTTTCAAAAACCTTAGTTCTATATTTCATTGCAATTGTTTTCTCTTTTTAAATTAGAATGAAAAATAAGCATAATGATTTACCATGGGGGGAAAACCAGTGATCGAGCTTTCTTCTTTGTGAGAAGATCAGTAGTCAGAGAAAAAATTACCACGGTATGTTATATTTACAAATAATAATAATAATTAATAATAATAATAATAATAATAATAATAATAATAATAATAATAAATATAATGTATCAGTGTGCTGGGAGAATTCAAGTTACAGCCGTAGTGTGCCGCAAGTTGGAAAAGGTTGGGAAACGCTGCAATAGATCCAAGAGAAGGATATTTTCAAGTTTGGAAGATTCAGTCCTTACTATTGGGCAAT
This sequence comes from Thermobia domestica, assembly GCF_964235325.1. Classification (NCBI taxonomy): domain Eukaryota; kingdom Metazoa; phylum Arthropoda; class Insecta; order Zygentoma; family Lepismatidae; genus Thermobia; species Thermobia domestica. The sequence goes on along the minus strand of NC_137458.1, from coordinate 152,268,107 downwards.
TTCAACCGAAAAAGAAATTTTAAAATATTTAAAATACTATTTAAAAAGAGACAGAAAAATCAAAACATTAAACCATTAAAAACTTTCAGTTTATTTTCTGATTACATTACCCATGCATGGTCGTTGTTCCTTGCCACCGTTAACGCAAAACTGAACATGTCCACTTCTGTCTGCACAATGTCTTCCCATGCCAACGCAATTGGTAACAATGGACAGAACAAAAGAAGCATCACTTCTGTCCAGTTGAAACTTATCTCCCTGGTCTGGAGACTGTCCTGGATCCACACCTAAACAGAAACTGGATAATTAAGAACCTGACTTACTAAAAAGAATACAAAATTTACCATTTTTCTTTTGCTTGTTTATTCATAAGTGAAAGAAGATAATGAAATGCAACTCACAACAATCAGATAATGTTATTCTACGACAGAAAATATGAACCTGAGGGGTTTTTAGTGTTCCCGTCCATTGAATTTACAGTGTTGCCAGAAAAAAACAACGCCCCTAAAATCTAAGTTAAAACATCGACTAGAGGAACGATGTCAACTGCATTTGGTTACGTATCATGTTCTTTTGGTTTCTTGCGAACTTCTTTTTAAATAACATTATTATTTAGTTTTAATAAATGTATGTTAAAATTATTTTGTTTTTTTTACAAACTAAATACAACTATTATTTAAAAAGTAGTTCACAAGAAACGAAAATAACATGATACGTAACCAATGCAATTAAAATCGTTCCTCTAGTCGCTGTCTTAACATAGATTTTAGGAACGTTGTTTTTCTCTGTTCTCGCATTAAAGGGCACCTCTCAGGCCGTCACTTCACTTCAAACGAGGAGATGAAACACTTCGTGACAACGAGGCTGAATACACAATGAAAGGATTTTTACCTGGAGGGAATCTTCAAACTCATCCCACGATACGACTAGTGTCTCAATCGCTATGGAGACAATGTCGAAAAATAATCTATTGCATGTACTATCTATTGGCTGTATTGGTTGTATGAAATAATATATACACGTCTCACTGCGAGTTTTGTAACCATACTTTCTGATCACTCCTCGTACTATATGTTTTACTTCTAAAAATTTTTATATTCTACATTGTCTTTAAGTTATTGTTAGGATATATTTTTACGTGAGTTAAATATTACTTCAACTAGATTTCACATGTACCTAAGTCAACTTAAAAATGTAGATAACTCATTCTATTCACTATCAACCTTTATTGCCTTACAACTACAACCAGCCACACTTGGTTGTAACTAAAATATCACTTGCCACACTTGGCTCATATATCTAAATTATAAACAGCCACTTTTGGCTCATCAACCTAATTATCAAACTCTTCAGCCACTTATGGCTCCATTACAACACATAAACAACTACAGCCACTTATGACTCTTATTCCACATATAAATAACTTCAGCTACTTATGGCTCAATTTCTACAGCTCAATTGCACATTATTTATATTCATAGTAACGCCTTTCTTTTGTTAGTACAACTTCCTAACACCTTGTCCGATTCTTCACAATCCATACTTTCTCCGATACCCTAACATCCTCCCGGGGATTACCAAAAAAACAATTCAAACCGTATACAATCACAAGAAGAGACAATCACTAAATTTACATAAACATTTTCATTCTTTTCTGCCCTTCATTAGATTTCTTTCTTCTTCTTTTTCTTCCTGAACTCCTCACACTTTTTTCCATTTTCATAATCCTGTCACTCATTTCCTGTATCTTCTGATCCCTCGAAGTAAACTCAAGAACCATAAACTGTAATAGTTCCTGCTTCTTGTTTAAGATGTACTCCTTTTCTTTCTTGCTACTTTCACGCTCCCTGATAGTTTGAGATTTTTGTGCACCGTCCTTTTTTCCGATTACTTCCAAGTCTTCTAGTTCTGTCATCTTTATTTAAGTTCATGCCACGCACACCTACATCTTTTTTATTAATAAACTTTAGTATGCCATGGTCTGCTGCTGTATTGGAATCTGTTGTTTGACTAAGCTCTTGTCCGACTTTCGCTGATTGTAAAAATATTGTTCTCATCGTCAAAGCCTGACTAATGTCATCCATTCTTTTTGTTTCTAGATCTTCTGTATTAACACCAGCTTCCTTCTTACCGGTATTATGTTTTCTCGTCTTAATGCCACGTTCTACCAAGTCTTTCATTTCCAAATGTTTCCTTTCTGTTTGTATGGATCTTAATATAATGCTGATGCCAGGTGGTGTAATCCAGTGCAGCTGAAACAACGTTTCCCATAAGCTGGACACTGTCCTTTTATGTGAACTTTTCTACATTTGTTGCATCTAATTAGATTTTCGTTTGTCTGACTTGTAGAGCGAAATGTCGACGAATCTTGAGCTCGTTAATTCACTTTTCTTGGCTTACCTAGACCTTTCAATGCATATCCTATTTGCTTTTGTTGAATTCCACGATCTCTGCTAGTAATTTGTCAATTATTTGGTCCCGTTTCCTGAACTCGTTCAAGATCGATACTTGAAACTCCTTTTTACTTCGACTTTCCAACTGATTTAACATATCTTTACACGTAGATTCTTTGCCGTTAGACTGCGCCATTTGTTAGGGTATATTTTTAAGTGAGTGAAATATTACTTCAACTAGATTTCACATGTACCTAAGTCAACTTAAGAATGTAGATAACTCTTTCTATTCACTATCAACTTTATTGACTTACAACTACAACCAGCCACACTTGGTTGTAACTAAAATATCACTTGCCACACTTGGCTCATATATCTAAATTATAAACAGCCACTTTTGGCTCATCAACCTAATTATCAAACTCTTCAGCCACTTACGGCTCCATTACAACACATAAACAACTACAGCCACTTATGACTCTTATTCCACATATAAATAACTTCAGCTACTTATGGCTCAATTTCTACTACTCAATTGCACATTATTTATATTCATAGTAACGCCTTTCTTTTGTTAGTACAACTTCCTAGCATCTTGTCCGATTGTTCACAATCCATACTTTCTCCGATACTCTAACAGTTATTTACTAAAGTTTGAAAAGGAGATTATTATCAGTTATTTACACAGCGTACCCACACAAAAAGCTTCTTGATTTGAAGTTCTTTTATAATATTATTATTATTATAAAAATCTATTGTCGTCTCGTTAATCGAGACGAGACGAGGTGCGAATAGTGTCCCATCTCGTGGGCAATACTCAAAACATTCCACATTACTGCTTACGTTTCTCATTACTTTCTCTTTCCAGTCTAATCAGACCATTATTTCAAAACGAGTTAAAACGAGTGAACGAGCGAGCCATTTATCAAACTCTACTCGACTCGAAATTCGATTTCAAAACAGTGACTCGGCTCGGAACTCGACTCGAGAAAATTACCTTTGACTCGACTCGAATTCACTTTAGTTTTAGCTCGACTCGTGCCCATCCCTACAAACAATTGTTGCAGGTTGATACTGCATGAACTACTGCCGCGACTTCTGTCACTTCCCAACCCAACGGTGTAGTTAGAATAAAAGATGCATGTAAACTCATTTTCGGTCCATGAGTGACTTATGACGTTTCTCAAATCAATTCAAATCCAATCAAGATTTTTATAGTGGAAATAAAAGAAGGGGTGAAAAAGGCTGCAAATAGAACTACGAATGTCAAATTTATGGAACTTTATCGTACCTGTGACACTTCAAAGCATGCTCCGGCAGGCCGGTAGCCAGCCCAAAAATGAAGGGGGGCCCAGTAGAAGTTGAGAGGGGCAGATCGAACCGTATTATAGTTCATCACCATATTATAGTTCATTTGCAAGCCTACCTTGAAAATTTTATGGGTCAGCAAAAATTTAGAGGGGCCGGCCGCCCTAGACCCACCGTGGATACGGACCTGTGTTCCGGTTACTCTAAAGAAATATTTTTATCTTTTTCACTCCAAAAGGCAACTTTTCCGCACTATAAGACATAGATAAAAAATAATTAAATTTTATCTTTCCAATCTAGCGTAGGTAGTTTCAGTACAAACTATGGGTGATCTTCAGGAACACATCACTGGAGCCCTTAACTCGATCACGCTGAATATGATTTGAAAAATGTGGCCCAAGCTCGATCATCGAATCAATATTTGTCGGATAACACGTGGGGCGTGTAAGATATGATTAAATGCTTTCTTAAATATACTGGAGTGTCAAAACTTGATCTGTGCTAACTATCTTTCAATGCTTCAAATCCGATAGAACATCTTATCTAACTTGTTATGTCTAAATGTTTTTACTACCACCAAACATAAATGCACTGATTACTATTCATATATTTATTCCACTAAATTCCATATCCCCATGAAAGTATCCAATATAAATCCAGATTCCATTAAATCTCCATGTATCTATTTCCTACTCACAGATTACACTTACGTTAGAGAAATAACATCAAAGACTCCTAAATACCCATATAAATTTTATTCTTATTGAAATCCATCTTGATATGATCATTTGTTTTACAGTGTCATCCCTAGCAACTAACATTCCATATCTAGGCATGTGCTAACTTCTATACCCTTTGTTATCCATACTCCAAAGCCTCAATCCCAACGCTCTCCCCCTTTCCATAAATTGAGACAAACTTGATTACCACAAAAATACTATTATAGCGAACAGCTTAACCTAATTCAGATTATACGGACAAATGTGTGGATAACCCACGTAAACTAGTTTCTTTCTAATACATTATTCATAATCACAATTAATTAAGACCATTGTATTTTTATCTAAGGTTCTGTTTCAATCAAATCGTTTACAGATCATCATTAGTTCCTTTCTTCTTTTTCCTACCGACCATCATTAATTGATTCATTAAACATTTAATCTGATTCTGCATCTTCACTTGATTCTCAATTATTTACCCAAGTTGATCCTCCACTAATTGCTTTTTCATTCCCACTTCTACTCTCTTCAACTTCCTGCCCTCTGTAATACGTATTCTCGCCTTCTGATTGTTTGAGAAATTTTGTCTTCCATCTCTTATCATCCAGGTAAGATTTAGTTGACAATAATTTTGGTTTGGTACCGTTTACTTCTTCTGATGTAGAAGGTGATCTTGGAAAGGAGTCCGTAGCCTTAGGGCTTGAAATATACAGTTGAGCCAAATCTCAAAAAAAAAAAAAAAAAAAAAAAAGCTAGGTGTACTGTATTTAATTTCATCTTCGCAATTTTCACCATTTGCCTCATCCACAGATATCGTATCCAATCTTATGATGTTAGCCAAAGTATTTAATTCGCTCAGCTGTTGTTTATCCACATTATAGTCCTCCTTAATTGCCTCCATAATTGATACCGGTGCTTTTTGATTCTTCTTAGAATATGGAGCAGTGCCAGATTGACAAACTCGAGCGAAATGGTTTTTACGATTGCAATTGATGCATTGTTTCCCCCAATCTGTACAATTACCTTTTCTATGTTGTCCTCCACAAAACTTACAATGACGTATGATAATAGGTAATGCTTCGGTAGATGATGAGACTGCAACTTGTCTTTGCTTCGCCCTTTCGTGAAATACCTTGTCCTTTTCCTGATGTATAACATTGCAATATGAATTTGATGACGATTTAAACATTAGCAATTGTTTCTCCGTACTGTCTATTGTTTATGCTATCTCTATTGCTTTTTGGAAAGTGAGATTCTCAGTATTCAATAATTTCCGTCTAATTGCTTCATCACCAATACCAAAAATAAATTTCTCTTAAATTATCCTCTAAGCAACATTTATAATCACAGTAAGCTGATTGTTTTTTTCAGTTCCAGAACAAAGGAAGGTATTGATTGGCATTGCTTCTGTTTAATGGAATGAAATTTATACCTTTCAGAAACAACATTAACTTTTGCAGCATAACGCTCTTTCATAGCTTTTACAATATCCTGATAAGATCTACTGGAGGGTGATTCAGGCCAACAAATATTGCATAACTCTTCGTATGCTTCTGTTCCCATGACTGTAAACAAAGTGGATACTTTCCTATCGTCAGGTATTTGTGCAGCAATGCACATGTGTTCGAATCTTTCGATATACGATTGAAGTCTATCATTTTGGATATCCAGAGGTGGAAAACTGAAATTGCCGACATCTTCACAGCTTTAAGTGTAAATTCTTTGATTCGACTGCGCCAAATGCAAGATATGATTAAATGCTTTCTTAAATATACTGGAGTGTCAAAACTTGATCTGTGCTGTCTTTCAATGCTTCAAATCCGATAGAACATCTTATCTAACTTGTTATGCCTAAATGCTTTTACTATCAACAAACATAAATGCACTAATTACTATTCATATATTTATATATAAATTCATATATAAATTCCATATCCCCATGAAAGTATCCAATATAAATCCAGATTCCATTAAATCTCCATGTACAGTGAAACCTGTCTATGTTGGCCACCATCGGTTCCATCGTAAGGTGGCCAACTTACAGAAAATAAGTATGATTTATGTAGTTTTAGAATAGGATTTCTAGTACTACTTGATTATAAAATTTTAATAAGCAGTGACACGACAGCTACTTAAAAATAATGTATATAGAGTAATCATAAACATATACAGTACTAGAAAATATTACTATAGTATGCAAGAGCACCGGTTTCTCTGTAAATTTGGGGAGGGGGCATTCAGATGCAGAAGGTATATATATGAAGATTTTAAGACAAATTTCACTCAAATTATACCAAATATTGTATACTCATAAATAAAATAGGGGCCACATGAGCTTTGGGGGGCCGTTCTTGATTGTATGTTTAATATATATGCATACCTTTCCCTTCCTGAAAACTAGTCTGGCACATTGGATTATTCGGATTGAAAATACAATAACACAAACAACCATGAAATAGAAGTGTATGTACGCAGTTTATTGAAATTGATATTATAGCACACTGAGTTATTCAGATTGAAAACAAGAAAAGCTAAGTTATAAATTGAGAAATTCATATGCAATTTATATGACTTCTTTTCAGTTGTTACTGAATGGTGGTTCATTCTAGACATATTTGCTTTATTTTTTTGGCCGATATGCGCATTCTAATATTGTAGTTAACTACCTCTTGTTTCCCTCGGATCAAAAGATGTTTTGAGAAAATCTTGAGGGAATTTATATCTCAAAACCTCCGCTACCTTTTGACATGCAGTCAGGTGCCAATAAATGACAATTGAGCTTTAACCTTGAGAATTTTCCGGAATTACTAAAGCTTCCCATTGATGAAACTAGCCGATATAGCTAATGGTTTTACCAAAACAGACAGAATAAACAACTACATACAACCATTTCCTGAATTCCTGTACGTGTTTTTTCTTATTCACATCTTCCTTCACCACCCTTTTATGAGGATAGTGTTCTGACCATTGACCTCCAAGAACAAATCGTGCGAAGCTATGCTTCTTTGTGTCCAGTCACAAATACAGAACATCTGCCTCTCATATGGGAATTCGAAAGAGTTAAGAAAAATAACAAAACTGTATTTTTCGTGGCCAAGGTACACAGGTAAATTTATCATTATCATCATAGGGTAAACATGGCTTCAGTGTGGCCAACTTCCAAGATAGACAGGTGGCCAAATTATAGAGTAGTAAGTAACGAATGTCTTAGGGGAAAATGCAGGTTCAAGACGAACTAGGCCAAGATAAGCAGGTGGCCAACTTAGAGAGGTGGCCAAGTTGACAGGTTTCATTGTACCTATTTCCTACTCACAGATTACACTTACGTTAGAGAAATAACACCAAAGACTCCTAAATACCCATATACATTTTACTCTTATTGAAATCCATCTTGATATGATCATTTGTTTTTACAGTGTCATCCCTAGCAACTAACATTCCATATCTAGGCATGTGCTAACTTCTATAGCCTTTGTTATCCATACTCCAAAGTCTCATTCCCAACAGGGCGCAGCCACATCAAGTGTCTGTTATGAACCGATACCACATGAAACTTGATAAGGTAATGAAGCTGCATCCACAAAAGTAAAATAATATTTGGTCTAGGAATTAATTCGTGCGGGTGGACAAGAGGTGGCGCAACGAACGGAGCGTCCCCCAGTTCCGTGTATCCACACATGTGTTGCAAACCCCTGTCATCGCGTATCGTTCGTAGTATAGGGCAGTGGATTAAAGCGTCAACAACACCAGTTTGTAGTTAAGTGAACATGGCGCAATTTGTGCCTGATAAAGTGTTTTTGCGGGGTGTCCTGCTGCATTACTTTAACATGCAGAAAAGTGCGAATGAAAGTCATCGTATTTTGGTGGAAGTGTATGGTGACCATGCTCTAGCTGAGCGAACGTGTTAGAAGTGGTTTGCACGGTTTAGAAGTGGTGATTTCGGCTTGGCAGGCCAAGAGCGAGCTGGACAGCCAAAAAAATTTCAAGACGAAGAATTGACAGCATTGCTCGAGCAGGATTCGTGTCAAACGCAGGAACAACTTGCAGCAGCATTAGGCGTTGATCAAACAACAGTCTCCAAACGCTTGAAAGCCATGGGAATGATTCAAAAGATGTCACATTGGGTTCCACATGAATTGAAAGACAGAGACGTTGAAAGACGAAAAACCATTTGCGAATTGCTGCTTCAACGACAGAGCAGAAAGGGGTTTCTGCATCGAATTATTACGGGTGATGAGAAGTGGATCCATTACGAGAACCCTAAACGAAAAAAGGCCTGGGTGAAACCAGGTGAACCAGGTCCATCACAACCAAAACGAGATATTCACTGTGCAAAGGTTATGCTGTGCATATGGTGGGATATGAAAGGTGTGGTGTACTATGAGCTGCTGCAACCGGGTGAAACTATGAACGGAGAACGTTATCGACGACAATTAATGCGTTTGAAGCAAGCTCTGGCCAGAACACGACCAGAATGGGAGAACAGACATGATAAACTTATTGTTCAACATGATAACGCTCGCCCACATGTCGCAAAACCGGTCAAAACCTATTTAGAAAATGTAGGATGGGAAGTTTTACCCCACCCGCCGTATTCACCAGACGTTGCTCCTTCGGACTACTACTTGTTCGATTGCATGAACAACGATTTGATTGGACAGCGGTTTACTTCTTCAGAAGATATCGAAACATGGGTCTCTGACTGGATCGCTTCCAAGGATGAGGACTTCTTTCGCCACGGAATCCGTACATTGCCTGACAGATGGGCGAAAGTGGTGGCTAGCGATGGACAATATTTTTCTTAAGATATTTATGTATTTTGTGTTTGTACTACAGCTTCAATGTGTGCGTACCAACCGCACGAATTAATTCCTAGACCAAATATTCTAATTTATTTTGATTTTATAGTCACTTCAAATCAAGAAGTGTTTTCATGGGCACACTGTACAACAAATGATAATAAATGAGTTGTGTTTCATAGTGTGCAACTTCAGTGCGGCCAAATTATGCGAATTCAACACTTAAACTTGAAGTAGTATATACAGTATATAACTACTTGTATACAGGAACAAGATCAACAATAGAACCTATTCCTCTTCCGCTGGATCCACATCAGAAAGCCATTAATCTCTATCCCTTACTTTTACTTTTCCTCTATGGACATTAATATTGAAACCAACAGTGCTAATTGATGTCTATCACTTTTGATTACCATTAAAATCTGAGTGGAGCATTTTCTTGCGGTACTGAATCTATATTTTAAAAAACTGCATATTGCTATCTATTTCCGTTTTATCCAATATGCGATCAGTGTTGTAACCAAAAATTGAAAAAATCTTCGCCACTTTTGGTTTGAACAAACTGAAAACGTAAAGATAAAAACGCATTCCTGTGGCACTGAATTCGTGTCAAAAAACTGTTTCTCGATATATATTACCGTTTTTGCTCTATGAAAATAAGTATTGAAACCGAAAGTACTAGTAAATTTCAACCATTTTCAATTTTTGTAGACTGATGCAGGTGGTGATGTTATCTTCTCTTTAGATGCTGAGTCGATTGTAGAAAGCTGCTTCTCGCTATATATATATATATATATTACCGTTTTTGTTCTATGACTACCAACATGAAAGCGAAAACAGTTGATTCCTCGTACTTCCGGTTTGAATAGATGGTTAACGGAGAAAATGAAACCTGAATCGAACGCAAAAAACGCTTCTTGATTTTTTACCGTTGCTGCTCTACGGAAATTAGTATTGAAACCGGCAGTATTAATCAATTTTAACCACTTTCCGTAGAGTATTGCAGGTGATAATGGTATGTTCTCTTGAGACGCTGAATTGATTGAGAAGAAAAGAAAGTTTTAGTTCTCTAGCGGTCAACATTCAAACCGGAAATGGTTAATTTGAATCTCTTCCAGTTTAAATAAAGGGTTAACCGAGGAGATGAAGTCTACTCTTGCAACGCTGAATCGATTGCAAAAACCCGCTTCTTGATATCTTCAACCGTTTTCGTTCTATAGAAATCAACATTGAAATTTGAAGAAATGGTACATTTGAACCACTTCCGGTTTCGGTAGAGTGTTGTAGATAGTTATGTCGTCTTGAGATGATAATGTGAAAAAAAGAAAAATAAATCACCATTGCCGTTTTCGTTCAATGGCAACAAACGTAGAAACAAAACATTTTTTCAACCACTTCCGGTTTGAATAGAGGTTTAACGAAGGGAATGGAATATACTGTTGGAACAATGAATCGATTGCAAAAAAGCTTTTTCTTGCTAGCTTTTACCGGTTTTGATTGAAACCGAAAGTAATAGTATATTTGAACCACCTCCAGTTTTGGTAGAATGTTGCGGATAGTCATGCAGGCTTCTACGATCTGTTACAGTTTTTGTTATATAACGATAAACGTTGAAACCAGAAATGGCAAGTTCGAACCATTTGCTGTTTGAATATAAGGTTTACGAAAGAGGAAGAGCTTATTCTTGGGGTGCTGAATAGATTCCAAAAAAGCGCTTCTCGATATCTGTTTCCGTTTTTGCTCTGATACTTGTCAACAGAAAAATGGACAAGACGTTAGGTTAGTTTTAGACGGAAGCATTTATCATAGCATTTCTCGTAGCAGATGTGCTGCCAAAAATCTCGTATAATATTCTATGGCATCGAAAGTATATTGTGCTTTTACACGGTAGCATTTTGATAGTCTTCTTGTTGTGGCGTAGCAAACAATTCACTGGAGAAAAGCGAAATTATGGCTCCGAAAATAAAGCGTGAAGTAGCTTGAGCTACAGTGAGTTCTCGCCGGTTATATTGAAAAACGAAAACTACAAAAAAGTATGTGGGCAAATTGGTTGTTGCGGAGGGATGACAATATTTCAGTTCTTTCTATGGTAGAGTAAAAACTGAAGCCTGAGGACACTATTGCATTCAAGAACTTCCTGTGTATGGACAATGAAGCCTTCGAAATGTTCTTTATACAAACAAGAGTTCTCCTCATATTTTTCAATCAGCATAATAATAGCATCCCTACTCCAACTCATTTTTCTTTAATACAATTCAATTTCCCAAACAAAACAAGAGCATGGATATTTGGCACAAAGTCTTTCGCTTCCTTTTAACACACCACGGCGCTGCAATCGGACCATAAATGCTACGACCCGCTCGGGAGAGTAATACTCCCAGAAGTACGTTTTTCCGCGCGCTACTCTAGCCAGCTGTTTTACGCGCTATCCTAGCCAGTTGTTTTAAGTTGGTCACAAAATTCATATCATGAAGTACAAGGGAAACAAAACGAGCCCTATATCATGGAGTACAAGGGCATAAGCACTACAACTACTTATCTGCACAAAAATAAATAAATCACTTTTTTAAGTATTATTTTCATATTATTTTAATTTAATAAGTGTTATAAAAATGTAAAAAAAAAATGTTAAAAAAAACTTTCCTCGGGCCGGGTTAGAACTCGCGCCAAAAATACTTTTACTACTAGCATATAGCTCTAGCCCACTCGGCCACGAAGATTCACAGCAATAAGCGTTTGATTTCTCTTATTTTGATGCAACGTGGCAAGAAGTGGATAACGCCAACCAATCAGAACTGTGTTTCTCGTTTCTACTTCCGGGAGCATTACTATCCCGAGCTAGTCCTTAAATGCTGGGGAAAATGCTACGAAGTAGAAAAGGTTCTATCGATAAGAAATGCCATAGGATATGCCATGCTATGTGAAATGCTATAGCACTTGGTACTTTACACGGTAGGATATCGATGATACGATTTTTGCTACGATAATTGCTTCCGTCTATAGCACGGCCAACAAGAGATGGTCTCTGACGTTTGTTACCATATGCGTTGGGACATTGCAGCCCCTACTTTGATACCAGTGTTACCAACTACGATCTCTCTGTCTTATACAATTAATTAAATTGCCACTACAGTTGCACCGAAAAAAAACCTTGACACGCGAGTAGTGGCAATGTCACTGCGAGCTGCCAGAGACGTTCTCTTACTGGACGCACTATAAAATTAGCGTTATGCGTAGCATAGTTTGGATGTCTAATAATTTCTACATTTATTTTTTCTTTATCCACAGAAATGTCTTACCCACTATCCAGACACGATTCTTGTCTTTGACACTAGTGCCAACAGCTCCAGCTACATGTGCTCCAAGACTTTGTCCAACAATACGAATTATTCTGTTGCTCCTTTCGTATAATGCATCAACAAAAATAGCAATGCACTGTCCCACAGGATACATGCTTCTCATGGCTCCCGGGGCACAAGGAGGAGGAGCATAATAATACCAATAAGCCACAAACACATTGTCTTTTCCCTCATCAACAATGCCTGAAACAATATTGTCTGAATTATTGTATTTATTTATCTATTTGAACAGAATCAAGAACAATAATAATTGTTGTATAAACATGTTATTACGTGAGATGTGTTATTCTCGTTATTAAAAGCGTTTACAGACTTGACTTTGATTTTGGCTATATCGAATAATCGTTTCATGATTTTCTTTTTAACCAACAATGGGATGGTAACTTAAGAAAAATGTCATTAATTTTATATTTCCTTCATATCTTATATGTCCATGATAAAGTATACAAATCCTAACTTTACACTGTATAGATCCCAACACGCACTAGTCTTAAAATGCAAAATCCTAAAATCGATCAACATGCAAGAGTCCTAAAATTCACCCGCCCTCACTGCTTCTAAACCGTGGAACTCCCAAACAACAAGAAACAAAATTATTAAGAACATGCAAAAGTTTAAAGAATCATCTACTTCTATTAGCTCTAATTGTGGTGGTTGAAAAAATCTCTTGCGACACTAAAATTGCATCCATGTTGAGAATGCAATAGAAACAAGTGCATAGAGATAGCGAATACCAGTACCTCCAAGTTTTGTTGAAAAGTGAAATCTGTAGTTTGTAGGATAACATATTCATATAGGAAAATAGAGGAATGGGCAAACTGAGTGAAAGTATCTGGAAATGTTCACAATTCATAAATTTCAAAGATTTTTACGTAAAAGTAGACACACCTGAGTGGACAGGAAAAAAAAAATTGAAATTCCCAAAACTCCTTATTTCTGATGATATGACCCATTGGCAGATTAACACATCTTAACGAAAAGCTTTAGCCCTCTTGTTAAGGTTTTGACTCGGTGTGAAGACACACGAGAAACTGACAAATTTATATACAAAACTGTCCTGATTGGTTTCACCATAATATAGAAGAGAAAATGAGAAAACATAAATAATAGTTCTAGCATTATGAATACTAGTGTTGTATTCAAGACTTTGGCTCTATGTGCACTATACGTTAAAATTGTTTTCCATTAAAAGTTCTGTTTACCTTCAACATTTTAAACCCTTAAGTGGTCTGGTGAAAAGAACTTGCACTAAAATCTAGTGGGGTCCGAGAAACCTCAACGGAAAAAATCAGATTTTAGTACAAATATTTACATTTAATTATCATATGAGTTACTTATATGTGCATGTGTACATACATAAGGTGCATACATGTGCAGGGCATATCCTTAAGCTATGTTCTAAGAAAAGGAGCTTCTCATACTGTATATAAGAGAATTTCGTCTTTCTATTTTTTCTTTCTTTCTTTCTCGAGGCAGAACTGGCAACTTTCTTTTCGAACACATGTAACTTGTTGTTCCCGTCCTTCATCTCATCTCTTATCTTCATCATAAGCTGCTGACGCTCCTTTGGAAGATACCTGATTTCTCGCCTATCAATGTGCACTTTGATAAAGGCAATGCCTAATGAAGTCAAAATTTTCTTCTTAGCGTCTACTGTGATATTGAATTAGGCTTGTAGTATGATAAAATGACATTGTTTATATCATGTCCAACATAGCGAAGAAAATAGCCATAGTCCATCTCCTTATGCGTCTCGAAGTTGAGTATGTGTCACATAGGTGGTCAAGGGTGTCCACTCTGTCCTTTTGTCATTGTAAGTAGTTATTGTTTCTGGTTTTCCAGAGTTGGTGATGATCTGGTCTAATAATACATGCTAAACAATAAATTACTATTTCGTTCCTCTTCGGAACGTATGAACGAATAAGACTTACTGTATGTCCGAAGAGAGTCGATTTACTTTTTCTAGACGGCTACATTTGAATTCTTGTGGTATTTCACGTTTATTGCTCCTCACTGTGAGTCTCTCTGTCTTCAGTTTACTAGCAAGTTAAATGGAAGTGAAGCCAAGGCCACATTCCAGTTGGTTTCTTTGATAGATTCGATTACTCGTAGAATTGTTTGCGTTGGCATTGACACATTCCCACAAGCCCCACTTTCTTTTCCAACAAAAATGAGCACATTATTTATATAAGTTTCTTGAATCTGCAAGACGCAGGATTTTGATTCCATATTTATTAGATGTCTTTGGCATATACATTTTAAACGAATGTCGTCCCCGAAGTGACAGCAGCATTTCGTCAACAGGACTTAGTTTTTGACAGCAAAATATTGTAAACAATTGTAAATGAATGCATCCCAAATTTCCAGCATAGCAACAAGTTTATCCGTTTTCCTTCGCTCTGCCCTTGTGTCGACACAGTAAAGAGCACAAGGCAGTAAAATAAACAAACATCTCTTCACACTTATGGTGGCACGGAAGATATCTCTATCATCGGCAGCAAAAGGCTAGAAACATCTTCGTTTCCTGATTTCATAACTCCTGCCAGGTATAACAAGCTTTGATTTCAATCATATCGATATCGCTCACAAATGATGACAGGTTCTTTATACTTGGACTTGCTTCTCATTTGTCGGATTTTAGTTTTTGTGTTATCTACTATAATTTGTAGCATGCCGTCACTGACATACAATTAACACGCACTTAATGCATCATCATTGTGGATATCTTTTGCGGCTCCTCGAACCCCTGGCAGCCTGCCAACTATGCTCTGCATCAGTGATACCCCTGTGCAGAAGGTTTCTTGCTCCATTTAAAAATAGTTTGAAGTACAAGCAAGCACACCATCTTCTTCACTGCCATCAGTTTCCTCTGAGGCTGATTTTTCATCAGACTCCACAACGCCGTCAAGATTTCCGAGGAAGATGATAATTCATCTTCATTGTCATCACGGAGAGTTGAGTCATCCAGCGTATGCTGGATTTTTTTATCTATCAAAAACTTCTTAGTTGCCATTTTAGGTCTACTTCTGCAAATATTACAAAAATTAACGCACAAAACCGTGAGAATGTTTCACAGAAATTATTCATTTCAATTAAAATAAAAAAGAAACACTAAACCATACGTTCTTGTACGGGCTGACAGACTCACGACTGCTCTCAACTGTCAGGCAGCATGGAATAAATTCAAAGGAATGCTACCTACAAGGTCATTTGTAGGCTAAAATAGAATATCAACACCTGCAAAGTAATCTACTGTCCAGTTTGGAAAGTACGTGCAAAGAAAGATGGCATGGGTCTATCAGACCCCTCTAACTACTAACATGCAGTTACACAAATCATATTTAAATCTAAATAAGGTTTCAATTAAATTGAAACAATACATTTTTAAATTGCAATTAAATCGTCACAATAGTTTTAAATCTGTAAATTTTTGCACACTAGTTACATCTATTACCGTTTGGCAAGCAAGCAATAAAGCAGATAGCGCCATCTATTAGCATGAGTGTTTGCTACTACGAATCAGTGTGACATAGTGAGACGTTTGTTGTTTACAGGTAGGGTAGCTATTGTCGTTAGAATTAACCGCATTCGTAATCACATTGTGGCACTAACTGCATTGTCGCAGTTGTGTATGGCACTAATGGCACGGATCACGATTTCCGTCTGAGTCAATCGGGGCTGAATCTAGCTTCTCAAACCGAAGAGATCTGGCGAGAAGACATCCATGGACCCGGAGAAACCCAGATAGACCCATGACCCGGAAGGAGTTGAAATATCAAGTCAACAGAACGTTATAGTTGATCGAAAATTTCCACTGCTCGTGGTCAAATATTCACAGGTTTGATTCCCGATATGACATTTCTTAATCAAGATACCATGTCTTGGCTATAAGTTCATGTTTATTCATCAATCCATTCTGAAAAGTAATGCAGTGCAGTGATGTAAACCAAGGAGGCTGACCCAGCTGAAGCTACTCTCCTTTAGTGCAGTGATACTGACAAGTAAACCTTACGTTTGGGTGAATCGAGTTGCTGACTGAGACATATATGAGAAAGTAGTACTAAATGTGGTCAGTATTTCAGTGAAGTTGTAGGTGCGAAGCTCCAGGGGTTTAGGAGATACAGCTACCAGAACATCACATGGAAGTACAGAATAGTCTTCATACAGTTGAAGGTAAAAGCCCTGTAAGACTTCTTGTAACAACAAAAGGTGAATAACAAATATATGGGTACATATTAGGACTAGGGGGAAATCATATAGTAAGGGTATACCTGATGGCGGCCATCTTGAAATCCGCCATTTTGAATTAAGATTAAGTTTTTAAAATAGGAATAGGGTCATGTGATACATGATTTAAGGCCCAAATTTAATCAGAAGAACAATGGTGACATTAATTTTGATTTACACGCAACTGGTATAAAGTTACAGGAAAATTAAATACTGTTGCAGCATATGTATTAGTCCTTTACCCCATCTTGTAAATTTTGTGTTAATGATAATAATTAAATAAAAAAAAAACAGGTGGATAAATATTAGGTCTATGGTAAGAGTTGATGGTGGCCATGTTCAAATCCGCCATTTTGAATCAGACAAAAGTTTTAAACAAAACGCATAACATTGACACCTTATTAATAGCAAATTTTACCATAAATCCAACGGTATAACCATTTTTGCTTTATCATTAACCAGCATTTGTTATCGCATAAACAAGTTGCTATTTTAAGAAAACATGACCAAAGTGAAATTGAGTCATAATTGAACTTGGGTCTTTCTTTCGGAAAAGTTCTCAATTAGTACAATCAATCTGTAGTTCAGAAGAGAGTGCATGACTTGCACAAATGCTCTGCTCACAGTGAGCACACCTGACAAAGGCAATCGAGTTACATTTGACACATTCAAAATGGCGGATTTGACCATGGCCGCCATCAAGGCAACTCTTACCGTAGACCTAATATTTATTCACCTGCTTTTTATTTAATTATTATCATTAACACAAAATTTACAAGGTGGGGTAAAGGACTAATACATATGCTGCAACAATATTTAATTTCCCTGTAACTTTTTACCAATTGCGTGTAAATCAAAATTAACGTCACCATTGTTCTTCTGATTAAATTTGGGCCTTAAATCATGTATCACATGACCCTATTCCTATTTTAAAAACTTAATCTTAATTCAAAATGGCGGATTTCAAGATGGCCGCCGTCAGGTATACCCTTACTATACGACTTCTCCCTAGTCCTAATATGTACCCATATATTTGTTATTCACCTTTTGTCGTTACAAGAGGTCTTACAGAGCTTTTACCTTCAACTGTATGAAGACTATTCTGTACTCCCATGTGATGTTCTGGTAGCTGTATCTCCTAAACCCCTGGAGCTTCGCACCTACAACTTCACTGAAATACTGACCACATTTAGTACTACTTTCTCATATGTGTCTCAGTCAGCAACTCTATTCACCCAAACGTAAGGTTTACTTGTGAGAGTGAATTTTGTTTGCATGTAGTATGTTCGATTACATGATCCAGATGTTACGACTTTCCTTTAGCTCCCGGCGTGAGCATATATAAGCTTAAAGTCTCATTGCAAGTATAAGGGTGTGTACAACTACAGAAGATGTTCCCTGGGGTAAGAATTTCAACCCACTGGGGGGTGAAAAGTGCCACATAAATACTCAGAATCCACATTAAGGAGGATATGAATTTGGGTCCTTGAGGGAAGGAGCAATTCCCACTCAAATTATTTCCTGAAATCATCTCTGGTATACGGTATTTTATTTCTCAGAAACTACTGGCCGCATCTAGACCTTTCATGGGCAAAGAGTTCATTGTCGAAGGGATAAGGATTACTATATTTGACAACCTAGAGATAGATTCGACTCACCATACTTTGTATATTGTACTTTATTTCCTCGGTATCTACTGTCCGAATCTAAACCGAATTTCGTGAGTAAGTAGCCCATGGTCAAAGCAATAAAGATCTCTATATTTGATGATGGCCGAACTCGCCCAGAGACAGGCTCGGCTCTGAATGTGTGTCCCTTCCTAGACGAGTGGCTAAAGTGCATACGTTCTGTAAACGTAGTCCAGGTTTCGGTTCCTCGTATGGATACTTGCTTTGTATACAAACTTGAACAGTGGTTCGGATTCAATGAGCACGCCAGAGAGAGGAATGGGAGCGACATATTGTAGGTCAAATAATATAAAACTCATTTTTTAAATACAAAAAGTAACTCTTCTCCTAAAAATATCCGCCCATCGTTTGTCCACTCAAGAAATTAAAAATTGTCATTACTGTTCGGAAGTTTCATCTATATGCTTGATACTGAAATGACATGTTAGATTCTAACGAACTAACGGATATTATCTGCCTATCATTGAAGATTTTCAGCTATCCTCACACATAAACTAACCTAAGGGTGCAGGCTTATCCAGTATTCCTGCGATAAGTCGTATCTTCTTCCAATATTATGTTGGATGCCATCCGCAAATCTATCCGCAAGCTATCTATTACATACCTATATTAGTAAAATTACATACGTATTAGTAAAATTACATCTTAGTGAGGATATCACTTACCAAACTAAAGCGTTATAGCCTAATAAACTTTAAACCACTAATAGAAGGAAAATATTCACCTTGCACCAATATCTTGAAAATCGGGTTTGTTTCTGTTTGAGCATGTCCATGAATAACCAACGTGTTATTTCTCGATGGTTCCCATCCGTATTCCTCGAGTCTATCAACATCATTTTCAGTTACCAACACGGATGATGAATTATTCCTGGTAAAGTAAAAATAAGATATTTATACTTTACATGTACGATAAGAATAAAACGAAGTTTCATTCATGGAGTGTTCTCAAACAATACCGAGAGATATACGAAGAAACAAGACACAGAAAGGCAATACTTTGCTACAAAATCTTTGAAAATAAAGCTAAGAAACTGTCTTGGTTCCGTTATAAATAATAATACTGCTTTGGATACAAGTAGTAATATAAAGATTAGACATTTCTAAGGTTAGCAATAATCGAAATCCGTTAGCTTTGCATTCCCTGATGTTTTTGAATCATTCAAACGAATTTTAAAATAGAGTCTCTTGGTATTTTCATTAACGCTCTTGCCACTTAATAATTCAATAAAACCTATGTTGAAGAAATTCAGGGCCGGAAAAACAGGGATATAAAATACTGTGCAAGTCAGAGCATATATCCTTACAGCATACATTGGATCTAGTAAGTTTGAAGTCGAAGCTTAGAGTACGCATTACTAAAAACTTCTGATATTAGGTTTTCAAGTACTTCACGCACTTTCAGTGTAAATTATGTAGTATAATACAGGCTATATTCCACTTTATACACTAGAGTTTCTAAAGAAATGTTGAATTTACGATAAGAAATATATCCTCATGTTGAATTTACGATAAGAAATATATCTTTAATTTGAACTTCGATAAGAAATTATCCTTATGTTCAACTTACGATAAGAAATATATCCTTATGTTTTCATCTGGGCAACCTCCCGTTTTTCCCGATGCACAGTAAGGATGAGCAGTAAAATTCGTAGTTTGCATCACTCTATTTTGGCAATCATCTCCATCTGCGACAAAAGAGAAACAGAGTATGTGTATTTTAGTATTAGGAAAGAAACTAATCCAAACTAAAAATACACGGTGGGAGGTATACAAAACTATCGTTTTCTTTCTGTCTTTTTCTTTTCTTTTATTTTTTCTATCGTTTCGGATGGAATAGAAATCAAGTACTGCATCTCGACAGTAGCAGCAATATGAGCTCCATCGTAGCTAAGCGGCAAGCATACGCGCCTTTGGTGAGGAAGACTTGGAGTCGATTTCCAGCGAGTTTATGTGGTTCGGATCTCATATTCAGGTGAAAGTCCACGTCTCATATAGTCTCGCTGCTGAAAGAGAAGTTAAAATGAAAACAAAATCAAATCAAATTAAGTAGCAGCAGTATAGTTTAGAGAAACAATCGGATTACCAAAGGAAAAGTAACTCACGACACCTCTCCTAGATGGTAAAAGTGGCTGACAAGGGGAGACTTACAACGGAGCAACGGTCATCAATTGTGCTTATTATTAATGAAAAAATTAAATCTTTAAGGTTTACGTGCCATAGTTTTGCCGGCTAAGCTAAAGGAGACAGTGATGATGAGAAATGAGTGAAACGGTGGAATGAAGAAAGTGGAGGAAATGGGAGAACTCCAAGAAAACTCGGTGTTTGTCCACCACAAAACTCACTTCGCGCGTACTGGGATCGAAGCAAGGACTTTAAGTTGGTTATGTTTGTTTTGTTTAATTTTCCGATGCACCAGAGGTCTTATTCTTAATGAAACAAAAAGTATTGTTTTGGCTCAAAGGTGTTTTCGAGAACGAGTTCACACCAAATAGGTCCTCTCCAACAAAACCAGTCATAGACTGTAATAAACATTTATGTGTTAAGAAACAATATTGAAATGGAAGCGACCAAATGGAACATGTTTTACACTAGAATATTTTTCCACAATGTGTTCTTTCTTTTTATGTTAAATTCAGTATAACATTCTTACTAGTAAAAGTTTTATCAAGAAGCAAATGGTAGATCATTTCGTGCTCCACTCTATATATTTCAGAAGACATAATAATCATGACTTGCATTAATCAACTTTACGACCAGAAACTTCACTGTCTGGATGTTATGTACTTGAAAACAAACTTATTAGGAGTACCCGTTATCTCCATTACTTTTTTTTATTTCACTTTAAAATACCCGATTAAGAAGATAAATATTTAGCAAATGAGGAATGTTTTTTTAGCAGTCTTTGGCATGAGTTGATGATGTGACAAATAATACCAGGTCAATGGAACAAGAAGAATGTATATTCCTGACCTGTAGGTTAAGAAGTAAGTTTAGTAAAAGTGTAAAAAAAGATAGGGCTAAAGGACGTATATACTGCACTACCAAAACCAGAAGTTGTAAAACCATAATTTAAGATCTTAAAAATATTGTAATCAACAATAATATTATAAGGTAAAGGGGTAATTCAGAAAAAATATCGTATTCTTATTTCTTATTCTATCAAATTTTGACACGTTGTATTTCTAGTAGAATCAACGAAGACCCAAATTTGGCTTGATACGTAACTAAATGCAACATATTTTAGTGCCAAATTGTCCTGAGAGTCTACCTAATGATTTGTTAAATGCAGAATATTGGACAACGAAGAAGATAGAGAAATAGAAGAGATGAAGATGCTACGGTGTACGGTGTGGAATGACGTGGAAGGCCAAAGTTAAGAATGAAGTGATCCGAGGAACAATAAAGGTGAGACCATTAGTAGAAAAAATGTAAGAAAGTAGACTTCGATTTTTTAAGTATGTAAGAAGAAGACTCCTGGAATACATACATAGCTCAACGAGGGGATGCTATACAACTGAATGAAAAGCGAGCTCGAGGACGACCGAAGAAGAAATTGAGAGATTGTGTGAAGACCGATATTATGTAGCGTGGTGTCACAGTGGATATGGCGCAAGATAGAAACAGATGGAGGGAAGTAATTCCAAAATCCGATCCTAGCTGACTAGGAAAAAAGGCCTAGAAGGGAAAAAAAACAAGAAAATGGCCACGAAAATGAAAAAAATTTAAAAGTCGATTTTTTTTTGTGAAAAGAGCATGGAGAAACTACCATTAAAATTCTCCTACAATAGCGAAACAGTGTTCGACATGAAATTGGTGGACGCGGGTGGTGGCGTTGAAAAGGTCCGGGTCTCCTGAGCACAATAGTGATGTCAGAAATCTGATCCGGGCCATGAGGCCCCCAAAATGGGATCCCGAAGTTTTGGGCACGGGTCCCTTCTGTACGCCTATTAAACATGAGTTGTTGCATGAGAGTGGCGACGTTGGAAAGGTTCGGGTCGTCTAAGCACAGTCGTAAAGTCAGAAATCGGTCCATTGACCTGAAGCTACAGAAATGGGGTCCTAAAATTTTGTACTCGGGTCCATTCTATTTCTCTTTTAAGCATGGAGTTGTTGGATGCGGATAGTGACGTTGGAAAGGTCCTGATCTCCTGGACACAACAGTGATGTCAGAAATCGATCCCTGGCCCTGAGGCTCCAGAAACGAGATTCCAAAATTTTGGACTGGAGTCCCTTCTATTTGCCCATGAAATGTGGAGATGTACGGGGCTGTGGCATTGGAAATGTCCGAGTCGTTTGGGCACATTGGTAAAATCAGAAATCGGACCCGAAACCTCAGAAATGGTGTCCGAAATTTTGGGCTCGGAACCATTCTATTTGTCTATTACACATGGAGTTGTAGGACGCAGATGGTGGCGTTGGAAAGATCTTGGTCCCTTGAACACAGCAGTGTTCTCAGAAATCAGTCTGGGCCCCTAAGTTTCAGGTTTGTTGTAAGCCTTTGCTGTGGCCCAATGTCAATACCTGACTGCGCAAGGTAAAACTATCAATTCAACTATGCATATGGTTTAATCTTGCGCAATCAGGTATTGAGTTTAAGCCACAGCAAAAGTTTGCGACACAACCCAAAAATTCGAGGTCCAGACTGATTTCTGACAGCACTGCTGTGATCAAGGGACCAAGACCTTTCCAACGCCTCCACCTGCGTCCTACAACTCCATGTTTAATAGGCAAATAGAAGGAACCTGAGCCCAAGACTACGGGACCCCATTTTCGTGGCTTCAGGGCCCGGGTCTGATTTCTGATATCATCTCTGTGATCAGAGAACCGGAAAGTTTTCGACGTCACCACCTGTGCCCAACAACTGTGTATTTAATAGTCGAATAGAAGGGACCCGAACGAGGAAAAAGACAAAACTGCTGGACCCCATTTCTGAAGCTTCGAGGCCAGACCCAATTTCTGACGTCATCGCTGTGCTCAGGAGACCAGGGCCTTTCCAACGCACTACCCGATCCAACAATTTCATGCTTGAAACAGAAAAATTGAATGGATCCGAGCTCAAAATTTGGGGACCCCTTTTCTGGGGCATCGATGCCATGGTCCGATTTCTGACATTGCCACTGTGCTCAGACGATTCGGGCCTTTCCAACGTCACTATACTAAAACAAAATCTCTATGTTTAATATGTAAATAGAAGGGAGCCGAGCGCAAAACCTCGGGACCTCATTTTTAAGACCTCTGGTCTTGGGTCCCATTTCTGACATCACGGATGTGCTAGGTGGACCGGGATCTTTCGAATGCTTTCACCCGCGCCTAAGAACTTTATGTTTAATAAGCTAATATATAACACGAGCCCTAAACTTCAGGACTTAATTTCTGGGGCCTAGGTGCCAGGCCCGATTTCTGACATCATCTATGTCTTTAGAAGACTCGGACCTTTCCAACGCCACTAATAGCGCCTAACAACTCATATCTTTAAGAGGCCTATAGAAGGGACCGTACCTAAAACTTCGGAATCCCATTTCTTTCACGAGATGCATCTATAAGCTCTTAGAGTGCTTGCTCATTCTGATTCACTACTGACACTCAACTCAAAATCCAGATTCAAGAAGCATTTTTCCATCACCAGCACCTTATTACCACATTTTTCGATCTCAAAAAGGCTTATGACACAACTTGATTCTATGAAATTTTTAGATATCTACTTGGGTCTTCGTGACCATATGACTCAATGATGATGATGATCAGTGGCGTATTTAGGAATTTGTTTCGGGGGGGGGATTGCACAACATGTGAATATGCAATTATATTTCTTCTTTTGGATGCAGACAAATTTTAATGAAGTTGTGCATATAACAAATTTATTTCGGGGGGAGGCTTAAGCCCGATAACCATCCCCCTAAATACGCCACTTGATCATTGGCATGTGACATACTGTCACAGCACTGATAGTACAGAATTTTTGATGGGAGGGAACGCACTTGTTACCCCGAGTATACCTCGCTAAAAAAAAAATTATACTTTTCGGTCGGTATATTTTAGTTATTTGATTATTATTATTCTCCAAATTAGTATTTATTTAAACTACAAATCGATAGAAATTATATTTTGAGGGAAAATTACTTTTATTTTACATTAGTATATGATAGTTTTAGAAGCAAACGCATTTATTACAAAGAATTATGGGTAGTACCGTTTCACCCCTAGTTGAAATTATATATCCGCCATTGGGTAAAAATTTTGGCTTTAAACACTAATCTGAATTTAAAAGAATATTTTAAATCCCCTTCCACTTAGTTTGATATACTTTAATTATGTTAAAATTCAGTTATATTTAGAATTTTAGTAAATATTTATTCGGTTTATTTTCTCAACACCAAGTTCCTTGCTTTGATTGGTACAATTTTATTTGGGGATTATGCGTAATGAAGAGGTCGCTTGCGTACTTTGGCATCGGATTCTGTGGTGATAAGTCAAACTGTTATAGCCGTTCGCACTGGCGCAAATCCCAGGGGGACGAGGGGGACATGTCCCCCTCCATCTTGGACTTGGGGGGGACTGTCCCCCCAATATTCTGACGTGAAAAGTGCTTTTTGGGATAAGTGTGATGATTTGTGTCCGACTGCCACAAAGGAATGTAAGATGAAATTGATCTCTCTTGGCTTTTCATTTTTAAAAAAAATCGTATTCTGTAGTATTTCAAACTGAACGCCGTGGTGTAGTGCGTTTAGTAGTCTCATCAATATGTATTAATTCCACTTCCGCTAGTTGGGCACAAATCGGAATAAATACCACAGGAGGATATGCCCCTCTCCTCATGCTGGAAAGTTGTCTTAGCTGTAGTTACGGGCACACATTCCGGGGCAAAGGGGGGACATGTCCGCCCAATATTGGAACTAGAGGCTCTCCCAATAATCCGATTTGAAAAGTGCTTTTTGCAGATAAATGTGATTATTTGTGTCCTACTGCCACAAAGGAAAGTGAGATGAAGTTGGTTTCTCTTGGCTTTTCCATTTTTTAATGAAAATGAAGGTGTGCGACTGTGCATGACGTAGCTTGATGTGAAATCTTATCTCCTCCTCTCCCCTAGGCCCTAGTATATAGACTACCCAATGTTAGTAGAACCCATCTTTTCAGTAAATGCGCATTTCATTTATTTGTAGTATCAGTCTAGGGATCTACTCATGCTTCGTAAGCTAACTAACTCTATGGCCTATGGAACCCGGAGGTTCAATGCCGCTGTCACAAAAGCTCACCACTGACTTCTATCCTTAGCCAACTGGATCCAGTTTCTACTTTGCATTCCTATTTCTGCGAGATCCATCTTAATATTGTCCCCCATCTGCGCCTTGGTCTTCCTAATTATCGTTTTCCGATTTGTCTTTCAGTCAAGACTTAGAAAGCGTTTCTACTTTCTTCCATCCTAGCTACATGATCTGCCCACCTAAGCCTCCTAGACTTGATGATCCTAACATGTTTGGTAATCCGTATAAATTATGTAGTTCCTCGTTTTGAAGTTTCCGCCATTCCCCATTCTTGTTCCTCTTGGGTCCGAATATTCTTCTCAGGATCTTGTCCTCAAATACTTTCAGTCTACGTTCTTCCCTCAGAGTAAGCGACCATATTTCGCAACCATACAGAACAACCGGCATGATTATCATTTTATATATTTTAAGCTTAATCACTCGACAGAATTCGCGACGACAAGAGATTTTGAACTGAACAATAACACGAATTCACTGTTTTTAGTTGACATTTAATTTCTTCGTGAATATGATTTTCGTCTGTTAATATTGATCTTAGATATTTGAAACTATCCACTTTATCAAAAGTATTATTTAATATATTAACGCATTCATAATTTGCAGTATTACGGTCCCGAGGCACTTCCATGTATTTAGTTTTCTGTGCATTTACTTCTAAACCCATGTCCCTGCAAGCGTTTAATAAGACCTCTGTATTTCTTTCTATTGTTCTTCTATCATCACCTATTAAATTTACATCATCAGCGTACGCCATAATCTGGTGAACACCGTTCAGCTCTAGGCCCTGGTTGCTATCTTTGATTTTCCTTATAGCGTATTCCAGGACAAAGTTGAATAATAATGGCGACAACGCATCTCGTTGTTTCAGGCCATTCTCGACGTGAAAGCTCGTGGACACAAAATTTCCTACCCGAACTTTACTTTGGGATTCATTTAAACATGCCGTAATTAATCTAATTAGCTTTTTCGGTATTCCAAATTATGTATGAACGTTGTACAACGTTTCTCTCCTAACCGAGTCGTATAAGCGTTTCTAAAATCAATAAATAGTTGATGTACCGGTGTATTGTATTCCCACTTCTTTTCGAGCATTTGGCGAATGGTAAATATTTGGTCGATACATAATCGATTTGTCTAAATACACACTGATAATACCCAATAATTTCATGTGGTATGGGTCAATCTTGCTAATAGAATGTTTGAAAGAATGTATAGGATGTTGACAGAAGAATAATTATTACAGTCAGTTTTGTCGCCTTTCTTGTTTATTGGAACAATCATTGATTCTTTCCACTCTTGTGGCAATTCTTCCTTGCTCTCGGTCAGGAGAATGAGTTTGTGCATCTTGTTTCATAATTTTTCGCCTCAAGCTAAAATTAACTCAGCCGGAACTTCATCTACACCCGGAGATTTGTGTTTCTTTAATTTCTTTATAGCGATTTCTACTTCTATTCGGTTGGGTTCTGGAACATACGGTTCTGCGGCGAGTATCTCCCTTTCTCCACGCACAGTACGGTAGTGTTTGGCTGCGTGTTAAGCAAATCGTCAAATAAATCTTTCCATCTATTTAAAATTCTGTCTGTATCAGTGAGAACTGTTCCGTCAGCTTTCTTTAATATAAGCACGAGGTTGATAGCCTTCCTTAAATTCGTTAATCCTTTTATACATGTCCCTAATGTTTTTATTTTTACTATTATATTCAAGTTCCTTAATTTTAGCTTTCAAAAAATTCCGTTTCTTTGGTGTAAAATTTCGGAAGTTTCCCGCCTGATGTCTACGAAATTTTGTGTAGTTATTTCATTCGGATTTTGTAGAAAACGTAATTTTGTCTGTTTTCTCTTCTCTGCTAGTTTAATGCATTCCTGGTCGAACCATGGTTTGTTCCTACGTATTTCCACGTGTCTCAATTTTTCTTTTGAGAGAGGATGCTTCGTAAGCAAAGAAAATAATTCAATTGCTGAAATATTTTTCTCCATAATCTTAAGGTTACATCTGTTAACTAAAGAGTATATGACATGCGTCAGTTTTCTGTAATGATTCCTGTAATGTTATTGAGATCAAGGGCGCCGATCCTGGAGGGTCGGGGGGCCCGGGACCCCCAAAACTCACGTGGGCCTCCTGTATTTTTATGAATATGTATTTGCTCTTATTATATGTGTTGTTTTACGCATTTTTATGAATGCTCCCCCCCCCCCAAGGTTACAGAGAAATCGGCGCTCTTGATTGAGATTATCATCATTTTGCTCAAATAAGAGTATTGTTGCGTCATACATCATTGATATTCTTTCTTCATAGTTTTGGGGAAGTCATTATTTATATTATTATATTATTATAAAACAATTTTAACGTGGATCTTTGTGGATGCCTAATTAGAAATGCCAATTATAAATATGCATGTTTTCAGATTTCAGAATGTGTTCACGGCAGTGATTTGTAATACTGATGTGTACTACTACTTCATCTACATCGCCTAATATATAATATACTCTACAACAGCTTCACCTCAGATTCATCTACCGTAATAGGAGTTTCATCTTCCTTTCCTAGAATAAGCCTCAAATTTGCCCACCTCCCAATGTTGAACAGAACCAATGGCTTATTTAGGATTTTGTTTCGAGGAGCTATGCCCAACACAGGGAAGGAATTGGGCAATTGCCCACCTGAGTTTGAGAATTAAATATATTTTTATTTATGCATAAATTGAATTACAATGGCAAGAATTGCAGACCGGTAATTCCTATATGATATGATACAAAAATTTAAAAGTGAATCTAACCCTTTATTCTATTTTTACAAGAAAAAGGAAGCATCCTCTTGGCCTACCTAATTTCCCGGGCTAATTATTTCCCCGTTTTGATTTTCTTTAATTCAAACATTCCCTTCTTTAAAAATAACTGAACGATATATTTTTTTCCTTTGTTATAATAACTAAAGTTCCGTCATGTTGATATTCGCTCAAGTTGGTGTGGAACACCAGTTTCGCTTATCAACTTCTCTTAGTTTAGGTGTTACTGATGACGGCCTACTTGAATCACAACTGACAACGATCGGTAAAGTATTGATAGGCGAAACGAAAGAGAATACATCAAGAAAAAGAAAGAGAAAAGTAGAAAGGAAGATAGAACAAAAGGTCGCAGTTCTTACATGGAATGAAATTTGGCAAATAGATATTATTTCTGAACAAAGAGCGTAAGAAAATGAAAAGTTAATGAAATTCTTAAAATGGTAAGAAGGATTATTGTTGTGCGTGGAAATACGAAAAACTAACAAATTTATTTCGGTGGAGCTTGAGCCCGATAGCCCCCTAAATACGCCACTGAAGACAATTCTGCTCCCCTGATCCTCCACAACATTGTTTTCTACTTCATAAATATTTGGAACATCGCTTATATATATATATATATATATATATATATATATATATATATATATATATATATATATATATATATATATATATATATATATATATATATATATATATATATATATATATATATATATAATATGGGAGCGGTCTTACCCCCCCCCAATGTTCAAGACAGATTTGCGCTGATGGCCGTTCATCAAACATTAAGTTTTACCTGGATTTTGTGGCTGAGTGAAGGTAAATTGATATTATTTATATAGTTAAAACAGTATAGTTCATCGAGAGAAGTAAATGAATTATTTAATCAGTAATCAGAACAGTATTTTTGGATATCACTACTAAACGGTGGATTAGTGACCTGCCATGTTTCGAAAGCAATAGCAGGACCGTACAGGAATTGGGATTAGCGAGAAATAGTGTACAGTTCATTTTATTTCAAAATTTCCTTCTAAATCCTTCCCCAGATTCAATTAATAGCCTGTCCTAAAGTAGATTCATATGTGTAGTTAGTATAATTTGTATTATTTATAACATGGCGGTATCTCTAGTATTTTATGTTGTTAGGGTAATTTCAGTGATTATGTTTGAGTAAATTTAGATAGGGGCTCCCGCTCAGACTTCTAAAATGAATACCGTTTCCCACTAAAAAATGGGTTGAATTACCAGTTTTTGGGAGACTTCCCTTCAGGAAGGGGATTTCCAAATCATCTTCTGTTTTGTTTTGGTAAAGATGTAGTAATTATAAGTAGGGCCACCAGGTCCTAAATCAGTTTATTCTTTGAATTCAGAGCCGGTTTAGTGATGATTTATTTGTGGTTTTGGTGTGTATTTAATTTTGAGTAGTATGTGTCGAGTTATATGTATTAGTAGGTGTAATTGTGTAGTGATGTGAATGGTAGTTAATTGTAGTATGTTGATGAGTATGGGATATGAGTGTGCAGGACTGAACAGTGTGTTGTTCATTACCAAATTTTCCATTATAGTTCGTGGACATGAATGTCAAAGTATTTCAGTAATTTTAGCAGTGAATTAATAGACTGAGTACAAGGAGAATTCACATGCGAGTACAGCGCAGTTGTGACCAAATTTCGTAGTTCATTAGTGAAATAGGTTCGTCGACATTCGTGGTAAATTAGTTATTATTTAAAATTTTATACCGTTTCTGGCTTAGATAAACCATTTGGTGGCTATTTTTTGATCCTTGATACAACATTACTGAAAATCTTGACGTTCTATCTAATCAAACAACTGCAATATTAACGTTAATAAACTTCACTTATTTCCTTAAATAGTATTTCAGCCATATAAACTCGTGTTTCAAGTCAAACCATAACATTAATTTTATTTTGATTCGTAACCGCAGAATGAAAGTTCATTGTTGTAGTTTAAACAAATTGCATTAAATAGAGAATCAGTTTTGATAATTTCTCTTTCTTAACTGTGTAAACATATAATTTTCCTGGCTGTGTGGGGAAATGTATTAGGTTTTGAAGCTAAATGGTCTTGAGTTCATACATGGTTTCCATGTGTTAATCAATACTACGATTTTATTGAATTTTAGTTGAATATAAGTATATTAAATGAATGTGACTGCCTCGAACAGTCAGTAATATGAAGTATAGGGTGCCTATTAGTAAATAGACGACATATTAGTTATGAGTATATATGAATATGAATGATAAATATGATTATCGATTATAGTGAAGTAAATATTTATGAATAAGAAGACACTTCGAGAAATATATGTAATGTAATGTGGGATTATTAGTATTATGATTATTTCGGGTATTGATTTTCACACCCGAGTCCTGTATGAAGAGGCTTGTGCAAATACAGAAGGCTACCTTTCTACTTCACAGTTTGTGGAAAGATTTGTTTACATTGACATACAACATTGAAAATTTGGTCTGACATTGTAAATAGTATTATATGGTTGAATTACAAAACATTTTTAGAATATCCATGGAATTTATTGACCAGCTGAAAACATAGTTTGATGAAATCCCTGCATTTTGGTTCAGTGTAACTCTGTAATTTAGATTTTTTTCCCGCGTCACTCAACAAGCCTATTTTACTATTGTTTATATTGCTCAAGGCGGAAATAATTTGGATGATAATAAGAAATTAGATAAAAATGTACAGTAGACTTTCGATATACCGTACCCAGGTGTCAATCCCCCGCCACACATTTTCATTCTCTTTTAGTTTAAATTAAGTAGTTGTGAAATTTGATAGACACCTCAAGACTGGCACTCTTGCGGATGGGTAGCCACTGGCGTTATTTGGCTGTTTAAATCGCCAGTACAAAATTAGATTTATTTAATTTTTTTTAAATTTTGGCAAATCCCTAATTAGGTTTTCCTATTTTTATCGTAGTTCACTTTAGTTTCCGCTCTGTCCTTGAACCTCTTAGACTTCTAAGGGGTCGGATGTTTTTTTTATTTTGAAATTCTAAATTAGAGGCTACACCAACCTTCCGGTGATTCCGAGGTCTTCAATGGCGTTGGCCGAATACGGTGAGTGGTGGGATTTCCCTAAAGTCTTTGTCTTTCCGAAAATCCCATTGAGCGCACAGACTCGTCTCGTTGTTGAAGATATTTGTTTTTCGGCTATTTATTTGGTAAGCCGAACCCCTTTTGGCATAAAAGAAAATATTTGGTTATAGTATGTTGTATATGTAAGTTCGACCACTTATCTTTCGTAGTTGTAGTGTTCTGTCTCCTCTCTTTT
Source organism: Thermobia domestica (assembly GCF_964235325.1). Classification (NCBI taxonomy): domain Eukaryota; kingdom Metazoa; phylum Arthropoda; class Insecta; order Zygentoma; family Lepismatidae; genus Thermobia; species Thermobia domestica. Next base: position 152,236,250 of record NC_137458.1, on the reverse strand, counting down.
TACCTATTCTTTCTTCTACTCCTTCTCTAAAAGTTTTTTTTTATTTCGACCTTCCCCCCCCCCAAAGTTTGAACCTTATAATTTTTCATTGCCTAGTATATGTTTACATTTCAAATCTAAAACTGAGCTATCGTAAGACGTAATTCGTGGAGGTAATTCACTAATACATCGTAACAAGGGACCGGGTTTCATCGTGATTTGATTTGCCGCAGAAGCGTCTATGGTTCTTTTGTACTTTTAAATTTTCTTTACCTCCGTTTTCTCCAGCCTTGTCTCAATTTTTTTATTTCATACTAAAAGATGGATCATCTCGATACCTGTTTTCAGTTAACTAAAATAGATATTCACATAGTAATAGTTTGGGCCCAAAAGAACTTAGTATATATACGTAGATTTGTTACCATTTAAATATATATATATATATATATATACAGACTGTTCCATAATTCGTGTTATTTTCTACAGCGCTGGGAGAAGATGAAGTTTATAAACTATTAATGTAAAATTTGGCACTCTTATTGAGAAATATCTGAATTTTTCGAATTTGTAAAGAAAATAAGAGAAAATTGCTGTTTAGCCCCCCGTTTAGGGGTGTAAACACGAAAGTTCATTTTCCTTATGGGAGATTCAATGTTAAATTTTAGAAGCTGTTTTCTCCAATTATTATTCTTGAAGATTTTGGAGCAAATGAGTTGTATTTGTTACAAAATGTAAAAACACTCATTCACAAAGCTAGTAAAGCCGTCTCAAACATTATTTTGCGAAGGTCCCCCTTTTGGGGGGCAAGGGGCGTAAAAAGGTGGTGGGTGATATGTTACGAAAATCCCAAAATTTATTTTCGAAATGCCAGTAAGCGTGAGGTTAATCACAAATGTCACAGAATTAATGCTCCAATGTCCTTACATGTAAGAGTGACTGATAATGGGGCTACAGCCCCCTTTCAAAAATAAAAAGAAATCACCATAAATATCCTTAGTAGGGACATACGAGAAGAAGGTATTTTTGTGAATTAATGTGAAATTTGGCGTCATTGTATAAAATGAGTATGCGTTTTTCAAATCTGGAATGTTATTTTGACAACACACCGCCTTAGGGGGCACAGGGGGCGAAGCACTCAATGATGGATCTTTATAAAAATTCAAAATTTGGTTCCGGAAACGCCAGTGAGCGTCAAATTTTTCACCACTGTCACAAAATTAATATTCTAATGCTCTTTGCATGTGCCAGTGACTTATATGGGGCTATAGCCCCTCTCAAAAAATCACCATAAATATCCGTAGTAGTGACATACGAAAAGAAGGTACTTTTTGTCAATTAATGTGTAATTTGGCGTCGTTTAGCACAAAGGTATGAGTTTTTCCAGATCTGAAATGTTATTTTAGTAACCACTGCCTTAGGGGGGCACAGGGGGCGAAGCATCAGATGATAGACCTTTATAAAAATTCAAAATTTTGTTCCGGAAATGCCAGTGAGGGTCAGATTAATCACAAATGTCACAGAATTAATACTCCGATGCTCCTTGCATGTGTCAGTGACTGATATGGGGCTACAGCCTCCCTTCCAAAAATCATATTAAAAATTCACCATAAATATCCTTAGCAGGAACATACCGGAAGAAACTATTTTTTTTTAAAATCAATTAGGTTAAATTTGGTGTTATTGTGCTAAAAAGGTATGTGTCTTTTAAGATGGGATGTTACTTTGGTACCGTACCGTCTTAGGGGGCACAGGGAGCGAAACATAAAATGATGGATGTTTATAAAAATTCCAAATTTTTATTGTGGAAATGCCAGTGAGCATCAGATTAATCATAAATTTCGTAGAATTAATATTCCGATGTTTTTTGCATGTGCCAGTGATTGATATGGGGCTACAGCCCCCTTCCAAAAAATCACATAAAAAATTAGCCATAAATATTTTATCAGGGACACCCGAGAAACCATTATTTCTTGTCAAATTAATGTAAAATAATTTATCTTAGTAAAAAGGTACGCGTTTTTGAAATATACAATGTTATTTTGGTGACACCGGATTAGGAGGGCACAGGGCGCGCAGCATAAGCATTTGAATCTTTATTTTTTTAAAAATCCTAATTTTATTCTGGAAGTGTGAATGAGTATCAGATCAATTACAAATGACACAGAATTAAGATTCCGATGCTCCTTGCATGTGCCAGTGATTGATGTGGGGCTACAGCCCCCTTCCACAAATCACGATAAAGATCCTTAACAGGGACACACCGGAAGAAACTATTTTTTTAAATCAAGTAATGTGAAATTTGGCGCTGGCGTTTTTTTTTTAATTCGGTATAATTTTGATAACGCACCACCTTTAGCGGCAAAGGGGGCGAAGCATAAGATTGTGGATCTTTATGAAAATTCCAAATTTTATTTTGAAAATGCTAATGAGCGTGAGATTAGTCACAAATGTCTCAGAATTAATGTTCCGATGCTCTTTGCATGTTCCAGTGACTTATATGGGCTACAGCCGCCTTCCAAAAATCACAAAAATTCACAATAAATATGTCATAATTAATATGTAAGTTGTCATCATTGCAAAACAAAAAAAAAATATACAATAAACCTGGAAATTACTGTAAATGAATAACTTCTGTCAGTGTAACTGATTATGCATATAGCTTCATTGTTATGGTGCCACTGGAATATAATCAAAGAATTTTATATTTTAAAAAATCAATTAGGGCTCTTTTTATAGCAGAAAATCTCACACACAAATCACCTACCTATTTTCTACACACTTAAGCAGAACCATCTCGAAATAGAACACAAAATAACAATGTAGAACGTAGCAGGAACAAAAAAAAATCTTAATGAAAAGTAAGATCTTAAAAATTAAAAGTGAGCTTTAAGCTTCAATATTGTTTGCTTTATTCGTAAAAAGAAAAAGCATGTGTTTTCATTACTTCTTACACAATAACCGTATTATCCAACTTTCCATATAACAACTTACTCGTATGTACTGCAGACGTAATACACACGGACACACGGATGTAATAGAAACAAAAGTTTCCCGAGGAATAAGAATCAGTTGCTGGAAATTATTCTTTGTTGAAAACAACTCTTTTTGGCTCTACTATCACTAATTGTTTAAAAAGATCATTAACCTAAGTGTAAAACCCATAAAATCAACTTACTTTTATTCGGCATGCCCTCCTGAACGAGCAAGACATAAATTAATGCGATTTACTAAAGAAACTGTGAACACCTTCTCCAACATATCTGGAGTGATCATCTCTATACTGTGGACAATCCTCTGTTTCAAGTCCTCTACACTGTTACATGATTTTTGGTAGACAATTTGTTTTAGGAATCCCCACAAGAAAAAATCGCATGGTGTAAGATCCGGACTTCTTGGTGGCCACTCGACACTTGACCCCATAGAAATTATCCGTTGCCATGCGCTGACGCTCCATCTTGCATAAACCATAATTCATCACTTTGCCCTAAATTTAAACGATCCAGTTCAGCAAATACTTTTTCTCTTATTAGCTTTTGGTATGATGACGTTGTTACATTTCCATCAAAAAAGAAAGGTCCGGTCACCTCAGTCGCAGTTATACCACACCAAACCATTATTCCTAGTTTGTCCATTGACACTTCTGATCTCACGTTCGGCTGTATCGATGACCAATATCTTGCATGTGATGAGGACACAGAACCATTTAAGAAGAATTTTGCTTCATCGGAAAACATCACTTGAAATAAGAACATAGGGTTTTCATTTAACTTCTCGATAAACCAGTTACAGAAATAAACACGATCACCATAATCACTTGCACACAATTCAGAAACCATTCGGACCTTGTATGGTTTTACCTTCAAGTTTCTTAAAATTCTTTGTAGCGTAATTTTCTTAATATTTAAGCCTAAGCTTCGACGAGCAAGGGATTTACGCGGTGAACTAGTAACAGATAACAACACCTGTCTTTTTGTTTCTACTGTAGATACGCTTGGAGATCTTCCTGCACTTTTTCTAGATGCAAGATGGGCAGTGTGAAAACAATTGCTGCTGAACTGTTTGTACAAACGGTGAATTTGCATATCGTGTACTTTTAATCCGAGTTCTTTATCTATACGGGATCTTGTTCCTCTTGCAGATTTTTCTGATAAAATGTACCATTCGATTACATTAGCACGCTGATCCTGAGTTAAAGACTGCATCATCGAAGGACACTAGAGTATGAATGCACTCTTAAAGTAAACTGGAAACGACAAGTAATTATCAAATGATTAAGCCAGTCTATTCCCGAGATTCACCTACTATGAAATGTCCATTTCCGAAGAAGTCAATCTAACCCAGTCGTTGATTACAGACACGAAATCCTATTGAACTGTCAACACGTTAACTCGTAAATCGTTGGTGTATTGCGATAAGAAAAGCTCTGAAACTGTTGTCAGCACACATGAACAAGAAGTTGATTCAGGAATTAGAGGGTGTTTTATAAACAAAAGTTTGTTGACATTGCTTAAAATCAGCTTACAGTGGGACGCCAACAAATGATTCGGACGTGTTCCAGTGCTTCTTAAACACACATCTCTTAGCATGCATTCTGAATAGGCCAGAGAGAAGCATGGAAGATAATAAAACAAAGTGGTGTGGTTCTTTAAATGATGTTGGGACCGGGAGGGGGAATTGAATCATTAAAGTGATCGCTGGCACATGGAGGTAGCTTCTAAGCATTAATTTTGGTATATTTCCAAATATTTTGACGCTCACGGGAAATAACGAAAAGTTTGAATTTTTCTTACTGCTTATCTTCCCCAATTTGGATGTTTGGCGTAATAAAACTAGAAACGCATGTACCATCATAGATGAAAGGGGAGGAAGAAGAGGAATGGTATCGTATTTTCTACCTAAAACTGCTAATTTACAGCAAAATTCGTATAAATATAGAGCAAACTGCTTTCCGCATTTTACATTGAAACTCCAGTTAGGCCAATCAAATTTTGAGTTGAAGCCACTAAAAGAGATCAACACATGACCATTATCATATTGTCGCTTTAGCTCTTTTTCTAAACAAACATTTTCGACAATAATGCCAAATTTCACTTTAATAAAATGAAAAATATTTACCTTCTGCCAGTAGGTCCTTGCGTATAAGGACATTCATCATGAATTTCTATTGTTTTATGAAAGGGGATTGTAGCCTAATATCAGTCACTGGTACAGTCCGCAGCGAAAAACCTGCAACATGAGCATATATGTTTATTGTGAAACGACGAAGTCTTTTGCTCCAAAATAAGTGTGCAGGGTAGGACGCCGAGGTTTCTTCTGGCGTGATTCATGCCACTTAGACGTTATGTTGATTCCCTGTGCTCTTAGTCGTAGTTTCACAATAAACTTACATGCTCATGTTGCAGGTTCTTTGCTGCGGAGTGTACATGGAAATAGCATAGGAGCATTAATTCTGTGCGCCTTGCAATTAATTTCATGCTCATTCACACTACCAAATTAAAATTTGGAATTTTTATACTTCGGCCCCTGTGCCCACCAAAGCCAAAAATTACCAACCGCGCCCTTCGTCCCCTGTTACCAAAATAACATTTCAGATTTGGAAAATACATAACTTTTTATTAGAATAACGCCAAATTTCACATTAATCGACCAATAGAAAAAAAACTTCTGGTATGTCCCTGTTAAGGATATTTATCGTGATTTTTTGTTATTTGTGGAAGGTGGCTGTAGCACCACATCAATCGCTGGCACATGCAAGGAGCATCGTAATATTAATTCTGTGTCATTTGTGATTAATCTAATACTCATTCACATTTCCAGAATAAAATTTGGAATTTTTATAAACATCCATCATTTTATGTTTCGCCCCCTGTGCCCCCCTAAGGCGGTGCGTTATCAAAATAACATTCCAGATTTGAAAAACGCATACTCTTTTGATACAATGACGCCTAATTTTACATTAATTAAGAAAAATACCTTCTTCTCGTATGTCCCTACTAATGATATTAATGGTGATTTTTTTATTTTTGAAAGGGGGCTATAGCCCCATATAAGTCACTGGCACATGCAAGGACCATTAGAATATTAATTCTGTGAGAGTGGTGATTAATCTGACCCTCACTGGCATTTCCGGAACAAAATTTTGAATTTTTATAAAGATCCACCATCGAGTGCTTCGCCCCCTGTGCCCCCCTAAGGCGATGCGTTATCAAAATAACATTCCAGATTTGGAAAACGCATACTCTTTTGATACAATGACGCCTAATTTTACATTAATTTTTTAAAAAATACCTTCATCTCGTATGTTCCTACTAAGGATATTTATGGCGATTTTTTTTATTTTTGAAAGGGGGCTATAGCCCCATATAAGTCACTGGCACACGCAAGGAGCATTAGAATATTAATTCTGTGACAGTGGTGAAAAATCTGACGCTCACTGATATTTCCGGAACAAAATTTTGAATTTTTATAAAGATCCATCATTGAGTGCTTCGCCCCCTGTGCCCCCTAAGGCGGTGTGTTATCAAAATAACATTCCAGATTTGAAAAACGCATACTCATTTTATATAATGACGCCAAATTTCACATTAATTAACAAAAATACCTTCTTCTCGTATGTCCCTACTAAGGATATTTATGGTGATTTCTTTTTATTTTTGAAAGGGGGCTGTAGCCCCATTATCAGTCACTCTTACATGTAAGGACATTGGAGCATTAATTCTGTGACATGTGTGATTAACCTCACGCTTACTGGCATTTCGAAAATAAATTTTGGGATTTTCGTAACATATCACCCACCACCTTTTTACGCCCCTTGCCCCCCAAAAGGGGGACCTTCGCAAAATAATGTTTGAGACGGCTTTACTAGCTTTGTGAATGAGTGTTTTTACATTTTGTAACAAATACAACTCATTTGCTCCAAAATCTTCAAGAATAATAATTGGAGAAAACAGCTTCTAAAATTTAACATCGAATCTCCCATAAGGAAAATGAACTTTCGTGTTTACACCCCTAAACGGGGGGCTAAACAGCAATTTTCTCTTATTTTCTTTACAAATTCGAAAAATTCAGATATTTCTCAATAAGAGTGCCAAATTTTACATTAATAGTTTATAAACTTCATCTTCTCCCAGCGCTGTAGAAAATAACACGAATTATGGAACAGTCTGTATATATATATATATATATATATATATATTGTACTCACATGCCTGCCGTAAATTAGTTGGTTGCCATAGTAACAAAGATCCGACACACAGTAGTAGTAAGAATACCGCCATTTTCTGTGCATGATTCTGCTTGAATAATTTAATCTCAGTAAGTAAACTAGTGGTTGTTATTATAAATGGCATGTCAGTTTAACTGAATACAGGCTATCCCCTATTTCTGTGACATCATTCATAAGAAAATTCGTTGCAAATCAAATAACCTTATATATCCATATTTGAAATATTTTACCTGTCCCGCTATCCTCCAAGCAAGATCAGTGAAGTTCTTATGTTCTCTTCATCGAATAAATAAAATAAAGTGAATTCTTCCTTGGACTCGGAGTGAAAATATGTGTGTTCACACATACCATATCGACTATGCGATAACCATAACTATGATGGTATATGACTGAATATGACTGAATACGACGAATATGGCTATAGTAAAGAAAATATATTGATACGTATTCCTCGTAGAGTGGAAAGCCTCGAACTATATATATATATATATATATATATATATATATATATATATATATATATATATGTTTATTTACCGAGGGTGTTAAAGTGAGCACCCATAGAATACATAATTAATGTATAATACAGGGATAAAATTATTGAACGATACCCAAAAGGGTAGTAGTTCCCTGTGGTTTTAGTGGAATTAGTAAACACTTAAATTGTGGAATTAGTAAGCATTTCATCAAATGAGAAATGGACTCATGATATTCCAATAAAACTTCAATTTAAATTTATATAAGGTGATCGAGTGAGAAAGGACTCACCTTTATCTAAAATCCAAAGTTTCTTTTGTTTTCATTGATAATTTTGTTTTTCTTTCTCAATCAACGATTCAAACTATGTATGTGAAGTACGTTACATATGTGATGTGATCTAATTGCACGTTAAATAAACAAACCTAAAGTTTTTTTCTTTCTTTTGTCAGATATACATATGTATATGTCGAACTCGTTAGTATGACGATGTATGTTTTATTTTAAATATTAATCGTAATGTTGATGTACTAATATATGTGTATATAGTGCATGTTGCATAATATTTCATAATAGATATTAATAAATGTATAACCCACTGTAGTTGTTTTGTTTCCTTTGACTATATCACTGTCTTGTATCCTCCTGACGCCCAGACGGAATCGCAACATGAAGCACGAGAAATCTTAACTGCTGTCCAATTGCATAACATGAGGCGCTTCTGCTATTGTTCGTCTGACGGAAGCAAAATTTGAACTGTAGAAATTACCCTACAAAAGGTTTCAACTCAGCAAAGCTCGAGATATCCGTAGGAACGAACGGGCAAATGTCGTAATTTTTGGTAGAGCCGGCTCTACGCGGGGTATCAGGAGTGTGAGTGTGAGTGGGAATCGTATTTAGTGTTAAGTTTAGAATTTAAGACTAATTTGTAATATTTAAAACAATCATACTCGTATAAGGTGATTTATGTATGTTAATTTGTTTTGTATATCATACAATCTAACCTTCAATTAAAGTTTAATCGGCTCTGAGAAACAGTTAAGCCAATAAGATAACTCGATCAACCAAATTGATACGTTATACTAAAATAAACGACGATCTCATCAAATGTCCAGAATTTTCATCTATAAAAGAAAAGACAGTTATTAAATTAAATAAATATTGATATCATATATATATTTGTTTCCTGAATAGCTCAAATGTGCAAACTATCTCAACTGTGATCAACGAATGCTAAATATTAGGATTATTGACATTACAAAACAATTAACAACTAATTTAATTAAATTTTCTCATCACCGGGGCTGGGTTCGGATAACTCTCTTGTGTAGTTACCTGGACCCAGGTCTGGGTTGTATGTGGGAACATGTGTCTACTCTAAATCACTTCAAATTGAATTCTCTGTCAGTAGTTCATTAAACTTGGTTATTTTTCAAGAATTAATATAACCTTTTATTGTTTTCCGTAATCATTCCGTATTTCTCTCCACTTTCCTTCCCTATTCCTTTTCTTCTTTTCCTCTTCTCATCTTTCATTTTCCCTTTCTTCTTCTTTCTTCTTGCTTTATTTAAAAACTGAAGGTGTGATCTCTTATTTATTCTTCGGAAGTCCGATATAAAAAATAAAATCACGGTCAATGAAAAATCAAGTACAATAAACTAGCGCTCATAGTTTACGGTATGTTTCAGTTTTAAAAGGGCGAACCATGGGAGGATGGATCGCCATGATTTCGGTACAAGTTATCACGCCCAACAGGCAAACGTTCTTTTAGGGTGCGTATGGGTTTTTGTCTCTCAGAGAGAATCCTGCAGGAAAATTGTCTCTCACAAAGTGCCGTGGATAGTGTTCTATCTCAGATCTAGATCCTTATATCTGGTCTGCTGTACGTTAATATTCTAATTACTGCCGCTCCAGATACCTTCACGGTATTTACGTGACAGTTTGAATTTACATTAAATCGTCTTGTTAGATGGTTGAACAAGACAGGCTTTTTTGTTTTGATGTCAGATAGTGAGGAACGGTGTCAGTGTCCCTAGAATACATTTTATTTCCATCCTCAACTCTCTACAAAAATACGAAGTGATAGAAATTCACTACATCTTTCGATTTCAATATTGGTGCACATAGAGCATCATAGGCGGCGCCAGAATTTTGGTAATGTGGGTGAAGGCTAGGATGGAACAACACATCCTAACATTGTTGCCAGAACGCTCTGCACTATTGAGTCTTAAGACCTCAGAAACAATCCCTAAGTTTTACTCAAAAACTAATAACTCGAAAAACACGGTATGATAGCAAGTACTCTCATAAGTTACTTATGAGAGACTTTAGAAGTCACTCAATTATATCCAAGCATAGAAAACAATAAATATACAAAATAGAAAGGATTATTGTCGGAAATCTGAAGTTAATGTGGGTGCAGCTGCATCCCCTGCACCCACAGTGGCGCCGCCTATGTAGAGCATAAACGATAAGAGACAGCGAGAAGCATTTTTTAAAAAATCAAATTAACGCTATAAGAAAAAGAATAGGTTCCATCAATTCTCACTTAATTCTCTTTTGGAATCGCAAATGGCAGAAGACGAACACTTTTCTCCGCACTTAACACTGAACTCCGAAATCAATTAAGCCTCCTAAGAATATGTACCGTCTTCATTCTAATTTCTATACTAAAACCGAAAGTGGTAAAAAAAAATCTACCACCACTTCCGGTTTCAATACTAACTGGAAGAAAATATTACCAAATTACTTTACGTTGTGTACATGTCACACTGTTACTTGTTAAAGTAATTAGTTCAATCATTTGTCTCCCTGTGATACGAAATAAGCATTTTAATTACAACTAAGGACCTAAACCTGATGTACTTAGTATTGTTATAAATTATTATAGTACTGATTAAGAATTTACATCTTCGAAGGAAGACACAAATACAACAAAATATTAACTTACGTGTGTCACTCAGAATCCAGAGGAAATATAGTACTGTAATTTTACTTAGTAGTAACATTATGGAATTAAGCTATCAGGGAAAATATATAAATTCCAAACAATATATATTATATACAATAGCCACTAACAAATACTGTAAACACTATTCCTTTCTGTAATACAATATGAAGAAAGTGGAAAAAAAAACGAACTTTATCATATACAATACAAAAAGTGAAAATGAACTCATTACTCTTCAGATAATATTGTAATATAAATAACGTGGATCATAAAACTGGATTGTGTATAGTATTTGCACTTTCACAAGACAAGATATTTATTTGTAAGACAAAAAAAGGTTTAATATATATCCAAAGCCTAAGTGTTTGCGTTATTGCATTTTATACAAATGCATATTTCATGCTTTTATTGAATTGTGCTCACCTCTATTAATTTTAGGCACGGGAGACAAGGGTTTGCCTCCCAGTGGTATAAAAACTTCGTTAAGCTGTAGGTTCACTTCTCATATAGCCTCAGTGCTGAATGGAACTTTAAACTCCAAATCATCCAAACCAATCTTTTATCATCTTTAAATTTACAAAATAAGTTATCGCATATTAGAGATAATTGAAATTTTGAGTTTAGTTGATTTTGAGTTTAGTTGATTTTGAGTTTAACGTCCCATTCAGCAGCGAGACTATATGAGACGTGGATCTACTGATTAACCACATGAGCTCCGGCCGGGAATTGAACCCGGGTCTCCCACGCCGAAGGCGCGTACGCTAACCGTTTAGCACGAAGGAACTTATCTTGAAACTTTGAATTACGTAGTCAAATACGTACAAGAGGAATGCAAATCAAGATTGTATTTTTACATTATGTTTCTAATTAGATATTAGGTTTTATCCATTTATACATGAATACGTTGCGCATACGGAGGTTCTGCAATATTTAAAAAAAATAATAGGCCTAATAAAAGAAAGTGGAAGTAACTAATACGCTTATATTTGTTAACATTTGTTTGGTTAAGAGAGCGTTTTGCAAGCGGAAGAACCATCGCGACTTGCAAGCCGAAAAAACTCTTCTGTATTAGTAGAATACGTATATCTAAATACCATTCCTAAAATAGACATATTGTCAACTTGTCATGCGTAGCTAAGTGTATTCTCATAAGATACGCTATAAGCGCCAAATTTTCTTGGTTTTGAGCAGATCGATTCGTTATTTGCCTTTATTTAAATGTGTTTTGTATATTGAACATTAATTGAAACCTTTAATTACTCTCAAGCTTGTACAGAACATTGTTATCCCTTATGTTCAGCCCACCACTACAATGTTTTATGGACTCCTGAATTCACTCCATTTGTTGCAAGCACGTCGAAACTTTGTGTTATTAACTTCTCCTATATTCATACATAAATTACCTACCTGGAATTGTCGTTTGTTCAGATCTGGTACCACTGTTTAAGTATGAAAACATGTAATTGGTACTCTATTTGGCAAGCTCCATAATCTCTTGTGTACGTTTCTGTGGTTCTAAGTTCCAGTGCAGTATACATTAATATACATAAAGCAATGTAACCGTACATTATTACGACTTTCGTGGCCGTGGTCGCTCACTGGTAAATCGTTCACCTTTGTTGCATGGGAGTCCTTGGTTAGATCCCAGCTCGCGCCAAGTGAGCTTTGTGGTGGACAAACAGCGTGTGCATGAGTTTTCTTGGGGTTCTCCCATTTTCTCTCACTTTCTTCATTCATTTCTCATCATCACCGTCTCCTTTAGCCTAGCCGACATTATCTTGGGACGTAAACACTTAAAGATTTCATTTCATTTTATTACGACTTTGTGTAATACCTAAAGTCGAACATAGGCCTATATAATTTCTGAATATCATCATTATTTACTGAGCATCACTCTGCAAGATGCGGTACAAACATATAATAATAATAATAATAATAATAATAATAATAATAATAATAATAATAATAATAATAAACGCTATTTATTACATGTACGATTTTTTCTGTAGTACGATGTACACGACAAAAGCTGCTTAACCGGTTCGTAGCGTTGGTCAGAGCTGAAAGATCGATATAGACATTTTTACACTTATATTTATATCTTTTCGTATCGCGCACCTTGCACCAGTTTTGAATCTTGGTCTAATTTCTCTATCAACATTTTATTATTAATATAATCTAAAAATGGTGCAAGAAACTTCGCTAATACACTTTGTGTTATTTGCCAACGCATTTTACTTACAAAGTAAAACCGACATCCTGTCATCCGGACATCCGAATCAAACCTAATAACTAAGATA